>NC_141160.1:54191733-54797983 GCF_053477565.2 Lygodium microphyllum | reverse complement strand
CTACAATCTTGGAGCCTGAGATGGAGGCAATGATCGATGCATTGATTCCCATGGATGTCGAGACATCTGATCCGCTTAGAGAGGAAGCATCCATACCATTATATGATGGGTGCCGAGTATCTTGGTTGAAGACGTTGCTTGCATTCTTAAGTGTGCAAGCAAAATACGGGTGGAGCGATACGAGTGTGACCGAGTTATTCAGGTACCTTGCACATAGGCTTCATTGATTTTTTTTGACACTATTACTACAAACATTTGTGCTTTTTCAAGGTGTTTTATGATTTTTTTTCAGGTTATTGAAATATCATATACTACCACCTGCAAATACCATGCTTGAGTCTCGTGATGATGTACGACATATTTTATGGAAGCTTGGCATGGACTACAATAGCATACATGCATGTATCAACGACTGCATACTGTTTCGAGATGAATACAAGACTATGGAGACATGTCCAAAGTGTGGTGCTCACAGGTATCGACAGGACTTACAAGGGCAAACCATCCCTCAAAAAGTTCTCAGACACTTTTCGCTCATCCCCCGCATAAACCATATGTTTCGCACGTCCAGCATGGCAAGCTTGACAACGTGGCATGTGCAGAATAGGTCCACGGATGGAGTTCAACGAATATCAGGGGATTCACATGCATGGAGCCACATTGACTCTACCTTCCCAGGCTTTGCGCAAGAGCCAAGGAATTTGTGCGACACCTTTGTGTTGCCGGCCCATTGTAAACAAGTGCATAGAGTCATTTGCTTGCTAATTGTAATACGACACGGTTTATGTCACAATGGTTTGAACTCGCTTTGTACATGTTTGTGAACAGGTAATCTTCTATCCAAACCCCCGACAACCTCGATGGTGGTATGTTATACCTTCAACTTCTCGAAGTGCGAGAGTATATGATCAAAGCAATGTTCCGGGCATAGATGAAGATAATATGCAAATAGAGGGGTCGATATTACAAGGGATGGAGGCCGCCGCAAGCTTGGAGCCCGCATCGGCTAACAATGATGGAAATACAAGAGTCCAAAAAATTTTTGAGAACGAGGCAGACTCATTCTTTTATGGTGACATGTCTATCGACCTTCTAGTGTATGCAGAGTTGTGTCAGGAGATTAACATGGGACCATAGGATACTTCATTCTTGGAGAATCCACTTACTCAATTCGTTGTTTAGATCTCTTATAAAGGTACATAAGATATGCATTTTAAGAGAGATTTTTTAAAAATGATTTATATTACTGTGCTTTGTATAGTTTAAATTGATTATTCTAACACCATTTTTTATTTGTGCAGGTAACATTTTCAGGATGAGTCGAGGGATGAGCGATGAGGAGTTTCAGGACATGATGGCACGCATGTCTCCAGACCAGCTCGCGAGATTCAGAGAGATGGCAGACTAGGAGCTGTCTCGTTCTTCGTCAAGGCGCTCTGCTAGATCTGCTTCAGCGCGATCAAATGCTTCAACTTCGAGCAGACGATCTCGACGCTCACGACTTGGGCCAGAGGGAGGGACTGCATCGGGATCAGGGGGATGCTGCTGTGGAGACATGGATGTGGTGTCTCCGTCTCGTCGTTCAGCTGGAGTTGCGTCACCTCCAGGATTTGTCACACCTGTGGGGACGTCTACTCTAGTTACTCCAGCTTTTGCGCAGCCGTCAGCAGGTGGCACCCCTTTTGGTGGCACTCCGAGAGAGGTTACCCCCGTCGATACACCGGATGTAGAGGGGTCTCCTGGATATGCCCAGGAGCGTGAACGGAGATGGGAGAGGACCCATCTTAGGCAGACTCCTAGGGGTTATGGATATCTGGTTGATAGTAGGTCAGGAGCCATCATCATGAATGATGAGGGGAGGAGGGTGATGGCTCACATGAGAGAGTTGTGCCAACAAGTTTTTCGGCACAACGTCCTGGATCATTGGAAGAACATACCGGAGGGGAGCAAGGACTACATAGTAACATCCTTGTACGAGGAGTTTCCAGTGCCAGCTGCAGTAGATAGATTCTCTACGGGCTGGATGATGGATTGCATGCGTGCATACATGTCACATTGACGATCTAACGCACGCAAGGCAATCAAGAGTGGGGCTGCAAACCCCGAGTGGTTAGATGCAGACGATTGGCGCCGACTGAGGGAGGAGGCTACAGATTCTCCAGGACATTGGAGTCAGCAGCGCGAGGCGGCGAGGGCACAACTCGAGGCCAGAGTGGTCCATCATCTTGGGAGTAACGGCCACAGGATATATTTGGAGGACTTTGTAAGTTTCTCTTTTGTTTTGCTTGTTTGTTTTTTTGAAATATTCTTTGTACTGACAATCATGTTTCTAACAGTTAGCATTTTGTTTTCTTTGCAGCATTCCATTACAAATCGCGATCTGCAAGGCCTTGAGACTTGATATACAGAGAGGCATGGTCTCAATGCATTGATCGACCGATTGTATAGACGCAGTGGCCCTGTAAGTCACTCATCTTTCTTGTCCGTAGTTACCATGAGATATTTGAATGCATTATTGTATGGTGGATTGATGTGTTGTTTCTTTTTCTGCAGAATCCGTTCAATGCTCCTTTGCGGCGGGACGAGCTTTCAGGGGACGAGGATTTGTAACTTGCCCTTGGATCCTTGGAGCTCACACACCTTTATTTTTTAGTCGCCTGATCTATGTAGACATTTTCTATGTATTAGTGATATCCAGTCATGATTGTATCGATCGCTTTTTATGCGATCATGTATTTATTTCATGTATCAGTTTTATGATTTCAGTATACATTCTTTTTGTTTGCAAGCGCTTTGTATACAGTAGTGCAGAAACTATTTTGTATGGCTCTCATACAGCACACAGTGCTATATGTGGCAGAGCAGCTTGCTGCCCTACCATAATTTTTTTTTTCTTTGTTACCGTCGCTATTTGCATCGCAAATTTACTGCTCGCGTCGCTATTGGCATCGCTATGTGCGTCACAAATTTACTGATTCGTCGCTATTGGCGTCCCTATATGCGTCGCAAATGCATATAGCGACGCCAATAGCGACGTTTCTATGACGTTGTCAATAACGACACTTTTTGCGACGATGGGGGCAAATTTTGTTGTTTGTATTTTCGTCGCTTTAAACGTCGATATAAGGTCTATATCTTGTAGTGATATACCAGTATCTACAACTACATATGCATTTTGCACTACAAGATCTTCAAGAATCTTCTACATTCCTCCCTTCTTGAAGTTTGTAGAAAGAGGCATATCAATTTCATTTTCATGAATCTTCCTATCCTTGCAAAAAATCAAACTCTTTCTTAAAGCATCTCTATATGACTCTCATCTCTACAGTCACACTCTTCTGTACTCTCACACCATATGCAATGGCAAACAAAATCTTCCCTAGGTAGGGTCTTTGAAGTAGAAACTTTCGCTAACTATTCAAGCTTAGCATGGTTGATATCTAAATCTTGCATATTTTTTATAAGTTCATCCATAGCACTATCTTTTGAAGAATCTGCAAAAGGCATTGGAGGTGACTACTTAATCAATTGCTTCAACACCCATGTTGACTAACCGATGGGCGAAGGCCTAGGCATGTCCAACAACTCTCTTCTTATCTATCTCTTCTCTAGTTTTAATACATCATCTTACATGTCTTTCCATTAAGTCTATGTACCTTGCTTTGTCGTATCATCCTCTAGCAACTTCTCTAGCTCTAGCAGCAACGAAGGTTCTAAAGCTTGCAAAAAAAAAAAAAAGAACTTTTTCTCTAAGCAATGATAATTATTCTACATTGTCCAATTGATCAAACTTCATTTCAAAATCTATTTGTAGCTCTTGAGTAGAGAGGCCCTTTATAGGTTAATGAACCCACTCTAGAAAAGTTTTCTTGGTTAGTATATTCACATCCTCTATGAAATACTCATGTTTTAGGGCTCTCTTGAAACTAGCCCATGTATTTTCATAATCTATATAGATGGACTCTATGAGGCTTCAAATTTTATAAGAACCACTGATGGTAAATTTTATTGACATATCATCTAATCGTACACTAGCTAGCTCTAGATTCTCTGCATAGAAGCAAAGAAACCTGAAAATATTCCTACAATCAAACTTTTTCATCTCTGCAATCACTTCTTGCAGAGCCTTAATAATAGCCTCTTCGTGTTTAATCAATTCACAAGTCCTCATGAAATCTCTGATATCTATTGTCTTGACAACAACGTCATCTTCAACTAGTTCTCCCATTTTATAGACTCTAAGGTAGACCTTTCATGTTGAGTCCACCAAATATCGAGGGTTGGAAAGGTCTAGGCCTAAATCCATTGGAGATCAATGAAAAGAGAATACAAATGGAAGAAAGAGATAATAGATTAAGAACTCTTGGATATACTATAGATCACAACAAACAAATAAATCCAAGAAGCAATTGTATTCCTCTTGGAAACTCTATACTCATGTAATAATCCCTTTAAGTTGAATAGATTGCACCTAAGATGATAGCTGAGATAAACTCTGTCTGAGACAATAGTTCAGCACCACTCTTCCAACCTTAAAGAATTTTACAACAACAAGTACAAAGGGAAACTTTTAGTCCTCACCTACAACATTAGGTAAATAATTCTTTATATATGTCCCAAAGATAACATATTGCAGGTAGGCCTTTCTGAGCTAAAGGCACCCGTTAAAGAGGTAGAATCACTTGTCTTTTACTTTATCCCTATTAACTACAACAGTATATCACTTGTTTACTTGCCCAGGCTTGCAACAATGGCTTAGATCTCTATTTATAACCATTTATGGTAGTTCAATCTTGCTTTTCATTGTTGTTGTTTGCTTTTCATGTATTTGTTTTTGTGATTGGTTGGAACTTGTTTTGACCATAACTTTCACATATGAACTCAAAATAGGGTCATCCATGTACTCAAATCAAAGTGAACAAACTTGGTGATAAGCCCATTTAGCTAGAATTGCAAAAATCCCTTCAAATAGCCAAAAATGTCAACATGTCAGTTTTTGATATTTTTTGACTTGGAAGATACCACTCAAATTAAGTCCTAACACACTAGCAATGGTCTTTGGCAATTTAATTTTATTCAATTACATATTTGGCATATGAACTAGGATTTTACATTATGTTATACACCAACTTACTCTTGATAGGTCACATAAATCACCAAGTAACTTGTCCCATAGGCACACACTAAAATCTTATAACATTGAAGAACTTGTTTATTTTCACACATTAGATGCGCAATGTCTTAATATTGTCCAAGAAAAATATATCCCCTTCTTTGTTTAACTTGTTAGAGGTGTACAAATATGGGATAAATATATGAGGTACCATCCATGCCACTTGATTTATACCATATGAACCTCTCCTCATGTACATATATTGGAACTTTAACTTTTTGCGCCTTTGAAATCTTTCTTGGATCTACTGACATTCCTTCTTCAAACAATATTTGCCCCAACAAAAATCTTGCTTTGGTAGCAAATACTGGCTTGAAAGGATTCAAGGGCATACCGAGCATCTCACATCTCTTGAAACACAGCCTTAAATATTGCAAACGATCATCTATTTTTCTAAAGACACAAAACTCATGTAGGAAGATCCACATAAAGCTTGTCAAGTACAAATCAAATGTCTTGTGTGCTGCTCTCGATGCTATGTTCTTTAGCCTAAAATTCATAACTAGATTTTTGAATGCTCCCCAATCTATTATGACTATTGTATTGTCAAGGTGGTCTTCTAAGGCCATCCTTATCTAATTATGGCTTGAAAATCGATGTAGAAAGTTAGTACATTCGATGTCTAACCACATCTTCCAACAACAAATATGTAAATGGGATAGGAAAGGGATCCATAATGGTTGTCGCATTTAGCTTCCTATAATCCACACCCAAATTTTCCAACTTTCTATAATCCACAGGCACCCAACTTTTTCCATTCTTTTTGGAAACCACAAAAATTGGTCAAAGCCATGTCATATCATTCACAAGTTTGATGAATTTGACTCTTGACAACTTATCAATTTCTTTCTTAACTTGCTTGGCATAGTTATGATTCATTCGGTACCTCCTTTGAACAATTGGCTTAGCATCCTTTTTCAAATTTATCCAATGTTGGCACACGATTGGTTCAAATCTATACATATTTGTGTATTCCCAAATTCTTTACATAAATCCACTAACTTTTGCTTGAATATCTCTTTCACATACAAATCTACATTTATAGGCTTTGGATTATCTTTTGCATCCAAATTAACATCTTAAGCTTCATTTCCAAACACCTTGGATGTATGCATCATAGTAGACTCACACCTCTACTCAACTTGAATTATAGCTAGTTGTCTTACTTTCTATTATAATCCTTTAGATTCTACATGATCCTTCATCGCAATCTTGCTTTCATGAGTTCTTAACTACTTTACTTTTCCTACACATCTTGATTTATTGCATTCCTTATATTTTTAGTAGAGATCTAAGTATTTTGCTATTCACGGGTGTTGGGGGGTAAAGGGACCTCCGCCTAGCCGCCTGTGTATTACTACACTAACAGTCACCGCCACTGCACACTACAGATGGCGGGCGCCCATCATCGTCACTTTATTCTTTATTCTTTTAGTGATAGTTTGAATAAAGGAAGGCCCGATCACACATTGTGAATGTTGGAGTTCCCATTTCTTGTCTCTCTCTTTCTTGCTTTTGCTCTACCGCCATAGCTCTCACGTGCAAGCTTCGATACTTCTCACCTTTCAACTAGTATCAGAGCTCGGCTTCTTGACTCTTGAGCTTGGCTCTTGGCATTCTCAGCTTCCCATTGACTCCCCACTCGCATTGGGTCTCCTTCCCGACAGCCATATCCGACTCCTTCGAGCTCTCGTCACTCCTCGACTTCCTGAGCACCTTCCCGGTCCCTTTGGGCACCCTCAAGGCATTCACACAGAGGTATTGCTTCACTCTTCACAGGGTTTGCCTCAGTTTTCAGCCCTCTTGAAACAGGGCAGTCATTACACTCCCAACTCTCATTTCATATGTGGGCTGCTCTCCCTTGCTGGAGCTTGTTTGAGGCCTTCCTTCGCTTTAATCGGACCCCTCCGAAGCTTGGCCACCATTTTTTTGCAGCCCCAAGACCAGCATTTACAGTTGGTGCAATCACGCAGCCCTCCCATATGTGTCTTCAACATTGACAGTCACAACAGCAGCTCTCCCCCTCCATTGGCACTTGGAAACGCTCCATTTCGAGCATATGAACATGCTTTGATGCTTGGTTTTGATGGTTGATGTGTTGGCATAGCATTTGGACTGATTTAACACTGTTTTGGGACTGTCATAACAGTCCACAGGCAGTTTATGACAGTGTTACACTGACATTTGATGCTATAACTTGTTTGGCATTGTCATTTGATGCCCGGTTGGTCCCGTTTGATACCCAGATGTTAGGGGAATGTATGCCTATTGTTTGGCAACCATTTGGAGCTGATTTTGGTGCTAAAATTCTCAGTTTTGAACAGTAAATCACTGCTGTACACAATTGGGCCAAAGTCATTTTACTCATGTATGCTTATGCCTATGCTTTTCGAGCTATGCTTCGGGCATATATGGTGATGTATTGACACTTGGAGCTCGACATAGAGCTTGGTTTTGATTCGGGATCATTGGTTGAGCTTGAGCTCGCTTTGCAAAGCATTTGGATGCTCTATCTTGGATGTACTTATGGCAAGTATGTTGCTTATGTTTGAGCGGTCTTGACATGCTTAGCCTATGCCATTACTACATGCTAGTTACATTGTTTGGAGCCTATTGCTACTGGAGCTCGGTCTTGGCTTAACCTTGGATTCTCGGAGCTTACTTGAGCTATTTATTGGCTTGCCAGAGTTGTATCTTGGGATGTACTTGATGTCTTACATGCTTATGGATGCTATATACGGATGCTCTACCGCCTACATGTCCGGGATGTACCATTGATGCTTGATCTTTGACACTTGTCACTAGTGCTTGTACATGCTTTGTTCAAGCTTTGTTGCTTGATATTTACAGCTTTTGTACCAGTGGGAGTGTCTTTGGATGCTTGACAGCCATTGAGCAAGCAATCTATGCTCTTTGAGCTTTTGAGACTATTTGGGATCTTTTACCCTTCAGGATGATGCATGGTTCATATGTCTTGGTTCCTCTGATGCTAATGAGTTGACTCTTTGCTTTGGGTCCCTCTCTTTGTGAATTGACACCTACTTGTGTCAAGTCTTGGTAGTGGCACGAACACTTTGCCTCGTTGACTAGGGGATGTGCCTACTCACTGACAGATGTTTGTATGACATGTTTGGGTGTTGGATTCATGCATATCGACTGTCATATGCCTCTGTTATGCCCGCATGACGTCAGCTTTGGTCTTAGCAGTATCTGATTGAATTGGGATTTGATTTTGGCACTGTTAGCTCTCATTTACTGAAATCTGTAATTTATTACAGCAAGCATATATGTATGGACTGATATGGATTTTTCATGCTGAAATATTCTAAAATGATGTACTTTCACTAGTACTTGGTGGGCAGCAGCTTTGATTACACTTTTCTCTCGATTTTGGTGATATTTTGGTCATTTTCTGCAGTAAACAGCAAGTAGTTTTGAACTGTCTACAGTCTTTCAACCTGCATTATGGCGAGTTCGTCCACTGAACATGCTATTTTCAACATCACTAAGCTTGATGGTACGAATTACTCTTATTGGAAGAGCTAGATTTGGCAGGTGTTGGTGCAAAAATCACAGATCAAACCTTTGAGGTTGAGCAGGCATCTGCCTGCAACTATGCCAGATAAGGAATGGCTTGAGCTTGATGAGTTATGCAAGTCCACTATTGTATTATCTCTCACAGAACAGGCTCATTACAATGTCTTTGAGGAAGAACAGAGTGCATGGCAATTGTGGGATAAAATCAAGAATCTCTATGACAAGAAAAGTCCAGCGAGCTAGATGTATTGGCTGAAGCAGCTTATGGATCTACGCATGAAGGAGAATGTGACTATGTCTGCTCACTTGAGCCAGTTCCATGCTATACTCAAGAACTTGACTTCGCAGGACATCACTTTTGCAGAGGATGTCACTGCATTATGTGCTTCTACTGCTACCTTGAAATTATCTGATGTTGAGAGTGCTCTTCTACAGGAAGAGGTTAACCGTAAGAATTTGGATGCCTCTTGTGTGTCGCATGCTATGACAGTTAGAGGCAGGAATGATGGATATGGAAAGCATGGCAGTGGCAGTGGCAGTGGTAGTGGCCATGGACGGGATTCTCAGAAATCTCGGTCTAAGTCTTGTGGGAAGTCCCGTAGCAAATCCCGTGGTAGGAAAACAGATGTTACTTGTCACCATTGTGGGAAAAAGTGCCACATTAGGCCACAATGCCATGAATTGCGCAAAGATAAGGGGAAAGACAAAGTGCAGGATAAGTCTTCTGATCGCAGCATAGTGCGACTTGGGATTTGGTTTCCTTGTCTATGGGCAAGAAGGCTTTGCCATGCAAGTGGGTGTACAAGCTGAAAAGTACCCTTAGACACCCCAAGCCAGCATACAAGGCTAGATTGGTAGCAAAGGGTTTTAAGCAGGAGCATGGTGTGGACTTTGATGAGGTCTTTTCTTCTATGGTTAAGATGATCACCCTGCGCTTAGTCTTGGCTTTGGTTGCTGAGCTTGACTTGGATTTATACCATATGGATGTCAAGACGGCTTTCTTACACAGGGACTTGCATGATGAGATTTATATGGAGCAGCCTAAGGGCTTTGCAGAACCTGGCAGGGAGCACCTAGTGTGCAAATTGAAGAAAAGTCTTTATGGCTTGAAACAGGCACCTAGGGAGTGGTATCATAAGTTTGATACCTTTATGGAGTCACAGGGCATGAGTGCTATGGATCCGTGTCTTTACACGAAGAAAGCCCGTGATGGTTCTTTATTGATTTTGGTCCTCTATGTGGATAATATGCTGAGAGCAGGGAAAGATCATGATGAGCTAGATGCTCTTAAGGCTCAACTCAAGAAGAGCTTTGAGATGAAAGATCTGGGACAGGCCGCTCACATACTTGGTATGCGCATTAGACGCGACCGGCATCAAGGACTCCTCTACTTGTCATAGAGGGAGTACATTCATAAAGTCCTTGAACGCTTCCGCATGTAGGACGTAAAGCCTATTGGCTGTCCATTGCCTTCTTATGTGAAGGTATCACAGGTTGACGACAGATGAGCAAAGGGCCAAGGTGGCCAGGATTCCCTATGCATCCACAGTGGGCAGTCTTATGTATGCCATGATAGCCACTCGTCCAGATATTGCCTTTGCATTTGGTGTTGTGGCACGCTATATGGCTACACCTGGCAAGAAGCATTGGGATGCCGTGAAGGATATCATGAGGTACCTGAAGGGCACAGTAGATATGTGCATGTGCTATGGCAGCCAAGATACAGGAGTCGTGGGGTACACTGACTCTGATTATGCAGGACATGCAGATAGTAGAAAGTCCACTTTCGACTATGTATTCACATATGCTAGAGGTGCTGTTTCTTGGATGTCCAGGGTGCAGAAATGGATGGGCCTTTCTACTACAGAGGCCGAGTATGTTGCAGCCACTGAGGCTTGCAAGGAGGCCATTTGGTTGGGTCGTTTAGTTGCTGACGTTGGTATTGATGCTATCCCTACACTGCATTCGGATTCTATGAGTGCTATTCAGTTAGCCAAGAATCTAGCCAAGAATCCGGTCTTCCATGTGAAGACGAAACACATTGAGGTGAGGTATCACTTCATATGTGGGGTTGTTGAGGACAAGTCTGTTGATCTTATCAAGATCTTGACTGACCAGAATCTTGCAGATCTGCTCACGAAAAGCCTCTCTACAGAGCGCTTTGCCTTCCTTAGGAGGTTGATGGGCATGGGATGAAATAACATCTTTCCTCATCCTATTGTACATATGTACATGTTGTACTGTCTTTTTCTTTTTCTTTTCACTCCTCACTAGGGCAGATTCGCCTTTAAGTGGGAGGTTGTTGGGGGGTAAAGGCATCTCCGCCTAGCCGCCCGTGTATTACTATACTGACAGTCACCGCCACTGCACACTACAGGTGGCGGGCGCCCGTCATTGTCACTTTATTCTTTATTCTTTTAGTGACAGTTTGAATGAAGGAAGGCCCCGTCACACATTGTGACTATTGGAGTTCCCATTTCTTGTCTCTCTCTTTCTTGCTCTCGCTCTCTCGCCATAGCTCTCGCGTGCAAGCTTCGATCCTTCTCACCTTTCAAGGGTATCTCTATATTCTAGATTTTTGGTGTTCAAACCTGCATCATGTGCAGTTTTATATCCTTATATTATACCTTCCAAACCTATTGCAAAAATTGGAACAAGTATAGGATCGGCTCTCAAGAAATCTTCATCTTCATCAGGTTCTACCTCCTTTGTGAATTTGATTGTTTGAGCAATAATAGGTTTGCACTTTTAAACCAAAAGAATCTTATTCCCTATACACAATCTAATTTCCTTTTTCCTAAGGAGGAAAGCAACCACATCACCTCCCCAATCTTGCTTCAACTTTGCCAACTTAAACTAGGGTCTTCCTAACAACATCCCTCCACCTCATCCATCTTTAAGACTACAAAGATCACTTTGAAAATAGCATCTACCACCTTAATTTTTTGACTCCTCAGAATCCCTAAGGGTTGCAATCTCCTTTGGTTTGCCATTTTCACTTGAGAAGGGGTTGGTAACAACTCAGTTGTAGGGTTGGCTAAGTATAACCTTTTGGGGATGATATTAACTCCTAATCCCCATCCAAAATGACATTATTTAAAGCTTTCCTAGCATATTCAAGCTGTATCGTAGGAACCTGGTAATCCACCACCTCATGTTGAGCTACAACCATAGCTTGACAATTTGATGCCCATTGTTGCTCGGTTGCTTCATTAAGTATATTCTGATATTATGCCCCAATCTTGGTCAACAAATTCTCATTGAATCCTAGAACTAAGTCCAAGATCTACTCCAAATTTAACTTAAATGAATATTTGGCTAAAGCTTGGAACGACTCTTGAGATCCGCTACTTTGTTCTATGTCACCCTTTACTTCTTCTGTCATCTCGTCCTACTATTCTTGTGGTCTATTCCAACATTCTCACAAGGGAAATCTCCTTGGTCCCCAAAATCCTCCCTGTTGTCTTTTATCAAGAATTACTTGATTTACTTGTAATGGATGTCTTGACCTCATTCCTGGAGATATCATGGGTGCTAGTTGATTACTCTCAACATTTGGATTACAACAGCATGTTATAGTCTCATGCCCACTCTTTTAACATGCGTGGCAAAACTTCTCCTTCATTTTTGTGATGTCTCCCAAATCTCTTGATTTTTCTTTAATATTATTTTCCAACTTAGTTTTGTATTCGTTTAACATTTTTTGCCTCCTCTTTTTATCCTTGGATGACTATGCATCTGTCCCGCTTTTATTCTTCTTACCCCACTTTTTCTTCTTATTGTACTCATCTTCTAGATCATTTAACTTTCCAATTCAAAGCTGAAGTCCTTATCTTCATCCTCCATTTGTGAATCCGAATCCTCCTTAGTTTTTGAACTTTCTTTAGTTTTCTTCCATGATTGGCTTAATCCAAGCCTTTTTCTACTCTTCCTATAGCTTGCACTAAATCATCAAAATCATCATTTTGGGGATCAATTTCTATATTGGCAACATTACTTCTAATTCTCCTATTTAGCTCTTTATTAAAGTCAAGGGTCATTTCCAAAGAAGGTTGACCTAATGTTAGTAACTTCTTTAGTGTGTTCAAAAAAATTCGAGCATAATCTTGTACTAGCATGCACTTCTACTTGATTCTTTGAAAATTTCCCATAATGTCATCCATTATATTGTCTAGCAAGCACCTTTCCAAACACTTTTGCTTGAGATCATCATAATCATCAAAATTATGTAGTTCATAGTCATTGAACTAATTCATTATCTTCCCATTGAATGTTATTGCAAACTATTGTTTCTTCACATAATAAAAAACAACTCTATACCCACTTGCTATCCATCTCGTCTTGAACTATCAAATATGACAATCACGGTCTTGTTTCTTTCACCTGAAAACATTGCAATTCAAGAGGTGGGGTACTCATAAACAACAAAGGGTTGTAAATAGAAATGATACTACCCTCATTCTCAGCATTCTCTAGTTCTGACTCATTTTAATTAGTGCTTTGATATTCCTCAACATCTTGAATTCTTCAGTACTATCGTGATCTAAAGATGCATCTTCATATTTCCTGTACAACAGCTCTTGTAATTCTCACAATTTCCTTGCTTTGGATCTAGTCAATACTCCTATGGGAAACCAATTTCCTTTGAGCACACATTTGTTCAAGGCAATGCTCCTTCAAAAGTTTGTAGCTCATAATAAACTTGTAGGATCACCATGTGTTTTTGCCTATTTATCACACTAAAAACAAGCTGCACATGAATATCTTGAGTTGATAGGAACAACGTGGTTGGAATCTTGATTCAACTCACAACACAAAATATTACTTTCCCCAACATCTTTCCTCATGATGCCCCATTATAACCTTCCCAATGGTGTCAAGAATATCTGCTTTATCCCTAAATAGCTGTGTAGTTAGCATGCCCTTATATGGTGTCAAGGATATTTGCTTTATCTCTAAATAAATTGTACAGTTAGCATGCCCTTAAATGTTGCATATTACTCAGTTGTGGCTTGAGTCTATGAAGTTCATTAGCATTCCTAATTATTCTATTGTGTATCCATTTTGATTGAAGGAATATACAACCCTTAAAATCCTTTGCAAGTGACTACTTATCATATATAAATGTTTAATGTGGGTGGTTTAATGCCAAGATACAATTCAAGACAAGACAATACTAGAGGTAGGCCAATACAATCTGAAAGGGTGATTCTAGTAAACTCCACAACCCTTCTTAGCACTTAGAAAGTTGTTTGAAGGCCACCTTAAAGCCTTGCTCTTTCTTGCTAAGGTTTTTGCACCACAAACATTAAAGAGAGTTTGTAATTACTTACTTTGTTCCTATTGAAAAATTATTATATTACATTACTCCTAATGTTCCACAATTGCTTGCAAATCATGACTCTATAGGCGCTCCTTGTTTTAAGGCACCCTTGTCTCTGAACATGTCCTCCTCATTTGATTGAGGCATTTGGGTTTTCTTGTTGGAACCAATATTTCATTTTAGCCAACAATATTTCATTTGAGCCAACAATATTTCATTTGATTGAGGCATTTGGGTTTTCTTGTTGGAACCAATATTTCAATGCCAAAACAAGTGGGGAATGACAAAAAGTGGAAAGTCTCTTAAACTTGATAATCCTATCACATCGGAGTCGCATGGGCTACGCAAAACATGCGACACAACTACAGTCTACTATATCTGATACAAAAAAAAAGAGAGACCTATGTGACATGTCATATGAATGATGAATCTATGATGAGGCATCACTATCATCATCATCATCATCATCATCATTAGAACCATCTGCTTGCTAGTAGCTAATTTGCTTTTATGGATAACCTAACAACTCCATAGGTCGTCATGTCCAACCACTGATCAGGCTGATTAGTTTTCCTTTATCATTTAGCTTGAATTTGTTTACTATCTCCTCCATTTCCATCAATTGGCATAGCCTCCTTTGCAACTTGTATCCCTTCGATTAGATTACCTCCCTCCAATGTTCCAAAATTGCAGAATGCTGCAAGCATTTTCTCAAGTTTATCCCTTAGGGCTGTAAATAAATAAGTAAATAAATAATAGTCTCGATTATCCAAAAAAAAAAGTAGGCCAATTATTATTAACAACATCTCGAAAGATTTGCAAAGCTGCGTTCAATTACACGTTTACACGTTTAATCATGAAATCCTCCCACCGAGACTTAAGAAGTTATTGTTTAAAATTCGCGCTCTCCAGTGTGAGCTCTTCTGCCCTGCCATGGATCAGGCCATGGCTTCTGCGAATCAGTCGAATCATTTTGACGCGGAGCTATTTTTCGATCACGTCTACAATGCGGTAACCTCTCCATCCTCTTCCTTCTGAGAGAGAGAGAGAGAGAGAGAGAGAGAGAGAGAGAGAGAGAGAGTCCGCTTTATGGAAAAGAAACAGAAGAATTCTCAGAACCGTTTATTTGTTCTGGCAGGCCTATGACATTTTCGAGGACTCCTTTGACACCCTTGAAGAGTAGGTCCGCAAAAGCTCTCTATCGCGGCATTTGTGTAATGGATGTCTTTACTTGCGTACATGAAGTTCTTGACTGCACATGCAAATCATGAGATGTCTGACAAGGCACTTGTGCAAATGCAGAAATGTGCCGCTCTTACTTGGCAATCCTAGTGAAGATACGATGAAGGCCACTACCAGGGTCAGTATGACCTTCACTTTTGCATGATATGCTCTACCTTTGATGGGGATTGTGTCAGTTTCTACAAGTTCCTTTGCGTTCTTATCAGATGCAACTCTGTGTGGTGCATCATGAGTTGCAGACAGGGGTCTGAAAGAGAAGTGGTATTAAGATCGGATATTTAGCTGGAGCAGTTTCTTTTCCTAACCAAATTGTACATTTTGCTTGCTCATGGCCTTTGTATTTGTGTGTGTGTGTGTTTTGATAATTCAAGTATGTGTTTCCTCGGAGCAAATCAACCAAACACTGTTGAGCATCTTTCTATTCCTTGTGCAGGTCTTTCTTGATACTTATTTGTGCTGTCTTAAAGGGCTTTGATGCAGTGTTCAATACTCTTCAAGAAAAGCTGGAAAAGTACTTGAATCGGTGGGAGGAATATTGCCGAACTAATTGCTTCACATCTCCAGTTGAATCTTCCAGTATTAAAAAGGTGTGCAACTGAATTGCAGGCTTGTTGTCACTCTGCTTTCCCATTTTTAAAGCCACAATTAAACTTTGTGCATGGTTATGCTTTCTTATGCCAACACGTACTGGTACCGTGTTTGGTCAGGCAGTTTGCTGGAATTTACAAGCTTTTCTTTTCTCAATAGAATTTTTCTTTGCTTAAGGCGACACATCATCCAGACACTGTATCAGAAGAGGAGCAACTGGATGCAGAACTTGAATCAGTTCGTAGTGAGCTTCACAGTGTACGTTAATGTTTTGTGTTCAAGGCCGGACATGCACCTTGCAAGTTTCACTATATACATATGACTACACATGATTTCATTGTGCTTTGCTTAAACACTCTGGTTGGTATATGTGTGATAGGCTGGGAAAGAGTCAGCAAGAATACGCAGGGAGCTGCGCAACTTGGAAAGATTTTTAGCTATAAAGAAAAAACATGAAGATGCACTGCAGGATGCTGTAGTACAGCTTAAAGATGAAGAGCATCATGACATGCTAGAAGGTACACATTTTTGACATTTGTTTGATAGTGTCAAGAAGGTTGAGAGAGACATACTAATCTGCCTCCTTAGCAAGAACTGATAATGTCAAGAAATTTGAGATTGACAAACTAATCTGCCTCCTTAGCAAGAACTGATAGCATAATTTAGTACAAATATTTTAATGTTTTACTGTCAAAGCTATATTATACCTGCCAGAGACTCATAACCTTTCGAAAATTTGTACATGTGCACAAACAAGTTTGGGGTTAGAATCTAGATTTAATGCAAGTTTTGAGTTTGAGGGTATTATGCACTTCATTGTAAGCCATAGTTAAGTACATAAGGGTTGTAGACACATGGGGCTTGTGAGGCTTTTGTCTTGGAGTACATAGATCTTTGGATGTTGAGAATGAAGTTGATGATTAGTATAGCAAGCTTGGATCTATAAAAATGCTATAGCTAGTGGAAAACTCATTCTATGCTCATGTGTTTTCCCACATCACTAATGCTTGCACCTTGGAAAAGTTTGAGACTGCAAATGCTTGCATTCCTAGTACAGCTCCAAATCAATGAAAGTAGCTAAAGCATGAAACTAAATTAAATAATACCCACACCCGAAACAAGCCCATGTTAAAAGATAATTGTTGGTGATATTCAATCTTTCTACTAGCATTTTGGTCTTCAATCCATATTTGCGAGCTATCTCAAAGATATGGTTATGGATTCTTTGGCCCTTCTTGTTTCAAAGGAGGATTTTGAGGATCATAAGGAGGTTCTTGAGGGATTATAGTGTCCTTTCTTTCATGTGGTGATTTCTTTTCTTTGTCATCAAGCTATCATCTCCTATTGCTTGCATGCCTATCCCATGGCCTTTGGTTGCTCTTTTTTGGTAGGTTATGATGCCTTTAATATCCTGGCTATTGTCTCCTAGTTGGTTTATAGGCTTGGCTCATCCATTTTTGATGGACATCCCTTAGGTAATCCGTTTGAGGCCTCTGTACTCCCCTTAGTTTATGGTGACCTCTCTTTCGATTAAATTTTCATCTAGGGAGAGCATCTTACTCCTAGGTTGGCATTCTTCATTGGTGGTTTTCATTGGTAGTGGCACTCTTCTTGCCACCCTTGTATCCATTTTGTTACGTCCTTGGATATCCGGATGGGTGCTAGTAGCATTGGTCATAGTAGCCATGTGAATGCACTAAGGGCACTTCCGGGTTGGAACCAAGTCTTATTTATAGGACTCAAGGCCCTATTGTGCACATCCATTGTGTGATTATCTTCTTGGACTCTTGGCCCGTTGGCCGATGTATTTGTGCACTAACATGGTGTGGATTGATGGTATGGGAGGCCTACCCTTGGGATGTGGTCGTGGCTTGGAGTGCTACTAGCTCCCAAGCTCGGGGGTGAGCTCGTTTGGCTCTACGGTTGGGAGATAAGTCTAATGTCTAGTTCGTGTGTAGGTTGGATCCTAGGGGGATGTTTCATTGGTGTGAGAGTGTCAACTTGCAATTGGATGCAAGATGTAATGATGTGCGCAAAACTACTTTTGCTTACGAAACCGTGATGGCTCACTCTTGACAGGATACTATTGGCAGGAGAGACGAGCGGTGGGGGCACATGTTGTGGGTGGTGGATACAGAAGCAAGGTATGCTTTTTGTTTCGTACATGTGCTTGGGTTTTGTATTGAGTCAATACTTGTGCGTAGGATTTTTCTGGAGTTTGGGGAGTTGCCACTTTAGGGCTATGGCAGACCGTCATTTGAAGCTGAAATATTGTAGCCCAGATAAGCATCAAATTGTTAAGTCACAATGATTTTTGTCTATTTAACATTTAATGTTGATGATTTAGCATTTAATAATAAGGTTACCATTAATTTTAATGTTGAGCTAACATTCAATGTTAGCATTGATTTAATATTCAATGCTAGCATTGCTTTTAATTTTAACATCACAATTTAATGTTCTATTAGTATGACAGTTAATGTGGGCATCAAGGAGGGAGAAAGACTATGATTGAACAAAAATTTCCTTTTTTTTTTTGTTAATCATGGAGAGGGAGGCAAACTGCTAGGTTGTGGAGAGAGAAAGGGCAATCATTTTGAAGTGTCGATTGTAGGAGAGAGAATTGACAGTCGTTTTCAGGTAGCGCATTGTCATTAATAATTAGCGGAATGAGAAAGAGGAGGTAGACGGCAGTTTGCTTGATAGGGTTGAAACGTTGCTAGATGGAGCTGGGATGGATTGTCATAGTTAAGTGGTAGGGTTAAACTGAAGTGGACTTGGTAGACGGCCGTCTCTGGCCACTTTGATAGGGGAGGTTGAACACTGACACGTGGGCTAGGGGGATCGATTTCCCTCTTGGCAGTGATACATGGAAGATAGACTAATTTAATGTTATGCGTGGCCATTTGAAATTTGGCCATGTATTAAAATTCTAAAAAAGAAAAAAAAAAGAAGAGAATCATGGTTGCAACATGAAGCCTTAAGCTTTCTCCCAATCTTCTTGCCCAAAGGCACCTCTCTACTTGTTCAGAAAATAAGGAGGAACCATGAGGTGTCGGAAAAGTGAGTAAGATGGAGATGGAGGGTAGAATGGTGGTGGTGGGTGTCTGATAGGAAGAATGAGGGGGAAAAGGTGGTTAGACAGAAATAGGCTGGGAGTGTCCAACGAGTGTTAATTGATGTGGAGGCACTGGAACATGAACGTTTCCATAAGGTGCCGATGGAGGTGGAGGCAATGGGACGCGAAAGCCTTGTCCAAAGCTTGGTTGGGGCACAACAGAATGACTAGGAGGTCCACTAGGTAATGCTATAGAGGCAAGCTGTGGTACCAAGCGATCCATACTCGGGAGAGACTAGCGGGGATACCCAGGCTGCAATGATCTCGAAAGTGTGTGAGAAAGAAGGTGGAACACAACCCCATTGAGGAAAGGATGAGGTCGTAAAGGCGGTGCCTATGTTTCCATAACCCTCATTGCGGTGTGATGTGCAGTATGAAGTGTTTGATAGGGGAATGTAAATGGTGTAAAAGGAAGTGAAGCAGCGGAAGAATGTGGTGGGATGGGTGGGTTTTGAATTTGTGATGTGAAAGGTGCATATGCATTTTGTTAATTTTTACCATTTAATGATTGAAAATGAAATGATGATGGAACACCAAATTCATTCTGATTTTCAGAAGTGAACTGAAAAGAAAGAAGGTTAGAAGAAGAGGTACCTGGCTTTTTCTTATAATACCCACGACGTGTGCTAACATACAAGAATTGGTTCTCAAGAGAACCTTTTTCGTAGTCAACAGATTATACTCTATCTTCCTCATGATTTCTACGAGCATATTGCAAAGCAGCAGAGGTAAAAGACGAAGGAATAAAAGACGAATCTAAAGCACCTTGCATTGGAGTGGACGGAAGAGGATGAAAGAATGGAACATACTCCGGATTTCTTTCTCCAACAGGGGGGCTCATCCTTGAGGAAGGTCTCGACGGTTTTGCAATATCATCAGATTTATGCGCAACTTTTGAAGAGAGAAATTCATGCATATCTTCATTGAGTAGCTTCTCTTGAAGGGCGATCCTTTGATCGAGCTCCTCAATCTTCTTTTGTCTAAAATCCATAATCACATGATATTTTTCAGTGGACAACTAGTATAACTTTTCTTCTGTGTGGTCAGAAGTATCTTTCACCATGTTGGAACTTTGTGGAGCAAGTTGTTCTGCCCACTTTCGCTCGGTTCTTAGCATAGATTGTGTTGATGTGTTCGAAGTCATTTGAACCTACGGTTGTTCTTGCTTCTTGTGGAGATCTTTCAGATCAAAGGCTTATGTTTCTTAGAGAGTACCAAGCTGTGATACCATGTAAATAAATACTATGACACAGAAACACAAATAACAATCGTACGACAAAGCACAGATTGATAAAAGAACACAGTTAGGGTAACTCAGAGACAATGAACACAGAAAATAATTGAAGTGATATAATTATTGAATATACAATGCTCATGCAGCAAACACACTATGTAGTGAATGAATACTGAATCTCGAACTCTTGTATCTCAAGGATCAGGGCAGGGGTGATGAGCTGGAGAGTGTCGTATTCCGAATGGATCCCAAATTGCAGCAAGGTAGCCTTCGGATGTTGAACACCAACAAACATAGCAGTGAGAAGTTGGATCTGATGCAGATAGCAGTGAGGAGAGAGAAAGACTAAAAACGCAAGTAGAACAGCCCTGTAAGAGAGAGAAAACTACCAAATGTAGGCAAAACAGTTGGGCGATAGCTTGTAGGAGTTGGTGATTGCTAGAGAAGAGAGAAAATTGCCAGTCGACAGGGAGGACAGCTGGGCGACAGCCTACAGGAAGCAAACACAGGGCTGTGATGACGTGGTAGGCTGTAGGGCAGCAGATCTATGCATGAACAATAGTCGCCTGATTGGGATCAGCTTGAAACTTCGTGAAGAGAGCTAGAAATCAGGCACCAATTGATGTAGATAGCAACGGATGGCTTCAATTGAGATGTCCTCCATGAACGGGGTGTGGGCAGCAAGCTAAAACACGTGAAATTTGCAAAAATGAGATCAAGGGGTGAATGGAGGGCAGCATACATATTTATAGAAAGTTTGGGCCCTCCCAAGTGGGTTTGTACTTATGGGAGACAAAAACTCTCTAGGATTGCGCTTCTTTTAAATAAACAAGGTTTCTTCATTAATTAAGCAAGTTTTGGGGCTGTTTAAGTAAAGCTAATGCATTTTTGGCTCAACACTTTCAGCACTCTCTTTTCTCTTGCTGTTCACTTCTTCATTGTGAGTGTGTGTTAGTGTGCGCGTGTTGCTGTAATCCTAACCTAATAGTGGTATCAGAGCATATCTTTCAGTTGCCCCCATCATCATCGGAGCTGCCATTGAGCCTTGTGCTTTGCTGCTCTTGTTCTTGCCAACAAGCCAATCTTGCGAAACTTGTTCGTGAAGCTTTGCAACTTGCGCTACTTGTTCGTGCTTCCTTCAACCCTCTCATCAATTGCAGTTCATAATAATAGACTTGTCCGTAGCTGTCCAACACTTGTGCTCTAGCTATTCGTGATAGATCTAACGTGTTTGTTGTCGTTCTCCTACCGGGCGTCTTGTTTTTTTGTTGCCTTTTAGCCTTGTCAACTAGCCTAGTAGCGTGTGTTAGTTGTGATTCATCCATGTGCAACTCTTGCTTGTCTTGTGCGCCACGAGAGTGTGCGCATTGTCACATGTGCCTTGAGAGCCCTGCTTTTATTTGTAGACATCATGTTTCTGGTCATTGACACTTGGAGACATGTTGATAGGCAGTGCCGACAACTTGCGATATATCATGCTTGTCATTTAATGGCCCAACAGCCTTCGTAGATTTGCCGCCTTGCAGTTGATATTATTTTTCAGTAACATATTCAGCTTCCAAACCTTAATCAGCATCAAGTTACTTAAAATTGCTTGTGTTTGTGCTTAGTGCCCTTATGAAGCACAAAATTTAGGGATTTTGCTGCAAGTCCCAAATTTCCCCAAATTTCTTCTAGAATTTTGGAACTTTTGCTTGAAAACCCCGTATCTTGCAAAATTTTTTGGGATTTTGCACTTGGTGCTCAAAAATTGCTCAGTCTTGCGTTGGAATTCGGGGCTTTCCAAGTTTGAGGTTCAATTTCACCAAATTTCACCAATGAAATCTGAGGACTTTGCGAAATTCCCCCAAATTCATCGACATTGAGGCCAATTACACCTTCTATATCAACATTTGTGCACCTACATTTGTACTTTCTTGCTTTTGGTAATTTCTTTGCTTTCTTTTTAAGCTGCACCTACATTTGTACTTCAGACAGCAGCTGGTTATAGAAAAACCAGAAATTTCAGCACACAATGGCTAGGCAAATGATTTCCTCAACATGTTTGGGGACTCAAAAGATGGCACTAATTTTCCCATGTGAGCATACATGATGAAGCATGCACTTGTTGCCAAGCAGCTTTGGGGGTTATGTTTGTGGTTTAGAAGTTAGACTTATAGGTCCTCCCACACAGAATGTCTCAGGTTCTTTGAGTTCATCCATAATCACATGTGGATCTTCAGCTCCAACTCCTCTTGCACCTCCCACAACAAATCAATTGCGATGGGATGGGCGTGATGCCTAAGCTCATGCTTTGATGGCACTTTTGTGCAAGAGATAGGTTATCGTGCATATTTGGTTGTGCTCAATGGCCAAGGATGCTTGGGATAAGCTTGCCTCACTATATTAGGTGTGCAATGAGGCTCGTGTAGTCTACTTGCATAAGCAGCTTGAGATGGAGCACATGATAGAGGGTGATTTAGTGGATGTCTACATTACACGTGCCAAGGACATTATTGAGCAGCTTGCTAACAGTGATGAAATCATTCGCGATGCATTTCTTGTATCTACGGTCTTGGTTGGTCTACCTGATACTTATCAAAGCTTTGCCACTACACTCCGTTTACTTGCAAAAGGAGATGCTAACTTACACATTTGATGCATTGGTATCATTATTGTTGCAAGAAGAGCAATGAAGGCTGAATTGCCCTAATATAAGTATGGATAATTAAGCATTTGCCGCCAGCCATCGCAATAGAGGGAAGTCATGGCAGCCCTCAAATTCCTAAGGAAATTTTAGCAGATATGTTAGTTTATGTTTGAGTTTGTGCATGCTAGAGAGGGTTGGGCACATTCTAGATATTTTAGGCATTTTTTATTTGTAATTTTGATGGTGTTTATGGCATTTAATGCTGGCCGACTTGGCATCATTTATGGCATTATTTTTGCCTATTTATTTAGGCTCCTCCTCGAGAGTCAGTATGCATCATCTGTCATTCATCATGTGACAGGTTCTGGTGGAGAAAGAGGAGCAGGTGCCAGTGGGCTCACAGCCAGTGACTCACATTGGTTTTGTATTATCTCATATCTTGGTATATGGATTCCATTTCCTAAGCATCTCTTTGCTTCTGAGTTCTTTGTGCAGTGTTATTTTCTTTTGCAGTGTTTGTCTTTCTTGTCTCTTGTGTTTAGCAATCTATTACAACAGTTTTCCATGCTTCCATAATTGCATCCACTTTTGACATGGTATTAGATTGCAGGATCATTGTTCCTATTGCTGTTTTACATGGTTGCAGGATCCACTTTTGACATGGTATTAGATTGCAGGGTCATTGTTCCTACTGCTGTTTTACATGGTTTGAGGTCTGAGTTTTGACTTTTTGTTTGCTGATTGGACCTGTTTTTGACTGCTGCACCTGATTTGCAGCTTGGGCTATGATCTTTTGCTAATTTTCGGCCTAGCTTTCTGCTATTTCTGAGTGTTTTGTGGTTTGCCATCTGTGTTTACAAATTTTTGGGGCTGTTTCAGGGCTGGGGACCTGTTTTTCCCCCTTCTACTTCAGCATTTTGGTGTCTACTGGCTGAGGTGACCTGTTTTCCTGCAAGCCGACTGCATTTATTGCTGTTCTTACATGCGTTTTATTGATCTTAGTTTAGTTTTCTTTTTTGCTTCTATGCAAGGCTAAGCGACAAGTTGTAGGTTGCGTTTGGTCCGTATTTTCCTTTTGTGCTACATTGCTCAGCTTTAGAGAGGGTTCATGTGCATCTGGTTTTCGTGTTCTCATCACTACAATTTGGTTATTGTTGATATTTTATCTCTGCGCTTTCTTTATTGCTTTGAACTTGCGCAATCCTTGTGAGTTTGTGTTTTTGGCATACTTTTCTCCTTGAAGATCCCTTCTTTTTCTTCATCTTCTTTGTATCTCCCTCCTCATGGCTTTTTCAGCATCTTCTCCTGATGGTTAGCATGTTGACATTATTTCCTCATCTACAAGTGTTATGTTGGAGACTTGTGTTCAACTTCAGGTTTCTGTGAGGATGGTATCTCTTGGTGCTTCAGATATTCCAGTTTTAGAGAGAGATGTTATACGGTGGAAGAACAAGAATTCTTGGTGCTATTATTGTGGCAAAAAGGGCCACCTTTGGAAGGATTGCAAGATATTAGCAGCTTTGTGGCAGGCATAGGTGCGGACAGTGATGAAGGGTGATGCCTCTCTTGGTGAATCTTCCTCATCTCCAGGTCCAAGTTTAGGACCTAGCCATGTGGCCTTGGCGATTCCTACAAGGGCCTCTAGTGCTAGAGAGAGTCGCGGATGGGGTAGCCGTGTCTCATCTATACAGGTATATAGGTGCATAGGTTCTCGCAAGGGTTTTTCTTGACGCATTGACCGAAGTCTGGCATGTTGAAATCGTGGAGCTATGGTTGACATCTAGGTTTGTGATTAGTTGGTTCATTGATAGAGAGTGGGTTTGGCTCCTAGTTTGAGCTCACATGAGGGGACACTTTGGTGGTTTGGCCAAAGGTGGGGAATCCATGGTCACATATGTTCAAAGGCATTTTTGACTGGATAATCTTGTATGCTATTGCAAGACATTGTTGACAGATATTGAGAGTTGCTTTTAAGAGCTGGTACACTTGACATCGACATGAAGTTCTCTCTAAGGCACTTTGGTGGTGGTTTGTGCATCCATAGCTTGGGTATCCATTTTCTTTTGCATAGGTTCAATTCTTTTTAGATCATTAGGTTAAGCTGATAGCTCTCATTGAGGACAATTCTTGGATCCATGGCTCTACTTTGGTGATCTTTGTTGTATGTACTATGATGGGACATTATCATTGTATATGTCAAAGTGCAGCGGTGCGGAAGTGTAGGATTGAGAGAGAGAGAACGCAGAGAGAGAAAGAGACAGTGGAAGATGAAGATCTACTGTATAAAGTGTGCTGAATACAAAGATATGCAGATATATACACGGGTGCAGTGCGTTGGACTGCGTGTCTCCACCTCGACGATGCAACTTGCTGTTCATCTCGAAGTCCGCTGCAGTCTGCACTGTCTCCTGTCTGAAATTTGCGAACAGAGACGGAATCTGCGCGTGTCACCGGTTTGTAATCTACGAGCAGAGAAGTGGAGACTGCTGAAGATGTCGGCTATTTATAGCCAGAATCTGCCAAAAAATAGGGCGCCAGAAATACCCTGTTGGTTGCATTAAATGCAGCCGACTGCTTGCATAGGTCGGATTGCCACATGGCAGTCCGACTGTGCAGTCCGATTGCACACTGTCCGACTGGTCCTGCCTGACGTGCCTGCCTGCCTGGCTGTGATCTCTAACACCCCCTCTCAGAGCTTGGGCAGGGCAGAAGCCTGAGGGATCTGGAATGTCTCCCAAGTAGAGCCTGGGGAAGTGCCTTCGTAAACAAATCCACAAGATTGTCCTCCGTCTTACAGTACTCCACAATGATGGTCTCATCCAGAAGCTTCTCTCTGATGAAGTGGTACTGGATCTCTATGTGCTTCGTCCAGGCATGAAAAACAGGGTTCCGTGCCAAGGCTATGCAACTCTCATTGTCACATTGCAGCAAAGTAGGACGAGTTTGGGGGCACCCAAGCTCCTCCAATAATCTCCGAAGCCACACAGCCTCACATGTGGTGGAAGATGCGGCCCGATACTCCGCCTCAGTAGACGAAAGGGCTACTGTGGGCTGCTTCTTGCTACTCCATGAGATAACACCTGCACCCAAGGTAAAACAGTAACCTGTAGTAGACCGCCTGTGGTCCACATCACCGGCCCAATTCGAGTCGCTCCAACCTGCAAGTACAAGATCTGAATCATCTGTCCCTGCGGGGTAATGAATCCCTAAATCAGACGTCCCCCTCAAATACCGAAGTATCCTCTGAGCAGCCTGCCAATGCACCGTCTTAGGTTTACTCATGAACCTTGCCAAGAGCCCAACTGCAAAACATAGATCAACCCTAGTGTTGAGAAGCCAAATCAAGGACCCAATCAACTGACGATAGCGGGAAGCATCTGCCAAAGGAGAAGCTGAATGGAAAGTGGCCTTCCAGTTCGGATCCATAGGAGTAGAAAGGGCCTGACAATCCTCCATCTCAAAAGATACCAAGAGCTCCTGTACATATCTCTGTTGAGAGATGAAGATCCCCCTCTGAGACTGATAAATCTCATGGCCCAAAAAGAAATGGAGTAGACCCAAGTCCGTCATCTCGAACGTTCAATGTAAAGCTGACTTCATCTCTTGGACCTGCTGTGCATCACCTGTGACAATCAAATCATCAACATATAAGACAAAAAGCACACAACCATCCTCGGAAGTGTGAACATAAAGCTGCGGATCGGCCTTGGAACGCCGATATCCCAACTGAGACTGGAGGAACGAATCAATTTTCTCGTTCCATGCATGCGGAGCCTGCTTGAGGCCATACAAGGCCTTCTTCAACCTGTAGACTCTCCCATCTGAGGATCCAAAACCAGGAGGCTGCTCAACATAGATCTTCTCCTTCAAATCACCATTGAGGAAGGCCGACTTCACATCCAACTGGTAAACAGGCCATCTCCTATGGCCAGCCAAAGCAAGAACAGCTCTAATGGTCGCCATACGAGCTGTGGGGGCAAAAGTATCATGACAGTCAATCCCTGGGCGCTGTGCAAAACCTTTAGCAACAAGGCGAGCCTTGTGCTTATCCAAAGAACCATCGCTAAGGTATTTGGTCTTGAAGACCCACTTGATGCCAATCACCTTCTTATTCGGGGGGCGGGGCACGAGTGACCAAGTGCCATTCCTCTCAATAGCCTCCAACTCGGCTTCCATAGCTTTCTTCCATGGTGCGGACTGTAAAGCCTCTTTCACAGAGGTGGGCTCTCGATCCTGCATAACACGGGTCATCAAACAATAGTTAGAGCAAACAAGCTCCGTAGAATGTGCCTGGTGTCGCCGCGACCGCCGCGGACCATCCTGCGGTCCCCACTCCTTAGGAACCCCCTCGATCCCTGAATCATGGAGTGTGTCACGGGCCTAGCGAGGAGGAGGCCGAACCTCCCCTCCTCGTCTCTCTCCATCAGCAGAAGACTTTGGAATATCCACCGGTGGTAATTCCTCAGGGGTGACCGGTGTAACAGTAGACTCTGTGTCAGAAACAGAATCATAATCAAAAGGCACGGGCTCCAGTGGAACTATAGAAGGAGCCCAACTCTCCCCTGGATCTCCAAGAACGGGATGCTCCTCACCCATTGAGATAGCCGGAACCTCCACAAACCGCACATCACGGCTAGTGTACACATTTCGCTTGACGGGATCATACAATCGATAGCCTTGGGACTGGGAGCTGTAGCCAACAAATACCTGTCTTCGGGAAGTTGCTTCAAATTTATCATGGTGAGCCTTGGGAATGTGAACATAGGCATCACATCCAAAGACCCTGAAGTAGGAAACATCTGGCTTCGTCCCAAAGTAAGCCTCAAACGGGGTCATCCCTTCAACGGCCGAAGTGGGGGAGCGATTAAGGATGTGGACTGCAGAAGCCACAGCCTCGGCCCATAGAACCTGAGGGATCTGTCGGTGCTCCATCATGGTGCGTGCCATCTCGATCACACTGTAGTTTTTCCGTTCAAGAATGCCATTTTCTTGAGGAGTGTTGATATTGGGAAACTCCTGGTGAATTCCTTTATCTGCACAAAACCGAGCAAACTCATTAGAAACAAATTCACGGCCCTTGTCGGATCGCAAGATCTTCAACTTCCGGCCCGATCGGTTCTCCTAAAAGAGAAGCCAATCCTTGAAGTGTGAGAAAGCTTTTGACTTTAATGCCAAAAAGTAGGCCCATGTCATCCTGCTGTAGTCATCTACGATCAACATGAGGTACGAGCTCCCACGCAAGGACTCATTCCTCATAGGGCCACATAGATCCGTAGATACAAGTTCCATCGGTGAAGTAGACCGCCGCGAAGCTGTGTGGGGAATGGCATCCCTATGTTGCTTCCTCCGAATGCAGGAGACACATGGCTACTGGCTTACCACTATATCCGGCAACCCTCGAACAAGCTGTCCACGTGACGCCCTCCGAAGATAATCATAGTTCAGGTGACCAAACCGAGCATGCCATAACTCTGACTGTGACTGAGAGGTAAGAAGAAGAGTAGAGAGGGTGGTGGAAGACTTCAATTTATAAATGCCGTTCTCCTCATATTCGGATGATAGAACCTTCCTCGATCCACGATCAAGGACTCGCACCGTAGAACTGTCAAACTCCACCAAAAGGCCAAGGGAGCAAATCTTATGAACTGACAGGAGATGGTACCCTAAGCTTGGTACATGCAAAACCTCTGAGGTATAGGTATCACCTCGTCCATCTAGAATAAGCTGCATCTTACCCCGACCTGCAATAGATACTGAAGAGCTGTCTCCAATGAGAATCTGCCCACGCGAGGGTCGCAACTGGGCAATACCATCTGATGAAGGAGTCATGTGCCGGGAGGCATCACTATCAACGATCCACTCTCGAGCCTGGGGAGCCGTCATCGCAGCATGAGAAGCATTTGGTGAAGCGTTCTCAATGACAGCTAGATGAAGAAATGCAGCTGATGAGGGTGCAGCCACCGCTCCAGAATCCTTGGTGTCCTTGTTGGTGTCCTTCTTGTCTTTGTCAGGGCAATCCTTCTTCCAATGGCCAGTCTTTCCACAAATATGGCATGTGGAGTCTTTGTCCTTGTCCTTCTTCGACTTGATATCCCCCTTCTTCTTCTTTTGGTCCTTTTCCTTCTTCGGAGAGGCTTGATCTGTCAGCACCTTCGACTTGGAAGCATTCTATCCCTTTAACTGTTCCTCTTGGTCCAAGACCATAGGAACCAACTCTTCCCACCGAAGAGTAGACTCTCGCCCCGAAGCAATAAGGGCAGAGTAAAATGTACCGAATCGTGGCGGCAACTGGGACAGTAGTGTGATCGCCATGTCTTCGGAGGAAATCGGCTTCCCCGCATTCTGAACCTGCATCTGAAGCTGCCTTAGCTTGTTAATGTGATCCCGCAGCGAAGAAGACTTGTTTACGGACAAGGTCCGCATCTGTACCTCCAAAGAAACCCGCTTCATAAGGGTCATCCGATTATACATCTGATCAAGGTCCAGCCATATCTCTCGAGCCACTGTCAAGTGCTCGATGTGAGCGATCATGGCTGTAGTACATGATAGAAAGAGAAAGGAATGAATCCTGGCATTCAGTTTGTCCCAATGAGACCGAGCCTTGGCCAACTCTGCACAAGCATCAGAAGAGAGTTTGGACTCATCTCTTACCGAGGGCCGGTCGATCTCCTCCTGTACCAGCTCCGCCAAATCATAGGACTCAAGGATGGCCAACATCATGACGCGCCAAATGCGGTAGTTGTCGCCGTCGAGCTTCTGATCTGCAGGAAGAGCCGGTAAGACAGGCACCTTCCGGTCCATAATCGACTGGAACTCCAAGTCAATCTCTGTAGACATCTTCACCTGTAATGCCTTCACAAACGCAAAAGCAGCCCCCTCTGACTGTGAAAACTCAGCCTGCTAAGGCTCTTCCGCGTCCTGAAACTTCTTCACCCGCCGGAGGCGATGAAAAAGCAAAACCTGCACTTGTAGGCTGAAAACTCAAACTTCCTCCGCGTCAAACAGCAGTAAACAGCGGCAAATCCACCACCTGGACTCCTTTCCTGCGCGCCCACACTTGCTTCAGCCTTGTTTCAAGGCACAGCCCTCCTGTCTGCCCTCAAATGCAAAAAATGCAAATTTGTGTCGCGATAGAAACTCCTCTTCAGGTTGATTTTGCGCTCAGTCAGCCCTCTAACACTGCTCTGATACCATGTCAGAGTGCAGCGGTGCGGAAGCGTAGGACTGAGAGAGAGAGAGAACGCAGAGAGAAGAGAGAGAAAGAGACAGTGGAAGATGAAGATCTGCTGTATAAAGTGTGTTGAATACAAAGATATGCAGATATATACATGGGCGCAGTGCGCTGGACTGCGTGTCTCCACCTCGACGATGCAACCTGCTGTTCACCTCGAAGTCCGCTGCAATCTGCACTGTCTCCTGTCTAAAATCTGTGAACAGAGACGGAATCTGCGCGTCACCGGTCTGTAATCTGCGAGTAGAGAAGTGTAGGAGACTGCTGAAGATGTCGGCTATTTATAGCCAGAATCTGCCAAAAAATAGGGCGCTAGAAATACCCCGTCGGCTGCATTAAATGCAGTCGACTGCCTGCACAGGTCGGACTGCCACGTGGCAGTCCGATTGCACACTGTCCGACTGGTCCTGGCTGACCTGCCTGCTTGCATGGCTGTGATCTCTAACAGTATATTCTGTTGTATTAGATCACACGTGATCTAAGAGAGGGTATTAGTAGATATTTAAGTTCATGGTCGAGTCTGCGTACGCTAGAGAGGGTTGGGCGCATTCTAGATATTTCAGGCATTTTTATTTGTCATTTTGATGGTGTTTATGACATTTTTTATATTGGCTGACCAACTTGATATCATTTATGGCATTATTTTTGCCTATTTATTCAAGCTCTTACTCCACAGCCATTATGCATCATCTGTCATTCATCATCTGATAGGTTTTGGTGGAGGGAAAGGAGTAAGTGCCAATGCCTTCACAGCGAGTGACTCACATTGGTTTTGTACTCTCTCATATCTTGGTATATGGATTCCATTTCCTGAGTATCTCTTTGCTTTTGAGTTCTTTGTGTAGCATTCTTTTCTTTTGCAGTGTCTCTTTCCTTTGTCTCGTCTTCAGCAGTTAGTTACATCAATGTTCCACGCTTCCATCACTGCATCCACTTTTGACAGGAAAAGTCAAAATAGCTTCTTCTATAGACTCCTCAAGCACTAAGGGTAATGGTGCAAGAAAAAGAGGGGTAATTATTGTAGGATGCAAAAAGTGAATAGCAAGTGAAAAGAAGAAACAATTGGGCACGAATGTTGCTGAAAATTCAGCAAATGCAAAGGATGCAACCACACATTTGGCAAGCTTGGATATTGGTTAGTCTTATGTCTTTGTTGTGCATTGTTCATATGATTCGTCTTTACATGAGCATGGACTGTTAGTTGCTGAAAATTGCAGCACTTGGTATTTTGACTATGGTGCTTCTAAGCACATAATGTCTTTTCTGTGAAGATATGCTAGGATTGCACTGAGAAAACACAACATGTATGACCAAGACTAAAACACAAAGACTCGAATAGAGACAAGCAAAACTCAAATCTTAGAAACATAACGCAAAAACTTAAAACTCAAACACAGAGAGAAGAAACTTTGAAGCTGTAAATGAATGTAAGAGTATATAGAATGCCCAAGGGTAGAGCAATGCAGTGTCAGAGAGTGATGTTCTTCAGAGAGGAATCCCAAGTGCTGTGACTACCAGTCGGAACGTCGGAGTGTGGAAAACACCAAATGCTAATCACTAGTGTCAGGGAATCGAGGTGACACCAAGATAAGTGTTTGCTGATGTAGATGGTCTATTGGACAGCAAAGACGTAGGTATTGCAGTAGTTACTTGGTAGAAGAGATAGTAGCAACTTGTCGCCTGGCACCAAATGTTGAAAGCGTAGGCTGAACAAGTGCTACTATGATGCAACAGATGAAGACCTCCAAACAACAAGGCAATGGTTGAAAACAGGCCATCTAGGGTTGGATAGTGATGGGTTGTAATCAATGATGGTTGGATAGTAGATGGTAGGTGGTTGATGGTTGAAATCTGGACGGTAGAGTGAGAAGCCTGCACAAAAGAATAAGGCTGAATGGTGGGCAATCCGTCTATTTATAGATGTTGAAGATTGTTTCAAAAATTAGGGTTTTTGGGGACATTTGAAACTTTCTTGAATTGTGCACCAATTTTATGTTTTTCATTAATTAAGCATGTTTTGGGGCTGTTTAAAAATGCTAATCAGCTGTAAAGCGTGTTTTAGCTTAACATTCCCTTCTCAAGCCCAGACTTGAGCTTAAAAGGAAAAGGTCGAGAATGTAAAGTCTATAGATGCGATGTTTATCTTACCAAGGGAGTCTAAGTAGTCACCCTAGAGAGGACAAGGCATCAGACAAAGGGTGCTCATGAGTCATCGGGAGCCCAGTGGTCTACCAAGCCCTATAAAGGTGGATGAAATTATATTGAATTTTTTTTTTCGGTGAAAAGTGAATTTTAAGAAACAATGACCTATAAGACGGAAGTAGGGATGGTACACCTAACACATCACAAAATAGTACAAGCTTACCTAGCCACTCAAAGGATGTTGATGAGAAGAAAAAAGGTGATGAAATTTCATATGAAGAAGGATGGTGTTGTAATCCACTTGTAGAAACATCTTAGGATCCGTTTAGTGGTGCTCTACACAATGGGATGTTTAGTATGCTATATGTTGAAGAATGCTCATGCAGCAAGTGTCATTTAGATGGTCTCTCGTGGGAAAATTGTTCACTTGCCTAGGCGCCGCAATACAAAGATGATGAAATCATGCAATGCATAGGTGGAGGTAAAATTAGGGGGGAGGGTTGTTAATCCTTAGACGAACAAGGTGATCATAGAATGGTCTAAAATGCTAGCTTTTGCATTATGGGCTGATCGGACTACTCACAGTTCAGTGACTGGCTATATGCGAGCTAAACTTATGCATGGACAACAACCAATTATGCCAATTGAAGAATCTATTCTCACATGGAGTCTTCTACCTTGGGAGGAAGGCATCAATAGAGAAGAGTTGCTGACTTTACGTATATGGCAGCTAGAAAGAAGGCCTGAAGATGTTCAAGCAGCTATTGAGAAGCTAAAGACAACAAGACTAAAGAACAAAAGAAGATTTGATAAGCGACATCAACTTTGGTCAAGAGCAATTCAAGAAAATGACTGGGTGCTTGTCTATGATAGCAGCTTAGATAATCAATACAGTGCTTCTAGGAAGATGGTAAAGTGTTGGTTTGGCCCGTATGTGGTAAAGGTCATTCATGACAATGCCATATATTCATTGGCTGAATTGGATGGGACCAGCATAAAGATACCCATAGCTGGAAAAAGGATCAAGCTTTTTAAACGAAGAAAAAGTTCAACATATGAGTTAGAAGACTTGAATATAATTCAAGTGTATGAAGACATAGAGGAAGAAGAAGAGACAAAAGATGAAGACATTGACATGGCAGAAGATACTTCTTCTGATACTGCAAATCCGTAAGACTTTGGCACATGCTAGAGGATGTGCAGGTTAGGAGGGGGTGGATGTGGTGCCGCTATTCCCACACCATGTAAAAAAATCTAGAGAGTGACTTCCTTTTAGATTTAGAGAGGCAATGTCACTTTAGGCATTAGTGTTAGTGTTCATGGTTCAAAATATTAAATTTTTTTGGACAAGTTTTTAGCCAATTTTTGATATTTTAGATATTATCTCTTGTAAAAATCCATAAAACTATAGACAACTTCTAGATTAGGATGACATGTAAAAGAAAGCATGTAGCTTTCAGCCAATTTGAGAGGATTTTATGTAAAAAGAGAGGTTGACAAAATCGCGCGACTCGCGATCGTTGTTTTCAGGCAGTGGACAACACTCTGAAGGGGGAGATGAAGAAGCAGTGATCTGGCAGAATTCTGGCCAGGTGTGATGGTATTTTAGCTCCTTTCGGAGCCAATGGAAGCATCGAATTGGCAATCTGAGCAGTATAAAGGAAGATATTATTTTATACACGTTTTTGTCTATTAGAGTTATATCTTCTCATAATGCTGAAAGAAACTGACAGGCTTCATCTCTGTTAGTATTCTTTTACATTTTCTAATTCTTTTTTTTGAGTATTCTTCTATGTTTTCAATTTCTTCGAAGCCCTTCTCTTCCGTCTACTCCTCTCCCTGAATCTACCTTCACCCTGCTGTCTCTTATCTTCAAGAACTTGGCTTGAAACGTTCGACCCTTCTCTTATCTCTACCATCTCTGGAGTCTAAGCTTTTGAACTCCCATACATTCTTCTCTTGCCAAACCCTTGTAGTGACCTTCAACCCTATGCGCTGTGACACCGTGGGTCTTGGCAGTTGAGCTTGTGCTCGCCTCTACAAGGGCCAATGTTGAAGATAAGTGTCAAAATTTGTAGAATACTAAGAAGAGTAGGAACCCCCTCTCAACTTGTATGTCGATATCCAAGAAGGAAGAGAAGCTCGAGAATGATCTTCATGTGGGGTTGAGAACCATGTGGATGAAATGATGAAGCGTCCCTATTGGAAGAGCAAGGATAGAAGTCACTGCCAGGATAGCATTAAGAGAGATGTTGCATGATCCACCACCGGAGGGGAAGTCTTTATGTTGGTAGAAGAGCAAAACTCCAAGTAGATGGAATCGTGAAAGGAACGACGCACATCTCCTGTCTCTAGCTCAGAAAGGATTGGTGCAAGCTTGCATGTTAGCTCTACATTGAAATACAAAACCTTGCTAAAGAGATTAAAATCTATAAGCATAGATGTGAGTAGTGAGATGCTCCAGAAAACAAAACCAAAGATAAAATAAAAGAAAGCAAAGCTAAGTGCAATGCAATGAGTATGTAAATATGCAACAGAAGTCTAAAAAGAGAAAGGCTAAGTGTGTGGCCACCATTGCATACGGCAAGGTGGGGAAGTGGTCCTAGAAGGTGTAGTGGATGTCCTAGGAACGGATGTGTAAAATGCAATAAGTGAGGCACTAGTAGACTAATCAGCTAAGCCTTCAGGAGTAGTGAAGGAGATAGATTGCTAAGGCTGTGTGCATGCCACATATCCAATAGTTGCTAGGGTAGATGGAGTAGATGATACAATAGCATGAGGTGTAGCCCCATTGGATTGGCTAGCTAGAGTGGAGGCAATCATAGCAGTTTGATGTGGTTTTCTAGGAGGAAGGCCTTGGGCCATGGTACAACACTCATCCACATGGCTCAACCTCTGGTAGTGTGTGCAAAACATATTTTTCTTAGGAATTTGTTGCCAAAGGGGTTGTGTTTCTTTATTTTCGTCGGAGGAAGTGGTGTCATCTATTGTTTTGGCTTGCCTTTGGATCTTGCGAGTTTTTGCCACTGTTGGTTTTCCCTCCCACAGAAGAGGTAACCAACCCTTGCCCCTCCGAATGGATGTGTGTGGAGGACTTCTTATGGACTTGATCGTGCAGCCTCGTGTAATGCAAGAACTGACACTCAAACTCCTAGAAGATTGGCAATCTAGGTAGTGAGATAATGTGCTGGATAAAATGGAAGTATTTGTCAGACAACTTGTTCAAGAAGAATGTGATCCGATCATCGTGACTTCGCAGAGCTAGTAGTGGCAAACTCGACCAGTAACCACCAATATTCAGCCAACTTGACTTTCAAATTATCCCCTTCCTTAATGGAAAAGTCTTGAAGCTCAAAATTGAGATTGATACATCGATTGCGATCTCGAGCCGCATATAGGTCAATGAGATGGCTCCAACACTCAGATGCAAGGGGAAAATGGTGTAATTGAGAGTGCAACTCAGGAAGCAACCTTTGTATTAATTCAACATTGGCTGTAGCATTGTAGGCTCTCTATTGAGAGATGTGATCAAGGTGAGCTAATCAAGAGAGTTTGGCATAGGCTCGGTACCAATGATGAGGTCCCAAAGTCCTTGAGATTCGAGCACCTGTTGCATGAAGTTCGACTGAGTGGTGAAATTTGACTCGTTAAAATGTGTCTTATTTGTGAAGGCATTCTTGGCCATTGCAACAGAAGTGATAGTTCTAGGAGATGGAGGTGTGTAGTGGGGGTAGGGTGGGTAGGGAGATGGAGTGGAATACACTTGGGAAGTAATCTTAGAGTGTCCACCATGCATAGGAAAAGTGTGCATAGCGGATCCAAATGTGAGCAAGGGTAGATTGGGTATGGGCATAGTAACTGCACGTGAAGCCCAAGGTGGAATGATAGGGACATAGGAAGCAGTGGATGAAAATCCTTGCATAGGAGTGACCCAAGGGATGTGTGACGACAGTCCATAAGCAGAGGATGGATATCCTTGCGTTTGAAAGGTTGTGTGGGGGGGTTTGTAAGTGTTCAGGGGTAGTGAGAGAAATACCCATCACAGGCATCCCAGAGTAGAAGGAGGTGATAAAGTGGGGGTTGGTGGAAGGTACAATGTTAAAGGGTAGCATTCCCCTTAAAGATGCACTAAGAGATGGAGTGAATGGAGAGAAGGTAGATGGTGGGATGGAGAAAGAGAAACTTCTAGGAGCAGAGATGAAAGATCCAACCCCTAGTGTGCTTTGGACGGGAGTGGAATGTAATCCAAGATTTTGGAATGAAGATGTGAGTAGATTAGAATGTGAAGAAGATAGTGGTGGGATGAGAGAGAGTTGAGAAGTGTAGTATACTTGCTCAAATGAAATAGATGGTAGACATACCTAATGAAGGCTATTTGATTCGAGAGCCTCCATTATCAAAGTTAACATACTGAAAACCATTTGGCTCTTGCACACCAAAAGGCTAAACAAGAGAGGGTTTTGACTCATACAACTTAAAAGGGTTATACGAATCTAACATAAGGCTTGGTTGAGATAAAGGAGATGGATTGCGAGACATGCCAAATGTCGTGGTTCCTCCAAGATTAGAGAGATGACCGGTCTCACCAATCGGTCCAGACAGAGTAGTAGCACTTGTTGGAGGAATGTAAACCGGACTATATGTGATGTGCAAGTACTCCTCAAACTCTTCATTTGTAAATGAAGAGTTTGAGGAGTGTAAACTAGACTATACATGATATGCAACTACTCCTCAAACTCTTCATTTGTAAGATGACCAATACGAGAAGATGAAGATGGTAAAGGTGAAGGTGTGTGTACCTTCTCCTCGAGACCATAATGCCTTCTCAGAGCCTCTAATGATGGAGAAGCTTGATAGGGCGTCATAGGATCCAAAGAAAAGGTGCTTGAGACATTATGAGTCAGAATTGAGTTGCGTGTGTCTCACACAAAGACCAGCCTCCACAATCACTGTAGGATACTCTTTAGAAGAGCAATGACTTTGATACCATGTGAAGATATGCTAGGGTTTGCATTGAGGAAATACGGTATATACGACCAAGATTGAAATACAAAGACTCAGATAGAGACAAGCAAAACTCAAACCCTACAGAGGCAAGCAAACCCTAAACACAAAATGCAAAACAAAAAATGCAAAAACTCAAAACTCAAACATAGAGACAAACACAGAGAGAAGAAACTCTGAAGTGAATGAATGTTGTAAATGAATGTAAGAGTGTAGAGAATGCCCAAGGATAGAGCAATGTAGTATCTGAGAGTGACGTCAATGGGAGATGGATCCGAAGTGTTGTGATCACTGGGGTCGAAGTGCAGGAAACACCAAACGTTGTTACTAGAGTGTCAAGGAACTAAGGCGACAATAGGAGAGGTGTTTGTTGATGTAGACGACTTGTTGGGCATAAAAAACGTAGGTATTGCAACAGTTACTTGGTGGAAGAGATGGCAATGCCTTTGTCACTTGGCACCAAATGCTGAAAAACGCAGGCTGACCAGGTGCTATTATGACGTAGCAAATGTAAATCTCCAAAGAGCAAGGCGATGGCTCAAAACAAGCTGCTTAGGATTGGATAGTGATGGGCTGTAGTCAATGATGGTTGGACAATAGATGGTAGGTGGTGTTGAGCTAAGAGGTATATTCCATGTTGATTAGCCACTTAAACAGCCCCAAAACAAGCTTAATTTAATGGAAATCCTAAAACAAGGTGCGGTTTGAGAGAGTTTAGTGAAACCCTAATTTTGGGAGGGTCAATCCTCATCTATAAATAGATAGACTGCTTCCATTTAGTCTCAATCCCTTTTTGTGCAAGTTTCTCACCCTTGAGTGCCGATTTCAGCGATTAGTCCACATATACATGGCTGTCCAACTTCAGCGACACTGCTGCCACATCTTCCTTTGGATCTAGTGCTTCTCCATCAGCATTGGCGATAGTTTTCTAACCCTCTGCTTGCAATTGGAGCTGCTTGCTATTGGTGACTTCATCTTCAGCCTGTGTTTGGTGTCTTTTCATCAAGCGACAGCTCCTCCACATCAAGCAATAGCTTCCTCCACGTCAGGCGATGATTGCCTTTCATCTTTTACACCTCTTCTTCTTGTGTTTGGTACTCCATTGCATTTACAACATCCTCTTCATCCTACACTCTGACTGGTGGTCACAGACTTGGGATCCGTCTTTGGTGGACGTCACTCTTCGATACACTGCTCTGCCTTTGGGCACATTGTATACTCTTACAACATTCATTCACTTCAGAGTGTTGAGCTTCGATGGAGTGTGAGGATCGAGACACACAGTGTTTGCTAGTAGTAGAGAGAGTGTAGAGTAGCGAGGAGAATGAGCACGACTTGTGGGTACAATGATGAGTGTACCTCTTTAGGTTTATATATATATATATATATATATATATATATATATATATATATATATATATATATATATATATATATATATATATATATATATGAAAGTACAAGTGTGCTAAGGGTTTGTTCACACCCGACCACATATAAAAGACACCAGGGTTCTTTATTTCCAACAACCTCTCACCTAAAGGCATATATATATATATGTATATATATATATACATATATATATATATGAAAGTACAAGTGTGCTAAGGGTTTGTTCACACCCGACCACATATAAAAGGCATGAGGGTCCTTTATTTCCAACAACCTCTCACCTAAAGGCAATATGCCTTAAGAGGAGAAAAGAATAAGCTAAGTCTAGATATGTACAAAGCTGAAATACATATATCTATCCAACTCCCATCATGTGTCGACAATGAGCAAACCGCTTTGTTGGAAGACCCTTCGTGAGAAGGTTTGCACGATTATCATCTCTATGCACTTTGATAAGGTCAATGCTCTTGCTGTCAAGTACATCTCTAATGAAGTGGTATTTCACTTGTATGTGCTTCGTCTTTGCATGAAAGACGGGATTCCATGCTAGCATGATAATACTTTGACTATCACAATGGAGAATAGGTAACTCTGTAATGCCAAGCTCTCCCACCAAACGTGAAAACCATAAAGCCTCCTTGCATGCCTCAGTGGTAGCCACATACTTTGTCTATATAGTAGACAATGCAACACACTTTTGTAGCCTGGAGATCTAAGAGATTGCTCCTCTTGTGAATGTAAACACATACCCAGAAGTGGACTTTCTACAATCCGCATGACCAACATAGTCTGCATCCGTAAAGCTAACGACAGATGCCTTCTGCTTTCCAAAGCAGATGCACAAATCCTTTGTGTCTTTGAGATATCTCATAATACCTTTCACTGCTTTCCAATGCTTTGTATGAGGGTTTGTCATGTATTTGCTAACCACTCCCACTGCAAAGGCAATGTCAGGACGTGTAGCAACCATAGCATACATCAAACTACCAACAACTAAAGCATATGGTATCTTGGCCATTTCAGCCTTCTCATCATTTGATGTAGGGTTGTCCTCTGCACTGAGTTTTACATATGGAGACAATGGAACCCGAATTGTTTTCCTCCACTCCATATTGAAATGTTGCAAAACCTTGGAGATATACTCCTGCTGAGATAGATAGAGTAATCCTTTTGACCTATCTCTGAGTATTCGCATGCCAAGAATGTGATTTGCATCACCAAGATTCTTCATCTCAAAGCTGCCATGAAGACTTTTCTTCAGTGAGTCCAAGGCATGAGTATCCCCGCCAGCAATCAACATGTCATCAACATACAGAACCAAGATAATTAGGTTGCCATCTACTGCCTTCTTGGTGTACAAGAAGTGATCCACTTGACTTCTATGAAAACCTTGAGACTGTATAAACGTATCAAACTTATGATACCATTCTCTTGGTGCTTGTTTCAGCCCATACAAACTCCTTTTGAGTTTACATACTATCTTCTCTCTCCCTTTGCCACAAACCCTTTAGGCTGCTGTATATATATGTCTTCATGCAGATCACCATGTAAGAATGCAGTTTTTACATCCATTTGTATGAGCTCCATATCTTCAGTTGCAACCAAGCCCAAAATAGTTTTCAATGTAGTCATTTTGACTACAGGAGAGAAGATCTCATTGAAGTCAACTCCATGTTCTTGCTTGTACCCCTTCGCAATCAATCTTGCTTTGTACTTTGGTGAGGAACCAGAAGTGACTTATCTTGTAAACCCATTTGCATGGTAGGATTTTCTGTCCTTTAGGCAACTGCACCAAGTTCCAAGTGTCATTTTTCTCAAGAGATTCCATTTTTGATAACATGGCTTTATACCATTTCTTGCTGTCTTGTCTGTCCATTGCTTCCTTGAAGCAAGACAGTTCACCACAGTCTGTCAACTTGACATAATCAGCCACATTGTTTGCATCAGGAACAAACAAGACTTTAGAGCTTAAAAGCTTTCTTTTCTAGTTTGGTCCACTAGAATGCCGTTGCTTTCTTGGTTAAATCATGCAATGGTCCAGCAAAACCACTGCAAAGCATTTAATGAATCTCTTGTATAATAAGAGCATAATCCCAAGAAACTTCAAACTTCAGAACACTTAGTCTCTTTTGGCCATTCTACAATAGCCTTGACTTTTTCTAGATCCATTCGAATTTCATCTTTGGATACAATATGGCCCAAGCAGTGAATTTTTCTAGGAAAAATTCATTGTTTTTGCCATTCACACAAAATTTGTATTTGCGGAGTTTTTGAAACACTTTATTCAAGTGTTGCTTATGCTCTTCTTTATCTTTTGAATAAACCAAAATATTATAAAAGAAAATATCTGTAAACTTCCAATGTGCTCTAAAGATTTTTTCCATCATTCCATTAAAGGTTTCAATGGTGTTGGTTAGACGAAAGGGTAGCATAAGAAGCTCATACAAACCAAAAGTTATTTTGAATGGTATTTTATGAATATCTTGAGGAGTAATCCTTATCTAATGGTAGTTGCTCTTTAAGTCAATCCTGTTGAATACTTTGGATCCATCCAATCTATCCAAGATGTCATCAATTCTTGGAATGCGAAATCTATTCTGATTTGTAATTTTATTGAGGGCCTTGTAGTCCACACACATGTACCAAGATCCATCTTTTTTCTGTACTTGGAGGATTGGAGAGTAAAAAGGTGAGGAGCTGGATCTTATTAGACTCTTCTCCAAGAGCTCACTCCTTGCTTCATAATCTCCTCTTGTTGTGTTGGACTTACACGATAGGGTGGTTTATTTGGATGTGAGCTCCAAGAATGAGATCAATGTGATGATCTTCTGGTTTCTCTGGTAGTAACTTGTTAGGTAAAGTATTTGAAAAAAAATCTTCATATTCCTTTAAGAAACTCATTTGTTGCTCGATCATATGTGAGATAGATTGTAGAATTCTAGACTCTTTGTTAGAATCAATACAAGGAAATAGGTATTTTCATTGCTTTACAAATTTGTACATGGGATAAGATGAAAATAGAGTTTCCTTTCACTCTCACATTAAAATATACATTTTTATCCTTGAAAGGAAATCTAAACTTATTTTGATTCCGATCAATGGTTGGATCTATTCTTTTATGCCAAGGTATTTCTAGTAAAACATCACAATGACCAAGATCTCCCATGACAAAACTCTCATGATCTACATAATCTCCTATCTCAATTCGTAGTTTCCTAAGAATGGGAGTAACTTCAAATTCCATTACTTGAAAAGCAACATTTGACATCACAATGACCAAGATCTCCCATGACAAAACTCTCATGATCTACATAATCTCCTATCTCAATTCGTAGTTTTCTAAGAATGGGAGTAACTTCAAATTCCATTACTTGAAAAGCAGCATTTGACATTTTGGTGTTTCAAATTTCTCCTTTGGTAGATGTAGAGCTTCAACAATTTGAGGATGGATATAATGATATGTAGCTCGTATATTGAAATGAATAAGAACATGTTGATTAGCAATCTTACCCCAAGCCATAAAAAGCTTACTTTTCTTTGACAGAGTTTCATCTTGTCGCAAGGATTCCGTAGGTATAGCATTTGCTTGAGGTATCTTTTGGGGTTGGTTTTCCTTCTTTGCCTTAGGACATTGACGAGTCATATGTCCTTTTTCTCCGCAAGAGAAACATCATCCTTCTTTTGTATATTTCGTTGAGTGTTGATATGTTAGCTTCTTTTTGGATGGCAAAGGTGGTGTACCTCCATCCCTATGTTTTTGTTCTTGTTTAGTTAAACATCTTGGTCTTGTTTCTTTGTGGTTCTTCGTTTGAGGCTTTACCAAGATTCCATGGCATATGCAATCCTTCACCTTCTAGGGCAATATCTTGGGCTACTCCCAAAGTATTGGGCTTTGTGATGGATGTAATCCATGGATAAACTTTTTGATCTCTATGTTGGAAGGAACTTCATCAAGAGATGTAAATTTAAGAGAAACAACTGTAAAACTGTTGATATATGTTTCAATATTGTCTCCATGGCTTTGCTTCAGCTCATCCCATTCTTGTTGCATATCGACTTCAAATGATGAAGGCAGAAACTTCTTGTTAAACATCTCCTTAAACTCTTTTTAAGATTTGGGTTTCTTTCTCTCTTGAACAACTTTAAGCCACCAATTTAAAACAGTATCCTTCAGATACATTTTAACCATCCTAATCTTTGATTTCTTTGCATAAGCTTCACCACCAAAAGCAGCATAAAATTGTCTAGTAAAAGACATAATTTTTTGAGAATCCCTCTTACCATAGAAAACTTCAAACTTGACACTCTTCTCTCCAGGCTTGAAGTCTTTTTTAGCATCGTTTTCCTTTGCCAAAAGCATCTTTGGAGATTCAGCTACCATGGAAATAGTTGGTTCTTTGACTTTCTCGTTGCCCTTCTCCATGGAGGGATTCTTGGGACAAGAGGAGACAGCTTCTGTATGATGAGACTTTGAAGTCACCGCTTGGGTGGATCCTTGAATGATAAGTGGTATGTTACCTTTCATGGACTTAGTTGCATCAATAACATTGATATCTTTCATGCTAAGGTAGGCCTTCGCATCCGTAATACCATTTGTCTCAAGAGCCTTCTTGGCAAGGAAATCTTTAAAGACCTTCGCTTCAGCCCGTCCTTTAGCCCTTCTCTCCATCAAAGCTTGAAATTTTGGATTGGCTTCTTAGCTCCTTGTATCTTTGTATCTTCTCATAATCAGAGAACCATATAAATATAGAGTATTGGCAGCCTTTCAATTGTTCACTAAAATTCTTTTCTTCACCTCTTGACATGGTGAGAAAGTTGAGCTCAAAGATCTTGTTATCCAAAAAAGGTCTTGCAAAGAAGAAATCCTTGCTTTGAGACCAATGTAAGTGCAGGGGGAAGAATGTGAGAATGACAATACTTTGAACTTAACCAACTTGATTAATTATCACCATGAAAATGAGAGAGAGAGAGAGAGAGAGAGAGAGAGAGAGAGAGAGAGAGAGAGAGAGGAAATAAAATGATATATTGATATCTCAAAAGACCAAAATGACCTATGAGACCATGAGATCATGTGTGTGATGGTACAAGTAGACTAAGGGCTACAAGTAAAGAGAACTCTAGCTGACAGATAAAGAGTTCTAGCTGATATGATCTCATGGGGATGTAGTTTTGACTCTAGTATGGGCAAAAATCTCATGTATTTGTTTGTGGAAGTGTCGTCAAGGCTTGTATCAGGGTCCCGAACATCTGGATCAGCCAAGTTGGATGGCTCGATCAATATATATGCCTCATGTATGCATAGAAGGTTGGGGTTGTAGGTTCACCGAAACCTCATGGGTCTCTCTTGTGAAGAAATTTGTTAGTTGAGTGGGGCCTTGTTGTCTTGAAGTTGTTGTACTCTTGAGGAGCGAGTCTCGAAGCCGACATATCTCTAAGAGAAAGAGACCAAGGTCCGTGTAATTCATGATTTTAGATAATTGCCCAAATCCGTCTCTAAAGGGACAGTGGAAGTGCTCATGGATCTCATAGTATGTTGGGCATTAGCAAATATAGTGCTCCTTTGTCTCTGGCTCTAGCTAACATATTTGTCATATGCACTCTTTTGGTGGTATGAATATGTATTTGCCAGTCTCAATCTCTAACTAGTGTGAAGAAGTACACAACTATCCAATAGCACATCTAATCCCATGTGAGAGGTGGGTGTCCTTATATCTCGGTCGAACAATAAATCCATCATTTGAGGTTTGGAGAAGATACTCTCTATAGAAAGTCATCTTGGTTCGTAGCTCTTGTTTTGTTTCCAACCATGTCCTCCTCACATCTAGCTGGGTGAGATTGATCTTGATAATCTTGCAAATCTTTGGGCGGCTCAAGGTAAGTGATGGTGTATCAAGGGAGTATTGAAAGAGGGGTAGCTTGTCCATGCTAAAGTCATGTAACTCAAACCAAGCTGACATCTGTGCCTACCAACATGAAGTGTCACCATCCCTAGCAAGTTGTTGAGAGGATTCAAGAGCCAACTATGCATATTTATGTCTAGGTAGATTCCATAATCTGTGTACACATATGATTGATCATATGAGGGCCTCCACTACAACTAGTGTAGCTACTAGCTTAGCTTTGATGATCTCATGTGGTATTGAGGACTTACATTTGATCATCTTGGAGATCATGGATACAAGGGGTCTCTCCATTGACCTCCAACCATCATATGTGCAACTTGATCGGTTGCAATAATCTAGATTGGGGCCCCATACGTATACTCCATAGAGTAATGTGGATATGACCAGTCTATCAAAGAGCCACATCTTGGTATAGGGTTCTTGAAATTGTAGCTCTAAGCACATCCTCTCCAGGCCACCCAATGTTGCATATCTTGTAGTTAGTCTAGTATCTGTTGCCTTCGTGATAGAGAAAGTGGAACCTATGAATCGTACTCCAAGGTGTGTATGTGGATCCACATACTCCAACTCTTCTTGCCTATGTGTGAGTTTAGATATTGATCTCCTAATCCACTGTGGTATAGTGTTATCAATCGCCCAGCCACAGTGAGGGGTAGAAAATGAAAAACGTAGGCTGATGGAGCATTTAATGCAGCAAATTGATGATGGTAGGTTGGAATCGAGGTGGAGACTGAAAACACAGGTTGTTGGTTTGAAAAACGTAGGCCTGATTAGTAGGGGAAGAAAGACTTGTAATCAATAGAAAAATCACAGCAGCAACTTGAATCTTGCAATTTGATACCATGTCAGAAGTGGTGCAACAATCGAAGCATAGACAAGTGCTGAAATAAATTGCTGAACACAAGACAGAAGAGAGAAAACAAAAGAAGGTTGCAAAGGAAGAGAACGTAGAGATGTGCTCGAGAAATGGAATCCATATACCAAACACAAGAATGATGTGTACAATAGTGAGTCTCTGGCTCCAAGGCACTGGCAATGGCTCCCTCTCTCCACAGAACCTGTAGGTGATGATGTGGCTGAATGAGGAGGCAGCCGGGTATATAAAGAAGAAAATAATGCCTAAAATAGGGGCAGGTCGGCCAGCATAAAATGCCCCACATAAGCATCATAATAATGATAATAACATGCCTAAATAACGTAGCCATGCTCGGCATAGGTTAGACTCATACATGAGTTGTCTAGATTACTAATAGGATTTACCAAGGTTCACTGAGAGCCCACTATCCAATGTATAAGAGTGTAGTGCATCCAGGTATCTTTGCAGTCCCTCTGGAGATTTAGCTATCAGTACAATGTCATTTGTGTATAAGAGGAGAGGTATCCAATTGCCAGCCAATGGAGCTCCTTTATCTCCCCCTTGGGATATGTAGTTAGCAGTCCCATCAATGTAAAGACCAAACAATGTCGAAGAAAAGGGGTGTCCTTGCTTCATTCCAATGGTGGAGTGAATAGGAGTTGAAAGGCCCTTGGGTGCTCGTACTTTGCTAACAACCCTCTCATACAATGCTAGGATCCCCCAACTAAGGTCCTTGAGTATCCCCATAGCATGTAGTTTGTGTATCAATCTGTCTCTCGGCATTGTGTTATAGGCTTTGTGGAAATCCACAAAACAAGAATAGATCCACCAGCGATGAGCCCTACCCTCCTCAATGATCACTCTGAGTGTGAGGATGTGATCTAATGTAAAGTAGCCTCTCCTAAAGCCAGCTAGTCCATGTGCTTTGAGTCCCCATATCTTTGCCCATTAGCTCAACTCTTGCTCAAGGATGGAGGCATGTAGTTTAGCCACTGTGTGTCCAACCATAATAGTCCAATAGTTATTTGGTAAAGTGGAATCTTATGACTTGAGGATAGCTTCAATGGTGTTTGTGCTCTTGCTCTTTGGAAGGCCCTTACACATTGCCCTGTTAAACATATAAGCTAGAAACTTTGCCACCAAATCTCTAACATGAATTAAGTTCTTGGTTACTAATCCATCATGGTCGTGTGCCTTACCTTTGCTAAGTCTGTTACTAGCCTCACGGACTTTGCCCTTTGTAAAGGTGGTGGTCTTTGGGCAGGGCTTTGGTGTGTTAGGGAGAGGAGATTGACTTGCTACTATGTAGAGATTAGTTGCGTGCAACTCCCATGTATGAGGTGATGTGATGAGCATGGTTAGATAATGCTCTCTAAAAAGTTGCTAGGCCTTTGTAGAGTCTTGGCTCAAGAAGAGCTGATATAAGTCTTTCTCTAGTTGGGCTAAGAATGCTCTCTTCTCTTGCTATATGAGGCGTCTAATGATTAACTGTGCTTGCTTGTGGGTAGTGGTTTCCAATGCCACCTCTCTTTGTAGGCCAGCTTTGGTCTCGCGATACTTATCATCATACTAGCTATTGCAAGGTATCACTCTAGTGGAAGCTTTTTGTGTAGGGTTGAAGTGTGGAAGGGCTCCTCTTGTTGTTGTGTGTAGTGCCTCACTAAATTGGCAAGTAAGCTCCTATAGTGGAATGTCAGGGTTTGCACCCTATAGTAGTTTGATGAGCTTTGCCTCGTAGATATCCTTTGTCTCTCTGGAGAAGAAGTACCTCGGATATCGGTCGGTTGTATGTTGGGTCTGTACATCAGTCCACAATGAAAGAAAGGTAAGCATGATCCACTACTACTTCGAGGAGACATGGTGAGATTGAGAAATCTTGGATATAGGGTATAAGCGTCGTTGGAGCAAGTACATAGTCTATTGTGCTAGCACCATGTCGATGGGGGTAACATGTGAAGAAGCCTAATAGGGGTATCTAGCTAGGCCATTAAGGATAGCTAGTCCATGTGCCATACCCATCTCCACAAGATATCTCCTATACTCTTGTGACTTCTTCCATGTCTTGAGAGGTCCTTTCCATTTGTAACTATGCTACATCTTGCTCCTGTAATATCTCCTCAGATGTATCAAAGAAAGATACTTGATGGGAGGCCATCCTAGCATTAAAGTCTCCTAGTAGGATGACTTCTCTCTCCCTTAAGAACTCCCAAATATCCTCATCTAGGGCTACATATGGTGATTACCCCTTGAGTGGAGCGTAGCAAGATATCATGGGGGGGAAGTAGTATATGGCGATGTATAGAGTGTGCTCCTCACCTTGTCTTCTCACCTACATAAATGGGTTGATTTGTTGCAATTTTGAAAATTAGGGTTTTGAAACCCTAATTTTTGCAAACTTCGAGCAACAAGTTGATTTTCTTCTTTAGTGCTTGGATGAGATCAAGCCAAGTAAAAAGTGTTTTTTGGATGAGAGGTAGATAGGAGAGTACAAAGCATGTGGTTTATCCCAAGTATTCCGTCAAGTGAAAAAACCGCCCAAAGGCAAGGCTACTTGGGAGTTGGTATGTAAGAGTTGCTTTTCTCATTTTGTCCTTAAGGATATTGCTAAGGACAACGATTATTCATAATGGGGGAAGTGTTATGTCCTTAGACATCCGGATGGGTGTTAGTAGCATTGGTCACAGTGGTCATGAAGTGACTTAGTGTGAATGCACTAAGGGCACTTGGGTTAGGGCAGCCAAGTCTTATTTAGGGGACTCATGGCCCTATTGTGCACATCCATTGTGTGATCACCACTCTTGGACTCTTGGCTTGTTGGCCGAGGCATCCGTACATTGGGATGGTGTGGGTTGGTGGTATGGGATGCCAACGCTTGGGATGTGATCGTGGCTTGCAGTGTTGCTAGCTCCTAGGCTCTAGGGTGAGCCCGTTTGGCTCTACGGTTGGGAGGTGAGTTTGATGTCTAGTCCCTTTTGTATTGAGTATGGCTTGCATTGTGTCTCGTGTGTAGGTTGGATCCTAGGGGGCGTTTCACATTCCATCTCCTTTGGCATGATGCCACATCCAAGTTGTGAGAGGGGGTGTTAGTAGTCATGCTGGTCATGTATGGTCATCTCTTGCTTGAGAGTGTCAGTCTAAGCTAGGCAAGGACACTAGGAGCTATGACGATAAATTTGTTTGTTATTGCGTTTGTCACAAACATTTTAGGTGGAGGCTTTTATTTCGAGGGGTAGGATGGATGTTATTGGACAGCTGTAACATTTTTTGGCGCATTGCATCTAGCATTTTTAAGGCATTTATATTGGTTAGATTTGCATAAAATGTAGGTTGGCCAATTTCAGCATTTCACTTGTGACCCTATTTGTGGCTGTCCTCCTCTCCACCAATCAATCATTAGGTCACTTCTAGTTTCAGTGCCAGCCCTCCTTATCATCTTCATCTCCTACCTCTGTTTGGCATCCTGATTGATTCTTCGGATTTGCTGGCAGCAAAAATGCAGATGCTATTGATGAAAATGGCAGCTCCAATAGTAGGGTGGTTAGTCCAAACAACGGACATAGATGAAAACTGCAGCAGATGGTGCAAATGCACAAGGGCAGTAGTTTTGAGTAGTGAAGTAGGTTGGGTGACAACCAATAGATGGTGGCAGCAGCCAGTTGATGATTGCGACAACTCCAAATGGCAGTCAGCGGTTGTAGCTAGATAGCTCCAATCGGTAGCACTTGAACCACTCCTATGAGAAGCATCCACTAGGCATAGGAGAGATGAAGGAAAAGTGGATCATATAGAGAGAGAAGAATGAAAATGTATGGTGATGAATGAAGTCTGTGCCCTATTGGAAACTAAGACCCCTTTTGAAGATAAAGGACTTCTTATGGACATGGTCAAACTATTGTGCAAAGCACAACAATAGGCACTACAATTCATAGAGTGTGGGTAGTTGGGACTTCGAGATTGTTTGTTGCGTAAAATTGAAGTATTTAGGTGGTAGTGACTTGGTCAACATTTGACTTAGGAGGTCTAGTGGTGGCAAATTTAACAAGTAATCGCCCATACTTAGCCCATCCGACAATCAAGTGGTCTCTCTCAATGATTTTGAACTCTTGGAGCTCATGGTCAAGATTGATACCCTTGAATGAGGTCCTATAAATCTTGGGAATTCAACACATGTTATGTAAAATTAGACCATGTTGTGTGATTCAGTCATTAAAACAATTCTTATCAATAGACGTATTCTTTGTTGTATTAGTACAATGGAAGGAGGAATGAGGTGAAGGGTAAATCGATGGAAAAACATTAGAAAGTGGTTGGCTAGCGTAAGGTAAAAAGTCCTATGTGCACAACTCAATAGAAGATAAAAAGGTGGAAGAGATTCTTGAATCTTTTGTACAAGAACTAATGGAGATTTGTGCAGGTATTGGCTTCGAGAGCCCAAGCATGAACAAGCACTCTCACTTCGATTCTATGTAGTGATCTCATTATTAGGGACAACTCTTCTACACCGCACGTTCATCCTCAATCACTTTTTAGGCACAATTTGCTAGGAATGCTCCAAATTGTTGATCTCTCAAGCACTCAAGTTTGTTGGCAAGACTTCTTTTTGTTGCGTCTCGTGGTAGGCATGAATAGGAGGGAAGAAGGTGCATTTGCTGACCACATGAATTACTATGATGCCACAAAAGCATAAATAGCCTTCCATTATGAGCAACTTGACTCATTTAGTGTTAGACTAATATTTTGTAACCTCATCAAAACATAGACCATACTTTTAAATTGGCCCAACTAAACAGTCCGACTTCATAATTAGTTCTACAGCCCAACAAGCCCATCAAACATGTTGACCTATCTTCATGATCATCTTGATACGATCCATCATGTGACCATGCTGCCCATGTGATCTTGCTGCTCACCATTGCCCATTGTCTTTCGTCTTTCTCTCTCCCCCTCACTCCAGTCAACAATCAACTCTTTCGCCACATAGTTCTTGATAGAGGTCTCCAAAGCACGATGGTAGGTATTTATACCTTCTACAGCAAGGGGGCAAGAGTGCAAAGCACGAGCAAATGACACGGGATGGTGGGAAAGTGTGAAGCGTATTGACACCATGATCAAACTAGTCATGGACCTCTTGAGGGTTGTCGATGGCATGTTGCCATGTATTGGCAAGGTATATGAGGCCATGGATCGGATGATAGAGCGCCTCAAGGTGTATGTTCCTGATGAGGATTACGATGAGATCAAATCCATGTGTGTGACAAGGTGGGATGCCTACTACTCCCCTCTCCATGTAGCAACCTACATGGTGGATCTCGAATTTCAAGGTTGTAAGCAGGAAAAGGACAGAGGTTAGCAATGTCTTCAAGATTATCTTGGATCGGGTCATCTAGTGCCAGATGCAGGTATCAAGCGCAAAATCAGAGATCAATTGCAATTATATTGTGAGAAGAGGGGTAGTTATGGATTGCCAGATGCACAGACGGATCGCTTAGCTCTAGTTGCTTGGAGCAGCTTTGGTCAGTGTATAGCCACATCGCCTCTAAGAAGAGGAACTGCCTCGGAGTGCATCGTGTCAATGATTTGGTCTTTGTGAGTTCCAACTTGCGAATGCTTTGCAAAGGCATGGTGAAGAAAGCAGATTCATTCACCGAATGGGAGCAGGCACAGCAGGATCTAGAGGTTGACCCACTTCACACAGCTGAGATTTTGGAGGACCTTGAGGGCATAGGTGAGGAGGAGCCACATGTTGTCGAGGACTTCTCAGAGTCCGTGGAGATTCCGCTTCATCCCACTGTCCGACCCACTACTTAGTCTCGACTCTCGACTCTCTAGAGCATTCTAGACTCTTGAGTCTTACGATTTACCCTCATACTTACCATTTGCCATTATGTCATGTGGCATTTTGACATTTTGTATTTATTTTTGGCTTTAGTATTTACACTCTCCTCCCATCTTCTATGTACATTTGTCATTGTAGTTTGAGCCTTGGCTCTTGACTCTTGAGTGATGAGTGGTCACGAGTCTTTTGGATTCCTAATATGATGCTCTATTTTCTTCTATTTGGTGCAAATGTGTCCTTCAAATATTCCTCTCTTAGAGTAGATTAAGCGTGATTTTAAAATACTAAAAAAAAATAACTTTTTAATTACCGTTTCTTTCCCCGTCCCCAGGACGGTCCTTTACCGGTCCTTTACCCAACCCCGTTCCCATACCCTGTCCCATGTTACTATGCTGTAGGAGTTCTTGATCAGCGGTCGCCTGCCTCTTGTGCACTCTCCACCAGCTGCTACAGTCTCTGCAATAGGCACTTGCAGCAGCTTGGTCTTTCTCTTGCTCCCTTCAGCTCATAGAATGTTGGAATGAGGTTCCACCAGCCTCTAACAGTCCTCTCCCTTTCGCATGGAAAGGTTTGCCGAGTGTCAGCCCTTTAATTGCATTTTTTAGCATCAGAGCAATCTGTTGGTGATGATCAGACTTCAAATCTAGCTTGCTGAAGATCATCGATCTTACTTGCTGATCCAATAACTCATCTATCTGTGGCTAGGGACACTTGTTTTTGATGGTGAGCTTGTTGAGTGCCCTCCTGTAATTGGCAGATAGAGGCAGGCTCCTGTCCTTTTTCACCAACAAGGCTGAAGCAATGAATGGGCTAGAGCCTAGAACTGACCTGAATCAGTCCCCACTCCAATAGGTCCTCAATCTGTGCTTGAAGCTCCTTAAGCTCCAAGAGCTCACTAGCAGGGTGCTTTCAAGGGAGATTCTGCTCTTAGAACTGACTCAATTCTGAAATCCTCCGGTCAGGATGGGGGCAACTTCTGAGGTACGGCATCTATGAGAAAATGCATAATGGAATGCTAATAGCTGGTGGTAGGGCACTTCTGATTCAGTCTTCCAGCACTCGTTTGGTTTCTAAAAGCTGAGAGCTGCAATCTTGATTTTGGGGTTAAAAATTTAAAGCATCTTCAAATGGTATCAAGAAACAAATTGATAAAATTGGCATGCAATTTTTTTCTGCTTTACAGATGTTAACATCTGAAAATATAATGCAATAGTCTGGTTTACTGGTTGCAGAGCTGGTCAATGTTGCAAATTTGCTCAAAGAGAAACTGACCAAAGTGAAGCCTGAAAGGATACAGAGCCCAAGAGGTGTGCGTTGGACAGGACATGCGAGAGAAGGTGAAGAAATTATGCTGGCAGTTTTGGATTTCCTTTATACACCATTCAGCTGAACTTTTTCTTGTGTTAAAGAGATGCTGACCTGGTGGGTATTTGCAGATCTAGACATGCTCGGCGTGGAAAGTGTGGTGAAAACTTTGAATCTCTAGCCTCACAGCAAATATGTCAACTACCTACACAATGGGTGGAAACTTCCTGGCCTATACAGTTTCTGTGTACCAGATCATGTTTCAGGTCTTGGAGGAATGTAAACAGAGGTGGCCATTCTGCCATCTAAGGTTCAAGATTGCAGAAACTGTCATTAGGAATCAGTGAAATTCTGAGTGGCTGTATATTATATTTATACTTCTGTGAAAGATCTTTGTGAGTAGAAATTCATACCTTTGTGAAATATTTTATTTGAGCACTCATTGTGTTTGCTGAGTTACACAATCAAATCCACATCAGTTGGACATTTGGGATCCAATTTCACAAGCCCAATAGTACGCTAAATTACATTATGCTAGACTTATCTTGCAAGCTTCTGATTCTGTGTAGTTTATGGCCTAATTATTGAAGTTTTCCTGTCTTTGCCTTCTCAGTCCATAGGACAAGATTGTAGCAGAATGTGCAGAGTTTGATAGATATTTGTGTACTACTTTTTAAGAGACTCACATATACCTAACGATTTGTAGTACATTTACCTGAGGATAAATATGAAGTTGGCACCTTAAAGAGACACATATACCTAACGATTTGTAGTACATTTACTTGAGGATAAAAATGAAGTTGGCACCTTAGGAAAACATCCCTTTGTCAAACTTTTGAAATTTTTAGATAAATATATCCATTGACAAACTTTGCGCCCTTTGTATGAGTGGTCCCTTCATTGTATCTTTTATTGTGTTGATCACCCAATGATTTGAGGTGGGGCGTTATCAAGTACATATCCAAAGTGTTACACCCTTGGACATCCAAATGGGCACTACTAGCATTGGTCAAAATGGTCATGAATGTCGCGTGGCTAAAGTTGGAGTCTTTGCATTTGCATTCTTCTATCTCCCAATGTTCACAAGTCTAAAGAGGAGGAAGAAGTCTCTTCAAAGGCCCCAATTGAGAAAGATCAAGAAGAAGCCAAGGATATCTATGGATGTAATTAACTTGCATCCTTTGATGTGATGGATTGCTAGCTATACTCTATTACAAAAAACTTTGAGTTCTCTAATATTATGTTTCTTTCTCTTAGATATTTCATGTGATTTTCTTTCCGAATCAGTCTATTTGTCATGCTTTGTAAGGAGTTAGACATTGTTGGTTAATAACCACCAAAACCTCCCATGGCAAGCTCAAGGCTAGATGTGCAAATAGACAATCTCAATGCACAACATTTTCACACATGATCTACAAAAGTCACATTTTTACTTATGCATAGTAAGATATGGGAAGTTATTGTTGAAAGTCTACCAAATCCAAGTACATCCATCTAGAAGAAATGAGATCAACAAGCCCTTTCCTTGATTGCTTTATGTTTAACCCTTGGATGAATTCATAACTTTAAGTTACATATGGAAAATTAATATGAAACTAGCTTATTGAATTTCAAGAGCTTAGCTAAGAGAGTTAGGATTGAGCCCAATAAATCTTTTGGCCCTAAAGTCAAAATCCAGAGCACATTTACAGATATAATTTTATGGACTTTAAAAATGAATTCAAGGGACCCTTACTAGCTACATGACAAGATAGAGAGTATCATGGCACAACTTGATGGGATTGATGCAAAAATCCTCAAGGGCATGCAAGGTTTGTTGTCCCCAATGAAGGCCATCAATGTACATCGATATTGAGTAATTAAGGCACATCGTTTCACCCATTTGTACATAATTGGCTACTTAGCATCATAGAGCTACTTGTCCTCAGAAGGCAAGAATCAATCGAAACACTTGACTGTATTGTAGGTCACCCATTTGTACATAATTAGCTACTATGTTATATTGTACACTATCAAACTGAGTGCATAGAATATCAATACTCGAGCACTAGAGTTAGATTGGATGCTTAGTTGATTACACACCTAGTTAGTCATGCTAGGTTAGTTACGTCACACACAAGTAATAAGTGGCATAATTAGTCATGCTAGGTTACTTACGTCACACAACTAATAAGTGGCACAATTAGTTGCACAAGTAAGTTAATGGCAATACAAAGTTCGTTTCTTACTTACTGAATAGTTGCACTCCAACATTTAAATTGGTTAGACCATACTCAATTACATGGCTCATATCACTCATTCACACTAGTGCACACATACACATTAGTCCTACTCAAGGCTTAGAAAAGTGCATAGTCCACATAATCACACACATAACCTAGCATTCATGGCATTAGTTAGGTCATGCCTTTAGTTAGCGGTGCACTTGACTAGTTTGTTGTTTGTAGTAACAAGAACATAAGTTGGTGCAGTTAAACACATGTGAGTTAGAGAGCACTCATTCGCATAAGAAAGGACCACACTACCACTTGCATTCAACCAACTCATACACATATCACCTTAGCATTGGCACACACACAACACATGACATTCATGCATGATAAGTACAACAGTTATGCACATACACAAATATACTTATGCACAAAAATTTAGGTGCATGATCACTAAGAAGGCCCTTTTGCACTTGGATTAGGTTAGGACACACTTGTACACTCACTTAGGGTAGTTCACCTCAACGCTATTAGTACTTATACACTCACAACTCTATATTACTTGTAATGAAGTGAGCCTAACATAGGAGTGAAGAAGAGAGAGGAAGAGAGTGACGAGGAGAGAGAAATACTAGAAGAAGAGAGGGAAAGACAAAAAGAGATAGAGAGAAAGAGAGAAAGAAGAGGAAGGAAGCCATGGAAGTTGTGAATGTGAAGAGAGTTTCTTGATTAATGCATGATGGTTGACCTAACCCTCTTACACATCACATACCATCGATATGACTAGTATTTTCCCTGTAATTCATGTATATGCCGCTCATTACAAGCCATCCCGATGCAAAAGGTTTTTGTCCCCAAAAATAGAAGGAGAGTGGGGGGGAAGAGGCATCAGAGTACTGCTTTGTGTAGGAATACAAGGGAAATGAGCAGAGGAGGGAGGGGGTTGAGTACCATGTGAAATGGCGCCTAGAGAGGCATAGGAAGTATGGGAAATTATATAAGTGGGCCCACACATAAGACGATCTATCATTTCATGAAAATCCGGGCCTTGTATAAAGTGGACAACATGCAGTCTAGAACTGGATTGCTATAGAAAAGGCTCATAACCTTTGGGTGGGGAGCTTCCAATAGGATGGTTGAGGTGTCAATGCAGAGCTCATGAAGCATACTTTCGGGCCATGTAGGTGGGGTTGGGATAATTTTGAGGATCAAAATTGGTGCAAAATAGTTTGCTGTCCTCTACAGTCCAAATAGGGCCAATTGTGTGGTTAAGTTTCAACCAAAACAACATATTTGAGTGGGAGTCTAGTGAGCTTACCTCCCTGCCCGATCAAATTGCCTCCTCTCCCGAGCACTCTAGTGGCTCCATGATCCAAGTGCAAGCTTCAAGCAAGCTCAATCCTCAACCTCTACGCTCCAAGCTCCATTGTTGATGCTGTGCCACTACGCCCACACTGTGTGAAAAACTCTAGAGTGTAGTTTTCTAATTGATCTAGAGAGCCAATGCCATTTTAAACATTATTATCAGTGTCCTTGGTTTAAAAATATTAGATTTTTGGACAAGTTTAGCCAATTTTTGATATTTTAGATATTATCTCTTGTAAAAATCCAAGAATTGTAGACAACTTCTAGAATAGGATGATGTGTAAAAGAAAGTACGTAGCTTTTAGTCATTCTGAGAGGATTTTATGTAAAAAGAAAGATTGGTGAAATCGCGCGATGTGCGATCGCTGTTTTCAAGCAATGAACAACACTCCGAAGGGGGAGATGAAAAATGAGTAATCTAGCAGAATTCTGGCCAAGTATCTTGGTATTTTACCCCCCTTTCGAAGCCAATGGAAGCATTAGATTGGCAGTTTGAGCAGCATAGAGAAAGGTGTTTTTTAATCCACTTTTTTTTGTCTACAAGAGTTTTATCTTCTCATAATGCAAAAATAAACCAACAAGCTTCATTTCTATGAGTATTCTTCTACATCTTCTATTTCTTTCTATAAGTATTCTTCTACGTCTTCTATTTCTTAGAACCCTTCTCTTCCGTCTACTCCTCTCTCTGCATCTCCCTTCACCCTACTGTCTCTTATCCCCGTGGTAGACTTTTGACGCCAAACGCTTCAACAGTGGTGGTGAACCTGATGTGAAAGTCTGTAGCAAAGGTGTGTAAAGATAGGGAAATTCTACTGGATCAAGCGGTGGTGATGCTTTAGAACAAATGAATGCTTTGTTTCAATAACAACAACAACAACAGTTGTTGTTACAACAATAGATGCAAACTCGACACGAAGCAAAAAGAATCAATTCATTTGCTGTGAATGCATTGTAGGCAGTGGGACAAGAATTGAAGCAGTTTAAGGGTCAAAATGTTTTGGCCTTCATGCGGTTGTATGAAGAAAAGATGTTATTTCATGGGGTACCGTAGTATGCATGGAGTCGATATTTCTCCCGTTTGGCCATGCATGCATTGCATGATCGGATTGATGAGTTTACATAGAAGAGATGCTAATTGGGCAGCTTTCAAGAAATCTTTAAGAGAAGAGTTTTTCTTGGAAGATGCAGAATTGGTAACTAAAAAGACATTTATAGATTGGATTGAAAAGCCCAATAAGGGGTTAGCTACTACAAGTTTGCTCCATAAATTTGAAAGTCGGTATGCACAGTTGGATACCGATGAGCAACAATCATTGGAGAGTCAGAAAATTGATTTGCTTCTAAAGGCTACAGATCCTGTCTTGCAAGAGAAGTTGGCTAATCGTTTAGAAGATGTGTCTTCAAACAGGGCTGAAATTAGATTGGGCTAATGTAACTAAGGCAATGCATATGTTGGTAAAGAGAGAGCGGATGAAATTAAGATGGGGTACAGGCACCACACTTTCCACTGCTTAAAAGGGGACTAAAATTACAACCAAGGCACATGTGGCTATGGCGGAACAACTGGCTATACATGTTGGTCCGGCTCTTAAAATTGATGCTGCAAATGAATTAATCAAAGGCATGTGTGATCTGAGGCTGAAATTGAGAGAAATCTATGCAAAGATCGAAAATTTGGATGTCAAGGTAGAAGAGAAGGGTTGGGCAACAACCCAACTAGGCAACAGCCCAAAGGCCGTATAGAGAAGGATACAATAGAAGATGCATTTGGTGTGACAATTTACAACATGAAAAGTAAGATTGTACAACTTATTGTGAAGCGGAAGCAAAAAGAATAGTCTTTTGGAAAGATGAAAAAATACATGCAACAAAAATTGGACTTCCAATAGAGAAATTTTTTGGAAATGGTGGCATGCAGAAGAGGTTGGAAGATATGGCTGCAAGGACAGCATTTGTTGCCATAAATACAGCCACATATGGGTTGAGAATTGAAAGTACTGATGAAGTTCGTAAAGGAGGCATGGCTGAAGCAAAATCTTGCATTTATGCAAGCATTAGATTGCATGAAAAAGCGCAAAACAACAAAGTTTGAATTGGCTGATGCAAGTCAAAGTATACGAGGGAGAATAGGATGGAATGCACTAGTGGATTCATTTTCAACCTATACTTATTTGGCTAAGATTCATAATTAAGAAGCTCTTGTGGAAGAAAAGAGAAGAAGAGATAAGGACACTGCTGGTCCTTCCTCTTCAGGCCCATCTAAACACATAACACGAAGTAAAATGGAGCAGCAAAAAGAGGTTGAAAAAGCCATACTTGAGCATGTTATGGAGGATGCATCTCAAGAGAAGAAACAAGAAGGAAAGAAAAGGGGCAAGCAGCATGGTTAAAGGTTACAATCGAATCTTGAGACTGCCACAAACCTTAAAAAAGTCTTGGAAGATCGCACACTTGTCACTAGAGTGGAATTCATACTTGGTGAAGTTCTTGGAATCGCAAAGCGTGAATTTCATGATGTAGTCATTGACATGATAAAATGAAAAAGACAGTTTGATGGTGAAATTTTGCAAGCATTGACGCAGGTTGACAAAGACATATAGAAACATCTTTAGAGGGAATACGATGATGCATGTAATGTTATTTTGGAATAGGTTGATGCTGAAAATGGGTTAAATGGAAGTGCAGATAGCAAACTTATGGCTAAAAATGATATTTTGGATAGCACTAAGGATAGAGAGAAGGCTATGTATAATAGGGATGCCCATCAACAAGCACATGAAGAAGAAGATGCTCATTTTATTCCAAGCAGTTAGTATTCACGATGCATTGGGCTCGTGCTACAACAAAGAAAATTGTTAAAGTGGGAGAAAGAGAGATGTCTTGCATAGCTCTCTTGGATCATGGTTCTAAAATCAATGTTATGGCATGCAGTTTGTATAATAATTGAGGATGGTCGATTGATGTAGATCCGGGATGGTGCATGTGGGCATCAAACAATTCATTAGGGGATCTTCATGCGGCTTGTCTGAACGTACCCGCGGCTATTGCAGATGTTAGGGATGAATATCATTTTTTTGTGCAAGATTCACGGAGTTATCTGGTGATTTTGGGGCAGCCCTATATTTTGGAATAAAGACTAGAAACAAAATCCTTGGATGATGGTTCTTCATATACTCGAGTTTCGAGTAAAGACAATACAAAGGTAGTACAGTTTCTCATTGTTTGTGAATTATCCCCGCAATCGGGATAGTGCTGCGGAATAATCCTATGCCACCTAATGCACAAAAGTTTAAGGGTTTTTAGACAACGCTACTGTAAGTAGAGGCTATGATAGTGCCTCTAGAAAGATAATTATGCCTCCAAGAAAGGGGGAAATTGTGTTTATGTCTAGATTGCATGAATGGACATCATGTAGTCTTGGTAGTTTTAAGAATATTTCAGCCATATACAGGGCTGAAAAGAAATATGTAGGATGGGCTGAAAAAGAACTGAAGAAATATGGTTTGATGGCTGCAAATGAAGGTATTTCATGGCTATTGTCAAGGCTGGTTGATGTTGATACAGTGGCTGAAATTTTTGCAGCAATTAATGCTGAGAACAAGGTAGAAAAAGAGGTTATTTATGTTGATACTTCAGAAATGTATGAAGTCATTCAAGAGTTTTTTGAGCATGAATGTTATGGGTTGCCAAAAAGGGTTGAAGCAAGGGTGGATAAAAAGTACAAAACTGTTGCAAAGAAGGTTAAGCTTGTGGCTTTGCCTTTACCATATGAAAGTGATGGGTTGGCTAAAAAAGTGACTCAACAGCCTAGTTTACGAGATGCACATGGAGTGGGATATAAATTTACAATTGAAACTTTACAAAAGCTAAAAATTGATGATATAAGATTTATTTTACTTGTAGAAAGAGCTTATTTCTTAGAAATGTTGGCAAGGCATGGGAAAGCCTTTGCATTTCAGTCAAATGAAATTGGATGTGTTGATCCGCCGGCCATAGTTGCACCTATGGTAATCTTTATAGTATCTCATGTGCCATGGAATTTAAATCCTATTCCAGTACCTCGAGCATATTTGCGTAAGCTATTAAATATGAGGGATCTAGAGCTTGGCAGATGCGAAAGCTAAGGAGATTGGAAGAGAAAGAGGGAGTTCATGAAGACATTTACATGACTAACTGTTACACAAGTGAATTAGATTCCAAGATGGAAGCTTGGACTCATAAACACAATCTTGTGTATTGAATGACAATGACATAGAGACTTTACTGAAGGACAAAAGTACTATGACATTGCATTAGAAAAGAGTGCAAGTACAATGCTTTATAGGAAACTGGATGGTAGCACTTCTCCTACTGTGCATATGGGATTCTAGTCTTGAGCCCTCACTGCTCCTTACAAAGAGACTGAAGTAGGTGTGATTCCAAACATCTCAACACCCCTCCTCAATTGCAACCGAGTACAAAGCGTATAGAGGGTTTAGTGAAAACAACACCTGTAGAGTATGGGCACACCATAGACATGACAAAACGCTAGAGGCTGTCACAGAAAAGGCTAAGTGTGGGTACCACAAATATGATGGGCACTCAGAGGCTGTAGCAGGGGCCTCACAAAGTGTACAGAGGCTATAGTACAAGGCTACATGAGGTCTTTACAAGTTTATGTGTGAAGCATTAGGGCTAGGAAATACAAAGCTAAAAGAGTCTATCTGAATAGAAGGACTGATGAGGTTTGTCCTTCTCCTGGTGGTCTTCTTCTTCTTCTTCTTCTTCTTCTTTTGCTCCATGTTCTTCTTCTTCTTTTACAACAACTAGATAGGCCTTTTGGGACCTCTTTTTGGCATGGCAGAACTTCTCGGTGTGTCTAGTCCTTTTGTAGAATTCATAGAAAAGTTGGTCATTCTTGCCTTTGTACCTGGCAGATGCGAAAGCTATGGAGGTTGAAAGAGAAAGAGTGAGTTCATGAAGACATTTATACGACTGACTGTTACACAAGTGAATTAGGTTCCAAGATGGAATCTTGGACTCATAAACACAATCTTGTGTATTGACTGACAATGACACATAGACTTTACTGAAGTACAAAATTAATATGACATTGCATTAGAAAAGAGTGCAAGTACAATGCTTTATAGGAAATTGGATGGTAGCACTTCTCCTATTGTGCATATGGGATTCTAGTCCTGAGCCCTTAGTGCTCCTTACAAAGAGGCTAAAGTAGGTGTGATTGCAAACATCTCAACATAAGCTGCTGGAGCTTTTGAATGAGAAGATCAGGATGTGAATTTTGGAGCCCTCTTTAGCTCTGTATTCGAATCAGTGGTTTACTATTCCAAAGGAAGAATGGTTCTTTGAGGTTTATATAGGATTTACAACAAGTTAATAAGGTCATGATAAGGAATGTTGAATCAGGCCCCGATAGTGGATGAATTTGCAGAAGCATTTGCAAGCAAGATAATTTACTCCATGGGTGATTTATATTCAGGATATGACCAGTTACAGCTTACATTGGAAAGCCAGGATATCACTACCATGAAGACACCACTTGGATTGGTTAGGATGTGTACGCTTCCACGGGGAGCAACCAATTCAGTGGCACATATGATGAATGCTATGCATAAAGTTTTGAGGGAGTATATTCCTCATTTGACTTTACCCTTTCTTGATGATGTGCCAATAAAAGGGTGTGATATCCATGACAAGAATGAAGAGCTGAATGAGCAAGGATGTAGAATGTTTGTGGCTGATCATATTGTTGATTGTGACAGGTTTTTGAGCCGTCTTGAGGAAGTGCATTTGACTCTGTCGGGAGAAAAGTCAGTTTTTGGAGTGGAGGAAGTATTAGTTGTTGGGCACATGTGTGGACCATATGGAAGAAAGCCCTCACGAGTAAAGATTGATGTTATAAGAAGGATGGGGGAGACATGTTCGAATGTATCCGAGGTGAGAAGATTTTTGGGTGAATATGTCTTTTACTCGATATGAATTCCACATTTTGCTCATGTGGCTGAAAGTTTATATCAACTCTTGAGAAAAGAGAAAAAGTTTTGGTGGGGAAAACAACATACAAAGGCAATTCAAAAGTTAAAGAGCTTATTGATTTTAGTCGCAACACTAGAGAAAGCAAATTATGAGAATGGAAAGCCTATTATTCTCATCGTGGATACAAGCCCAATTGGCATTGGTTGGGCAATGGGTTAGGATGATGTTGATGGGAATAGGTATGCCATTCGGTTTGGGGCAAAGGTCTTCAATGAACAACAATGACGGTATTCTCAAGTCAAAAGAGAGCTTTGGGGTGTAGTGATAGCCCTTAAGTGTGATAGGGAGTATTTTATGGGAGCTCATGTAGTGGTAGAGATTGATTTTCTACCTCTATTAGGCATGATAGTGAATTGCTCAACTCCTGATATTGCCATGTTATGGTGGATTGCATATATAAAGTCACTTAACCCTAATTTTTAGCACATTGCAGGTAGAGAAAACCCCATGGCTAACATGCTTTCATGAGAAAGGTTTAAACATGAAGAGGACCTGATGGAAAATGAAGAGGATGATGTGATAGGTGTGCTGAAAATGACTTTATGACAACAGGGAATGAGTATGCAACTATTGTGACTGTAGGTACAACTATTGTAATAGGGATTTCAACAGTAAGAAAAGAGCTTACAGCCATGGAGAAGAGATGGGTAGTAGAGAGAAAGCATCATCAGTGTTATGCTTAAGTGAGAACACAATTTTTGGAAGAGTTGTATGAGGATGATTAGTTGAAAATATATTAGCCTCATGACAAAGAAGGCCGAGTGGTTTGAAGCTGAATTCAAAAGGATTAAAAGAAAATCTTATGGGTTTTTCTTGAAAGATGGATATTTATGGAAGCATGCAAAGAAAAAGAGAGGAGCTCCAATACGTGTATTGGGAGATATGGTTTCTCAACAACAGGTGATGCAGGAGTTTCATGAAAGCTTATGGGCTGAACATAGAGGAGTTTGGGGCACATTTTTCAAGATCAAAGAGAAGTATTGGTGGCAAAACATGTATGAAGATGTGGAGCATTATGTGAAATCATGCAGTGTCTGTCAGATGTATTCCATGGTAAAGTGTAGAGATGGATTGCAACCAACCTATCCATTGTCTATGCATTACAAATGGGTAGTTGATTTGGTTACTATGCCTATAGGTCTATGGAATATGAGATATCTTGTGCTTGTACGAGAAGACTTGACAAATCAAGTGGAAGGTCAAGCTCTTAGTACAAAGACTACTCAAGCAGTTTGCAAGTTCTTATTGGAAGAAGTCTTTTGCATGTATGGTTGTGTTGGTAAAGCAGTTGTAGATAGAGGTGAATTGGATACAGATGAGACTCGTGACTTATTTTCACGATTGGGTATCAAGTTGGCTTTAACTTCAGTCTATAATCGTGAAGCAAATGGTAAAAGTGAAAGAGGTCATCAACCTATCATTAAGGCATTAGCAAAGTCATGCAAGGGTAGGATGAAAGAGTGGCCAAGAATGTTACCCTTTGCTTTGTGGGCTGATAGAACCACTCATAGTGCAGTTACAAGGTATATGCATGTTGAATTAATGTATGGACAACAATCAATCATGCCTATTGAGGAGACTAGTGCTACTTGGAGTATTCTACCATGGGAAGAGGGTTTAAATAGAGAAGAGTTGCTGGCCCTACGCATTAGATAGCTAGAAAGAAGGCCTAAAGACATTGAGGCAACCATGAAAAAGCTGAAGACTACAAGGATCAAGAACAAGAAGAGTTTTGACAAGCGACACAAACTTCGACCACGAGCTATACAGGAAGGGGACTAGATGCTGGTTTATGACAGCAACTTGGAAAATCAGCATAATGCCAATCGAAAGATGGCAAAATGGTGGTTTGGTCCATATGTGGTAAGGTTTGTTTTTGATAATGCTACCCATGCATTGAATGTGATGGATGGGACAACTCTAAGGATTCCAGGGCTGGAAAATGTATAAAGCTCTTTAAACGTAGGGAGTCTTCTTGAATTAAAGGAGTTGGATACTGAGCATGAATATGAGAATATGGAAGAAGAAGAGATAGAAGATGAAGACATTGACATGGCAGAAGATACTTCTTCTGACACTACAGATCCATAAGACTTTGGCACATACCAGAGGATGTGCAAGTTAGGAGGGGGTGGATGTTGTGCCACTACGCGCACACCATGTGAAAAACTCTAGAGTGTGGTTTTCTTATTGATCTAGAGAGCCAATGCTATTTTAGACATTAGTGTCAATGTCCATGGTTTAAAAATATTATATTTTTGGACAAGTTTAACCAATTTTTGATATTTTAAATATTATATCTTATAAAAATCGAAGAACTGTAGAAAACTTCTAGAATAGGATGATATGTAAAAGAAAGTAGGTAGCTTTTAGCCATTTTGAGAGGATTTTATGTAAAAAGAAAGATTGGTGAAATTGGACGACGCACGATTATTGTTTTCAGGCAGTGAATAGCACTCCGAAAGGGGGAGATGAAAAAGAAGTGATCTAGCAGAATTTTGGCCATGTATCCTGGTATTTTACCCCCCTTTCGAAGCCAATGGAAGCATCAGATTGGCAATCTAAGCAGCATAGAGAAAGGTGTTACTTTATGCACGTTTTTTGTCTATAAGAGTTTTATCTTCTCATAATGCAGAAATAAACAGATAGGCTTCATTTCTGTGAGTATTCTTTTACATCTATTTCTTTTTGTGAGTATTCTTCTACGTCTTCTATTTCTTCAAACCCCTTCTCTTCTGTCTACTCCTCTCCCTAATCTCCCTTCACCCTACTGTCTCTTACCCCCGCGGTAGACTTTCGACTCCAAACGCTTCGACACTGCAAGCAAGAGAAGAGAAGAGAAGAAGAGAGGGGAAGATGGAGAGCTTCTCCACCACGGTCCCTCACCCTCACACATTCACTCCCTCATACTCTCACACTCCCTCTCTCAAGCACAAGCTTAAGCAAGCAAGAAGAAGAAAAAGAAGAAGAAGAAGAGAGCTACTTTTGGCCACACACAAGAATGAGCTTTTTCATTCACTTTTTTCCTTTTATATAAAACCCTAACCCTAATTCCCTTTGTGCGGTCATCCCCCTTTTTTTTTCGAGGTTGGCCCATTCCTCCAACCCTCTCCTCCTCTTTATCTATTGGCATGGCCTCAACTTGCGCCTCTAACCATTTACAATTTGTACGGGTGAGATCTTGGCACTCTTTTACAAAATAAATCATGGTATGCCTTGCAATCTTTACAAAAATATTTACTTGCACTTTTTCTTGTGCATCTTTCTCCTTGATTTAGGACTTTTTTGTGATTCTTGTGTTTCCAGATTTTTCCTAGTGCCCCTTCGTCTTCCATTTCACTTTTTCCTTGGCATTTTCCTCTACTTTAGATTTTTCAAATTTTTCACCTTGTTCGTCTGAGGGTTAACATATGGCTATCAGGTGCCCCTCCCTACAATCATCTTTAGTGAAAAGCTCAACCTACATGGGAAAGAGGCATTAGACTACATGCAAGCCTTGTTGTAGCAGTGCAAAGTGAACCTTAAAAATGCCCAAGACCACATGAAGCTCTATACTTATGAAAGGAGGAACTCTCTTGAGTTTCAAGAAGGTAAGTTGGTACATCTGTGCAAGGCTACTATGAGGGTAACACTTGGATTTGGATGCCCAAAGCCCAAACATCCAAAGGCACTACTCAAACGCCATCTTCAAGCTTGGCCACATGAAAGATCATGTGAGAACCACTCAAACCACAAGTGACTCAAGCCGCTAAATTCAAGGAACATCTAACGCCTAGTTTAGAAGGTCATAAGCCAATATATCGGCCAAAATCGTAACTTGTTACTAACAAACCAACCACATCTAGTCTCGATGATGCCCCCTCAACTCTCAAATGCACCAAGTAGTACGTCAACCATAGCCACAACCGTGCTCATCGAACCGAGCTACAAACTCACGAGAAAATCAAGCGACAACCATTAGCTACTGACCTCTCTAGCATTGACAAACCTCAACCACCTGCCGGGCTTAGACCCTCTTATGAGCGGCGCTCAATTCTAACCTTGGCCACAGATTCAGCTGAAAATATTGAGGACGACTTGGTTGCCTGCCTTCGATGCTTGGATGCTACTTTCATGACATTGGCTAAAATATATGATCGACTAGATCTAAGACTCTTGGAAGAACCTATAGTGACAGAAGTACAAACACTCCCTTGCTCTTGGGAGGAGTCGAAATTTGTATTCGGTAAAAGTCCACACTAATGACGGCATTAGCTTGGCGGATATTCTTGATCCTGAAATCCAGCTCCAAGCCAAGATGGTACACCACACATGCTATTTTCTAGCTAGAGATACAACTCCATAATGAGCCACATCAATGTCCCCCTGCTAGAGAGTGTCACAGCAAGGTCACTAGATGAGGTCAACCTCAACATGTTTGTGAGGAAGACTATTGTGGCCTCAGCAAAAGCCTTGGCAATGAGAGGATAGCCCGCTAGAGGAGAATCTCCCACCCCAAGACTAAAAGGAAAGCTTTGTCTTCAAAGGTTGCAACCATCGGATTCGGTGGGGTCCTCATTGTGATCATCAAGGAAGCCTTGGGATAGGAGCAGGAAGAAGGAGAAGAAGGGGTGGAAGAAACACCAAGCAGGTTGCCACCCCACTAGGAATGAGAGGCACAATCCAGTGAAAGGACATTGAGTGAAGAAGAAGAGGGCAAGGAATAAAAAGAGCAAACTAGCTAGGAGAGGCTAGGAAGACAAAGAAGAAAATTGCACGAGAACAGTAGGAGAAGGAGAGGAGAAAAAAAGAAAGGGTGGACTTGCAAAGGGCCCATAGGGAGTCCAAATGGGCCGAGGAGGAGAGAAAGAAAAAGCAGGAAGAGGAGGAGGAGGAGTCGAGGAAAAAAGAGGAGGATGACATGACCCTTGCCATGCACAGGTCCATTGAGCAGCAGTCCAGGTATGATGAGATAGAACTCGCAAGCCCCATCAGAAATGAAAGGCCAAGCTCAAGTGTCTATGTGCCTAAGTTCGTGCCACCTGTAGTGCAAGAAGGCAAGGGCAAGGCTTCGATCACCCCCATCCCTGCCCTCCTGATGCCCGCTACCACCACTACCATCTCCACTTTCAGCTATATGACCCAGGTGGACGCCAGTAACCTAATGGCTTGGGTCTAGTACTTTGTAAATAAGGAAATGGGACAAGGAGTAGGAGAAGGAACCCTCCTGGTAGGGACCAAAAGACCGGCTGCGGCAAATGCCAAGTCGAGGCGAGACCCTAAGAAGCAAAAGGTGGCAAGCTCTACAACCTCTGTCCCCACAACAGAGAGGCTATCTGAAGAATACAATGAGTACATCAAAGAGCTCCTCTCTCAACTAGAGAGATCCAAGGAGGATAAGAGAACTGCCGTAGGAGAGCTTGAAGCTGAAAAGGAGGCCATGGAGGCATTCTAGCTAGAGAGGACACACCAAATGGCCATGGCCCAAAGGGAAGTCAATGAGTTGAAAGAGCAGCTACAAGAGAAGGAAGAGACAGAAGCTGAATGGCAGGTGTGATTGAATGGAGAAACTGAGGCTACACAACGCCTATGGCAGTACAATGAAGAGATTGTGGCACTCTACGAAGGTCTGCAAGCTCAAATGGAGAAACTCTCTAAAGACATAGAAGAGCTGGAGGAGCTGAGGGGGGAGGAAAGAGCTCACAAGTATGAAATAGAGATAGAGAGACTAACCCAAGAGGCTACCTTAGCACAGGAAGAGTAGCAACAACTAAGGGAAGAAATGGAAGACCAAGAATGAAGGTTGATAGTGCTGGCCTAGAGGCAGGGGGAAAGCCTTGAAGATATGAACAAGAGGGCAAAAGAATGGGACAATTAGAACAAAAAAGGGTCAAAGCTTTAGAACGTCGCCTCGCTCAAGCCAAAGAAAGAAAAGATATTTGCCGAAAGTAGAGCGGAGGGCCGCCCAAGTGAGCTTCCACACCCAACAACTCACCTTTCTAGAAACCCTATTGGACGTCACTGAAGCAGAGGAGGGAGAGTCCACGGAGGCAATGGAAAAGAATCTGGGAATGGCTCATAGGGCACTGAAGGCTAGACTGTAGATGGAACCACAACCTAGTGGAGTTGGCCCAAGGCCTAACCTCATAGGAAGTGGATGCATTTGTGTTCCTTGAAGAGGAGCAGCAAGAGCCAAGCCGGGAAAGAGAGGTGGATGTGAACTTTGAAATGGGACCACATGAAGACGAGCTTGTCTCGCCGCCTCTTTCCGTGAGGCCTGAAGAGCAACAACATGCAGACACCTCCGCAAAAAGAAAGGTGGCACTAAGAGAAATAATAAAGCAAATGGTGGAGAAGACAAGGAGAAAATGGAATGCTAGGGGAGTGAGGGCACCCCATGCACCTATCCCACCATGTGCGGATGACACCCCAGCAACCTTTCACGCTGACCTCATAATCTGGGAGAGGCAAGAAATGTCCAGGAGCCCCTTGGACCTCAACTTCCAATTCCCCACCACCCTGTGTAGAGTGTTACCTATCAAGTTGGTGGAGGAGGTGATTAACATCGGAAGCATACCCGGACAAAGATGGCCAGAGGAGAGTGAGTAGAACCCCACATTATGGGCCATAGAAGATGCTGAATTTTGGCAAAATAAAGTTTTTGAAGTACCACAGTCCGTGCCAACCTATATGGAGAAGAAGGGTCTGCGACACCAACCTGGACACTTGGATGGCCTTTTGCAACATTCAACCCTTCGAGCGGAATGACCCAATCTTTATGCCCTACCCTTGAAGGACGGGAGTGGATTTTCACTCTAGTGTCCATGGCCATTATGACTTCCTTGTAATTTATAATCCTTATTGTACTACATATGAAGTTGCCCTCATCTTCACCTCATAAAAATTGTACGATACTCTAATCCAATTCACTAACCAATTCTCTTTCTACCCTCACCCCACCTTTATTACCACTTGTAATTACCTTAGATTTCTTAGGATACTCCTAAGGCAAGACCCCACCCCGCAGAAGCGTGGCCTCCCAGTGCTCCATTTTGATCCTAATGCTATAGACAATTGCGCGATGGCTCGGCTAAAGATGTGAGCCACTCTATTGCCTTCATTTTTCTTAGCTCTACTAGAGGACATGAATGATAGTTGCCTCACCCATTGTAATCATCCATTCCTCTCCACCACCACCCTTCAAGTCCGTTTAAACCTAAAGGGATATCTCCAAAGCCGCCAATTCCTTAATAAATCCATTAAGCCTCCTTCTCCACCTCACTCTGATGGCGAAGATTAAGCTTTTGTAATGACTATGTAACTTTATTATTATTATTATATTTATATTAATTAAAAAAATAAAGAGAAAATGAAAAATATATCACACGTCGCCATCGCAAGTTGCACATCCACCATAGCCATTGTATCTAGGGGTCCTCAAGTTAGGTGCGTTTGGTGACCCCGGTCAGCCAGCTCCAATCCTAACCCCCTAGCCTCATTTTGATCCCCCACCTCCCACTTAGGTCACATGAAGGGAAAGACACACCCAAGGAGGTAACACTTGCCTGTGGTTAGACATGTCAACCTAAGCTCCATCCCACTAGCATGAGCACAATGCACCGCATGACAATGGCACACACCCACACATAATGCGTCTTTTTTTCTTTCTAGGTACAATCGAAGGCCCCACCACCAACTTCAATGACCCCATCATCCATGCAATGCCCTCCCCATCCTACACCATGTGCCATTAGGCAAAGCACAACCAACCAAGGGGCGGACGCAATAGCCACAATCAGAAAGTGAATGAAGGAGGTCATGGGGAACATCGTAGGTGAACTCAGCCAAGTGGAGTCAAATGATGGATCCATCTAGCATCATTTTCAGTTTCAAAGATGGACCCACCCCTCACCCTCCCTCTAACACCAGGGATCATATCCAATGCAAGGACCTTTCAGGTCCATAAATCCCTCCAACACCAGGGATCATGTCCAACTATGGGCCTTTGAGGTCTATAAATCCTTCCAACACCAGGGATCATCTCCAACTCAAGGGCCCTCAAGTTCCATAAATCACTCCAACACACCTCCCAACACGGCTTGTACACAAACTCAAAAATCCACTTGGCTACTCTAGCATCACATTCTGATTCACCACCCAACAAGTGCCATGGGACTGGCACTCAACTAGGAGGGAGGTAATGTTAACCCTCAAACGAACAAGGTGGAAAATCTAGAAAGTTTAAAGCAAAAGATAAAGCCAAGCAAGAGCAAAATTGAGAACGAAGCCACGCCAAGAAATATTGGGAAACACAAAAAGTGTAAAAAATTCCTAAATCAAGGAGAGATGCTCAAGAAAAAGCATAAGTCAATACTTTTGTAAAAGAGCCCAAGGTGCACTGGGATTTATTTTAAGAGCGCTAGGCTCTGACCTATGCAAATCGTAAATGTAGATGGATGGTAGGATGGAAGCTAGGAAGATAGGAGAATAATGGAAAAAAGGGCCTAGAGACTATGGTCGGCCATGTAAAAAGGGGATGACCACCCAAATGGGATTTAGGGCTTTGTATATAAAGTTCAAAAAATGAATAAGAGCTCATTCTTTTGTGTGTGGTAAAGTGGACTCTTCTTCTTCTCGCCTTCTCTTCTCTTTGCTTGCTTGTGTGTGCTTGAGGAAGGGAGTGTGAGAGTGTGAGGGAGTGAGTGAGTGAGGGTGAGAGATCAAGGAGGTGAAGCTTTCCACCATCTCCTCTCTTCTTCTTCTCTCCTCTTCCCTTCTCTTCTCTTGTCTCACGTACGGCTATAGAGGATGGAGCTTGGAGGTGGAGGTTTGAGGATGCTTGAGCTTGCGTCAAGAATTGTGGAGCTATAATAGTGCTTGAGAGAGGAAGCAACTCAATTGGGCATCAAGGTAAGCTCACTACACTTGTAGAGAGGGATATCGCACCAGCTATGTGAGAGGTAGCCATTAGTGCTCCCTTGAAACACTTGAATAATAAGCGGTCCGTGGGTCTTGGCATGGTAGAGCTTGTGCTCGCCTCTACACCAACGAGGACTCACACCAACTAATGTAACTCTTGATCCTTATCGGGGACACCCACAAGCAGTTATAGGGAAGTGCAAAATCCTTGTAACTATTGAAACTCAAAGTTTGCCTATCCTATTTCATGTTTCTCCAAATAGTGCTAATTGTGGAAAGTAGACCCTCCTAGGAAGACCCTTCAAAAGGGTGACAAAGTGTGAGGCCGATTATATAGCATAGAGGATATACTTAAAACTACCGGGTGTGAGTATAATCACAACCTTTGGCAAGGGTGGCCTCATCAAACCTTGAGGGAAAGACAAGGAACATTCTGACATACCAGGCAAGCCTAGTAATGAGAGCAAGGACTTGTTGAAAGAGTTGATACAAGCACATGTTGAATAGAGAGAACTAGTGAGCGAGGCCATGCTTGAAACAAGAAGGTTAGGAGACAATGCCAAGGGTAGGCTTTGGACTTACAAATATCATAGAAGGCCACAAAAGAAGGCCAAGCCCTATGGACGAAGGTATTGATGGAGAGTCAGCACAACGCTGCGATGGATATCCAAAGTGTTGCTACATGCTCAAGGGTATTACATAGGTAATTGATGGATTTGGGTACCAAAACCCCTTGCTAAACCACCTCTGTCAGTTAAAGGCAAGATCGTATCAAAAGAAAAGAAGCGCAAGAGGAAATCTAAATGAAAATCTAAGTCTCGAGTCAACAATATTGGAGTGACTTAGTGTGCTTAACGAGTGGATATTAGATGTAACTGTCGAGTGTGCACAAAGACCACTAGTGCCCAAGGAGCCTTTGACTTCCCAAGAGGATAGTGAGCACCATAGGCACAATGCTACTCATGATAAGGCTAATTTATCAACAAAGTAAATTGCATAATTGTCTAATAGCCACGAGAAAATCTTCCAGCATGTGCCAAGTCCACCTAGGAGTGTGAAGTCTCCTACACCCTCTTTTTCTAAACAGACACATGAAGCACAACTACAGTCATCAAGTGCAGTTGCTCAATCCCAATCTCTATCTCCATCTGAGCTTCCAAATATCCAAGGTGTGGGACACGACACCACCCCTAATTATTAGCCTAAGGATGTGACTATGCAATCCATTGTGACTAGCTCAACTGATTCTTGATCTGCATAAGTGAATGCACAAAGGGCAACAAAAGACATGACCAATTTTGATTTGCTTAAGGACTTGACATTGCAGTCTACCAACAATAGCAAATCCACTAAACTAGCTGCTACTACTTCCAATTAGGAATCATAATAGTCACAACCTTGACCGTGTTACGATGCCCCTTGTGGAACGTGTCCTTTTAGCAATTCACCTACGTAAGAGATGTTGCAACCAACATCCTTGCCACCTCCAATACTTTTGAAGCACCTAAAGCCTAGGCTTGAGGAGAAATATCTCAAAGATTTGGCCAAGGAGATGGCACATCTGACCAATGAACCAGAGATGAAGTGCCTAATGAAGCTTGAGCATGGAAGGCCAACACCACAGTACACAAAGCTCATAGCCGAACCCTTGACTTGGGGATGAGCAACAACATGTTTGCTCTCGCTATGTAGCTGTTGTTGAGGAAGTCATAAAGGACATCCCAAAGGCGATAACTAGAGAATTGCGCTTGATACCCTCACTCTATATTGCTCAATGTGAGGAAAATGTCTAAGAAATCAGACAAAAAGGGAAAGGAAAAGGCAACTTTGTGTAGAAATGGTACTCCAACCAAAGTTTGACAGCCAAAATTTGCCACTGACTAATGACACTTGGTGAGCAAAGAAAAGATCTTTGGACATCAATACATGATCCCACGTACTTTGCCCCGACCTCATTAAGAGTGAATGGTCCATGAGGTCCAACTTTTTGCCATTGTCCAAAAACATCCCTTGTATGATAAACTATTGTCCAAAAACATCCCTTGTATGATAAACTACTTCTAGAAGAAGATCTACACATGGCTAGCAGGCTAGGAGTAGGGAGCATGGTGTTTGATGTTAGTGCATATGTCTTCTGCCGCACTCAAGACCCTGCAATCCTAGATCTCTATGCTTCCCATCAATATAACCCTAACTTCTTTAGTTGGTTTAATCCAAGCTTACATGGCATGAACCCTATTTCATGTCTTGGTTCTACACACTAGAGTCACCTAAACCTCTAGAGAAAGAGAAAAACAACTCTAAACACAACACCTAGTCTGATAAGAAGCTATGGAGGCATGTTCCAATGGGTAAGGACAAGAGTCTAGAGCAAACACATGACTCGGAGAAACTCTGAATGTAATTGGATGAGGGGCTAAATGGAGGGGAATTAGTTGAAGAGCTAGACTCTCCAAGAAGAGAGGCAGTTGTACCTTCACAACCTTGCGAGGCTGTTCAACAGGTTGTGGCTATGTCCCATGAGGACACACCAAAGAAAGAGAAGACTGAGGCCCAACTAAGCACATCAAACTGACCTAGTTTAGGGTCCTCAGTCTTTAAAGGGTACACCTCAATTTCCCAAAGGAGAAAACAACAAAAATAATGGTAGTTGCAAGTGGCTGTAGATGCCAATAATGGAGAAAACAACGAAAATAATGGAATCCACCCATGAATGAACCCATTGACATCTTTCCTAACGGCGGTGAAACCTCAGACACATCCGTGTATTCTGATAAGACAACATTGTCACAATAGGTTGATATAACTATACCAGTCACATCCAAGGAGAACCATGTCACAATAGCAGCAAAGCCTGAGGAGAAACATGAAAACCTTGATGACAAAAGCAATCCTAACATTGACCAATCTTGCTCATCTAGAAATGAGCCCCTAGCTATGCTAAAGCCTAGGAAAACTCCTAGAACCTTGCATGAGAAGCAATCCCTCATCGAACATAGAAGTGTCACAGAGTGCTTGACTGAGTTGGATGCTAAACTCAAATTATTCGCACGTGCCTACAATCCTTGCAGACATGGGCACATTCCCTAGGGAGTAGCTTGAGGAATATTTGTCATATTTGCTATCCTGGGAAGAGAAAGAGTACCTTAACGAGCACTATGACAAGCTCCTACATGAACACATGTGATTGATCTATGATGAGGAAGACGATGAACTATAGTTAACTATGACATTCAACGAAGTGCTTTGCCAACTAAATTTGTTAGACATAGAGTAGCTAAAGTGACAATTAGAGGATCGAAGCCAATTTGAAAAATGTTGGTTTGAAAACCACGCTACAATGGCTGAACTTGGAGCCCAAATTATGACACTCTCAAAGGAGCGCAGTCTCAAAGAGACCTACTGACCTATGTGTGGCGCCAACTTCCTTTCGAGTACTGAGTATCGTTTGGGGTATGGACTTAGTTGGAACTAGCCAAGAGAACACTCTGATTGATAAAATTCTCACTGAGGAGGAGCTACATGTTGCCAGTAGACTTGGACAAGGCACCATGCTACTCGATGTTACAAAATATCTATTGTTATTGAGTAGGTTGCCATGATTACTGGATATATATACTACACTCCAATACAATCATGAGTTCTACAATTAGTTTTTAGCCTCAGAAGTGACATGGATTCATAAACATGTATATACATAAACAATGTGTTTTGTGATTGTGTATAAATAATACCAAAAGAAGCAAAGCTAGCACACACAGAAGTAACGATAATCAAGCGTAGGTGATATGCATCGAAGTCAACACTATTTAGACAAGTGATGTCTCTTTGAGCTACACCTATTTATTATGGTTGAAACATATGACTTGCGTCTACTCTTATGAGTTTCCAAGTGAATGCAAGACGATATGTATGTGTACAAAAGCATTCAATGTCCAAGTCACCACAAGACCACCAACCCCACAAGAACCATTATGGAGAAAGCAATAGAAATACCACAAAGAGACATGACGGAAGCCCCACTAGTTACTGGAAGAGAAAATCACCCCTGTAGAAAGCACATATTACATTTGAGCATGGCCCAAAGCATAGTCATTGGCTACTCTCTCTTTCTTGGACAAACTCTACATTCGGGGCAAGATTAAGGTGGCAAGCTCTGGTTCACGGTGGAAGAGCAAGAAAAGTATAGCTTGATGGTAGAAACAAGGGGTTTCAACCAGTTCATGTTCAAACTTACCCTAAATCTAGAAGACACCATCATGGAGGAGCTAGCCATAAAACAACTCCTGGATCAGTGTAGTCTACATAAGTATGTAGAGAAGCTTAGGCAGGCTGTCGATTACAGCAAGTGCACAGAATTTTCGAGGAACTTCGATGCTGAAAGAAATTGCCACATAGTGACGGTAAGAAGATGAGAAGAAGCTTGCTAAATAGAGGTGAAGTTGAGCTCTACGATGGTGGAAAAGGCCCTGGGTTTATCCAACAACAGGACTGAGAAATACCCAAGGAGGGATGTGTATAACATGCTGGGGGTGAGCAGTCACCAATCTGGGAATAAGAGGGAGAAAAAGCCCACAAGGAATAGCATGAAAACATGGAGAGAGGTACTAATAAAAAGGAGAATGACCAACCATCTCAATAGCAAAAGAGAGAGAGGACAATCCATGAGTAGCAAGACTAAAAAATTATCAAATCAAGCGGAAAGGAAAGATCACACTCTCAAAATCCCCATAAGAAGAGCTGAATCCACCTCCAAAGAAAACAAAGAGCTCAAGGGTGGAGGAAGAATCAAAGAGATTAGAAGAAGAATGCAAGCAAATGGCAACATAGGAGAAAGAATGACAAAGGCAAAAGGGAGGAGGAGATTACTCTAATGAAGATAGATTCAAAGATTTAGCCTAAAAGCTAGCACATCATTGCAACATGGACTCCATGCCATGACACCTAAGCCTAACACCTGGCTTAGGGGTTGAACCTCACAATAACTTTTCTTGCTAGGGGCTGTTGAGATATCGAGCTCCACTCGTGATATGCCAGGGTGACCGTTGTGCATTTATGTCACCGACTTGTCAGTTGTTGCAGATGCAGTTGGTACACCACCCATGAATAATAGCTAGATGATAGCTATCCTTATCTACTCTAGTTCATGGCTCAGCTAGTATGACATCTTAGTTAGTTGAGTTTGGTTTGAGACCCATATATAGGGTTCTTCTATTTCTTTGTACTAGAGTTCTTTTGGCTTACACAACTAAGAAGAGGAAAAGTGTTTTCAGCCTCCACCTTTGTGTGTATTCCCCCATTGTGCAAGCAAGAAAGCTACAAGTGAGACTCCTTCCTTCTCTCCCAAAATCTTGACATGGTATCAGAGCCTTGTTCGTGGTAAGGAGCTCAAGAAAGCAAGCCAAGTTCACGGTGTTCTGGTAAGAGGACCAGTGTTGCTTTCATTTTTCTATTTTGGGAGTAAGTCTCTGCAGGTAGCACAGTCAAAAAGTGCAAGAGTGCATTGTCTCAGATTGAGACACCCTTCGCGGTGTAGCAAGAGGGCAGTATATGCTGCGGATAAGGGCTTTAGCCCTTGGTTGCTCTGTTTTTTTGATTTGAGGCAATTTCGGGGCCTGTTTTGGAGGCAGAAATTTTCTGCACGCACTTAGGAAAAGACCCTATTTTATGCTGTGCGACCACTGTTCTACAGGTCGGTGAAAAGTTAATGTAGAAATCGCATCGTATGCCTGTGCGCAGAGACATTAGGAGTTACAGAATCATCCTTGTTGTCTGTTGATGCAAAATCGTCACTAGGAAGTGACTGTGTGGTCAAATACCACTTTCGTCAGTTTTGTAGATTTGCCCTTGTCAGGCTGAAGCTGTGTTCTTTGCAGTGACAGAATTTTTTGTAGTGTTCTGTAATGGCGTCTGATTCTCTTTCACAGATTGTCACTGAAAAGCTTGACAAGAACAACTTCCAAGCATGGAAGTTTAGAATGACGAATTTCCTTATGGGAAAATGATATTGGGAATTCGTTGCAGGAAATGAAGAAGAACCAGTTCTTTTTGATATTCCCAATCAACAGCAAATGCAGGCATTTAAAGCATGGCATGAGAGAGCCAGGAAAGTTATGTACTGGCTGTCTATCAGCATTTCAGACTCTATGATTGTGCATATTCAAGATGCAAGTACGCCAAAGGAGGCATGGGATACTTTGTCAAAAATGTATAGCACAAATACGCAAGTCAGGAAAATGCAGCTCAAGCAAGAGTTGCACAATGTTGAAAGAGAAAGTATGAGTATCAATGACTACCACATGAAGGTGAAGAAGATTGCAGATGCACTTGCTTCCATTGGGTCACCAGTGGAAGATGATGATTTAGTTTCTGTGACCTTGAATGGTCTAGGAAAGGATTACGCACAGTTCCGAACATCCATTTCCGTGCGTGAAAGATTTCCTGATTTTGAGGAGTTGATTGCTCTTCTAATTTCTGAGGAGCAGAGAAATGGTGGTGCATCTTCTTCAGGAGGAACTTCAAAAGAAGCTATCTTCTACTCAAATGCTGGAAGAGGTAGAGGCAGAGGTAGAGGAGGCCGATCTGGAGGCCGTGGTAGAAATTAGATATGCAGCAAACTTAAGAAAACCAGTCCTTTTGAGGAGGACGTGGTAACTCTAGAGGCAGGGGGAGCCAAAGAGGTCATGGTGGATGGCAAAGAGGCCAAAATGCAAACAGCAATGTTGAATGCTACTACTGTGGTAAAATGGGTCATATGGCTAAAGACTGCTATAAAAAGCAGAATGACATCATGAATGAAAAATTGCAACAAGGGAATTATGCATCTTCTAGTAGACAGGGTGATGATAGAAATGAGCATTTGTTTATGGTGCAGCACATGACCAATTCTGTGACAAGTGTAGAAGAAAGCAACGATGTGTGGTATGTTAACTCAGGTGCATCAAACCACATGACAGGTCATGCAGAATGGATGCATGATGCAAGGAAAATGGAAAAACCAGGATTTGTGGAGACCTGTGATGATACTGCACATCCTATTGTGTAGATTGGAAAAATTTCTTTGTCTATGCAGGATGGGAAAAAGAAATACCTGTCGAATGTATTTCATGTCACGAATATCACCAAGAACCTAGTTTCTGTTGGTCAAATGGTTGAGCATGGCTTGCAGGTCAGATTTAATTCTCATGGATGCTTTGTTGAGGATATGAAAAATAAAGGTCGCTTGATAGCAAAAGGAAAGAATAAGGGCAGAATGTTTACGTTGGATGCAGACATGCCTGAATTGAGTGCAGCAATGTTTGCACATGGGACCGGTGTAGTTGCAGATATTGATATCTGGCATAAACGCATTGGTCATGTTAATGTACAGTGACTTAAATCAATGCAAGCCCAAAATATTGTTGCAGGATTGCCTAAATTCAAGATTGTAGAAATGCATAAGGTATGTGAAGCCTGTCAATTTGGAAAACAGGCAAGGAAACCATTTTCTACACGTGTTCAAGAGAGTAAGAAGCCATTGGAATTAATCCACTCTGATGTGTGGACTACTAAATCTGCATCTCTTGGAGGTTGTCATTGTTTTGTCACTTTTATTGATGACTATAGCAGAAAAGTTTGGGTATATTTTATGAAAAAAAAAAGTGAAGTTTTTGGGCATTTCAAAACTCTTAAAGCTATGGTTGAAAAAGAAACAGGCCTGCAATAAAATGCCTAAGGTCAGATGGAGGGGGAGAGTACCTCTCAAATGAGTTTGCAAGGTTCTTGCAGGAGCATGGCATAAAGCAGCAATATTCATGTAGTCATACCCCACAACAAAATGGAATTGCAGAAAGAAAAAACAGGCATATTGGAGAGGTATCTCGTGCCATGCTCAATGAAAAAGACCTGTCAGATTTTTACTGGGCTGAGGCAGTTGCTACAGCAGTCTACATAATGAACAAGACTCCCACTGCAGCAATACATGGCATGAATCCAGATGAGAGGTATACTGGTAGGAAACCATATATTTCTCATTTGAAAATTTTTAGTTGCATTGCTTATGTTCATGTGCCAGATGAGTTGAGATCCAAGTTGGATCCAAAAGCTGAGAAGTGCATCTTTATTGGTTACTCTCTGCAGCAAAAAGGGTATAGATGCTATAACCCTTCTACTCATAAGTTTACAGTGAGTAGAGATGTTGTTTTTGATGAGATGAGTAGCTAGTATAAACCAGTAAATGTGATTGATAATATAGATGCACAAAATGGTAATGCTGCACAGAATTCACAGCAGTAGTCACAAGATATTAGTGGACCAGGAGCGTCCTCTAGCAGTGGTTCACATTCTTCGCCATGGATAGGCAGATTGAGATCAGGAGAATCTTCTCAAAGCAATGCAGATAGTGGTATGCAGGTATCACGAAAAGGAAAAGAGAAGGTAGATCAACCCATGTTTGATGTGAATGCAGGTCACTCTTATGTGGATGGTGAATCCATTGGCTCAGAACATAGCATTGATGATGAGTTGGGTATTCCTTCTATTATTACACTTGGAGTAAGGAAGACCAGGGATGTTTTGAGAGCACATGGGAGTGAACCTACTTTGCGCAGGTCTACCAGAGCTAGGTATCCTGTGGATAAGCTGAAATATGATGGATTTACAGCCACTCACTATACCTATATGGTCAAAGTGATACAGGAACCAGAACCCACTTCGTTTGAGCAAGCCATGGGAAAAGAAAAATGGGAGAAAGCCATGGATGAAGAAATGGATGCCTTGGAAGCAAATGCTACATGGGAATTGGTACCTTTGCCTAAAGATAAGAATGCAATTGGTTGTAAGTGGGTTTATAAGGTGAAGCACAATGCAGATGGTTTTGTTAACAGATACAAGGCAAGATTAGTAGTCAAGGGGTATGCACAAACATATGGCATTGATTATGAAGAAACATTCAGTCCTGTTGCAAGGATGGCAACCGTAAGAGCAGTCATTGCTATGGCTGCATCAAAGGGATGGTCTTTACATCAGATGGATGTAAAGAATGCCTTCTTGCATGGTGATTTGCAAGAAGAGGTCTATATGGAGCAGCCACCAGGTTATGTGTATGCTATTCATCTTGAGTTTGTTTGCAGGTTGAAGAAAGCCTTGTATGGCTTGAAGCAAGCACCTAGAGCATGGTCTCACAAGATAGGACAGTATCTTGTAACTATTGGCTTTCAGATTTCCAAGGCAGATTTCTCACTTTATGTGAGAAAAATAGAGAAAGGTATTATGCTGCTTGTCATTTATGTTGATGATTTGATTATGACAGGTGATAGTGATTAAGATATCCTTCATGTGAAAATGCTATTGAAGAAAAAGTTTGAGATGAAGGATTTGGGAGAGCTACGTTATTTCTTGGGCATTGAGGTGATTAGATCACCAAGTGGGATATGGCCCTTGCAGAGGCAGTATGGATTGGACATGCTGTCCAAATATGGGATGACAGGCTGTAAGCCTATTTCAGTTCCTTTGGAGCAGAATGTGAAGTTGAGCGCAGATGCAGGTGAGCTTCTCAAAGATCCTACTATGTATAGACGCATAGTAGGAAGTTTGATTTATATGACTATTATTAGGCCAGATTTGAGCTATGCTATTGGATTGGTAAGTCAATTTATGCAGGCTCCAAGGAAACCACATTTGGATGTGGCTAGACGCATACTCAGGTATGTGAAGTCCACATTGCAGTATGGACTATTTTATGAGACTGGGGTTCAGATACAGTTGCATGGATACAATGATGCTGATTGGGCTGATAGTATTTCTGATAGACGATCTACTAGTGGATATGTGTTCTCTTTTGGGAGTGCTGCAGTCACTTGGAGCAGCAAGAAACAACCTACAGTTGCCTTGTCGAGCACAGAGGCTGAGTACAAGGGTGCAACAATGGCTGCATGTGAGGTAGCTTGGTTGCATAAGCTACTTTATGATATGCATCAGTCTACAGATGGGCCAGTAGTCATTTATTGTGACAACATGAGTAGTATACACTTGTCAAATAACCCAGTCTATCATGCTAGAACAAAGCACATTGAGGTGCATTATCACTATGTGTGGGAGAGGGTTTTACTAGGTCTTATTGATCTAGTTTATGTTAGCATAGAGGATCAGGTAGCTGACATATTCACGAAGGCATTGGGCGCAGAGAAGCTGTGCAAGTTCAGAGACCTGCTTGGTGTGCGGGAATTGGGATTGAGCTTGAGGGGGAGTGTTGAGATATCGAGCTCCACTCATGATATGCCAGGGTGACCATTGTGCATTTATGTCACCGACTTGTCAGTTTGCAGATCCGGTTGGTACACCGCCCATGAATAATAGCTAGATGATAGCTATCCTTATCTACTCTAGTTCGTGGCTCAGTTAGTATGATACCTTAGTTAGTTGAGTTTGGTTTGAGACCCATTTATAGGATTCTTCTATTTCTTTGTACTAGAGTTCTTTTGGCTTACACAACTAAGAAGAGGAAAACTGTTTTCAGCCTCCACCTTTGTGTGTATTCCCCCATTGTGCAAGCAAGAAAGCTACAAGTGAGACTCCTTCCTTCTCTCCCACAATCTTGATAGGGGCTTGGGGAGCCAAAACAACAAATGCAGCTACCTCAATATGAGCCACTAGAGCTGGTCTACGAAGAAGGGCATGACTCTAAATAAGACCAACAAAAGAAAGAACGAGTGCAAGAAATAAGCCCCCTCAGTGGCCACAATAAGTACAGTCAAAAGAGAAAAGGGCTTCATGCCAAGCCATGCATTCCTTGGTAAATCTCTTAGGCCCCCTCGAAATGTAACTTATTGTAGACCATCAGGATGATGTCTAGCGTGCCCCCTCCCAATGCATCTCCAAAACAAAAAAAAAGAGAAAGAAAAAAAAGGAGAAAAAAAAGAGAGAAAACAAACAAATACCCACACAAAGAAAAAGGAAAGAAATAATGATCTTTTCCATGTATATCAGAGTGCCACAAACACTACACCAAGGGGTCCTTAAGTTAGGCATGTCCGGTGGCCTTGGTCAATCGGATTTATGCCTAACTTCCTAGCCCTTATTGTCCCCCCACTTCACACTTAGGGCACATCAAGGGCAAGACAAAACTAGGGAGTTTCTGCTCACCTATGGTTAGATTTGTCTCCTTAAGTGACACCCACAACACCTCCCTTGTACACAAAATGGGTCCTCAAGTGTGGGACAACACCACAGGCTTTCGTGAGGTTCATCAACCCAACTCCCAGTTTCACTAGCACGGACACCATGCAATAGTACACAGTGAGGTAGATGCACCCCCAAGTCATGCACTCCCTTTTTCTTTTTTCAAGTATACTCAACAATGACAATCAACCACTGACAATAAAGGCTCCCACTACCCGATCAAATTTAATCTCGGTGTTAATGAGCTCAATTACCCTACATCGTGTTGAAAAAAGCACAAATAATGTCTCAAAGAGCCTTCAAATGTACTTCTCCTCAACAGTAATAATTTTTCCCACCCCATTGAACCCTCGCTTCATCCACACATTGCTACAAGGAACCAGACCAAACTACATACTATCTAAGTATGATCGTGCACTCACATAATATCTGTACCACAATCTATACACAGTTTGGGTCCTCAAGTGCAGGACAATACTCTTAGCTTGCTTAGAGTGCTTAGGTTCATCGACATGTCTCCCAAACTAATCAAACTACATCTTGTGCACCATAAGAAGGCTAGCACTAACCCCTAGGGAGAGACCATGTGAGAGGTTTCAATTGTAGGTATTGAAGACTCCAATGAAAGTATAGTCAAATCTTCATCAACAATCAACTCTAAACTCTTGTCCCTTATCATCATACAAGCCCACCAAAGAATTGTCATGTGCAGAATCCTAAAAAACCAACACCTGTGCCAGCCATGAGTGCAATTCCCAACAAAGAATAGCCCTATCATCAACTACAACAACCCTATCACAAGTCAATCATGCCAACAAAGTACCCCCAAGAACTTTCATCCGCACCACCACCAAAACTCCTCCATGGCAAACCATAGTAGTCCCTTCCACCCACGTCTTCAGTGCATGCCACAGCCTGCTACCTACAACCGAGAGTGCCATGGGATTGGCACTCTTCTAGGAGGGGAGTAATGTTAACCCTCACATGAACAAGGTGGAAAATCCAGAAAATCTAAAGTAGAAGACAAGGCTAAGGCAAAAGTGAAACGGAAGACAAAGACACGCCAAGAACAATTTAGAAACACAAGTAGTGCAAAAAAGTCCTAAATCAAGGAGAGAGGCACACAAAAAAAAGCGCAAGTCAATACTTTTGTAAAATAGCACAAGGCATACCATGATTTATTTTGTAAAAGAGTACCTCGTGAAAATTGTAAATGGTCAGAGGCATGGGTTGATGCCATGCCATAGGGAAAGAGGAGGAGAAGGGTTGGAGGAATGGGCCAAAAAGGGGATGACTGCCCAAAGGGAATTAGGGTTAGGGTTTTGTATAGAAGGAAAAAAGCGAATGAAGAAGCTCATTTTTGTGTGTGGCCAAAAGTAGCTCTCCTCCTCCTCTTCTTCCTCTTCTTGTCTTCTTGCTTGCTTGAGCTTGTGCTTGAGAGAAGGAGTGTGAGAGTATGAGGGAGTGAGTGTGTGAGGGTGAGGGACCATGGTGAATGAAGAAGCTCATTCTTGTGTGTGGCCAAAAGTAGCTCTCCTCCTCCTCTTCTTGTTCTTGCTTGCTTGAGCTTGTGCTTGAGAGAGGGAGAGTGAGAGTATGAGGGCTAGGGTTTTGTATAGAAGGAAAAAAGTGAATGAAGAAGCTCATTCTTGTGTGTGGCCAAAAGTAGCTCTCCTCCTCTTCTTCTTCCTCTTCTTGTTCTTGCTTGCTTGAGCTTGTGCTTGAGAGAGGGAGTGTGAGAGTATGAGGGAGTGAGTGTGTAAGGGTGAGGGACCATGGTGGAGAAGCTCTCCATCTTCTCCTGTCTTCTTCTCTTCTCTTCTCTTCTCTTGTCTCAGTACAAAAATGGAGCTTGGAGTGTGGAGCTTGAGGATCAAGCTCGCTTGAAGCTTGCACTTGGATTGTGGAGCCACCAGAGTGCTCAGGAGAGGAGGCAACTCAATTGGGCAAGGAGGTAAGCTCACTACACTCATAGAGAGATAGTGTGTCAACTACGTGAGAGGTAGCCATTAGTGCTCGACTTGAAACACTTAAAAGAATAAGTAGTCTGTGGGTCTTGACGGTTGAGCATGAGCTCGCCTCTACACCATATAAGGCCTCAAAGGGGGATACTCCAATGTTGGAACGAGTGGGGTTATTGTAAGTAAACTCAGCCAAGTGTAGCCATGAATCCCATACATGTTGGACATTGTGACAAAAATGTCTTCTGGGTTTCAAGCCACTTGTTGGCCTACTGTGTTTGACCATCACTGAAATTTGTTTGCAAAAAATGGCTCATGAAGTTGGTGTCTCGGTCATGCACTATAAGATGTGGAAACCCATGCAACTTGAATACATGCTCCATAAACTAACCAACCACTTGAGATATTATAAATTGTGACTTGGTGGAGATAAAGTAGGCTGCTTTGGTGAGCCGGTCACAACTATTACATAAATGCTATTCCAACCCTTCTTGGTCATGGGCAGATCGGTGATAAAATCTGTTGTAATGTGGGTCCACTTGCCTTTGGGCATGGGCAATGGTTGCAATAATCCACCTGACTTAAGTTTGCTGTCCTTATTTTTTTGACAAGACACACATTGAGACACAAAGGCCTTAACATCTTTCCATATGCCTCTCCAATATAAGCTATTTGAGATGCGATCATAGGTTTTAAACACCCCTAGGTGACCAGAATTAGCGAATAATGCATCTCTTCTAAGATCCATTGTGTGAAAGAGGAGGTGTGCAGAATTACAATCGTGCCATGTGCCCAAATGAGACCATTTTTGAGCTAATGGGGAGTGCTCATCCATAGTGCCTTACTGTAGATTTCGAAAGACAGGACTGAATTTAGCATCAAGCAAGTAGGCCTCTTGAAGTTCCTCTATCCAATCACAATGAAGTTATGTGATTGATGAGACTTTGCATTCCCACATATACAGGAGAGTGAATCAGCCACCACATTGTCCTTCCCACAAGTATGAGTGATCTCAAAATCATAGTTTTGCAAAGTTTCCACCCACTTCCTTTGCTTAAGAGTCAAATTAGGTTTTGTCAAGAAGTATTTTAGCATTGGATGGTCACTTTTCACCTTAAATTCACTACCATATAGATAGTGGTGCCACTTTTTAATAGTATGAATGGCTACCAACATCTCTTGATCATAAACATGTAGTTTCCTCTCTTTTTCATCCAATTTGCAGCTCTCAAAGGCTAGAACACGATGTTCTTGTAGCAAAACATGCATAATACCCCTTCCACTAGCATCACACTTTATAGTGAATTCTTTTGTAAAGTCGGGACACCTGAGAATGGGAGTCGCAGTAAGCACATCTGAGAATGGGGGCCGAAGTAAGCAATTCTTTAGCAGTTGGAAGCTACAATCAACCACAAAGCATCCCAAAAAAGGCCTCTTTTTTCAGCTTATGTGAATAAATCTTTGATAAAAGGAGGAGAGACTAAGAAAGCCATGTAAAGAGGTTGTATTAGAGGGTGTGGGCCAATCCTCAACACATTGCACCTTCTTAGGGTAATATTGGATCCCCTTTTCACTCACAATACGGCCCAAATACTCAACTTCAATCTGTATGAAAATACATTTGCCTTCCTTAATAAGTAATCTATGCTCTTGTAATACATCAAATACCTGCCATACATGCTATAGGTGTTCTCTCAATGTCGTGCTGTAGATGAGTATATCATTTATAGCAATACATGATGTAGATACTCTCTCAATGTCTTGTTATAGATGAGTATATCATTGAAAAAGATAAGAAAAAACTGAAAAAGAAGGGATGCAAGATCTTGTTCATAAGACTTTGAAAAGTGGTAGGGGCATTTGTTAGCCCAAATGGCATGACAAAAAAGTGATACAACCTGGTCAGTCGTCTTGAATTCTATTTTGATTTCATCAACTGCCCTCATGCATGTTTGATGATAGTGAGACCTCATGTCTATCTTAATGAAGTAGTGGGCACCCTTGAGCTCATCCAGCAAGTCATTAATTCTAGGTATGGGGTACCTATTCTTGACTGTAATCTTGTTAATGTCATGGTAATCGATACACATCCTAAAGGAGCCATCCTTCTTCTTGACCAACAAGATAGGAGATGCATAGGGGGAAGAGCTAGGCTTGATAAACCCCATCTCAATGATCTCTTTAACTTGTTTGGAAACTTCCTCGTGCTCACACTTAGAGAGCCTATAAGGCGGCTTATTGACTGGTTTTGAGTGGGATTCCAAGTGAACAGGATGGTCCACTTTTCTTTTTGGTGGGAGAGTTGTAGATGACTGAAAGAGGTCCTTATATTCATCAAAAAGATCTCTCAAGGCTACATCCTTGGTCAAATTAGTAGACTGATCTAAAACATCCTTCTTTAAATGCCAAGAATTTTTTTTTTTGAGCATCTCTTAAACTCTTGTTTCAGTTGCTTTGCTGTAATCAACTAAAAATTTGCATAATCATTGATCCCCTTTAAGTGTATAAGCTGCCCATGCATCACAAATTCCATGTACAATTGAGAGAAATCCATGGCAAATTTGCCCACCTGTTTCAACCACTCTCAACCTAGGAGATACCATCAATGGGTCCCATAATCAAGTGTAATCAAGTCCACAATTGCTTCATAATTTGCAACCAAGATGAGTGGTACTTTAGAGCATATGTGAGTGCTGATTTCCTCATTGCCATTAGCCACATACATGTTCATAATCCTCATGTTCATAATCTTCCAAGACATACATGCTATGAAACTTAACAGTGGTTGTCCTATAAGGGCATTGAGAAGCATGATTGGTTGTATATTTGTCCTCGCATTTGAAACATAAATCCTTAGCTTTTCTTTCCTTATCCGCTTCTACTAGGATGAATTTGGGGCTGATGCATTGTGTGGTTTGTTTTCAATATACTTAGTGTCTCCCTTTGGGGCGGATGTTATTCCAAAACTTCCATGTTTTCTACCAACATTAAAAGTGGAAAAAGTAGGTATTTTGGGACTGCCATTAGGCATGTTAGTACTGTGATAAATCCCATAATATTGGCCTTGCCTTATGGGGGTTCTTTGCTATCCAAAACTAGGCTATAAATTGTCACTCTTGTAGTACTTCTGATCATATCTTTTAGGCAACTCTTTGACCTCAAACAAGCTAGATGGGTTTTGAGCCATCACATGACCTGAAAGGCTTGGCTCCAACCCCCTTAAATATACTTCTACAATTTTGCATCATCACCAATAGGCTCTACATTAATTGTCAAGTTCATTAATTGATTTGTATATTGCCATACGGTGAGATTACGCTGATCAAGTTGGTACCATCTTCTTGCCAACCATTCCATTTCTACTGGGGACACAAATACTTGTACTATATGCATCTTAAAGTCATCCCAATCATAGAATTGTTGCTTTTCCCTTTGTATGTAATGCCACCACGTATGAGCAAAGCCCTCTAAATAAAGAGAGGTGAAAAGGATCTTTGCCTCATTAGTGCATTGGTAGATGTGGAAATAAGCCTCCGGCTTAGAGGTCCACTCTTCCAAGTCAGTGGGGATGGGGATTGTTCATTGTGATTTTTTCACGTGGTTCATTAGTGCCTTTGCTGCCCATGCATATGCTATTTCTACCCATGATTACCATGTGGGGCATGGTGCTCATACATTCTATGCTGCCCAAATTGAACATTAGGGTCATGCTACCCATGCGTACCAGGCATGCCATGTTGTCCATAAGTATCTTATGGAGTGTGCTATCCATGATTTTGGGTAGGCATATAACTGCCATTTCTAGTGGCCAATTGTCCCGTGGAAGGGCTAGATGGATTGGCAATGGGGGATGGAAGGATATTCTCATCATGCCTTGTTGAGGGCTCACTTGTCTCATAGCTGCTAAAGGGAATACCATGCATTCCAATGATGCCCTACTAGCCATGCATGGTTTCCAAGGGAGGGGGACTAGTTGGCCTCAAGATTGGACCGATGCTCCTTTGCATGCATCGATGGGGCTACCAATGTCCAGGTGAGAGTGATCATTTTCTCAATCAGCATGGCCATCATGGTCATAATCTCTTTATGTCTCTCAGCATGATGATTCTCATATTGGCACATTGTGTGACTAAGCATAGAGTAACGGTTCAATTTAGGGGCCATTTCTTCACGCATCTCCTCATGGTCCTCTTGGGATGAGCTAGGGCCATTCATTGATGCTTGAGAATCCCTAATTTCATGTTGAAACTCCTCATAGGCCTTTACTTTGCCTCTTTGTCTTGCCATGCTGAGTTTTGTCCAAACAAACCCTTTGGCACAAAATCCAAGATATCTTCAACAGAGCTCTAGTTGAGGAACCTTTTGATTCAAAATGGAGGGGAGAGTTCCCTCTACGAGTTATGCAAAATTTTTATCGTAGAATTTTTTTAGAATTGGTTGTGAGCAACTTTTTGTGGCTGTATAGAAGGGGATTGTAGCCTATCCCATAGGATCATTGCACACAAAAGTGGTTGTAACTCTCCACTCCAATTGGGGACATTTTTGAGTCTATTTGAAGGGGATAAGGCCCTCTTTGAAATAAGATATGGGGTCTTAGCTCAATCCTCCAATTCCTTTTTGCTATAATAGGTTTCCTGGAGTAGTCTTAGAATGCCCACACCTAGTCTAATAGTCTGCAAAAGAACTTTTGACATTTTTATGATGCAAAAGCCTTAGACAATGGACTATAGCATATATAAAACCTCTAGAGCATCATAGCATCCATACATGCCTTGCGATTTCTTGCAATGATTTGGAAAACTCAACAAGAGTCCCAAGTAGCATACATTAAACTCATTGCCAATACATGTGTGACATACATCCCATATACATTTCCAATGTTCTTTAAGTGGTCTTTGGGGTAGGGATTGATTGTACCTACACCAACAAAGAAGTTCGTGGTCTTTGAGACCCAAGGGGAGTGCAAAGTTCAACCTCAAGCCGGGTTGTGCACCCCTTTAGGGTCGTTAATAGCAAGGGGGAGGGTCACCCCCACTATTGTCTTGCCATCTCGCTTGGCATCGGCCTTGATCACATCAACCTAGAAGAGAGATGTCAGGAGAATTCTAAGGTGATCAACTAGCATGAAATGCATATTTTGGAAATAAAATTTTAGCTTTGATAAGATGTAGGCGTATAATAGAAAAATTGGATGGGAAAGGGAGTTACCTCTCAACAATTCAATGACTCACTGATTGCTTAACTTATACCTTTTACAAATTTTTTTTGGATTTACTTTAAAATTCATAGACAACAAGATGGTTATGGTTAGGAATATGATGCTTAGCTGAAGAGAGGGATTAATTGAACTACAGACATGAATGCATTCATAAATGTTTGACTAGATGAAAAACTAGGTCAATACTTTCCCTCGATTCAACCAATTCCAAGAGAGGGTTGATTCTGTAATCTCTCTCAAATAAGAGGATGGCTATCGAAAAATGGATGAAGAGAGGGGTCAATAACTATGAGGCATACCTAAGACATACTTGAAGAAGTGGTGGTAGGTTGCCCAAATTAAGAACCCATGCTTCTCCTCCAATTTAGCCCATGGATGGAAGAAGGCCTTCAATTTTTTTGAAATCTTCAAGGGGAAAGGGTCTTGAGTTGCTGCCAATGGCTCCTAGGGCAAGAAATTGAAGAATCTTCAAGAGAGCTTGAGCTGCAAAGAAGGTGCCATGGCTGCCATTGATGCTATCCACTCCAGGGTTTCAGGAGTGTGCCAAGATCAGAGATCTCTGTCAAGAGGGATGAACCTTACTTAGATGAGTGTTAAGAACTGGGGAATGAAGTTGGAGGTCAATGCAAGTGCTGGAGCAAGAGGAGAGGGACCAAATGATTCAATGCAAAATGCACCAAAAATTGCATGGTTGTCTCCCTGGAGGTTCTAGTTGGGAAAGGTGAGGCATGTGGGTGCTCTATAGGCTGCCCAAGGTGTTAGAGAAGTAGTGGGAGATGGCACTCAAGCCCGAGAAGAGAGAGGAGGAATATCTCGGGAGTTATTGGACTAAAGGTTCCATGGTTGCCTGAAGAAAGTGTGAGAAAGAAGAGGGAAACTCACTTTTGGAAAAAGTAGTCATAGTTAAGCCATCCTCCAAGTCTTGAGGGCCCTCCTTGGGTAAAACACCTCTAAAATTGAGTTGTAGAGTAAAAATGAGTTGCCATCTTTGTCTTCTTGCCTTCAAATTTGATCAAAGGCTCACTTAAAGTCCAAGAAAGGTTGCCATGGTCTTCAAGAAAGCTGCTAGCCTGGGGTACTCCCTGTGTACATGTGTACCTGAGTAACTAGGGTTCCTGAGATTGAAAAGAACTAAATCTTAAGGAAAAGGATAGAGAATAAGGATCAAAGACCAGTTCTCTAATACCAATTGTAATGAAGTGAACCTAATAGAAACTATAAGAGAGAAGGAGTGCAGGAGAGAGAAAGATATTCAAAAGGAGAAAGAAAGACTAGGAGAGAGAGAGAGAGAGAGAGAGAGAGAGAGAGAGAGAGAGAGAGAGAGAGAGAGAGAGAGAGAGAGAGAGAGAGAGAGAGAGAGAGAGAGAGAGAGAGAGAGAGAGAGAGAGAGAGAGAGGAAGGAAGCCACAAAAGCTATGAAGGTGAAGACACAATTTCTTGATTAATGCATGATGATTGACCTAACCCTCTTAGACCTTAAATACCATCGGTGTGATTGGTATTTTTCCCATAATTTTTGTATATCCCGCTCGTTACACTATTGAACCTAATCACCACTAGTATAACACTTTGGCACACATTCTAACTTGGGTATACTGGGCCCTAACACACATAGAAAATCCCTTAGTCATACACCTTCACATAGGTTACATAGTTCACTAGGACACAAGCTGTTGAGATATCGAGCTCCACTCGTGATACGCCAGGGTGACCGTTGTGTATTTATGTCACCGACTTGTCAGTTGCAGACGCGGTTGGTACACCGCCCATGAATAATAGCTACATGATAGCTATCCTTATCTACTCTAGTTCGTGGCTCAGTTAGTATGCCACCTTAGTTAGTTGAGTTTGGTTTGAGACCCATATAGAGGGTTCTTCTATTTCTTTGTACTTGAGTTCTTTTGGCTTACACAACTAAGAAGAGGAAAACTGTTTTCAGCCTCCACCCTTGTGTGTCTTCCCCCATTGTGCAAGCAAGAAAGCTTCAAGCGAGACTCCTTCCTTCTCTCCCACAATCTTGACGTGGTATCAGAGCCTTGTTCGTGGTAAGGAGCTCAAGAAAGCAAACCAAGCTCGCGGTGTTCTGGTAAGAGGAGCAGTGTTGCTTTCATCTTCTGTTTTGGGAGCAGATCTCTGCAGGTAGCACAGCCGGAAAGTGCAGGAGTGCATTGTCTCAGGTTGAGACGCCCTTCGCGGTGAAGCAAGAGGGCAGTATATACTGCGGGACAGGGCTTTAGCCCTTGGCAACCTTGTTTTTTTGATTTGAGGCCATTTCGGGGCCTGTTTTGGAGGCGAAAGTTTTCTGCATGCACTCAGGAAAAGGCTCAGTTTTATACTGTGCAGCCACTGTTCTACAGGTCGGTGAATAGTTACTGTAAAAATTGCATTGTATGCTTGTGCGCAGAGACATTGGGAGTTACAGAATCGTTGCCTGTTGATGCAAAATCGTCACTAGGAAGTGACTGTGTGGTCAAATACCACTTTCGCCAGTTTTGTAGATTTTCCCTTGTGAGGGTGAAGCTGTGGTTTTTGCAGTGACAGAATTTTTTGCAGTCTTCTGTAATGGCATCTGATTCTCTTTCACAGATTGTCACTGAAAAGCTTGACAAGAACAACTTCCAAGCATGGAAGTTTAGAATGACGAATTTCCTTATGGGAAAAGGATATTGGGAATTTGTTGCAGGAAATGAAGAAGAACCAGTTCTTCCTGATGTTCCCGATCAACAGCAAATGCAGGCATTTAAAGCATGGCATGAAAGAGCCAGGAAAGTTATGTATTGGCTGTCTATCAGCATTTCAGACTCTATGATTGTGCATATTCAGGATGCAAGTACGCCAAAGGAGGCATGGGATACTTTGTCAAAAATGTATAGCACAAATACGCAAGCCAGGAAAATGCAGCTCAAGCAAGAGTTGCACAATGTGCAAAGAGAAAATATGAGCATCAATGACTACCACATGAAGGTGAAGAAGATTGCAGATGCACTTGCTTCCATTGGGTCACCAGTGGAAGATGATGATTTAGTTTCTGTGACCTTGAATGGTCTAGGAAAGGATTATGCACAGTTTCGGATATCCATTTCAGTTCGTGAAAGATTTCCTGATTTTGAGGAGCTGATTGCTCTTCTAATTTCTGAGGAGCAAAGAAATGGTGGTGCATCTTCTTCAGGAGGAACTTCAAAAGAAGCTGTCTTCTACTCAAATGCTGGAAGAGGTAGAGGCAGAGGTAGAGGAGGTCGATATGGAGGCCGTGGTAGAAATCAGAATATGCAGCAAACTCAAGAAAACCAGTCCTATGGAGGAGGACGTGGTAACTCTAGAGGCAGGGGGAGCCAAAGAGGTCGTGGTGGATGGCAAAGAGGCAAAATGCAAACAGTAATGTTGAATGCTACTATTGTGGTAAAATGGGTCATATGGCTAAAGACTGCTATAAAAAGCAGAATGACATCATGAATGGAAAACTGCAACAAGGAAATTATGCATCCTCTAGTAGACAGGGTGATGACAGAAATGAGCTTCTGTTTATGGTGCAGCACATGAACAACTCTGTGACCAATGCAGAAGAAAGCAATGATGTATGGTATGTTGACTCAGGTGCATCAAACCACATGACAGGTCATGCAGAATGGATGGAGGATGCAAGGAAAATGGAAAAACCAGGATTTGTGGAGACTGGTGATGATACTGCACATCTTATTGTGCAGATTGGAAAAATTCCCTTGTCTATGCAGGATGGGAAAAAGAAATACCTGTCCGATGTATTTCATGTCCCGAATATCACCAAGAATCTGGTTTCTGTTGGTCAAATGGTTGAACAGGGCTTGCAGGTCAGATTTAATCCTCATGGATGCTTTGTTGAGGATATGAAAAATAAAGGTCGCTTGATAGCAAAAGGAAAGAAGAAGGGCAGAATGTTTACATTGGATGCAGACATGTCTGAATTGAGTGCAGCAATGTTTGCACATGGGACCGGTGTAGTTGCAGATATTGATATCTGACATAAACGCATTGATCATGTTAATGTACAACGACTTAAATCAATGCAGGCCCAAAATATTGTTGCAGGTTTGCCGAAATTCAAGGTTGCAGAAATGCATAAGGTATGTGAAGCCTGTCAATTTGGAAAACAGGCAAGGAAACCATTTCCTAGACATGTTCAAGAGAGTAAGAAGCCATTGGAATTAATCCACTCTGATGTGTGGACAACTAAAGCTGCATCTCTTGGAGGCTGTCATTATTTTGTCACTTTTATTGATGACTATAGCATAAAAGTTTGGGTGTATTTTATGAAAAAGAAAAGTGAAGTTTTTGGGCATTTCAAAACTCTTAAAGCGATGGTTGAAAAAGAAACAGGCCTGCAGATAAAATGCCTAAGGTCAGATGGAGGGGGAGAGTACCTCTCAAATGAGTTTGCAAGGTTCCTGTAGAAGCATGGCATAAAGCAGCAATATTCATGCAGTCATACCCCACAACAAAATGGAATTGCAGAAAGGAAAAACAGGCATATTGGAGAGGTATCTCGTGCCATGCTCAATGAAAAAGACTTGCCAGATTTTTATTGGGCTGAAGCAGTTGCTACAGCAGTCTACATAATGAACAGGACTCCCACTGCAGCAATACATGGAATGACTCCAGAGGAGAGGTATACTAGTAGGAAACCAGATATTTCTCATTTGAAAATTTTTGGTTGCATTGCCTATGTACATGTGCCAGATGAGTTGAGATCCAAGTTGGATCCAAAAGCTGAGAAGTGCATCTTTATTGGTTACTCTCTGCAGCAAAAAGGGTATAGATGCTATAACCCTTCTACTCGTAAGTTTACAGTGAGCAGAGATATTGCTTTTGATGAGATGAGTAGCTGGTATAAACCAGTAAATGTGATTGATAATGTAGATGCACAAAATGGTAATGCTACACAGAATTCACAGCAGCAGTCACAAAATATTAGTGGACCTGGAGCGTCCACTAGCAGTGGTTCACATTCTTCGCCATGGACAGGCAGATTGAGATCAGGAGAATCTTCTCAAAGTAATGCAGATAGTGGTATGCAGGTATCACGAAAAGGAAAAGAGAAGGTTGATCAGCCCATGTTTGATGTGAATGCAGGTCACTCTTATGTGGATGGTGAATCCAGTGGCTCAGAACAGAGCATTGATGATGAGTTGGGTATTCCTTCTATTGTTACACCTGGAGTAAGGAAGACCAGGGATGTTTTGAGAGCACCTGGGAGTGAACCTACTTTGCGCAGGTCTACCAGAGCTAGGTATCCTGTGGATAGGCTGAAATATGATGGATTTACAGCCATTCACTATGCATATATGGTCAAAGTGATACAGGAACCAGAACCCACTTCTTTTGAGCAAGCCATGGGAAAAGAAAAATGGGAGAAAGCCATGGATGAAGAAATGGATGCCTTGGAAGCAAATGCTACATGGGAATTGATACCTTTGCCTAAAGGTAAAAATGCAATTGGCTGTAAGTGGGTTTATAAGGTGAAGCACAATGCAGATGGTTCTGTGAACAGATGCAAGGCAAGATTAGTAGTCAAGGGGTATGCACAAACATATGGCATTGACTATGAAGAAACATTCAGTCCGGTTGCAAGGATGGCAACCGTAAGAGCAGTCATTGCTATGGCTGCATCAAAGGGATGGTCTTTACATCAGATGGATGTAAAGAATGCCTTCTTGCATGGTGATTTGCAAGAAGAGGTCTATATGGAGCAGCCACCAGGTTATGTGCATGCTATTCATCCTGAGTTTGTTTGCAGGTTGAAGAAAGCCTTGTATGGCTTGAAGCAAGCACCTAGAGCATGGTCTGACAAGATAGGACAGTATCTTGTCACTATTGGTTTTCAGATTTCCAAGGCAGATTTCTCACTTTATGTGAGAAAAACAGAGAAAGGTATTTTGCTACTTGTCATTTATGTTGATGATTTGATTATGACAGGTGATAGTGATGAAGATATCCTTCATGTGAAAATGCTATTGAAGCAGAAGTTTGAGATGAAGGATTTGGGAGAGCTGCGTTATTTCTTGGGCATTGAGGTGATTAGATCACCAAGTGGGATACAGCTCTTGCAGAGGCAGTATGGATTGGACATGCTGTCCAAATATGGGATGACAGGCTGTAAGCCTATTTCAGTTCCTTTGGAGCAGAATGTGAAGCTGAGCACAGATGCAGGTGAGCTTCGAGAAGACCCTACTATGTACAGACGCATAGTAGGAAGTTTGATTTATATGACTATTACCAGGCCAGATTTGAGCTATGCTGTTGGATTGGTAAGTCAGTTTATGTAGGCTCCAAGGAAACCACATTTGGATGCGGCTAGACGCATACTCAGGTATGTGAAGTCCACATTGCAGTATGGACTATTTTATGAGACTGGGGTTCAGATACAGTTGCATGGATACACTGATGCTGATTGGGCTGGTAGTATTTCTGATAGACGATCTACCAGTGGATATGTGTTCTCTTTTGGGAGTGCTGCAGTCACTTGGAGCAGCAAGAAACAGCCTACAGTTGCCTTATCTAGCACAGAGGCTGAGTACAGGGGCGCAGCAATGGCTGCATGTGAGGTAGCTTGGTTGCATAAGCTACTTTATGATATGCATCAGTCTACAGATGGACCAGTTGTCATTTATTGTGACAACATGAGTAGTATACACTTGGCAAATAACCCAGTCTATCATGCTAGAACAAAGCACATTGAGGTGCATTATGACTATGTATGGGAGAGGGTTTTACTAGGTCTTATTGATCTAGTTTATGTCAGCATAGAGGATCAGGTAGCTGACATATTCACAAAGGCATTGGGCGCAGAGAAGCTGCGCAAGTTCAGAGACCTGCTTGGTGTGCAGGAATTGGGATTGAGCTCGAGGGGGAGTGTTGAGATATCGAGCTCCACTCGTGATACGCGAGGGTGGCCGTTGTGTATTTATGTCACCGACTTGTCAGTTGCAGACGCGGTTGGTACACCGCCCATGAATAATAGCTACATGATAGCTATCCTTATCTACTCTAGTTCGTGGCTCAGTTAGTATGCCACCTTAGTTAGTTGAGTTTTAACAAAGACTATGCTTTCAATTAGGGTAACTTGAACCCTTTGGTAGGTGCATGTAATCTCTTATTTTAAAAATTTCCATGGGACCCCTCAATTGAAACCCTAATTTTCAAAGTCATCTAGTAGATACACACAATTCTAATACAACCACTATATTCATTTTGAGAGGAATAAGGTTATGGAATCACATCCCTTCTATATTCAAGAACTAACAAGAGAAACTACAACAGAAACAAGTCCATAACCAAAACACCCATAATGCTCATTGTTTGAGTGGTATGTTGACTAATGACAAAGATAGCACGTTTCTCGATCCAGGAGTACTCCAAACATGTCTACATGTAGGGTTGACAACATATAAATGGATTGGTGAGGATAAGCAAGGGATTGGAGTCTCTATTACTTCTTTTTAGGTGATTATGTTGGCACCTAAGTTTCCAACTAATTTTGAGTGGGCTAGCTACCAAGCATGCTCCAATCAATCCATATATGGTTTGGTGCAAAATTTGAATGTGAGACTCGAGCTATCAGAACTAGTGTTGATTGAACAGAGCTGATGCCACCCTGATTATGCAGTCAATTCCTGCAACACAGAAGGCTCCATGCTCCCGCCTTCTTCCATGTTAGATTCATCCAGACCACCTTCTTCCCCTCCAAAACAGCTGGTTCCTTGTTTGCCTATGCCCGAGCTGCTTCAAAGAATCTACCCTATGTGTTGATCAGTTTAATAAGCTGCGCTCACCCTGCTCTGATTGCGCCCTGCTATAACAGTTTGATAGGCGGCGCTCACCCTGCTGTGATTCCGCCCTCCTGCAGTGTGGCAGCTCCACTCTTCCTTCATGGACGCCTCGCGGGCTTGCTCCAATTATACGTGCATGGCCTCACAATCTTTTCGTCTTCCCTGCAACTATAACGAGAAATAGCCCACCAACTTCTTACACTCTTGTGTGCTTCACAACATCATCTGCAGTAGCTTAAGCGCCTTTGCGCTGAAGCACTAGCTCACAAGGAACTTTAGACACTTATCTAGATAGTATAAAGATCCATATCTATAGTAAATGCACAATTTTTTCTAGTTAGCAACCACAAATTTTCTCTCTGCAACTAGGTTTTTAATTTTACTAGATAAAATGAATCTATATATAGTAAAATAAGTGCCTACATATAGTGAAACAAGTCCATTTGCAACTAGGTTTTTAATTTTACTGGACGAAATGACTCTATATCTAGTAAAATAAGTGCCTACATATAGTGAAACAAGTCCATTTTCTATATAGCATCTAACTCAACTATCTTTACTATGCAAAAATCAAGCTGTAACCTAAGAAAACAAGTGTGCATAGTGAATCCAATTGAATTCCTATATTACATCTACACAGTCATGCTTGTATAATCAAGTTAAGTACCACATCACAATTAATGGGCTTAGCCATCCACCATCTAACACAATCTCAAATAAGGCAATGGTGAATACACACTCATAACAACATGTATGTATGCATTCAAAATGTATATGTCCTTTGAGATACATGCATGATTATGGCCTAAATAAGCCAAACAAGTTTACATGTAGATAATAATAGCACTCAAATATCATTTTGTTGATAATATAAATATTTCTTTTTCACATCAAAAAAATAAACAATGAGAATCTCATCCAATTCAAGTCAATGGTTGTGACATTTACACAAGTGCAAAGAATTCTCAATAGTGAATTGTGTGGGTCCCTTATAAACTAGGGGCATGCCCATCCATTGACATAATAGAGTTGTCGATTTAGATCATAACGTTTTTTGTTAACTAAAGTGTGATCTAGTTAGCCTTTGCTAGAGCAAGTATATGCCATTAGAAGTTTACGCCTTTAAGTTTTTACATGACTCGTTAATTATTTTTGGGCGAATAATATTCATTGAGCCACATTACACCCACCATACCTTATTCTTTACACTCAATCTTCTTTCTTGTACCACTAAATGTTTGCTCCTTACACATATGCATGTAATATGTAAGTGGCCTAATACTCATGATCAACACAAAGTATAAATAATCCTTTAAAACTAAAATGAGGGATTAAAAATGTTTACATTGCATGATCCACATATATATTTTGAATAACTGTGTAAATAGTAGGAGTAAATAAAATATTTATGTTGCATTATCAACACATCCTTTGGTAGAATGAAGTTTTAAAAAAAAAGGCAATACCAAGAAAATAATGATTATGGGATCGCACCTCAACTTTAGTTCGAGATGAATGTAGCTTAGTAAAGTGTAAATATGATGTTTGGATGGTATAATATTCTTGTCACTTGGATATATGAGAGCTCATATTCACTTACATTGCTTGTTCATCTTATGATAGGTTTTGTGCATTTTCATGGCTTTCTGTGCATTTTTCATGCCTTTACAACTACCTATGCCAACATGCTTAAATGACATCTTTATGATGTTGATATTTGACTTATTATTTTTGTTAATTTTCTCAAAAATTGACATGCCTTTGACCCTAACATTTTAGAGTCTTGCCCCATAGTCAAAAAAATTTACAAGGCACAAAAATTAAGTACTTAGAATAATTCTTGATATGTGTGTGTGTGTGTGTGTGTGTGAGGTAAAATAGTGTAGGACTATATGAACATGAAAAAAGGACCTATAGCTACTCTTATAGAGCTGTAGATGCCTAGACTATGTCATAGGAAGAAATTTGAAAATATAGTGGTTAATCTTTATTGCAAATGGGTAAGGTCCCATTCGAATGAACTTATTTACATTTTAATCTAATAAGTTTAAACTTAATTTTTCTAGAAAAAGAAGGATTTGGTTTAAAAAAAAAGTGCTCCTAGCTAGAAGTAACATTTTCAATATTGAAGAATGCAATCTTCACTACTAGCAAAAGAATCTCTACCTCCCTCCAAATATCCAAGTTCTAAGAAACTTCTCTTCCTAATTTTCCACTGATTGACAAGCAATAGACAAGTCTTCTCATCACTTTCAACTCAACTTGCTATTTATCATGCAACTTGATCTAAGCATGATCTCAAATATTAGCTTGAAGCTTTTGTGACACTCTAGTAGCCCATTGATCAAGCATGCTACATTACCCTATTGTAAGTGATGCTAGATTTGGTGATGGTTTCATGTGGAATCTTGATTATCATTTCATATTGGTGATGTACCTAGCCTTTTAAGTTTAGCATAATCTTCTTTGTGGTGAGAATGCTTTCTATCTAGTGAGCTACTTTATTGGATGTACTTGTTGAAAATGCAATCCACACTTGCTAGAAAGACTAGCTCACTATCAATGCAATGGTGATGATTTGAATTGAATCCTAGGCCAAATGGAGGAAGATTTTCATAATTGGATAGACAAGATGTCATCCATCACCTTAAGGTTTTGGGGGCTAGATGGCTAGCCCAATTATGAGAAACTTCCAGTTAAGCATGCACTAGCATGAACAATATTGGAATGGGTGGCCTCCATGGAAGGGGAGGTACAAGTGCCCCCCACCCACTTTCTAACTTGGTATCAGAGCTCAAGTTACTGAGCTTGGGCGGCACTAGGACCTCAACCAAGGTATGGATTGAGGGGGGTGTTGGAAATGCAATCCACACTTGCTAGAGAAAACTAGCTCACTATCAATGTAGTGGCAATGAATTAAGACTAGGTTTGAATCCTAGGCCAAATGGAGGAAGATTTCCATAATTGAATAGACCGGATGCCATCCATCACCTTAAGGTTTTGGGGGCTAGATGGCTAGCCCAATTATGGGAAACTTCCAATTAAGCAAGCACTAGTGTGAACAATACTAGAATGGGTGACCTCACGAGAAGGGGAGGTACAAGGGCTCACCACCCAGTTTCTAATTGTACTAGCATTCCAAGCCAAACTTTTATGTGAATTATATTATTGGACTCTTAATTATGTATCTATGGGGAATCCTTTAATAAAATTACCTATATGTGAGAAGTCACCCTATTCAAGACTACTTTGGTGCCAATGTAATCATGTTTATATTCCAATTGTTACAATACATCAGAGGCATCGATAAGAAATCACTCATTCAAACACCATAGGAGCAACTTACTCCTTCAGTGGAATGAGAAAACTAAGTGCTCGAGTAAATCAGATTGCTTCTTAGTTTGGTATCCACATTACTCACATTTCTTGGTCATTCCTAAAGTGTATTAAGAAAGCAATTTGTGCATGTCAAACTCAAATGTGAGATAGATTATGTGGAAACAATGTCTTGCACTAGAACTAAAACTATAGCCATTGCAATAAAAATTATAAATAGGAAACATTAGTTTTGATACAAAACTTATAGAATTTGTCCAAATAAATTTTAAAAATGGGCATTTCTTGGATAGACAAGCCAAACATTAATGGGTTAGCTACACTTGTGACAAACAAACAAAAACACCTAATTTTTAAGCACTACTTCAGTGGGAAGTGCTGCCACAAAATAAAAATTTCATATTGTTGATAAGTGGGGCATTCCAATCTAATGTGGTACCTATTTGTTTAATGTGATGGATAAAGATTTGTTCCAAGTAGGAAACTTTAGCACATCTACCTTGCAAAGATTACCATGGAATTAGAGTGAAGCTATGATAAGCTAGGAGCCCAAGCCAATTGAAAACCACAATTAAAAAAAACTTCCAACATAAACCTAAGGTATAGTGTGTGATACAGTGCATAAGAAAGGATTTGAAGTAAACAGTGTAATTTTTTCCAACCTTCTTAATATCACATGAATATTTATAGCACTTTGCTATGATCAAATATCCAATCAAGGAGTCTCCTTGCCTTCAAACCCTCGAAATGCCCACCATCTTGTACAAGATTTCAAAGGTAACATCATTTTGACTAGCTTCTTTGGGTCATAGTAAAATGAGTTCATATAGAGGAAGAATATCCAATACTAATGGAATTGATTTCAACTTGAATGCATATATTTAAGTATCCAAAAATTAAAGTGTATTAGGCATAAAGAAGCCTCCTAGTAAGGGAAAAAGGTGCCCTAATGGTGCTAAATATGTTCACACATATCACTATCAAAGTGTGGTAACAAAAACCCAAAGTATGCCCTAAGTCGTGATCACTAATGCACCCTACCCAAACCCAACTCCAATCTTGCTAAGGGGTGTCCTACTTAAAAGGAAGAAAATGCTACAAAAGCATGCAATGAGATTAAAATGATGTCCCATAAATCACAATGACCTTTAGGAACATGAAATATTGAGGAACTGATCTGAAAGACATGACAACCCTTGTAGTCAAAAGCGCATCAACAACAATAGTTACTAGCATTTCCACTCTTATGGAGTTTTCCTACTCACAATGAGGAAGGGGATGCCAAGTAGATTTGGCAATTAACAATCTCCAAATATGCACCAAATGATTCAAGAGTACAAAAGGTTTGAGATGAACATGTAGTTCACAATTAATCATGTGCCATCACCAAGCAAAAGTCTTGATGTTTTCCATGCATAATACCTTGGTCTTCAAGGAAAAATGTGCTAATCATATTTGAGATAGAGATATTGCATTAGCTCACTCAATCACACAATTAATTATTTGTGTGGTTCCAAATCAATTAGCAACTCATGGGCACTTTAGGGGCTTCATTACCAAATCTGCTCTCCCCATGGAACCTACCTCATACTACCCTTGTTATGTAAAATATCCATACTCATCCAACTCCTAACCTTGCTCCATAAATTCTAATTCTTAAAATAGGTGGCTCCATTAGGAGATTTATTAGTTCCTCCACTAGAAACTATTCATGAGTCACCAATAAGTTGTATTTGGGATTTATTGTTTGTGCACAAAAGGATTTATTAGATCCTCTCTACATAGATCTCTATAAAACATAGTAATCACTTATCTTGAATTTTGGGGTTTTGATGTCACTTATTCTCACTATGTTGTGGTTGTATCAAGATTGAACACTTAGTTCTTTGGGCATTATAATTGACTATTAGGTGAGGTTCTAGGGATTTAGTGCTTGGTACCATAGATGATGCAACATTCCTTGCACATGCAACAACCAAGACTATCTCATGGAGGACATGAGTTGTACTAAGCATTCTGGTATTTCTCTATTGTTTGAGAATGAGTTGTTAAGAAATAATATAGCAAAAACAAAATTTGAATGGAAAGAGTAATGCCCTAAAATATCACATTGAACAAAGAGATAACTAGCCTCCATAAAGATCTTCATATCATGCAAGCAAGGAATTATCTTCTAAACACATTCAACCTACAGTCTTACCTCAAGAAGCTACTCAGTTGGAGACATATTTTGACTTAGATGATATAAAAGCTACTTCTCTTATATCAATAATCATATATGAAAGAAAATTTCTTAAATTTCACAAATTTACAGGCCACCCAAATCAGAGACTACATCGTTGGATGTTTGGACATTTGTGGACCTTGGCTTTAGCAATGACTACTCTCATCTAGACGTGTTTCTTGCCACTGTTACTCCTTGAAGCCACTATGCTACCTAGCTTGCGTAGGGATGGTGGTGATGCACGATGAAGCAATAGATGAATGTGCAACTTGAGGCAGATCCTAGCACCTTTTGTTGCAGATAGTGAGCAAGAGATCTTTTAAAAACACGAGAAGAAATCTTTGTGAATCGAGCAATGAAAGCAGAGAAAAAATGAAGCAAGAGATGAGCCCGCAATTTGAGGTGCATCCTGGTTGCTCAAGGCCCCTTTACCAGATACGCGGTCCCCCTTACTGATGGTAATCGCAAGCACGGCAAGGATAAGATTATGCATAAATATTGGTGGATTACGAAGCAATCTTTTCTAGATTTTTTTGCTGTTGGAGATGGACTTGAAAACTCCCACTTATTGGCCTTCGTTCCCCGATCCAAATCTCACGTCACAGAATGTGAGAGAGAGGTGCTCTCAACAGATATTGATCTTAAGAAAGTAGAGCATATATTGGTTCAAATGCATGCAAGAAGCAGTGCTGCCTAGGTAAAATGGGACACAGAGATAGGTACCATGATACATAAAGACAGGGAGTGCCTGGCTATGTTATAAGGAGGAATCTTGGAAATACATAGCTGAAGTTTGGTTCTACAACAACATTCTCCTTGGTGAGAGGTACATAATGTTTTAATCTCATGATGCATAGAAACTTCTACGTTATATCATGATAGTTTGTAGATTGATGTGCACATTAATGACCCGATGTTGTACAAAAGACAATGACTTGCAGTTTACATGTTATAGTAGGACCTAGACAAACTAATGTTATGGGATTTCTGCTATTATTTGACCCCCATGGTAGTGTAGCATGAAACCAACTTCAAAGATGCTTCCTCATAGGAGAGAGCTTTGTTTTGTTTGCCTTTGCATGACATGCTTCAAGGTTGTATTTCGAGCTATATTTAATAAGGCTTCAGAGAAATATTCAGGATTGAGCAGCAAGGGCAAAGAAACAATGAAGCAAGAGATGGAACCTGCAATTTTCAGGATCAAGCAGCAAGGTGAGAAATCTTTGAGATCGAGCAGCAAGAGTATGCCATCACTATTGAGATGGCAAGCTCAACACCTGTGGACATTGATGATGGACCGCTTGGCTAGATGGGTCCGCACATCACATTTAGCACGTTGGTGGTCATTATGATACTCACATGGCCACTGACTTATCACTTATTATATTTAGTTTGTTACACCTACCTACAGCTGGCAAAGACATAGCACCAGTCGATTAGTGTAGTCGGTTATGCACTGTTTGACTTAGTAGGTCACTTTTCTTTATGTTGTATCTTATCTATACTTTATGTACATTGTATAGTGTGTGGAAGAAGAAGAAGAAACCAGCAATAAAACGTTTTGGACTCCATCTCTCTTCTTGTGTTCTTGAGTGAGCTTCCTCTTGTGTATACAGTGTGTGTTTGGCGCAGCAGCTCAAGCAAAGTCCCCCACCATGCGATTCTTAACATGGTATCAGAGCCGCGCCACTGAGAGAGGCTGATTTTGAAGGCTGAAGTGAAGGAGAAGAAGCAAGGTTCGAGCAAGCAAGCAACAGGTAAGAAGCTCTCCCATTCTTCCACTCTCTCTCTTGGATAGTGCATGTGGAGGCACTAGAAGCAGGGTTGAGCAAAAATCTCAGATTACTATGAGATTCGGTGTGCGAGCAGAGCACTGTATATTTTGCAGATTAGCATTTTAGGGCTTTCCCGCAGTTATTTTGGGCATCTGAGGCCGTTTCAGGCCCTGTTTTAGAGCCGCAAGGTTGCGGACAACAATTTGAGGGTACACCGTGATTTCGATTGTATCGACCAAAAGTGGGTGCACAGGTTACAGATTACGAATCTGTAATTTTTGAGGTGTTTGCAGGAAGCAAACATAAGGTTTATTTGCAAACAGGTTGCAGATTACATGTACTATTAAGCAATCAGTGAAAAAGGTTGCTTGGTGTAGTGCTGTGCATGTGTTGTGAAAGATTGCATAAGACTAGCTTAATGTGTTGCATCCTTGTTTGTGATAATGGCACAGAACAGTGGAAATCCCATTATTGAGAAGCTCGACAAGAACAACTACCCTTCATGGAAGTTCCGTGTGACGAACTTCCTCATTGGAAAGGGCCTTTATGAATTTATTTCAGGTGAAGAAAAGGAGCCAGAGCTGGGTATCACTCTGATTTTGCAGATGAGTTAAAAGCATGGAAAGAATGGAATGCAAAAGACAAAAAAGTGATGTACAGGTTATCTGCAGTCATTGATAATACTATACTGGGACACATCAAGAATGCAGAAACTTCACATGTAGCTTGGACAATTTTTGAGAGTATGTTTTCAATAAATACAAAGGCACGAAAGATTCAACTCAAGCAAGAGTTGAATGCCTTAAAGAAAGGAAAAATTTCTGTTGGTTTCATCCACTCTGAGTGGCCTTAAAAATGAGAAGGCATGGAAATCATTTGTTACTTCAGTATATGTACGGAAGCCATTTCCAGATTTTGATGAGCTAATCTCTCTCATGATTACTGAAGAGATCAATATGCAGGGTGATTCATCTGAAAGAAATGGTGAACAGGTCCAAGAATTTTACTCAAGTTTAGGAAGGGGACGTGGTAGATCCTCTTCGAGAGGTCGTGGTATGGGACGTGTTGGCGATAACTAGCAAAACAGGTTCAATCAATAGTTTAGTGAAATGTAGGTTTTTGGAGATAGAGGAAACTTTAGAGGCAGGAGGAGCTCTAGAGGAAGAGGTGGATGGCAGAATAGAGGTTCTGGAAATTCTGCTATTGTTTGCCATTATTGTGGAAAAACAGGCCATATTGCAGCCCATTGCTATGCAAAGACGGATGATATTCACAGTGGTAAATTGCAGCAAGGAAACTATGCATCGTCTTCACGACAGAATGAAGACAAAAATGAGCATCTATTTGTTATGCAACATATGATGAATGCAGTTATAGGAAAGGGGACATATGATGATGTATGGTATGTCGATTCAGGTGCATCTAATCATATGAACAGTCATGTTGAATGGTTTGGAGAGATGCAGGACTTACAAAACCCAGGTTATGTGTAGACGGGTGATGATTCATGTCACCCAATTTCACACATTGGAAAGGTTTCCTTGTCCTTATATGATGGCCTCACAAAGAGTCTGACAGATGTATTGCATGTGCCATCAATTACAAAGAATCTAGTATCTATTGGCCAAATGGTAGAGCAGGGGTTGCAGGTCTGATTTAATGCAAAATGTTGTTTTGTAGAAGACTTTAATGATAAGTGTAGGTTGGTCACAAAAGGAAGTAGAGTTGGCCAAATGTTCACTTTAGATGCTGGAATTCCTGCAATGGATGCTGCTATGTATGCTAAAGGAAAAGGAGTAGTTGCAGATATTGAAATATGGCATAAACGTATTGGACATGCAAATGTGCGAAGGTTGAAATCAATACAGTCCAGAGGATTGGTTACACAGTTGCCTTCTTTTAGAGTTGCAGAATTTCATAAAGTTTGTGAAGCATGCCAGTTTGGTAAGCAGGCAAGACAATCCTTCTTGCATGATAGAGAAGTGAGTAGAAAAATACTTGATGTAGTGCATACAGATGTTTGGGGGCCTACACAGAATGTATCTCTTGGTGGCAGCAAATACTTTGTCACATTTATTGATGACTGTTCAAGGAAGTTATGGATATACTTCATGAAGGAAAAAAGTGATGTGTTTGAGCACTTCAAATCTTTTAAGGTAGCTGTTGAAACAGAAACATGCTTAAAAGTAAAGTGCTTGAGATCAGATGGAGGGGGAGAGTACCTCTCAAATGAGTTCAGTGGCTTCTTGAGGACTCATGGGATAAAGAGGCAATTTACTTGCAGGTATATCCCACAGCAAAATGGTGTTGCAGAAAGAAAAAACATGCATATTGCAAAAGTTGCACGGGCATTAATGGCTGAAAAGAATATGCCCAAACATTTTTGGTTTGAGGCTGTCCATACTGCTATCTACATTATGAACATAACTCCCACAGCTGCGGTTCATGGGATGACTCCTGAAGAGTGCTTTATTGGCAAGAAGCCCGATGTATTGCACTTAAAGGTATTTGGATGTGTTGCATATGTTCATGTGCCAGATGAGCTATGGAAGAAGCTTGATCCAAAGGTTGAAAAATGTATTTTTATTGGGTACTCTTTAGAGCAGAAAGGGTATCGCTGTTATAACCCTATTCACAGGTGAGTTCAGAGTGAGCAGGGATGTTATCTTTGATGAGATGGAAAGTTGGTATACACCTGCTGGTGATGTTTTGGATGATGACAATGATCATGACAGCTATTTGCAGAAAGATAAACAAGAATCACGGAGTCTTAGTGGACCAGAAACATCATCTGGTACTATACCTACACTGAGCCCTTGGTCTTGGAGACTAAGGAGTAGCCCCACATCTTCAGGTGGATCTATAAGTGTTGTAGGGAAGGACAACGGAAAGAAGAAAGTACTGGATGGTAATGATGAATCTACTAGTCATTTGGGATTTGAGGGAGATTCTAGTGGTTCAGAGAGTTTGGATGATGAGCTTGGTATTCCTTCAGTCAGGACACCAAGTATACAGAGAGCTCATAGTAATGTAAAGGCTCCATTGAGTGATCCGATGGTATGAAAATCTAGCAGGGTTAGATACCCTGTTAAAAGATTTGGTTTTGAAGGTTATGCATCTCACCATTATGCTTAAATGGTGAAACTAGTTGAGGTTGTTGAGCCCATTTGTTTTGAGGATGCTGTTGGTCATGCTCATTGGGATGTGGCAATGGATGAGGAGATGGTTGCATTAGAAGTCAATAAGACTTGGGATTTGGTACCCTTACCTAAGGGTAAGAAAGCTATTGGCTATAAGTGGGTTTACAAAGTCAAGCATAATGCAGATGGTTCAATTAGCAGGTATAAGGCTAGGCTGGTTGCAAAAGGCTATGCTCAAACATATGGCATAGATTATGATGAGACATTCAGTCCAGTTGCTAGGATGGCAGCTGTTAGGTGTGTGATTGCCTTGGAAGTAGCCAAGGTTCGAGTTTGCAGCAAATGGATGTTAAGAATGCCTTCTTGCATGGTGAATTGCAAGAAGAAGTGTATATGGAGCAGCCAACAGGTTATGAGGATTTAGAGCATCCTACATATGTGTGCAGGTTAAAGAAGGCGCTCTATGGGCTGAAGCAAGCACCTAGAGCATGGTCTGACAAGATTGGAGAGTATCTTGTTAATATTGGATTTTGTATTTCTGATGCTGATCACTCACTTTATGTGAGAAAGGGAGATGTAGGTTTGGTCATCATAGTCATCTACGTGGATGACTTGATTATTACAAGTGACAATGACAATGGGATTGCTGAAGTTAAGGACTTCTTGAAAAAGAAGTTTGAGATGAAAGATTTGGGTGAGCTAAGATACTTTCTTGGTATTGAGGTGATCAGATGTGATGATGGTATATGGCTATCCCAAAGGCAGTATGGCTTGGATATGTTATCCAAGTATGGTATGACAGCATGTAAGCCTCTTTCAGTACCATTGGAGAAAAATGTGAAGTTGAGTACTGATGTTGGAGATGGGATAGAAGACCCTACTATGTTCAGGAGGATAGTAGGGAGTTTGATATACATGACTATCATAAGGCCAGACTTGAGCTATGCTGTTGGCCTTGTCAGTTAGTTTATGCAGATGCCTAGAAAGCCTCATTTGGATGTAGTTAGACGTATATTGAGGTATGTGAGGTCCACTTTACATTATGGACTTTTTTATGAGGCAGGTAAGGATGTACAGGTCTTTGGATACATAGATGCAGATTGGGATGGTAGCAGCAGTAACATGGAGCAGCAAAAAGCAACCTACAGTTACTTTATCGAGTACAGAGGTTGAGTATAGAGGTGCTGCTATGGCAGCATGTGAGGTGGTATGGCTGCAAAAGTTATTAGGTGATTTGGACGTGCAAGGAGATGGTCCTGTTGTCATTCATTGTGACAACATGAGCAGCATACAGCTAGCTAGGAATTGAGTGTTCCATGCTAGGACAAAACACATTGAGGTGCACTACCACTTTGTGAGAGAGAAGGTACTTGCAGGAGAGATTGACTTGGTATATGTCAACACACAGGATCAAATAGCTGACATTTTCTCAAAGGTATTGGGTGCAGAGAAGCTTCAAAAGTTCTGAAGCGTACTTGGAGTTGCAGAGATAGAGTTGAGCTTGAGGGGGAGTGTTGAGATGGCAAGCTCAACACGTGTGGACATTGATGATGGACCGCCTGGCTAGATGGGTCCGCACATCTACATTTAGCACGTTGGTGGTCATTATGATACTCACATGGCCACTGACTTATCACTTATTATATTTAGTTTGTTACACCTACCTAGAGCTGGCAAAGACATAGCACCAGTCGATTAGTGTAGTCGGTTATGCACTGTTTGACTTAGTAGGCCACTTTCTTTATGTTGTATCTTATCTATACTTTGTGTACATTGTATAGTGTGTGGAAGAAGAAGAAGAAACCAGCAATAAAACGTTTTGGACTCCATCTCTCTTCTTGTGTTCTTGAGTGAGCTTCCTCTTGTGTATACAGTGTGTGTTTGGCGCAGCAGCTCAAGCAAAGTCCCCCACCACACGATTCTTGACAATTGCCAAGTAATTGTTTGTTGATGGAACCAATTGCAGTAGGAAAAATGGTATTGGAGTCAGCAACCTATGAATGATTATGATGAGATAGAGGACTATCTTCAAGTTCATAATTTTCATATTAGAAAATATCAAAACAGAGTGTATGATTGTTGTTAATAGTTAAGCAAGTTCTTCCCAATACAGCTGAGCAGAGAGTACCTTGCTTATTTTGGGAACAATGGCCCGTTAAGGAGTATAGCCATTCATTGAGTTTTTTCCTCCTCTTCCTCTCAGAGATGAGATTCTTCAACACGGGATTCTTGCCATCAGGACTGAGCTTACTTCCTTCATCATCATCCATGGCATCACTATTGTCAGATGAATTAATTTGTTTCATGTCATTTGTAGATTTGGACCACCCAAGCCGCCTTACTTCAGCAGATTGAGGATGTGCTAAGGAAGCAGCTTTTTGCTTGGTAGAAGAGGAGGCTAATGTAAGCATTTTAGCATTTGCAGCAGCCCCATCCTATTGTTTCTTCTTATTGCACCAGCTTAGCTTGGCTTTGGGTACTTTCGCGCAGTGGATGAATAAACTCCACCCCATGCTGCTTGAGGAAACAAATCTTTTTGTTTAGTTGACGGATCCTTAGGAGCTTTTCAAGAAGAATAATTTTGCTCCAGGGTCAGGTTCCACTTGTCAGAATGCTCTAATAGTCTTGACAACTCATCACAGTTAATTCCTAGTGAAGTTGCGCCAATGCGTGATAAAAGCATTTTGTGGTGAGTGGTATTTAGCATAGTGGGGAGCTCCAGATCCTCTAGTGAAATGGTGGCAGGAGAAAACACCATCGGCACTGAGCATGGGATGTTGCTGTCCAATGTAGTCTGCATACTTTGAAAAAGTTTAGTGCTTGCATGTGCACTGAACAAGAGATGCAAAATGCACATATATTCAAGGAGCTTGTCACTTGAAGCCAAGTCATCTACAAAATCTAACTCAGTCATGTTGATTGCTGCAATGAACCACCCCAATAGCTATAAGGATTAGTCCTGTGATTGCTCTAAGGTGAACCATAGCTGGTGATCAGGCAAGAGACTATATGATGAGCCCCAAGAGTTTTGGAATCAACCTGAATTAATGATTGTCAATGAGTTTTGAGCTATATGATTTATCTCTATAAGAGAGAGATACATCCCTCACTTGGTGGAAAATGGTGCGGGCTTCACCACACATGAGGGTCGCTTCCAAGAAATACAGGCTCTCTCTATAAGATAGAGTGACCTCCCTTGCTTGATGGTGACACTAAAGGGATTCACTACACATGAGGGCAATTACCAAGTGATGCAGGCCCTCTTTGCAAGAGAGAGATGCCTCCCTTGCTTGGTTGTGATCCATGTGGGCTTCACCACACACAAGGATTGCTACCAAGAAATACGGGCTCTCTCTGTCAACATGTGCCTCCCTCACTTGGTGACCATGTGGGCTTCACCACACAGTGAGAGTCACTAGCAAGTGATACAGGCTCCCTTTGTAAGAGAGAGTGACTTGTCACTTGTGGTGGCAACCCATTGTGGATTTACACCACATGAAGGTCATGAACAAGACTATCCAATGGAAAAATAAAGAGGTTTTTTGGGGAGAAAAAAGCCAGTTTTATAATTAAATGCCCCAAAAACATGGATTTTTTATGAGTATTGGATTATCATAAACTACTATTAAACTATAGGTCCCATTGATGAGCATTTAGATGTATGAAGTTGCTATTCATTTTGGTTAGAAATATTACAAAGTTTGAAATAGCCCACACCTACTGTGTACTATCGGATGGCACCTCATGTGAAGAGTTGGTACCCATCATTGGGTCAAAGATTTCTTGATTTTCTATGCCTCTATTACAATGATGAGAGTACATGGGCGAAGTAAGAGCTAGACGAGAATAGATGCAAAAGAGATAAATAAAGCAATCATAATCAAAGGATATTGGGAGAGTAGTGGATTACGAATATGGTAGGAGAGAGCATCCTACCCGAAGTTCTAAACCCTAAATCCTTTTTGATCGATCCTTTGCATTGTAAAATATACATGTACATGGTCCCTCCATGCATTTAATATTATTACCCCTTTTGGCTACATAGCTAGTCCCTAGGTTTTGGAATCTAGAATTAACAAAAGGGACATGTTTCTAGGCTTCTCACTTTAAAAAAAAATCATATTTTGTTTTCCATCACATGGCCAATCTATATGCTCTTATGCTCCTATCACATCACTATTGAGATGGCAAGCTCAGCACGCTTGGATATTGATGATGGACCACCTGGTTAGATAGGTTTTCATGTCTATACTTAGCATATCAATGGTCATTATAATCCCTATGTGGCCAATAACTTATTGCTTATTATATTGGATTTACTACACTTACCTACAACTGGCATAGTTATAGAACTAGTAGATTATTATAGTCAATTATATATTGTTTGACTTAGTAGGTCACTTTCCTTTATATTGTATCTTATCTATAATTTGTACACATTATATTGTGTATAAGAGAAAAAGAATAAACTAGCAGCTGAAATGAAGGAGAAGAAGCAAGGATTTGAGCAAGCAAGAAATGGGTAATTCCCCCCATCACATAATTTGTGATATGGAAACAGAGTAGCACCATTCAGAGAGGATGATTTTAAAGGCCAAAGTGAAGGAGAAGAAGCAAGGATTTGAGCAAGAAAGCAATGGGTAAGAAGCTCTTCCATTCTTCCACTCTTTCTTAGGGTAGCATCTGTGGAGGCACTAGAAGCAGGGTAGAGCAAAAATCTCAAATATTGTAAGATCTTGTCAACAAGCCTAGAGAATTGTATATTTTTTAGATCATCCCTTTAGAGCTAGCAATTATTTTTTTGGCTATCTAAGGCCATTTCAAGTCCAATTTTAGACCCACAAGGTTGCAAACAACAAATTTAGGGTGTATTGTGATTACGATTGTGTTGATCGAAAGTGGGTGTATAGGTTATAGATTTTGAATCTATAAGTTCTTAGATGTTTGCCAAGAAGAAAACAAGTTTTATATGTAAACAAGTTGCAAATTACATGTATTATTGGAGTAGTCAGTAAAACATACTACTTAATGTATTATTGTGCACTTGTTATAAAAGGCTGCAAAAGATTTGCTTGCTATCTTGTATTGATTTTGTGATAATGGTAGAGAAAAGTGAAACCCCATCATTGAGAAGCTAAACAAGAACAACTATCCATCATGAAAGTTCTGTATGATAAACTTATATATTGAAAAATGTCTCTTTGAGTTTGTTTTAGGTGAAGAAAAGGAGCAAGAGTTGAGTGACCTTGTGATTGCAAATGAATTAAAGGCGTGGAAAGAATAAAATGCAAAAGACAAAAAGGTGATGTATTAATTATTTGCAGTTATTAATAATACTATATTGGGACATATGAGAAACACAAAAAGTTTACATGCAATATAAACTACAATTGAAAATATGTTTTTTGTGAATACAAAGACATGGAAGATTCAGTTCAAGCAAGAGCTAAATACTTTAAAGAAATAAAAAAATCTATCAATGAGTATGTTTTGAAGGTAAGGAGCATTACATATGCTTTATTAGTGATTGATGCAATGCTTGATGATGACGATTTAGTATCATCTACTTTGAGTGGTCTTAATAATGAAAAAACTTGGAAATCATTTGTTATTTCTGTGTATGTACAGAAAACATTTTCAAATTTTGATGAATTGGTCTCTCTCATAATAACTAAAGAGATCAACATATAGGGTGAATCATTAGAAAAAAGTAGTGAATATGTATTCTACTCTAGTTTAGAAAGGGGATGTGGTAGGTTCTCTTCAAGAGGCCATGGTATGGCATGTGTTGGCAATAACCAAACAAATTGGTTAAATTAGTAATTCTAGGTTTCAGGAAGTTGTGGAAACTTTAGAGGCAGGGGGAGCTCTAGAGGAAGAGGTGGATAGTAGAAAGGAGGTTCTGGAAATTTTGGCATTATTTGTCATTATTGTGACAAAATAGATCATATTGCATTGCATTATTATACTAAGAAGGATGATATCCACACTGATAAATTGTAGCAAGGAAACTATGCATGGTCTTAAAGATAGAATGAAGAAAAAAATAAGTATCTATTTGTTATACAACAACATATGATGAATGTTGTTACTGCAAAGGGGACAATAATGATGCATGGTATGTTGATTCAGGTGCATCTAATAATATGACTAGACATGCTAAATGGTTTGAAGAGACATAGGATTTGCAAAATCTAGGTTATGTGTAGATGGATGATGATTCATGTCACCTAATTTCACAAATTAAAAGAGTTTCCTTGGTCCTTACATGATGGTAAGAGTTTGTCTTGAAGTTATTCATAATGCCATCTATATTATGAATAGAACTCCCATGAAGACACACTAATATTTGATTGTATTGCATATGTTTATGTGCTAGATGAGCTACAAAAGAAGCTTGATCCAAAGGCTAAAAAATGTATTTTCATTGGATACTCTTTAGAGAAGAAAGGGTATTATTGTTATAACCCTATCAATGATACATTAGATGATGATCATGATCATGATAGTTATGTGTAGAAAGAGAAGCAAGAATCACAGAGACTTAGTGGACTAGAAACATCATCTCTTGCTACATCTACAATAAACCCTTGCTTCGGCAGACTAAGGAGCAGTTTCACATATTCAAGTGCATCTATAAGTGTTGCAAGTAAAAATAAAGGAAAGAAGAAAGTGTTAGATGTGGTTATAATGCATCTACTAGTCATTTGGGGTTTAATGGATATTCCAACAATTCAAAGATTTTGGATGATGAGCTTAGTATTCCTTCCTTAGGACACAAGATATACAGAGAGCACATGGTAATGTAAATGCTCCATTGAGTGATCTAGTGGTATGTAGGTCTGGAAGGGTCAAATACCCTATTAAAATATTTTGTTTTGAAGATTATCTAGCTCACCATTATGCTTATATGGTAAAGGTGGTTGAGGATATTGAGCCCACTTGTTTTGAGGATGTTGTTGGTCATGCTCATTGAGATGTAGGAATAATGAGGAGATGGCTATATTAGAAGCTATACGACTTGGGATCTAGTACCATTGTCAAAGGGCAAGAAAGCTATTGGCTGTAAGTGAGTCTACAAAATTAAGCATAATACAGATGGTTCTATTAGCAAGTATAAGGCTAGGTTGGTTGCACACATATGGCATAGATTATGAAGAGACATTCAATCGAGTTGCTAGGATGGCAATCTGAGATATGTGATTGCTTTGGCAGTAGCCAAGGGCTGAAGTTTGTAGAAATTGGATGTAAAGAATACCTTCTTGTATGGTGAATTGCAAGAAGAGGTGTATATGGAGCAGCAAGTAGGTTATGAGGATTTAGAGCATCCCACATATGTGTGCATGTTAAAGAAGGTGCTCTATGGATTGAAGCAAGCACCTAGAGCATGGTCTACCAAGATTATAGAGTATCTTGTTAACATTGGCTTTTATGTTTCTCATACTAATCACTCACTTTATATGAAAAAAAAGATGCAAGTTTGGTCGTTATAGTCATCTATATGGATGACTTGATTATTACAGGTAACAATGACAATGGGATTATTGAAGTTAATGATCTTTCGAAGGATTTTGAGATAAAGGATTTGGGTGAGCTAAGGTAATTTATTGGTACTGAGGTGATCAAATGTGATGATGGTACATGGATATCCCAAAGGAAGTATTGCTTGGATATGTTGTCTAAGTATTATATGATAGCATGTAAGTCTCTTCCAATGCCGTTGGAACAAAATGTGAAGTTGAGTATTGATGTTGGAGATGAGATAGAAGACCCTACTATGTTTTAGAGGGTAGTAGGGAGTTTGGTTTACATGACTATCATAAGAGCACACGATTTATATTATTGGCTTTGTCAATCGGTTTATATAGATGCCCCAAAAGCCTCATTTGGATGTAGTTAGACACATATTGAGGTATGTGAAGTCCACTTTACATTATGGACCCTTTTTATGAGACAAGTAAGAATATATAGATGTTTGGATACATATATATAGATTGGGCTGGTAGCATGTCTGATAGAAGATCTACCAGTGAATTAATGTTTGCCTTAGTACTACAACAATTATGTGGGGAAACAAAAAGTAATCTATAGTTTCTTTATCGAGTGTATACAAAGGTTGAGTACAAAGGTGCTGCTATGGCAACATGTGAGATGGTATGGCTGAAAAGGTTATTCGAGGTGTCTTAGAGATGCAAGGTGATGATCCAGTTGTCATTCATTATGACAACATGAGCAACATACAGCTAGCAAGGGACCCAACATTCCATGCTAGGACAAAACAAATTGAGATGCATTACCACTTTGTGAGAGAGAAGGTACTTGTAGAAGAGATTGACTTTTTATATGTTAGCACACAAGATCATATAGCTGACATTTTCACAAACACATTGAGTGTAGAGAAGCTTAAAAAATTTCGAAGCTTACTTGGAGTTGCAAAGATACAGTTGAGCTTGAGGGGGAGTGTTGAGATGATAAGCTCAACACATGTAGATATTGATGATAGACCACCTGGTTAGATGGATCTGCACATCTATACTTAGCAAGTCAATGGTTATTATGATCCTCGTATAGCCACTGACTTATTATTTTTGGTTTGAAAGTGCCACTTGTTTAGTATAATTAGGTATGTACTGTTTGACTTAGTAGGTCACTTTCCTTTATGTTGTATCTTACCTTATATACATTGTATTGTGTGTAAGAGAAGAAGAAGAAACCAATAAGAAGTTGTTTTGGCCTCCATCTCTCTTCTTGTGTTCTTGAGTGAGCTTCTTCTTGTGTATGGTGTGTGTTTGGCGTAGTAGCTCATGACAGCCACCCTATCAATAGCAGTGGTAGCGACTACTCTTGGTTACATCATTGAAGCTCTTAGCCTGCCCTATGAAGACCAATGCATAATTTGATATTTCAATAAACTTAATAGTCAATAATATATCTTGTTATAGATGATGTCTATCAATTTTTACTAGCATCACAACTCATATTGGATTGTAGATAGCGTAAGACTTAGTCCCTCTGCCCTATACCCCCACCAATTTGTTATGCTTATAATTTACTAGTGGGGGGGGGGGGGTCTTTGTAACATCCCTGCGCCTCCACAGGAATAATTTTTGGTTAGTTAAGAAAAAAATATTAGTTGGTACTAAGTTAGTAAGTTAGTTTATAAGTTAGTAAGCTAGTTAGGAAGATAGGTAGTTTATAAGGTTATAAGTTAGTTTAATAAGTTAGTAAGGTTAGCATTAACATTATATAACTTATATATTATATAAGTTACTCATTATAAATGTGATAACTAATGTTATAATTAACATTAAAATAAGAAAAGCGTCATTGCTATTGCCATAAAGGGCACCACCTCCCAAATCCGATTGATGAACATGCCATGATGATCATCGTCCTCATCATCGTCGTCGTCATCATCATCATCATCATCATCATCATCATCATCATCATCATCATCATCATCATCATCATCATCAATGTCATCATCAACAACATGCTTTAAAAAAAAGCTCCCACTCTAAAACTGAGAGTAAAGGAGCTATTATGGCCAAAAAGGGAGGAGAAATAGAAGGGAAGGGAGAGGTAGCACGTTGTCGTAGGAGTTTTTGTCGAAAGGTCATATCCACCAAGGATTAGAGATAGAAGGAAGTAGAGATAGGATATGGAAGAGAAGAAAAAGAATAGATAAGAGGTAAACATGATAAAGACAAAGCACAATGAATCTAATCAATATATATTGATAGAACATGGAATCCCTTATCTAGCACTACTCAGAAGCAATCTCCAAGCATTAGATCTCCTGTAGCTCCCTCGTAGACAAAAAACGTGCATAAAAAACAACAGCTTCTTCTCTGCTAATCGAAATCCAAATTTGATGGCATTGTTGGCTTTGAAAGGGGGGTAAAACCTCATGAAAGGACACCTGACCCTGAATCTCTCAGTTCACCCCTCATTCTTCTTGTTCAAAGTGCTATTTTCAGATTGTCAACTTCGATGCGACACACGCGATTTTGCCCATCTTTATTTTTTATGAAAAATCCCAAAATTGACAGAAAAAGTAACTTGCTTTTTGCATGCCATCCTAATCTAGAAGCTTTCCTAACTTTTTAGGATTTTTTTACAATAAATAATATAAAAATATGCTAAAATTGTCAAAAAATCTAGTATTTTTAGACCATCCATGCCATGGACACTAGCACTAATGACTCAGATCACATTGACTCTCTACATCAATAAGAAAATCAGATGATGATGCACTCTAGAGTTTTTCACACTGTGCCCGCATAGTGGTACGACATCCACCCCCTCTGAACTTGCACATCCTTCGATATGTGCCATCGATGCACCACCCGGATCAAACACCCAAAGTGTCAACTTGTCGCTCATCATGCATATAAGAAGGAATCCCCCTAGATCATAGATCAAAATAGTCAACATTTGAATAACTCCTGAGCCATACGTAGTACACCCTCTAGGGTCATAAGGCCTTGGATGCATATCATACATACTAGAGGTTGTTGAATCTCCATATACATGCTATCAATGCACCCATCAACAAATACATAGCAACATGCCTGCTCTTTCAAAGTCCATCACATGGGAAGTTGCTTCTGATAACCTTTTTGCTTCACATTCAACATAAACCGAGCCTCACTTGCATTCAACACATTCTCACCATCACCAAAAATAGTGCAATAATCCATATCTTGAAGCATATTAGAATAGTCTATCAATGCCTCTGATAAAGCATTCGAAAAATTTTCCATTTATGGAGCATCACATCTAGCATCCTCTAAAGGCATATCCTCGAGCTCATGAATTGTCTCAGAAATGAATATTATATCTTGCAAATCATGTGCATCCAACACTTCATCAATCTCCCTTTGAGTCCCTGCATCAAGTAAAACATGATCTTTGTAAACCTCTTCAAATACATTATGAAAATCTATAGATGTAATGGTTGAATCTTCCACTACAGGATCTTCTAAGGCATATGTGCCTGTCTCAATATCAGACTGCAACTTATATCCCAAATGTTTGCCCTCTTGCTTGTTATCTTGTTTTTTCTCTTGCCCAATCTCTTCCATAACATGCTCGAGAGGTGGCTGATTTGTAGATTTAGGAGGATCTACACTTCTTCTTCTCACTCTCATAGCTATCCCTGCATTATCTTCATCTCTCTTTCGTTTCTCTTCCACAAGTGTATTTGTGTTTTGTGCTTTTTCTAAATATGCATCCACTGAATATGCATCTACTGGTGATTCCTAACCAGTTATGTGACGAATGTCTTGCCTTGCATGAGATATTTCACTATCAGTAACTTTTCTCTTTTTAGCTGCATGCAAAGCATATGTCCATGTTACAACCTTTGTACCAACCATCACTTGGCCATGCATTCTATCCAACTGTAGACCAAAAGTAGAAGCATGTACAGCTGCATAAGCATTTTGGACAACCAAGTCTTCTAAAAACTTCTCATACCTCCCTTTTCAAAATTCAAAGCAAGAGGCAATCCCATTTCTTGTGCATGGATCTTGCCATCTTTCCAAAAGATGAGGTGTCGTGCCAAGGCCTCCTGATAGGCAGCACAATCCTTTCTCTCATGCTACTAACTATCACACCACATACATCTTTTTCCTGGCTTAGGGGCTGCTACCCGTCCCCTTTCCTCTTGTCCTTTTTCATCCGATTTTGCAACCTTCAATTGAAGATCCTACATGCCTTTGACCAATTCAACTAGTACATCTTCCTTAACAGTGGGAATAATAGCAGGTACAGCCATACGGTTAGCCACAGAAGTGGGTGGCGTACTAGATACATAAACTATTTTGCCTGTAGCAGTGGGCAAGCTAGAGACATGCAATCGTTCTCTTATTCTATGCTTTTTCACAAGTGCAGTAACAACTTCCTTGACATGTCTCCACTCTGTTTTAAGACCTGTCTTTGTAATCTGATCCTCTAGCAAATCATCAAGCTTCTCTTGAAGCTCAGGATCTACTGCTTGTAGAAACAATTCAATTTTTTGACTTGCAAGAGTTTGCTATTCTGCAAGATCTAACTGCTCAAAGTGACTTTCAAATTCTCTTAACAATTATATAGCCACAAGACCCTTATTGGGTTGTAAAACCCACTCCTAAAAAGTTTTGTGCGTAATCAAATTGGTGTCTTCAATGTATAAATTTTCCTTCAGTGTCTTCTTGAAAGCTACCCAGTCAGCATCCTGTATGTACCATTCAGTTATTTACTATTTCAGTTCATGTATAGTGATCCAAACAAAATAATGGCTCCATGCAAGTTGAGCCACCCCAAAGAAGTCCATATTTTGAGCATAGGTATGTACATATGCAGTTACATTCCTGCCATTGAATAACTTCATGTCACGCTCAACTGCTTGTAGAGCATTCATCACAATAGTTTCTATTTGAGTAGAAGCCTGCATCACCTGTTGTTGTTGTTGTATCTGCATAAGCATGTTATGTTATGCACTAACTACTGCAAAACATCACTAGAAATTGTACTCGAACATTCTCCCATCTTTTCTTTCCTTCTGACGACCTTTCACATTGGGTTCACTAATGTTAGAGGGGTTTTTGTCGAAAGCTCGTATCCACTAGGGATCAGAGATAGAATGATGTAGAGATAGGAGATGGAAGAGAAGAAAAAGAAAAGACAAGAGGTAAACACAATAAAGAAAAAGCACAATGAATTGAATCAATATGTATTGATAGAACCTGGAATCCCTTGTCTGGCACTACTTAAAAGCAATCTCCAAGCTCCCTCGTAGACCAAAAACATGCATAAAAACAATAGCTTCTTCTCTGTAAATTTGATGGCTCTGTTGATCTCCAAAGGGGAGGTAAAACCCTAGGACACCCTAGGACACTTGGCCCATAATCTCTCAGTTTACTCCTTCTTTTTCTTGTTCAAAGTGTTATTTTTAGACTGTCAACTCCGATTGTGATGGGGGTGATTTTGTCCATCTTTATTTTTTAATGAAAAATCTGAAAACTAGCTAAAAAAGAAGCTTGCTTTTTGCATGCCACCCTAATCTAGAAGCTTTCCTAACTTTTTAGGATTTTTAATAGTAAATAATATAAATAATATAATAAAAATATAAAAAAATCTAGTATTTTTGGACCATCCATGCCACAGATACTAGCACTAATGACTCAGATCGCATTGACTCTCTACATCAATAAGAAAGTCGGATGATGATGCACTCTAGAGTTTTTCACACTATGCCCATGTAGTGGCACAACAATGTACTCCCTTCTGCCTATATAAAGGCATGCTCTTTACTCGAAAATGAAGTAGGAAGGTACTTTGAGAGAGAGAGAGAGAGAGAGAGAGAGAGAGAGAGAGAGAGTGTGTGTGTGTGAACAAAGAGTTAGTGAGAATAGAGAGTTAGTGAGGATAGGGAGTTACTGGAAATAGAGAGTTAGTGATAGAGAGATTTAACTAAAACCCCCCTCTCGATCATTGACTAGGCAATCTTCTATCATGCTCTCCCATCCCAAGTTCAACCCTCCTTCTTTATCTCTCAATCCCACTCTCCATGATGGCTCCAAAGCAATGAGGCGCAAAGACCATGAGAACCACCACTACTGCTAGAGATATGGGAGTGCCCGAGGTTGTTGGAGTTGCCACTACCAATGGAACTTCGGGTGTGGCAAATGCAATTGCAAGCAAATATGAAATTTTCCTAGACTAGCTACCAACTAAAGGAAATTTGCTATTTCTTAGGATAGTTTAATGTTAAGAAAATGTTGGATGGAATTAAAAAAAATCTAATTAACATCTTAGATCCTCCCAGTCTATCGTATTACCTATAAACCCCAAAAATTGAAGTGGAGGAATATTGCATATTCTTCATAAATAGTTTATGCAATCGTATGACTTATGTTGGGTAAGTTAGCCTTAAGTGGAAAATTCATGCCTTGCATTACAAAGTTGAAAGAGATGTACTCAACAATTCTTTATGGGGAGGAGAATCCTCATAAGATTGTAAGGTTATCTTAGGTTAAGGTCTACCTTGGCTATGTGAAGTTGTGAGTTGCATGATGGTGTGATTGTCATCGCATCATTATAAGCTTGAAATGATTGTTTGTGTTTGCTAGAATCTAGGTCTCGGGGGGCCAGAATGGGATTTTGCCTTATGGACAGGAGGGTTGATGTATTGCACTCCTCTTTATCTCCCATTCTCTTTGAATCAAGTGCAATGGCAAGTCCGCTTGCTTTAGTTTGAGTGATCGCGTGAGAAGTGGAAACTCAAATTATTGATGCTAGCTAGCTGTTAGGATACTTGATTGATTTTAGGAACCTAGAATTTAGGGCGATCCTAGTAGGTTTGGCTGGAATTCTTTCGTTGCAATGTAGACTCAATAGGGTCTAAGTGACAAACCCTCTGATACTCCAAGGGAGCTCTGAGCAGTGTCATTTGGAAAACCTATTGATGGACTATAAAAGGCAAGCCTTTGGAATGAGCTTAGTGGGCACGTTATAGTTGGTATGAGAGCACACGTTAGTATAGAATACAATGTAAGCTTACAACTTAAGATATGGTTTTCCTTAAGGAAGAATTCATCTCCTTGTTAATATATGTTTTTGAATTCTGGCAGAGTAATGAACCTTGGAAACGATTCTTGATCTTCCAAGTAATGTCTATGTCAACTATGCATTCATCCAGACTTCCATGGAGAAATCAGATGATGAGGATATTAGACCAATTGTATAAATCCTTGCCTTTATATTGTGACAGACGGTGGGTGATTAACAAAGGATATTGCTATATCGATGCAAGCAATCTAGCTTATCTTCAGATGAATTTGAAAATGGTGAAATGGATGGAAGATCTTAAAGTTTTCAAGACTTATCTATTTTATGAAGCCAGTGTAAACTCAACCTTGTATACTAGAGGCAAGAAGATCAAACTAAACCAATATATCTATGAGGAAGTTACAAAGATCCTTCTAACCGACAAAGTAAAAGTCATAGATCGCTCTTGCTACTGCAACTATGAGAAGGCAGGATTTCCTAATCTCACTCAAAAATATGGATTCCTAGATATCGACTCTTAGAATCCAAGTTACTTCATAAAGGATGTATTAGAGTGTCATGCTTAGATCGTACTAAGGAATCCTTTTTTGAAAAATGAGATGAGCCTGTGAGCTATCTGAATAATGTATTTCTTTCCATTGATTACTTTATACATTTTTTGTAATAAAAAAATTATTGATACTTTATCAATCAGATAAATAATGGAACCCTACTTTTTCCTTGGAACCTTTGAATTGTAGTTTGAACTTTCAACATATAAAATGATAAATAATTTGACTATCAAACTATAATATTAACGCTATTTAAAATTTGTAAAGTTTAACTAGGAAATTGTTGAAAATTTCCCAGAATCTTACGCCCACAATATCTCCCAACGAAGTCCAAGAAAAGAGGAATCTTTTGAAGCAAGTCAAATCTCCGTAATTTGACGGGAGAGGCGAGAATCTAAAAGCCAATGCAAAAATTTGGATTGAGTCCATGGAAAATTATTTTATTGCCACTGGAATTGTCCCAGCCAACCAAGCCATGATAGCTAAGCCAAAATTAACTGGCAAGGCTCGACTCTAGTGGAAACAGTGGTACCAAGATCAAGGTGTCCCTGAAAATACCATTACTTGGAATTTGCTAAAAGAAGCTATAAGAGGAAGGTATTTACCTCCAGCTTATTGCATCCAGAAAATGAACGAGTTCTTTAATTTAAAGCAAATGGGACTGACCTTGGAGGCATATTACTCCAAGTTTGTTTCACTTCTTAAATATGCACCTTCCATGGATACTACTCAACAAGTGTCCAAGTTCTACAATGGGCTAAATTCTCCTCTGAACACTCGTATGGAATCAATGCGCCCAACAGACCTCCAAGATGCTTTAATTTGAGCTGCTTCTGTTGTACATGAAGTACGATCAAAGCCTAAAAATAATAAGTTTTGGAGCTGCAATAACTAGAAAAAGGGAGGATTCAAAGGTCAAGAAAAAAGAACCCAAGGTCAATTTCACCAAGGTCAGAAGAAAAAGGAAAAATCCAATGCAGCTGAAAATTTTGTTCCTACCCGGGGAAAAAGGGATGGTCTTAGGTGCTTTCATTGTAATGAGTCAGGACATTTCAGGAGAGATTGCCCAAAGCTTTGGTGGAAACCATTGCCAAGGACCATTTTCAAGGTTAAGGGATAGAGCTGCCCAAGGCCGAGGTCAAGTAGCTATGGCAAGAGGAAGAACATCAAATATTACCCTTAAAGAAAAAAATAAGGAGGAAAACCCTACTATGGAAGAAGATATTGAAAAAACAACTGTTCATGTTGCATTCCACAAGAAGGGTCCAAACTATCAATATTCAATAATACAGACACCAGCTAGTCACCAAGGTAAATCATTTAAAGTCTTGATTGACTATAGAAGTACACAATCGTTCATTTTGCTCAAGTGTGCTAATAAGAAGGTAGGGATAAACACATTAAATGCATCAAAACTTCTTGTGGAATTAGCAAATGGAAAGGAAGTACTTTCTACACATCAAACTGCCAAGGTAGAGTTTAGTATAGGAGAAAACCTTTCTATTATGAGGTTCAGGGTAATGAACTTAGGAGCTTATGAGTGTTTACTAGGAATGGATTGGCTGATTCCTAATGATGCTCATATCCATTGTGGAAAAAGTCAAGTCACATTTCAGGATTTGAATGGTAAAATAGTAACTACACAAGGTGAAACAGGGAAACCTAAGGTTCAATTAGCAAAAGCTTCTCGAATTGTGAAAGGCCTAAAGAAAGGATTACCTGTTTACTTGATCAAGCTTAACAAGGTAAATCAAGATGGTCAGGGCGGAAGAAGAACCATCCTAGTTAAAATAATATGTCGACATTTTTTTTGAAGAGCTAACTGAGTTACCTTTGGAAAGAGAAGTCAATCATGAGATCAAACTTGTTCCAGGAGCTGATCTAGTTGCAAAAATACCTTACAAAATGTTTATTCCTGAAGCCATTGTACTGAAAGAGCAACTCAAAGGCCAAGTAGTTTACCATGGGAGCCCTAGTATTATTCCAAAAGAAGAAAGATGGAACTCTCTATCTTTGTATTGACTTCCAAGGGCTCAACCAAGTAATAGTGAAGAATAAGTACCCGATCCTGAGGATAGACGAGCTTCTTGATCATCTACAAGGAGCAAGGATCTTTTCTAAGATTGATCTTCGGCCAAGATATTATTAGATCAAAATCAAGGATGAATATATTCCTAAAACCACTTTCAACACAAGATACTGTCATTTTGAATTCATTGTGATGTCATTTGGGTTGACAAATGCTCTAGCCACCTTTAATAGGTTAATGCAATACATTTTCAGACCTCATCTTGATGATTTGTTATTGTATTCTTTGATGACATCCTAACTTATTCTAAGGAGGAAGAAGATCACGAACCACATCTTTGCATTGTTTTGGAGACAACGAGAACACATAAATTGTATGCCAAGAGAAAGAAGTGTGCCTTCTTCAAAAGGAAGATTGAATACTTGGGATTCATACTGTCTACTAAAGGTATATTAATCGATCTTGCCAAGGTCAAGGATGTTCAAGATTGGCCACCCCTAGCCACTATCAAGGAACTGAGTAGTTTTCTAGGTCTAATAGGATGGTATTGGATATTCATTAGAAACTATGCCCAAATTGCAACACCTCTTACCGACCTACTCAAAAAGCAAGTTTCTATTATCTGGATGCCAATCGAACAATTTAGCTTTGAGCAACTAAAGCATAGTTTGACAACTGCTCCTATCTTAAGGCTACATGACTTAAGCAAGGAATTTTAGGTTGTCACAAATTCCAACTCTCTTGCATTAGGATGTGTACTAATGTAGGAAAGTTATCCCATAGCTTACTCTTCGAGAAAATTAAAAGTCCATGAAAAGAGTTACGCTACTCATGACCTCCAGTTGTTAGCTGTGATTCACACTCTCAAATTATGGAGACATTACTTGCTTGGAAATAAGTTTTCCTTAGTCACATATTATAAAAGTCTTAAGTAGAGTATGACTTTGAAATTAAGTTCAGACTTGGTAAAGAAAATGTAGTAACAGATGCCCTTATTTGTAAAGCCTTCCTTAATGCTGTTATCACTAAAAAACCATCTAAGGTAGAAACTCTGGCTACAATGATATCAATGCTGACTAATCCTATAATTGAGTTGACTAAGGATGAAGCAAATAAGATCCTAGACTATCAACAATTGTTTTGGAAAGTTCAAAATAAGGAAAAAGATTCCAAATTCAAGATCAAGTATCATGAATTCTCAACTAACAACAAAGGAATTGTTTATTTTAGAATGAGATATGCATTCTTTCAAGTCAAACTCTCAAAATAAGGATACTTTGGGAAGCACATGACTCTCCTTTTTTAGGACACCCACGTTATGCAAAAACTCTTAATGTTGTCAGGAAAAGTTATTACCTGGCAAAGACTCAAGGTTGATGTACTTAAGTATGTTACCAAATGTCTAAGCTGCCAAAGAGTAAAATCTGAACATGTCAAGCTACCAAGAAAACTCCAGCCACTTGACATTTATCATATGAAATGGGAGTTTATTACCATGGACTTTGTAGTTGGGTTACCTTCTGTGCAAGGAGAATATAACTCAATGATGGTGATAGTAGACATGCTAACAAAGGTCGCTAATCTTATTCCAACCAAAACCAATTACAAAGCTTCAGATATTGCAAGAAATTTTGTAAAAGAGATTTTTAGGTTACATGGGTTACCTAAAAGGATCATCAATGATAGTGATTCTCTTTTCACATCACATTTATGGAAAAGTTTATTTGAAGCCATTGGAACCCAACTTTGTTTTAGTACTGCTTATCATCCACAAATTGATGGGTAGACAAAACAAGTTAACTAGGTGATTGAGGATATTCTGCAAGCATATTGCAACAATGAACCTAAAAGGTGGATTCAATATCTACCCTTAGTGGAATTTTCTTATAATGCCTCCTATCATAAAAGTATTTAGATGACTCCATTTCAGGCACTATATGGTCAAGATTGTTGTATGTCACTTAATTTTTCCAATCCTACCCTAAGGGTAGAAGCTTGAAGAAAAATGTTAGAAGAAATGGATGATCAAATCAAGATTATCAGACAGGATATTCAAGTTGCCAAGGATCGGAAAAAGGCATATGTTGATTTGGAAAGGCAAGAATGAATCTTCAAAGAAGGAGACATGGTCTTTGTCGGTGTCCATCCAAAGAAGAGTTCCTTGTCTTTGGGAGAATTTAAGGAGCTAAGTCCAAGTTATTGTGGACCCTACAAGGTTCTCAAGTGTTTAGGACCAAGCGCTTACAAGATACAACTCCTTGAGAATTTGAAAATCCACAATGTATTTCATGTTAGCTTATTGAAAGCATATGTAGCTAACCCTAACCATATCCTTGATGATCAACAAGTCGTATACCTAGCTAAGGAGTCCTTGAGCTACAACCTAATAGAATAATTGATGTAAGAGAGAGAAAATTGAGAAGTAGAACCCTTAGAGAATACCTTATCCAATGGAAAGACTACCCTTAAGATGATGCTACATGGATAGATGAGAATATTCTTTATCAACAATACCCATGATTCCTCTCGAGATGAGGATATCTCGATTCCTTATCTCTAAGGGGAGGAGGATGTAATGTCCCTGTGCCTCCATACGAATAATTTTTGGTTAGTTAAGACAAAAATGTTAGTTGGTACTAAGTTAGTAAGTTAATTTATAAGTAGTAAGCTAGTTCGTTTATAAGGTTATAAGTTAGTTAGTTTATACATTAGTAAAAGTAACTTTAATAAGTTAGAAAGGTTAGTATTAATGTTATATAACTTATATATTATATAAGTTACTTATTATAAACATTATAAATAACATTAAAAAAGAATAAAAGCATCGTTGTCATCGCCATAAAGGGCATCACCTCCCAAATCTGATTGTGAAGAACAAGGCAGGTCATCATCATCATTATCATTGTCATCATCATCATCATCAACATCATCATCAACGACATGTTTTTAAAAAAAGCTCCCACTCTAAAACTGAGAGTGCAAGAGCTATTATGGCCAAAAAGAGAGGAGAAAGAGAAGGGAAGGGAGAGGTAGAACATACTCCCTTCTACCTATATAAAGTCATGCCATCTACTAAAAAATGAAGTAGGAAGGTACTCTGAGAGGGTGCGAGAGAGAGTTGGAGAGAGAGTGTGTGCGTTAGAGAGAGAGAGAGAGAGAGAGTTAGTGAGAACAAAGAGTTAGTGAGAATAGAGAGTTAGTGAGGATAGGGAGTTAGTGGGAATAGAGAGTTAGTGATAGAGAGAGTTAACTCAATCCCCCCTCTCTTGATCATTGATTAGGCAATCTTCTCTCATGCTCTCCCATCTCGAGTTCAACCCTCTATCTCTCAACCCCACTCTCGACGATGGCTCCAAAGCAACGAGGTGCAAAGATGCGCAAGGTTGTTGGAGTTGCCACTACCAACAGAACATTGGGTGTGGCAAACGCAATTGCAAGAAAAGACAAAATTCCCAATGTCATCGTGCCAAACCAGGTACCAACTAAAGGAAATTTGCTATTTCTTAGTACAACTTAATGTTAAGAAAATATTGGACGGAATAAAAGAAATTTGAAGAATAGCTTAGACCCTACAGCTTAAACCCTCCCAGTCTATCATATTACCTACAAACCCCCAAAATTAAAATCAAGGAATATTGCATATTCTTCATAAATAATTTATGCATTTGTATCGCTTATGTTGGGTAAGTTAGCTCTAAGTGGGAAATTCAAGCCTTGCATAACAATGTTGAAAGAGATGTACTCAACACTTCTTTGTTGGGAGGAGAATACTCATTAGATTATAAGGTTACCTTAGGTTAAGGTCCACCTTTGTTATGTGAAGATGTGCTGCACGATGGTGTGATTGTCATTGCATCATTGTTTGAAAGGATTGTTTGTGTTTTCTAGAATCTAGATCTCTGATTAAAAACATTGACAAACACGATAGTCTCAAGTAGTAGGAAATGTGGATGCTAGGGGGGACATTGGCTGTAAATTTTGCATTACTCCTAGAATTTGACAAGCCCCTTCGTGACCTAGGATGGGATCTTGGAACCCTAATACTATTTACAAGGGTGGAATCTTGGTGGGCAAAATACCCTCATGGAATTATGTACATCCTTCGTAAGGTCGAAAAATGGAAATTGTAATAAAATTTTGATATAATAAAGGAATTTAATTTACTCAAGGATTGTTTGAATTGTATGTGTGTTTGTGAGATAAATTACGTGAAGGAACCGTGATCTAACGAATTAATTAAGGAACCTAGTTGTATATGCTTCAATAAATGTGTTGTAGGTAACTGAAAAAACTAAAGATGATACCATCATTAAAGGAAAGTAGGTGGACGTGACCTCCAACGGCGGGTCCATTCGATGGTAGGGTGGTCTCGATTAGTTAGAAGCTTTTCTAAATCGGTGATAGAAATAGGAAAATGATAAATTGGCCAACTAGTTGCTAGGTAGAACTGACTTCCATTGTTTTAGGGGATCGGAATGGGATTTTGCCTTATAGGTAGGAGGGTTGATGTGCCACACTCCCCTTCATCTCCTATTCTCTTTGAACCAAGTGTAATGACAAGTCCGCTTGCTTCAGTTTGAGTGATCATGTGAGAAGTGGGAACTCAAATTATTGATGCTAGCTAGCTGTTAGGAGGCCTGATTGATTTTAGGAACCTAGAATTTAGGGCAATCCTAGTGGGTTTGACTAGAATTCTTTCGTTGCAATGTAGACTCGGTAGGGTCTAAGTGACAAACCCTGTGATACTCCGAGGGAGCGCCGGGAAGCGTCATTTGGAAAACCTACTGATGGACTATAAAAGGTATGCTTTGGAATGAGCTTGGTGGGCACATTACAATCTTTCTCTCATATTGACGGTGATTGTTGTCTTGCTCCAAGGTTCTAAACTAAGGTTTATTACATGATAGTCTTTCCCCTATATACTGATATCTTCGTGGCTCTAGCTTTGTTCTCGACCCCCTTACTTACATTTGGGACTTTTAGAAATAGATACCTCACCATTGCTTGCATGATAGCCCTCCAAATCTGCTGCTTATGCAAATCTCCAACCCCAGACCTACCAATCAACATCAAAAGGGAGAGACTTGAAAAATTATATAGGCTTTGGCAAGATAAACTTGCTAACTTCTATGTGAATGATAACTTTAGATGGGATGATGAACCTACTTCTCTTGCATCAACTTCATACTAGTCCCAAATCCAACATGCCTAGGATGCCAATACTAGTGCAACTAATGTGTGACCCTCAGCCCCGGCATCCCAGATGTCCCCATATACATACTAAATTTTCCCATTGGGATGGATTTTTCCATACGTATCTTGGACTCCTCCATATGTGTCTTGGATTCCCTTGTCCTTGATTCCCCCATAAGCACCCCAGATTTCCCCATATGCATCAGGCTAGATTTCCCCCATCTGTAAAATGTCTAGCTAATTTTATGTAAGGGTGGCACCATGTGGGAAAGCACCCTGGATTCCCTTGTATGTATCTTGGGTTTCCTCGTATATACAAATTTTGACTAATGTTATTAGATGGGATTCAATGGCATTCTATACTAACACTAATAAATTTTGTAATTTTTAATACAAATTATTGTTTGCATCATTAAAAGCACTTTAATTACAACACTCTATGGGAGGAGAAACTAATCATTTGAAAACAACTCCTATTAATGCAAAAGTGCTTGTTACTCAATCCCTTCACCTTGAATGTCTTAATAAAAAAGTACTCAGTACTTGACTCCCACACCTAAATCGATTAGTGCATGAGCTCCATTAAGTTGGACTCTAAAAGCATTTGCCTATTTTCTTGCTCTCACATTTGCATGGTCTTCTATTTTGACTTTCACCTAGCCTAAGCCTTCATGTCCTCCACTAGGCCCATTGAACCTGCCGATGTTGCAAGTCTACTAGCTATCTATGGAACCTTTCATACACTCCATTGGGCTCATTGACATTGTGAAGCCACCCCACAAGAAGTGATTCTGTGATGATAGTGCCAATCTCGTCATGAACTATTGACCAGTAAATCCCTATTTTGTTTTGTTAGGACCTATTTAGTGCATGTTTGGTGTTCTTATCTTCAAGGATACCCTTTGCCCAGGGTAGCCTCTATCGCTCGATGGTGATCCTTGTCTAATGTTCTAGTCTTTAATGGTCATTATTAAGCAATTCCTAGCTACCCTTTGTGCAAGGGCAGCCACTATTACTTGTTGGTGACCCTTTTCTAGTATTTTGGTCTGGTAGCCAAGCAAATCTTAGCTACCATTTGCCTAGGGGTGCCTCTATCACTTAGTTGTGATCCTTGTTTAGTGTCGTAGTCTTTGATGGTCACCATCAAGTACTTTGTGGAGCAAGCCTTTGCGTAGAGGAATCCTCTATCACTCAATGGTGACCCTCATCTAGTATACTTGCTAGCAAGGGTCACCACTAAGAGGCTCATGGCTACCCTTTTCCTGAGGGGGGGTAGCCTCTATTAGTCAATGGTGAACCTTGTTTAGTGTCATTGTAACCAAGGGTCACCACCAAGTAGTTTATGGCTACTCTTTGTAGAGGGGTAGTCTATGACACTTGACAATGCCACTCGATGATGATGAAAATGTCCTATGTCTTTGATGATGATCTATGGCAATATCCCCGTATAAACATGAGAGGGACATATAGTTATAGAGAGCATTAGTAGCAACAAAAGAGCCCTAGCCCAAGACAGAGCTTGCCACATTGTATCGATGCTTGCAAAGAGCACGAGAAACACCCTAGTTTGACCCTTGGAGCCCAAGCCCACCAAGCCCCAAGATCTTGCCTAGCCCAATGAGCCCCATGAGCTTGTTGAAGCTTGTGAGCCTGAGCCCCGACCCATGCCCCACTCGCATGAGCCCCACTAGCCTAAGCCACATCCCTAGGCCCTGCCTAAGCCCCATGACCTCAAGCCTTAGCTCAAATCACATGACCTTGATCCCCAACCCAACTTGTAGGCTAAAGTGCCCCTACCCCATGAGCCCAAACAACCAAGCCCAAACCCAAGCCCTAGATGCTCTTACCCCACAAATCCTATCCCTAGTCCCAACCCCTAGTCCCGATTGCACCTACAATACAAGTTTAAGCCGGAGCCCCAGTAGACCCACCCCATAAGCCCAAGCCCAAGCCCCAAGTTCCCCCACTCCACAACCTGTAGCTTGAGCCTAAACCCCAACCCTTAGACCTAGCCCCAGCCCCAATTACACCCACCCCAGACTCAATCCCAATCCCAAGTGCCCCCAATCGATACCCACCAATTTCCATTACTCGTCTGATGAAATGGTAATGAACCTCGATATGTTTGGATCTAGCATGATAGATAGGATTTCTAGCTAACACCATACTGCTAAGATTATCACAATGCAATCTGACTTTGCTGTCCAACTGTATCCCCAAGTCATTCAGCAATTTCATCAACCAAATTTCTTCATATACCACTAATGCTACACCCCTGTATTTTGCTTTTGTGCTAGACAAAGCACCCCTGTATTTCACTTTTGTGCTAGACAAAGCAACTGTTTCTTACTATTCCAGCTGATCATACTACTGCCCAAACCAAATGCATAGCCATTACTTGACCTCCTGTCATAGGCACAACCAACCCAATCAACATGAATGTAACCTGCCAAGTCAAGGGATTTCCCATAATCATAAAACAATCCATAATATGCAGTACTCTTCATGTACCCCATAATCCTCTTGACTATATCTAGATGTGGCTTATGAGGCTTCTACATGAATTGACTAATCAGCCCCACTACATAACTCAAGTCTGGATGAGTGATAGTAAGGTAGATCAAGCTACCCATCTATACATAGTTACATTCTCTATTTCACTCCCAATATCAATTGCCAGCTTGACATTTTGATCCAAGGATGTCTCCATAGATTTACAATGTGCATGCCATACTTTTGCAACATGTCATGAGCATACTGTTTTTGCAATGACCATATACACTGTGGTGTAGGTATAACTTCAATCCCAAGAAAATACTTTGGCTCTCCAAGATTTTTAACTTTAAATTTAGCCTATAACAATGATTTAATTTTAGCAATCCCTTGATCATCATCTCCAGTGATGATAAGATCATCTACATAAACCACCAGAAAAACATAACCATGGTTTGTCTTCTTCGTGAATAGGCTGTCATCTGCATGAGCTATCTAAAATCCATGTTGTTGTAAATAACTACTTATCCAAACATTCCATGCTATCGGTGCCTGTTTCAGCCCATATAAAGCTTTTTTTAGCTTAGACACATATGTCAGAAAATCGAGATAAACATAGCCTTCATGCTATTCCATATACACTTCTTCAAGCAATTCACAATTCAAAGAAGCATTTTTAACATCCATCTGCCATAATTTCAAACCCTTAGACGTTGCCAATGTAATGATCATTCTCACTATTGCCATCTTGGCAACTGGATTGAAAGTCTCTTCATAATCCAAGCCGTATTGCTGTGCAACATGGCTTTATACCATTCTAGTGAGCCATCTGACTTGCATTTAAATTTATAGACCCATTTGTAGCCAATGGGTACTTTTCCTTCAGGAAACTTGACCAAATCCCATATTTCATTTTCAACTAGTGTTGCATATTTTTCATCCATGGCAGCACACCAATTCTCATCTGCAATTGCATCATCAAACCTCGTAGGTTCTTTGAAACTTGCTACTCTAGTAATGTAAGCATAATGACGGGCTGAATATCCACTATATGTCAACTTTCCAACTATTTTTCTGACTCTTTTAGACCTTCTTAACTGCGGTTCACTTTGAGCTTGCCTCTCATGAGGTGGCACATACCTATTATGCCTTACACCAGATGTCATAACTCAAGGTATTCCCAACTCACCGTCCAAACTGTCATTGCCAAGTGACTCATATCCTATTGTACGTAGACCAATCACATCATCAGACATGTTTTCCTTTCCTTTATCCAATCTCCCCCTCATTGACATATCTGTGTCAATGAGTGTAGGAGTACGATCACACAGTCATCTTGAGAGTAACTATAGATGAAGCATCATCTGTAGGACCACTTATAAAAGTACTTGCTGAAGAATAATTTTCAGCATTAGTAGTGCTAGTTGATCCATTAGAAACCACTGCAGTAGGATTACCATACCATGAAGCCAGCTCATCAAAATCTACATCTCTACTGATCAAGGTCTCATGAGTGGATGGTACATAGCATTTGTAAGCTTTTTGGTCTTGTGCATAACCTAGAAGAACACTCTTGACAGCTTTTGGATCCAATTTCTTCCTCTTTTCATCAGGAACATGCACATAAGCAATGCACCCAAACACCTTAAGATGCCTAGTGTTAGGCTTGTGCCCATACAACTTCTCATAGGGAGTTACATCATGAATCTCAGTTGTAGGAGTTCTATTTAGCACACAAACAATAGTAACCACTGCTTCAACCCAATAATCATTTGGCAAGCTCTTTTCATTAAGCATTTCCCTTACCTATTTCATAAGCATATGATTTTTCCTCTTTGCTACACCATTCCGCTGTGATGTATAACTGCAAGTAAGCTATCTTTTTATACCATATTTGGCAAGATACCTGTCAAACTTTTTGGATACATATTCTTTGCCACCATGTGATCTTAAACATGAGATATAATAGCCCATATCATTTTTAACATGCTTTTTGAAGTCTTTAAAAGCATCAAACACCTCATCTTTGTGTTTCATAATCTATAGCCATGTGTATCAGCAGCTGAAATCATCAATGAAAGAGACATAATATCGAGCATCACCAAAAGAAGAATTATGAGACGGACCCCATACATCCAAGTGTACTAACTGCAATGGATGAGAATTGTTCTTGACATGTCTCATAAAAGGAAACCTTGCTTGTTTCCCAAACTAACAAGCAGATCATACATGTCCAAGATCATTGTATTTGAACTTAGATAATCCAAGTACAACCTCTTTTTGCTGTATATATTTTAGCTTTTGTACATTTATATGGCCAATACTTTTATGCCAAATTTCAACATCCCGTACAACTCCATCATCATGGGCAAACATGGCTACCTTCAATTTTGGAATAGATACATCCAACGTAAACATTCTGCCATCCCTTCTGCCTTTAGCAATCAATTTGTAGCCATTACCATATTCTTCGATAAAGCATCCATCCTTATTGAATTTGAGCTGCAAATTCTACTCTGCTACCATTTGTCCAACCGACAAAAGATTTTTAGTGATCGATGGTACATGAAGCACATCATGTAGACTCTTTTTCTTGCAGTCACGAATAAGCAATGGGACCACACCTATATCATGCTAGGTATCATCCCCAATGTAGGCATGTCCATGAGAACCTGCAACCAATTCATCAAACCATTCTCCATGGGGTATCATATGATTAGATGCCCCTGAATCTATGTACCATTTCTCATCTTTGCCCTGCATAGGCACATTCTTTGATACATACTACATAGCAAACAACCTGTCTCCCTGATCATTGTTAGCACCACTGGAAGATGCAAAATTTCCATGTTGTCTGCCTTTTGCTTTCATGTCAGCTTGCTTCTTATGAAATTTTTTGGCAATATGTCCATATCTGCCATAATAATGACAGTCTTTGTCCTTGTTAGGCTGCTCATTTGATTGCCAAGATCCACCATCTTTGCCTCTAGGTGATCTATCCCCGCCTCTAAAGCCACCAGTTGGCACTACATATTCGAGCTATTCCATGCATTCTGTTGCTATTGTTCATAGATATTTTGAGTGTCTCCTTGACCTAAAAAAGAACCATGGCCTTTTCCACCTATGCCACACTAGCTAGAGTATAGAACAATGGCTCTGCCTTGAGATGGATTGGAACCTGTGTTAAGACCAAGCTTTACTTCTTCATGTAGTAGTAATGCAAGTAGTTATGTAATATTTCCATGCAATTAAAAGTTAGTTGGTTAGTTCAAAATTTAGTTAGTCAATTGATAAGTTAGTAAGATCACTAACTAAAGACTAAGTAAGGTAAAAACTAACTAACATTAATAACCAATAATTTTTATTTAATTAAAATTATTTTATTTAGAAAAATCAAGAAATATAAATCCAATATTTTTCTCAGATTGACAAGGACCATAGCCACCCTTCACGTAAGTTACAACGTGAACGAGACTTATGAGCGATATTAATCACTAGTATTAATGTGTATAGTTGGATGGTCCAAAAATAGTAGATTTTGGGCAAAACTAGTATATTTTAGATATTTTAGATATTCTCTTTAAAAAAAGATATGGAGATTTCTAGGACTGGATGTCATTTAAAAGAAAAGACAAGTGATGTTTTAGTTAGTTTTGGAGATTTTATAAAAAGAAAAATAAAGAAAAGTGACTAATGAAATCGCCTGCACTGTGATCGAAGTCTACAAGGAGTAGACAACACTTTGAACATAGAAAAGAAGAAGGAGTGAAGTGAGAGCTTTCTAAGCAAGTGTCTTGGGGTTTTACCCCCCTTTTGGAGCCAATGGAACCATAAGATTTATGATCTGAGCATCAGATCACTGATCTTTCCAAGATCCCCCTCCACAAAGAGCTCCACTTTTCAGCCACAAGCCCTCTCCTCTAATTCACTATAAATATGAGGCATGGGGAGGCACAAGAGAGCAGAAGGAATCCCTGAGAGGCTGTGAGAGAGAGGTAGAGAGAAGAATACCCCTCCAAGAGATTGTGAGGAAGAGCATGAAAGAGAGCTTGAGAGAGAGAGAGAGAGAGAGAGAGAGAGAGAGAGAGAGAGAGAGAGAGAGAGAGAGAGAGAGAGAGAGAGAGAGAGAGAGAGAGAGAGAGAGAGAGAGAGAGAGAGAGAGAGAGAGAGAGAGAGAGAGAGAGAGAGAGAGAGAGAGAGAGAGAGAGAGAGAGAGAGAGAGAGAGAGAGTTACCCTGAGAGGCTGCACAATTCCCTCTATCTTGATTCTCGACTTAGCCATCTTCTCTTACACTCTTCTATCTCGAATCTATTCCGCCTTCTTATCTCTTGAATCTACTTATGGTGGACGATGGCCTCCAAGTGAAGAATGTTGCATGCGGATGGCAATCCCACAACCAGAAACGAAGCTTCAGGCAAAGGCATGATTGTCAATCCAACTGCGGTTCCGATCGTAAGTAATGTATTTCCAAATTAAGAGATGCTTGCTTTGATTCTTGTATGAGATACGTTAGGCCCCATACTATGATGCACGAGTATAGGTCATCGGAAAGGATAAATTTCATCTCACCTACTCGGAAGATGGAGTTTGTGAAGTGCATATATCAAGGATAGTTAATTGCACCTAGTTGCATATGGCTTATTCGTTGATAGAGCATTTACAAGGAAGAATTAGTCAAGGGTTATGGAGGATATATTCATTAAAAGAATGACATTAAAAGATTGTGCATACAAGTGCTAGGTTAAAGCATAGTCAAGGGTTATAAATAGCATAATTGCTAAAAGAATATGACATTAAAAATCATGAATAGAAAGTGCTAGTTTTGATACTTCAAAAGTACTTAGCCTAAGAGCCCAAATATTAAGAAGAACTAGATTCTAGCTCAAGGCAAGGCCTGTTGGAGTCTAATTACTTGAGATAATCTCGCACTTATCTTATCAAGTATTTGCACGTTATGCCTATAACATATTTTGATATATGAGGATAATTTCCTATTTGCCTCATGACTTGACTAAGAGCTATTAAAAGAAATTAATAATACGGGTTAAAACTAATATGTCTTGAGATCCGTTGGATAATGATGACTTTTGCCAATCCAAATTTAGGATTGGGTTATCAATCAAGGTAAGTGACCTATAGAACTTACATCATGAATAGTGTTTGAACCCTTAACATATGCCCTAGCCGAAGGAAGGAAGTGTTAAGAAACATTTTTGCATAGTATTGCTCTTAAATCCCAAGAGGGAGAGCAAATATACAATGGAAATGTTATGTCGTCTATTCTTGCATTGTTTGGAAAGAATGCAATTGGTTTTGTTGGTTGATCAAAAAACATCCTACATGCTTTTACATTCAACTGGTTGTTAGTTGTTGTTTGGATGATTATTCCAAGTGCTTGTGATTTATGGTAAATGCATGGCAAGGGTCTATGATGACAAGTCGCCATGGGAATAAAGGAATTCTTGGAAAATGATATTAGGGATGAATGCCTTGTTTGTGCTTGATTCTTAAAGGATTTAATTAAGGAAGGATATTTTGCATGGGTGGATCACCTCCATGATCGCACCACGGATTAACCCAAAGAGGGCACTGCTTGATTCATGGGCCAAAGGTCGAGTGGTGAAAAGGCCAACCACACGGAAATGATGTTTCACTCCTAGACAGCTTGCGGGTTAGTTAGAGCTCTGGACACCCCTTGCTAGGTTTAGAATGGAGTTGAAGTCTTTCGTGGCCCCCAATGTTTGGGTATGTTGGGAGATCCTATTCTAGATAAAGGATTGAGTTTGTGGTGCCATGAGATTTGGACCAGTTAGTTCTATAGGGCAGAAGAGATACTTTTATTGGACAGAAGGGATATATAATTTCTCCTGTATGGGTGGGAGACAAAGATTAACTTGAAGATAATTTAAGGAACTTGTTTGAATTTGTTTGTCAAATAGATTGGTTGCTCTGTTTTCGTGTCTGTGCTATAAGTTATGCGAACAAATCATGTTCCCTAAAAGGCTTAATTAATGAAACTGACTTTAAGTGTCAAATATAAATGTGGTAGGATCTAATTAGAAAACTAAAGTTATTAAGGGAAGCGGGTGGGCGGAACCCCTGACGGGTCTTTCCTATGGCATGGTGGTCCCAGAGAACTAGGAGGCTTCTCACAAGATTTAATATCGTTTGACCTTTAGGTATTGTTAGGTTAGAACCCGATTCATGCCGTTTTAGGGGACTGGAATGGGACTATGCTCTATGGAGAGGTTGAGCGGTGCATCCCTCTAGTTTCCCATTCTCTTTGAACCAAGTGCGGCATGGGTCTGCTTTGGCTTGGGTATCTATGCGTAGAGTAGGATATCTAGTATCCGATGCTAGAATGCTGTTAGGAGACCTTGGTCACTACGAGCCGAGATTTCAGGTTGATCCTAGTGGGTTCAGTTGTGAACATTCCGTTTCAAGGCGGATTCAAGAAACCCTAGGCGATAAAACTCGAAACATTCCCTGAGAGTGTCGGGTAGCAACGCTTAGATTCGTTTCTCGATAGACCGCTAAAAGCGTGCCTGGATAGCCAATGGGCGGGCACCTCACAATTGGTATGAGAGCGAAACTTCGTAATGATGCGTGATTGATTAATGTATGGTTCATAGACATATCCTAAACAGAATAACCTAAATGGTATGGCTTGATTGTTGGGCACCTTCTGCACCCACAAATGCTGACATGCAAGAGAAAAAGTTCATTCTCAAGAAAATTAAAGCACCTGAGTTTGATGGAGAAGGGATAGACATCGCAGCAGAGGCAGAAATATGGATTGAGTCGATGGATGATTATTTCTTTACTTCGAGAACTGCTTCTACCAATCAAGCAATGATAGCTAAACTTAAGATAGTTGGCCAGGCTCGGTTATGGTGGAAGCAATGGTGCAAGGATCAATGTGTTTTCAAAGCGACTGTCACTTAGGCTCAACTGAAAGATGCTGTACGCGGACGATACCTTCCACGAACCTACCAGACTTTGAGGATGAATGTATTTTTCAAGCTAAAGCAGCTGGAATTAACCTTGGAAGCTTACTACTCAAAGTTTGTAACCTTACTAAAATATGCACTACCAATGGATATTGCACAGCAAGTATCCAAGTTTTGCCATGGCCTAAACACTCCTTTGAACCACCATCTTGAAGCAATGCATCCAACGGACTTGCAAGATGCATTACTCCAAACAAATCCAATCGTCCAATAACTTAAATCGGGCAATTGTAGCAAAGATGACTCCCGAGATTTGGGTAAGAGATGCCATACGTGTGGAAAGATAGGAAACATCTGTAGGAGATGTCTCTACCATCAATGCTTCCATTGTAATGAGCTACGACACATCCAAGTAGACTGCCCTGATTTAAGTCCGGAAGACATTGAGCCTCCAAGAAAATGAAGCTACACAGGTGCAGTCTATGGATATATAGAGGAATCAGATGAAAATGAAGACCTAGAACCGACAACACCTCTTCAAGATGACTAGAAATCTTAGAAATTTTGTCGACATGAAATACAAGTTGTATTGGAATAAACTTTACTCTTGTAACTACAGTTAACCTGAGTAATATGAGTTGCATCTATTTTGACCCTAGAACTTGTAAATGATTAGAGATACACTGGCAAGGAATGACAGTTATAAGTTGCAATGAATTTCTATTTGGTCATTCCTTCTCAACTAATATAGATTGGGTCTTACCAGAATGTCAAATCTTGGAAGTATTCTTTAGTATTACAAGCAAAGCCAATTGTCCATGGAGCTCAGTCTCAAACTAAGACTCAAGACAATCTAAGAACATAATTTTTGAGATAAAGGACCACTCCAAAATGCTAAAAGGATCCTAGGACAATTTGGTCTAAAGAAGAAACTCCTACCAAGGACAACCAAGAACCTTGTGACCGCAAGTGATTATTCTCAGTGCTATTTCTATTGCAGGGAGTTAGGCCATTTCAAAAGGGAATGTCCAAAGCACCCTAAACACCGATGCTTTGAGTGCCTCAACATTGGACATAACTACATCAATTGTCCCAATAGAACTCGAAGAGAACTTGAGCTCATAAGAAATGAAGTTGTACAAGCTCCCGTGATCCAGAATATACCAGGTACTTAGGAAAAACCTAAAAGATATCCATGAGATGTAACTACAATAAATTTTCTATTGTAATCAAGACTCCGATATATCAAATACAATAGGTTGTTGTTTCAAAAGACCGCATGCATATGAGTGATTAGAATAGCACAACAAAAGCATGGTGGGTCCATAACCCACAGGTTCCAAAATGATACCCCTGGTTTCTCTCGGGATGAGGACATCTCGATTTCTCTAACGGGAGGAGTTCTGTAATATTTCCATGCAATTAAAAGTTAGTTGGTTAGTTCGAAAGTTAGTTAGTCAATTAATAAGTTAGTAAGATTACTAACTAAAAACTAACTAAGGTAAAAACTAACTAACATTAATAGCTAATAATTTTATTTAAGTAAAAATATTTTATTTAGAAAACTCAAGAAATATAAATCCAATATTTTTCTCAGATTGATAAGGGCCATAGCCACCCTTCACATAAGTTACAACGTGAACGAAACTTATGAGCGATATTAATCACTAGTATTAATGTGTATAGTTGGATGGTCCAAAAATATTAGATTTTGAGAAAAACTAGTATATTTTAGATATTTTAGATATTATCTTTAAAAAAAGATATGGAGATTTCTAGAACTGGATGCCATTTAAAAGAAAAGACAAGTGATGTTTTAGTTAGTTTTGGAAATTTTATAAAAAGAAAAATAAAGAAAAGTGACTGGTGCGAATGCAGTCTACAGGCAGTAGACAACACTTTGAACAAAGAAAAGAAGAAGGAGTGAATTGAGAGCTTTCTAACCAAGTTTCTTGGCATTTTACCCCCCTTTTGGAGTCAAAGGAACCTTCAGATTTATGATGAGCAGCATCAGATCAATAATCTTTCCATGATCCCCCTCCACAAAGAGCTCCACCTCTCAGCTACAAGCCCTCTCCTCTAATTCACTATAAATATGAGGCATGAGGAGGCGCAAGAGAGTAGAAGGAGACCTTGAGAGGCTGCGAGAGAGAGGTAGAGAGAAGGATACCCCTCCAAGAGATTGTGAGGAAGAGCTTTAAAGAGAGCTTGAGAGAGAGAGAGAGAGAGAGAGAGAGAGAGAGAGAGAGAGAGAGAGAGAGAGAGAGAGAGAGAGAGAGAGAGAGAGAGAGAGAGAGAGAGAGAGAGAGAGAGAGAGAAGAGTTACCTTGAGAGGCTGCACAATTCCCTCTATCTTGATTCTCGACTTAGCCATCTTCTCTTACACTCTTCTATCTCGAATCTATTCCGCCTTCTTATCTCTTGAATCTACTTGTGGACGATGGCCTCCAAGCGAAGAATGTTGCATGCGGATGGCAATCCCACAACTAGAAATGAAGCTTCGGGAAAATGCATCATTCTCAATCCAACTGCAGTTCCGGTCGTAAGTAATGTATTTCCAAATTAAGAGATGCTTGCTTTGATTCTTGTATGAGATACATTAGGCCCCATACTATGATGCACGAGTATAGGTCATCGGAAAGGATAAATTTCATCTCACCTACTCGGAAGATGGAGTTTGTGAAGTGCATATATCAAGGAAAGTTAATTGCACCTAGTTGCATATGGCTTATTTGTTTTGATAGAGCAATTACAAGGAAGAATTAGTCAAGGGTTATAGAGGATATAGTCATTAAAAGAACGACATTAAAAGATTGTGCATATAAATGCTAGGTTAAAGCATAGTCAAGGGTTATAAATAGCATAATTGCTAAAAGAATATGATATTAAGAATCATGAATAGAAACTTCTAGTTTTGATACTTCAAAAGTACTTAGCCTAAGAGCCCAAATATTAAGAAAACCTAGATTCTAGCTCAAGGCAAGGCCTGTTGGAGTCTAATTACTTTAGATAATCTCGCACTTATCTTATCAAGTATTTGCATGTTATGCCTATAACATATTTTGATATATGAGGATAATTTCCTATTTGCCTCATGACTTGACTAAGAGCTAGTACAAGAAATTAATCTTAAGGGTTAAAACTAAGATGTCTTGAGATCCGTCGGATAATGATGACTTTTGCCAATCCAAATTCAGGGTTAAGTTATCAATCAAGGTAAGTGACCTATAGAACTTACATCATGAATAGTGTTTGAACCCTTAACATATGCACTAGCCGAAGGAAGGAAGTGTTAAGAAACATTTTTGCATAGTATTGCTCTTAGATCCCAAGGGGGAGAGCAAATATACGATGGAAATGTTATGTCATCTATTCTTGCATTGTTTGGAAAGAATGCAATTGGTTTTGTTGGTTGATCGAACAACATCCTAAATGCTTTTACATTAAACTGGTTGTTAGTTGTTGTTTTGGATGATTATTCCAAGTACTTGTGATTTATGGTAAATGCATGGCAAGGGTCTGTGATGACAAGTCACCATGGGAATAAAGGAATATTTTCTTGGAAAATGATATTAGCGATGAATGCCTTGTTTGTGCTTGATTCTTAAAGGATTTAATTAAGGAAGGATATTTTGCACAGGTGGATCACCTCCATGATCGCACTGCGGATTAACCCAAAGAGGGCACTGCTCAATTCATGGGCCGAAGGTTGAGTGTGGAAAAGGCCAACCATGGGAATGATGTTTTGCTCCTATTCAGCTTGCGGATCAGTTGGATCTCTGGACACCCCTTGCTAGGTCTAGAATGGGGTTGAAGACCTCCGTGGCCCCCAATGTCTGGGTATGTTGGGAGATCCTATTCTAGATAAAGGATTGAGTTTGTGGTTCCATGAGATTTGGACCAGTTACTTCTATGGGGCAGAAGAGATACTTCTGTTGGATAGAAGGGATACATAATTTCTCCTATATGGGCAAGAGACAAATATTAACTTGAAGATAATTTAAGGAACTCGTTAAAATTTTTTTGTCAAATAGATTGCTTGCTCTGTTTTCGTGTCTGTGCTATAAGTTATGCAAACGAACCATGTTCCCTAAAAGGCTTAATTAATGAAGCTGAATTTAAGTGTAAAACATAAATGTGGTAGGACCTAATTAGAAAACTAAAGCTATTAAGGGAAGCGAGTGGGCGGAACCCCCGACAGGTCCCTCCTATGGCATGGTGGTCCTAGAGAACTGGGAGGCTTCTCACAAGATTTTACCATCGTTCGACCTTTAGGTATTGTTAGGTTAGAACCTGATTCATGCCGTCTTAGGGGACCGGAATGGGACTATGCCCTATGAGTAGAGCTGTTGAGCAGTGCATCCCTCTCGTTCCCCATTCTCTTTGAACCAAGTGCGGCATGGGTCTACTTCAGCTTGGGTATCTTTGCGCAAAGTAGAATGTCCAGGATCCGACACTAGAATGCTGTTAGGAGACGTTGGTCACTAGGAGCCCAGATTTCAGGTCGATCCTAGTGGACTTGGCCGTGAACGTTTCGTTGTGACACAAATTTGGGAAACCCTAGGTGATAAAACTCGAAACATTCCCTGGGAGTGCTGGGCAGCGACGCTTAGATTCATTTCTCGATAGACCGCTAAAAGCATGCCTGGATAGCCAATGGATAGCACCTAGCAAGTTCATTCCAATCAGGGGGTTTTGCTCTTATAGAAATAGAAGTATCAAATGCCTTGTACTCCTTGTCAAGCCCATTCAATATCACTGCAATCATATCATCCTCTAAAACACTAGAGCCAATAGTATCCAATTGGTCTACTATGGTCTTTATCTTCATCATGTGTGCTTAAATGCTCTTGTCATTTCTAGACATATTATTAAATTGCTTCTTAAGATGTATCTTCCTTGCATGCGTGATACTACCATAATTTTTCATGAGTGTATCCTAAGCATATTTCTGGAAATGACAACTAGTAATCTGCATAGCCATTGAATCAGAAATGCACAAAGAGAACCAATGTAGTACTTTGCTAGCTCTTTCCAACCACTGTTAGTGAGCTCTTTGTTGATCATGTGTTGGATTCCATTCATGTAATTCAGGTTTAGCTTCAGTCCCCATGCATGAATCCCAGTATCCTTTGGCAATTATAAAATTTTGCATCCTGAAATTCCATAGTGCAAAGTTCTTGTTATCAAGATTATCACCAACAGTTTGAGTGATGTTATCAGTGCCCTGAGCATTTGCCATATTGCAGTAGATAGTTTTTAATCAATGCCTGACTCCCTACAAGCCAAGATGTCTTACTGACCAATTTCAGCCTTCAACTTTTTGACAATTTTCTACAACAAAATCCTTGTTGAAATCACAGTATTTCGGCCCACAAACATGTCAAATACATCCACAATGAAGTGGCACAGCATGTAGGTACATCAACCAATTCATAGTTCATGTAGTTGCTACATACCCTGTATACATTCAATCTTACTGACAATAGAGAAACATACAGCCTAGAATGAGTAACTAGTAAATGACCAACAGCCTTTTCTAAATCAAAACAAAGATATTTATGTGTCAAAGAGGCCCCAAAACATCCTAGACATTGCAAGTACAAATGACAAATATCTTCCCAACTGATAACAATCAACAATATGAAGCCAACACAAAGGCAATCCAAGCTCAAAAGCTTCTTGAATCATAGTATACATATGCCAACACATGTAGAGACCAAGACATGATCATACTGACATTCATACATGCCCTATCTTCAAGAACCAATGTCATATAACTCCTCTATTATTCATGTATAGCCAATAATAATGTCAATGTAGTTTATTTTCAGCTCCAAAAGTCAGTATTCGATGCTCTTTTCAATTCATACAACTTCCCACATACATATACCCATAATCAGGATCCACAGATACTATCCAATGTCATAAATTGCTTTAAGAAATAATAGATGCTTGCTGTCCATAGTTCAGGATAGATTTCCAACCTATTAAAACCTTCCAAAGCTGAGCATTTGACACTCCAAAACCATGCTCAAATGCGTGATAATAAGGGCATATGCATTGTTAGGATGAAAGCCACCAGTGCCTTGGAACCACCTTTTGTTTATTGCAGTAAACAACTAGTCTGCATAGGTTTGTGCTAAATTACTCAAAATTTGTGAAGAATTTGAAAAAACTTTCTTCTACAAAGTTGTAGACTATGTCGAAAAAGTCAAGAATTGAGAGCAGTTTCTCCAAAATCTATTTTTGTAGCAAGATATGGCTTCGGCAAAAAAAAAAGGGTTGTAGGCACTATCACCTTTGATGACATTTTTTTAGATTTGATGTCTTTGATGTCAAATGGCCACTCACGTGTGCTCAATGAAGCCTTATGAAGCTCCTAAACAAGCCACAACAAGATCTTGCACAAGCACGAAGCATAAACCATAATGCATACCTTGACAGGAACAATAGTAGCCTTTCTTCTTCAGCAGAGACTCTTATCTTCAAGCTCTAGATCTAGAATCCTTCAACGCCATGCTCTAGAGAGCCCATTTGTGTTGGATCTGATACCATATTCAAAGATAAGAGAGAGAGAGTGGACCCAAAGAGCGAGTAGTCAACTCATCTCATTCATCTTCATTATTCAATCTCTACTAACATGAAAGAGATAGTACAACAAGGTTACCACTAACCATGACTATAGGTCAACACCGACTTATTTAATGTCCCACACATGAGTACAACTAGACACAACTGTAGGTAATGTTGGCCACACACATGTACATATGAGCAGTTGAGCTTGAAGTCTCAACAACAGGGACCCTCCCAAGCCCAAACCCCACCCCATTCTCACAACTACCAAGTCCAATCCCAACCTAGCCTTGCCAAATCTCCCTACCCATAACAATCTCATCATGCAAGCCATAGCCACCCTCGCGCTCAATCTTTTGGCTTCTACCCTCGAGGGAACTTGCAATTTTACAATGGCTCATTCATTAATGCATTGAATAATTTTACACTATAATGAGAAAATGAAAATATAAAAAAAGGGTTCTTATTCATATTACTAGACTTATTGATTACACTTTTTGGTAGAATTGTCTTTCTTATGTCCAAAAGTGCCTAAAATATTTGTGTTTCAATGTGGAAAAGCCTTGTGTAATGGCTTTTACTAATACCTATGTGCAATTCAAACTAATGGCTTTCTAACATAGACACATGACATTATTTATTATTTCTTTGCATGTAATGCTATTTTCCTTTCTCGTTGGGACTTGATAGACATTAATAGAGAGTAATTACATATAATATGATGCAAACATTTGATTGTTTGTATATAAAGCAAAACATGTGATACAAATAGCAACATACCATTTTATCTTTAATATAGAACTAAAATAAAGTAGGAAGTTGGATGTCTTTGCTATGCAAGTCCCTCCCTACCAGAATGGTTTGGATGAGCGGATGAATAGAACCATCCAGGAGCGTGTATGCAATATGCTTAGTCATGCAGGCCTACCACAAAGATTTTGGGTTGAGGCAATTAGTACAGCTGTGCATGTCATAAACAGATCACCTTCTAATGGTTTGGATTTCCAGGTTGCAGAGGAGGTATGGACTGGAAAACCCCCCTCGTATGCGCATCTCCGTGTCTTTGGATGTGAGGCACTTTGCCATTTGCCTAGGGACAAGAGAAGTAAGCTGGATTCCAAGAGTGTCACATGGATTTTCCTTGGTTATGGGGATGAAGGCGAGATGGGTTATTGTCTCTGGGATCTGCAGGTGCGGAAAGTCATCCGCAGTCATGATGTAGTCTTCCATGAAGACAAGATGCATAGGCAGCCTGAGAGAGTTGTTGAGATCCATGAAGGGCAAATTTACACGTCAAAAAGCAATTTTTTTAGTTGGGACAGAGAGCTCCCGCACAGCTAGTTGGACAGCCTAGAGCTGCAGTAGATGCTCATGATTAGGGCGTTGGACAGGCAGCTGGGCAAGCAGCAGAGCCTACCATGAGACAGTCTACTAGAGACAAATGTCCACCATATAGATTTCAGCCCTTGATGCATTATGTCTTGGTTATAGATGCAGGAGAGCCTTTCACTTATGATGAGGCTATGCGTAGGGGTAACAGTCACTCATGGGAGAGGGCTATGCAGTCTAAGATAGACTCCTTGCATAAGAATGCGAATTGGGATTTGGTTTCCTTGCCTACGGGCAAGAAGGCTTTGCCATGCAAGTGGGTGTACAAGCTAAAAAGTACCCCTGGACACCCCAAGCCGGCATACAAGGCTAGATTGGTAGCAAAGGTTTTAAGCAAGAGCATGGTGTGGACTTTGATGAGGTCTTTTCTCCTATGGTTAAGATGACCACCCTGCGCTTAGTCTTGGCTTTGGTTGCTCAGCTTGACTTGGATTTATACCAGATGGATGTCAAGACGGCTTTCTTACATGGGGACTTGCATGATGAGATTTATATGGAGCAGCCTAAGGGCTTTGCAGAACTTGGCAGGGAGCACCTAGTGTGCAAATTGAAGAAAAGTCTTTATGTCTTGAAACAGACACCTAGGGAGTGGTATCATAAGTTTGATGCCTTTATGCAGTCACACGACTATAGCCGGAGTGCTATGGATCCGTGTCTTTACACAAGAAAGCTCGTGATGGTTCTTTATTGATTTTGGTACTCTATGTAGATGATATGTTGATAGATCAGGGAAAGCTCATGATGAGCTAGATGCTCTTAAGGCTCAACTCGAGAAGGGCTTTGAGATGAAAGATTTGGGACAGGCCGCTCACATACTTGGTATGCTCATTACATGTGACAGGCATCAGGGACTCCTCTACTTGTCACAGAGGGAGTACATTCATGAAGTCCTCGAGCGCTTCTGCATGCAGGGCGTAAAGCCTATTGGCTGTCCATTGCCTTCTTATGTGAAGGTATCACAGGCTGATTGTCCGTAAATAGATGATCAAAGGGCCGAGATGGCCAAGATTCGCTATGCATTAGCGATGGGCAATCTTATGTATACCATGATAGCCACTCGTCCAGATATTGACTTTGTAGTTGGTGTTGTGGCACGCTATATGGCTACACCTGGCAAGAAGCATTGGGATGCCATGAAGGGTATCATGAGGTACCTAAAGGGCACTGCAGATATGTGCATATGCTATGGCAGCCAAGATACAGAAGTTATGGGGTACACTGACTCTGATTATGCAAGACATGCAAATAGTAGGAAGTCCACTTCCGGCTATGTATTCACCTATGCTGGAGGTGTTGTTTCTTGGATGTCCAAGGTGCAGAAATGCACTGCCCTTTCTACTATAGAGGCCGAGTATGTTGCAACCAACTGAGGCTTGCAAGGAGGCCATTTGGTTGGGTCGTTTAGTTGTTGACCTTGGTATTGATGCTATCCCTACACTGCATTCGGATTCTATGAGTGCTATTTAGTTAGCCAAGAATCCGATCTTCCATGCGAAGATGAAACACATTGAGGTGAGATATCACTTCATAAGTTGGGTCATTGAGGACAAGTCTGTTGATCTTGTCAAGATCTCGACTGACCAGAATCCTGTAGATCTGCTCACGAAAAGCCTCTCTACAGAGCGCTTTGCCTTCCTCAAGAGGTTGATGGGCGTGGGATGAGATGACGTCTTTCCTCATCCTGTTGTACATGTGTACATGTTGTACCATCTTTTTTCTTTTCTTTTCACTCCTCACTGGGGCAGATTCGCCTTTACGTGGGAGGTTATTGGGGGTAAAGGCGCCTCTGCCTAGCCGCCCGTGTATTACTACACTGACAGTCACCGCCACTGCACACTGTAGGTGGTGGGCGCCCGTCACTGTCACTTTATTCTTTATTTTTTTAGTCATAGTTTAAGGAAGGCCCGGTCACACATTGTGACTGTTGGAGTTCCCATTTCTTGTCTCTCTCTCTTGCTCTTGCTCTCCCGCCATAGCTCTCGAGTCCAAGCTTTGGTCTTTCTCTCTCTTTCACATCATACAATTTGAGTGGAGAGGTGTGTATGAGGGTGATATTTACTTTCTCATTGGGTGGTTTGGAGTCATACTTGTAGCACCTATTTCTCAACCACCACCCAAAAATAAGTCCTTTACACGGCCCTCAAAAGGATCCCTTGTTATTTCTCTTGTGTTTCACAGTCTCTTGTGCTCTTTTATGCCTCCATGGATTATTGTGCCTTCATGGACTCTTATGCTCTTGTGTGCCTCCATGGGATCTTGTGCCTTAATGGGTTATTGTGCTCTCATTTTAACTTAAGAGGGAAGAAGAATCATCATCATAGTGCGAAGACTTGGTCTCTTGAGATATTCACAAGGACTCGCCAATCATTAGTGGGAGTTTGAGGTCACTTTTCATCCTTTTAGTGGAAAGAGAGAGAGAGTGCGCTCCACCAATGAGGAGAAGGCTTTTGTTATGTATTTTTTTTCAAAAATCATTTTAGCATTTTCAATTTTTAGTTTTATTGAAATGGCTTGAGTAATTGTCACTTTCCAGTAGTACCCAAAGTTTTCCATGGAGAACCCTCCAAGACACTATTAATGGGGGACCTACACCTTATGTATACACATGTACTTTTTAGAAAAAACCCCTTCTCTACACTTTTCTGATTTTGTAAGTTTTCATTAGGGCCAAAAATGTTTCAAAATGGCACTTGTAAGAAAATGATTAAGTTGCTAATTAGAAGAGGTTTAGAGGAAAAAAAACCCTCCAAATTTGGCTGCCTGAATGTGATTAATGAGAGAATGTATGATTCATTTAAGAGATCGGGTATTAAATATCATCAATCTTTAATGGACATTAAGTGTCACCTTTTCAGTCTTATTCTCTTGGAAATTGCAAAATCTTGTATTTTTGAATTTTTGCACCAAAAGATGTCACTCGTTTATTCCTCGACGTTCATTTTTTGCAACCCTCTTTCAAGTGGTTCTATTTCCTGCTTTGTGATATTGTTGCCATGTTTAGGGTTCCCTACCAAAATGTTTACCATTACCTATTCTAGCAATACAAGCACAGCCCCACCACGCAAGTATAAACTTACTATTCAGTTAGATCCTATCTATTCATCTTGGAGGAGTATACACCATCGAGCATTGTTGGACAAGGATGAAGCTAACAGGTTGCGATTACAAGGAAATAAGCATATAGACTTATGGGTGGATGGAAATATTTATCCTCTGGACCCTTCTACAAGTAAACATCCTCCTTTTTACAATATTCATGACTACATAAGGTATGTTGGAGATGGTTGTGATGGGATGCTTGGCTATTGCATGAGGTTATATTCCGAATCTTTTACATTTAGAGAAAAAATGCATGAAATGAAGGCAGCATTAACAATGGCACAAAAAACTATTTCTGAGCTAATGGACAAGGTTGATAATCGAGAAAACTCTAATCAATCATTGCAAGAAAAATTATTGTGCTTGAAAGAAACTCCAATAGGATTTAGACAGAGAAAAAGACCACTTAAAAATACAATGGACTTGTGTAGTCGTGTGAAGAAAAGGAGACTAAATCTTGCAAAGAGATGTGTCTTTAATACTTCAAGGTATTAATATTTGAGAGAATGATGAGAGTATTAAGCTCATTAAAGAAACCATGACAAAGAAGGAAATTATAAGAAAAGTATCAAATGTATGCTTGGATTAAGTAATGGGGCCAATGCAAAATATCCTTGTATTTATTGCATGGAGAGTTTGGGATCAAAAGAATGGAGTACTTTGCGGCCATCAAGAAGAGCCCTAACTCGGAACTCTATAGATTTGAGCAAGTTCAAAAACATGAATGGCTTGTGGGATCCTATTCTCTCAATCTCTCTAAGGAATGTTCACATTTGTACATTACATGTAGAGATTAGAATAATTGATAAGTTTCTTAGATTGCATATTGATTATGCATATTCAATAAAACTAGTATCTTTGTTAGATGAATGCATTGATAAATGTGAGGCTTTACTGTCAAAAATGGGTTTTCATGGAGGTCAAGTTCACATGAGAAACGATCCAATAGCCTCAAGGAAAACAAGAGAGGTCTTAGCAGATGTCTCTATGGGGGGTGCAAAAGCTAGAGATTTCTAAGAAATCATACTGCTAAACAAATGAACGCATTGTGGGAGTGTTGGAGAGAGTTGTGTGCAATCACAACAAATGTGGCTAGCACACCACGAATTGCATTCCTACGAATGGAGGTTTGGAGACACCTTAACATATTTTTAAAAATTCACAGGGAGCAAAAGATTACATCTAAGTATTGCAATTGTGAATCTTGTTCAAGCAATTAAGGAAGCTTGGGGAGAAAAGGATATTACTTTCTACTTGGTAAGATAGACATAAATTTGAACCTTTTGGCTTTGAAAACAAGGTTTAATGATTTAAACTTATTCTTTCTTGTTGGGTTGTCACAGAATATTCTTCTTGTTCATGGGCCTTATTTTGTGGAAGAGCAAGGGCCCCTAGCAACTTATAGTAGCCAAGGTATGGAGAAATCTCACTACCAAGCATATGTGTTTCTTTCGGAGCACCAGACATGGAGGAGAAGCAACAAAAACCAATGTCATTCAGGAGTTATTCAATTGGTTTTTACGAAGACAACTTCAAAGATCGAGAACACAATAAATGCAGTGAAATCTAAAATATTGATACTATTTTCAAAATATTATATACATGGCTAGCTTTTAAGAGCCTTTACATCCTCATCCTCCTCATGCATTTTTCCTCTATAACATAAAAACTTTCTTCTCTTGTATCCAGCTATGGATTTGATATCTGTTTTGTTTGCTGCTAAAACATAAGATGAGTATGCCAGGAAGTATCCAGCGAGGCAAAGAAGCTGGGACCATAACCAAATATTCGGATGGCTGCTGTCTTTTCCAAAAACATAACTTTGTGTGCATTGTACTACAAACTTGAGTATCCAAGGATCCTTGTAAGTGCTTTAACACAGACAATTGGCCATGAGGCCTCCTCTGAGAAAGTGCTATGAAAAACCAACATAATATTGGGATCAATCTTTGATATATAATGCCCAACTGCAACATCCTTTAGGAAACTACCACCAACTCTCGATCCTTTGGCTCGTCCCAAGAAATTATCCTCATCTACAATCTCCAATTGTAAAAGCAACAGTCAGAATGAAAAAAATGAAAAAATGTATGTGGTTTCACAAAAACAAAAGAATGCATTACCCTTTGATTTTCATCACTCTCAAGTTTGCTTGGAGCTCCTTTACATATTCTGATTCCTCCCTTCCAAAATTGGAGATTCCAAGCTTCTCTTGAAATTGGTCAAACTCTTTGAACTCTTTGTCAGCAGCCTATAACTCTTTCTTAGCATCTTTAACCTTGCTTAAACATAGGGAAAAAGCATTTGATGCATCTATAAACTTATCATCAGACATTTGAGTATCTAATTTGAGTAAGTCCTCCTTGGACTCATTTTCAACATCCACTATGCCTTTTGCATCTATAGATAGCTCTGCAATAACTATCAAGCAATAATCTTCTCTCAAATTGAAAAGAATTTGGAGATTAGACAATAATATGTACTCCTTGTCTTTAATTGGGAAAGTAGGCAAAGATGGAACAATAAGGCTTGAAGGAGTGTCAGATGGCTCATCAACCTCTATAGAGGTCTCTTCAATTACTGTCTCTACTCTGAATTCAGCAACATCTAGGTCCTTTGCAACTAATGCTTCCATCTGGGTGTCTAGTTGCTCCTCAACATCAACTTCATCTACAATCTCTTTAAGAAGGCAACAACTAGATAATTTTGAGGTTTCTTTATGCTTTTCATAAGATCTTAGAGGGTATTTCACAAGGAAAAATACAATGAATGTAGTAGACTTAAGCATAAGCTTGCATTTTTTTGGGTGAAAACAACAAAATTCAGGTGCATAAAACATATCAAGAGAATGATAACCACATTTCTTGGTAAACAAGGACTTCTCAAAGCTTGACCTTGTTTGACCTTCCAACTGGGGTGTGAACATACTCCTTGGAATCCAACTGAACAACAGGATATGCCAAATCTTCAAACTCTGCAAAATCTTCCTTGATAAACTCATTTGAGAAATTGAGAACTTGATCAAGGTCCCACCCTGGATTGAAAATCTCCATAGCTGTTGGATAGAAACCAATGTCAATATTGTTTTCTATGAGAAAATCCAAAAGCTTCTTAGAGGCTGTGACATCTGTAATTTGAGACAGCCCAAGGATCCTCACAGGAGACTTTGAAGCCTTTCCCTTCTTTGGATCCCTGCTTGAACCTTTAGTTGTCACAGACATATGAGATGCTATTGAAACATTTGAGGCAACTGACTCCTTTGTCATTGTGGGCTCAAGGACTCTTTTCCTCCTCATAGATGTGGAGGTAGACATGTGTGACATCTCTGTACCAGACATCTTCTTGAGATTCAAAAGCTCAAGACTGCTTGCCTATACAATGCGAATATCAAGGTATAAGATTTTTGAAGTGGTGCACTCGCTCTATGTTGCAGGATCTAGCAATACGACACAAATGCACACCGTTTCTGCGAGAGTAGGAAAACGAGTGTTAGACGAGTCAGCAATACGACGCGATAGGAAGAAAATCAAAAGCTTTCTATTTAACCTCTCACACTGTGTTGGACGATATAGGAATAGGACGAGCTAGGAATACGACATGATCTTGACGGAGGGGGGTGACGGAGTATGGACGGAGGGGGTGACGTGGAGATTGAAGACGGAGGGGGGATGACTGAGTATGGACAGAGGTGGTGATGCAGGAGGTGATAGAGGGGGTGACAGAGCAGGTGATGTAGGGGGTCATTGATGAACAAGGAGACGGAAGGGGTGATGCAGGAGGTGATAGAGTATGCGATGTAGGGGGTGACGAAGTAGGTGATGTAGGGGTTGACGAAGGGGGTGACGGAGGGGGTGATGCAGGGGTTGATGGAGGGGGTGACAGAGACGGTCCGATGTGCGAGGAAATGGAGAAGAAAAGTGCGCAAAAATTTTAGGTTTCCTTAAATAGGCATAAGCGCGGGAACAAGGAATATTCCAAAAAACCCTAATCAAACAACTAATGAGAACATGACACATGGAGATCTACACACCCAGAGTATATAAGAACTTCTCAGTTGGCGCGAACGAGATTTCAAACCTTACATCATGACTGCCATTCGTCCGTAGCTCTAACGTATCCGATCGACACAGGTGCCGTACGTTCGACGTCAGTGACATCGAAAGCTAGTGACATTTGAAACAACGCGATAGAATACTTCAGCAGCTAAAGCAAGCACCTTCATCGCGTTGTATGATAATCGAATCTCCAAAACAACACGGTATCATTCATCGGCTCTTTTGCAACATCCTTAATCGCATTGTATGGTCCTGGAATATCTGAAACAATGCGATATCATTGATCATCTCTTTTGCAACATCCTTAATCACGTCGTATCGAACTTCACTGCTGCGCGGGAAACTCGTGCTTTCGATTGCGTTAGAATCTGCCAATATGAAGCGATTAGGACAAATAAAAAACTCAAATTCCCTTTATTGCGTTGTATTGGTCCTGCCTTTATTGCCAAGCGAGAAGGAGTTCAAGGCTTTTATCCAGTCGCTGTTACGATGCGATGGGAATTAGTTGTCTTTATGTTTACATTCCTTATCGCGCCGTGTGGGTCTCGATGGCCAGGACAAAACAAACTGCTAGGAAGGTCTTGGTGAAGAAATCTTTTGAAGAAGGCCCTGAGCTAACTATTGAGGAGACAATTGAAGAAATTGTTGTCCCTGTTACACCAGTTGGTAAAGTTTGTTTAGGTGAATCCTCAGAGAACAAGTTATTTGGTGAGTTTGAGCCCTCAGCTTCTCCTCACTCTCAGGTTCCCAAGGAAAAAGAGAAAGTCAAGATGGTTTTACATGCAGATATGTTTTGTAGAGATAAGGAAAGCTCAAAAGTCCACTAGTTACCTCATTCCTAAGGCTGCATTTTTTAGACTAGTCAAGGAGATATATGATAGATTTTCCTTTATTGCTTCTGTGGATGACCTCAACAAGAGATGGCAGCTATCGGGCTATGCTTGCAAGAGGCAGCAGAGGATTTTCTAATAGATTTTATGTAGGTTTGACAGTGTTTTGAAGCCTCTTCCATCAACTGATCAAAAGGCATTTGAAATCCTCAATGTTCCACCTAGGAGAAAGCAGAAAGAGACACCAACACCCAAGATTGAAGAGGTTACCCATTTTTATCCTACAAGGGTTGCAAGTGAGCAGGAGGTTGTCTTGGAGGAGAAAAGGAAAGAGGTAATAGAAAATGAGGATTTGATCTGTCAGAGAAAGATTTTGTCTCTTGGCCAAGTGAGTTATGAGAGGATGGGCAAAGTGTACGACCAAATGGTTGTGAATGTTTCTTGGCCAAGTGAGTTACGAGAAAAAGGATGCTCAACTAACAGATTCAGTAGTTTATTATTGTTTGAGGTAAGGTCTTTTGCTTCTCTTTATTTATAATGAGTTTTTCCAAGGGTCCTTATATTGCAGTCATTCTCTTATTCATTCTCTACTTTGTATACATGGCATATGTTGCTTCTCTTAGCATTGATATTGCTAAGGGTAAATTTGTTATTGATCCACTTCTGTCTGGATTTGTTTTCAAAATCTGATTCAAATATTGCAAGGTTTTTTAAGGACTTCGATAGTGTCACAAACCATCATATTTTTTTTCCATGTATTGAAATGTACTTTCTTCAACATGCTATCTCTTGATGATTTGTCTTTAAGGTTATTTCTCACTTGTGTTTTGGTTTGTAGAGGACACTGGAGCCTAATCTATATCGACATTCCTGCAAGAGAGGTCATTTTTATGAATTCTCTTTCAGGAATCCATGGCCAATCAAAGATGTATTGTCAATAGACACTCTTTATTTTATCTTTTATTGGATAAAGTTTATAGTATTCACTAATAAGTTAATATGTGTAGTGCTGCTAGACTTGTTACTACTCACTTGGACACCAGGTTTCAAAGCATTGTTGATCCTCAAAGACCTTTCAAGTTTTTGCTTCAAGAGGTCCCATTGAAAAATGACGTACATAGTTATGGCTGGAGAGTGGTTTCAAATGCTTCGAGGATAATAGATTCAAAGTTACTGAATGTAGAGGGGGTGAATGTAAGTTTCCTATGCTTTATCCTTTTTATAGTGAAAGTCTCTTGCTACTTCAAATAACTTTTGTGCTTTTTTACAGTGCAAAGACTACCCTGAGTCATACATGTGGTGGATACAGTGAGAGGTGTGTTGAACTAGTCTTAGATAGGGCAATTACACCGATGAACCCAGATTCCCCTCTCCCAGCTAAAAATTCCAAAGGACAAGCAACAATGAAGGACAAATGCAAGAAAATGGCAACCATCAAGAAAAATAAGTTTCTAATGTCAAAAAAAAAGGCGCCCAAAATAAAGGGCCTGCCTAAGATTTCTCCATTGAAATTTAGTCCATCCCCTCTAAAGCCAAAGGAGAAAAGAGTGCTTGAGGTAATTAAGTTCTTTAAGCAACCAAGGAAAACACCTACTAAGAGGAAACTAGCGATGACGGATGAAAGTATGGAAGATGAAGCAACTTTTCCAAAGAAAGAGAGAAGTCTTAAGGATGGAGAAGTTAAAGAATAGCCCGAGGATGGAAAAGCCAAATATCAAAGAGAAGCTAAAGAATAGCCTTATAATTACGAGTTTGTCTATTAGTACTAAAGTAACATTCCCCTTGTGTATACATCTGTAGCACAATATTCTAACCCAAAATGTAATGATATGTCATTTTGATTTTACCCATGAAAGACGATTTTTTGTTCATAGAATCATAGAGAATTATAAAGCTTGTACCAAGTCTTTCCTATTAAATTGTACTGCAATTTTATAACTCATGATATAATGAAATCATTTTGGTCCACAAACGACGATTTGCTATTTACAGAATCATTGCAAAGCTTATACCAAGATTTTTTTTAAATAGTACTTATCAATGTGTATAATTCCATGTTTCTGGTAGCAATATTTGTGAGCAAAAGAAAGATTCAAAATTATTTATACATGCATATTTATGGTCCAAAACTCAGAACACTAGGAGGCAAACAACTCATACATAATACAAAGCTCTTAGCTCTTTTTCCAATTGTAGCACCATTTACCTTGAACTTATATCCAGGAGTAACATTCTCTAGAAACTCCAAGGTGTCTCTTACATCCTTAAGTCTCCACTTTGAATTAATGTTCACCTCCTTTACTTCTTGTGCAATAACTTGTACTGTAAGTTTCAATGTCTTACAATCAATATCTGAATCTAAAGGAACCCAAGCACCCAATCTAAGTTTATATCTTCTATAATCAAAACCTATGATAAGAGATTGTCGAGATATATTATAGGATAAACCCAATGATTGAGGATACACATTGCACCTTATGAAGTCACCTTTGTGGTCAGATTCCTTGACTTTCCAACATAGACCTAAAATTTTGTCCAAATCTTCCTCTGAAAATGTTTTGTTTAGCCATAAAACCTTCGTCCGTTGTAAACATGCTATTTTAAAGCAAACTACAAAAACATGCAAAGGTAAAAACCATGATAAGCGTACTCTTCTCGAGATCCTTCCACGAGTCATAGCCTTCTGAAAATCTTGAGCAATCTTGAGTTTAAAACTCTCCATTATTGCTTCATTAGGCATCTCCCAATCCAAATATGAGAGGCTTGCTAACTGCAGATCTTCAAGGTATCCATACACACCTGCTCTTGAAGGACCACATATTGTGCATAATACACAAAAATTCCACTTTCATTAAAAAAACTCGTGGTCTGATCAACATAAATAATGTTTGAAAATTCTTTATGAATGGCATGGAATGTTCCGTTGAGGCTCTCCATAGGTTGCCACTCAAAATTTGTTGATGGAAAGATATCTACAACCAACAATCCATTATTTAGCATATGCTTCAAACAAAACCATATACTCACGTAAACTTGACAAATCAAACTTACATCGTGCTTGTTGGGAAAAACATTCCCGTGGAGCCAAGTGCATATCTCTAGCCATGTAAACATGTTGCACCAAAGCAAACCAGCCTTGAGGCGTGGTTTTGAAGGCAAAGATACGTCCCTTCCAATGATATTTGATATCCCCTTGTTTTGTTTTTTTCACTCCTGGCGTTCCTCCCAATTCCATATAGTTTTGTAAGCTCGTCAAATCTATCATAAAAGAAAAACAAGGAATGCGATAGTTGAAACTCCTCTTTTAACAACAATCCTAAATGAATTATGGAAAAGGAGGTTGGAGAAAAGTAAGACAAGTAACAACTAATGGAAATCATGATATAGATGATGACCACACTAGCATTTTAAGCATCCACAATTGCTTGGTCTCTCTTACTTTATAGTAAATGTAGCCAAAATCTTTCTCTCCCTCCTTAGAATGATATGATAGAAAGGAAAATTGATTTTTTCTCAAGAAAATAAACATCATTGACTTAGAAACCTTGGGCCTAGCTCTAGCACATGTAAGAATGAAGATTCCATTGATCTTGAGCCTTTTATACATTAGGGTTTCTTATAGGTGGGCACCCTTATATTTTATTCCTGTATCACATTGGCTTCTAATCTTTTACACTACTCATAGGCTTTTCCATCATGTATATGGATTTTAACACTAGTCTTGTAGCAAAAAAACCACATTTGTTACAATTTAGACCCTTTATAAAAAACATATTTTCTCCTTAATGATAGAGATTAATAAGAAATGATTTCAAAAGAAAGTGATGATAACAATTGGAAAAAGTAGTAGAAGGGGTCAAAATAAGCTTAAGAGTTTATATTTTTGTGTCTACCTTTGAGACCATTTTTGAAAAAAAATGAAAATTTTTAGTACTTCTAATCAAAACCATCTCCAAAAAAATTTCTTAAGAAAAAACTTTTACAAAGACCATATGGATCGGCCAAAAGGGCATGGACATTTTTCTACTTATCATCTTTGATGTTTGAAGGTGGCTCTTTGTAAAAAAAGCAATCACCTAGAGCTTCGAATGAGGAGATTATGTTAATATTGAGTCACATAAATACAAATACATCCACTTGCCTATATGCTGGGGGGATACAAGTATTGATAAAAAATTAAGGCTTACTATATGAGAAGGTCGCATAAAGGTTGTTGTAGTAGCTATAGAGATTTTTGTATGCGCAATCTAACATCATCCTTTCATCTAAAGTATGCCAAAATCCTTTAAATGACACTTAAAGCTTTGATTTTTGATTAGATGAGTGAGATACAACAAATATATATTTATTCTTATCATATAGTTTGTGCATGGTTTTGTTGCTAATGTGCTCAAAATAGTAATATGCATTCCTTTTGGGCTTTTTCTTTTATTGGCTTGAATGCTTTACTTTATCTAATTGCTCCTAAGATCTATCTAATTTTTGCTAAGGTCTAAATTTTCTTCCAATTGTATAAACACAATTGACTTTCCATAAGATATAATATGGATATTGCAATAATAATGAATAATCTTGCATATAAAAATCACAAGCACATTGGTGAATAAAAAATTGGTGCACTTATGATATCTAAAGCGATAAATTACATACTAAAGGTGCTCCATTAGTACATGCAAAAAACATTGCATTTGTATTACTCTAGCTACCATTAATAATATGCTCACCAAGAATACAAAACATATAAATTCCCTAGCTATGCACATGTGGCATAATGTGACCAATGCTACACACATACATGTGCAACAAGCTATTGTTATGTGACAAATAATAAATAACATTGAGCATTCAAAAAATAAATATATAACATCTTATTTTGATAGTAATACATAAATGTCATAACATTGTCTAAGGATTAAAAAAGGTGCATATCCTCACTCCATTAAAAATAAACAAGACAAGTGGTGAGTACATGCTAGTGGTAGCTCATTAGTGAATCTATACTAAATCATCAAGGAAAAACCAAAACGAAATATGTGTTATCCCATGGGGCAAATCTACACATCCATTATGATTATAAGGAAACATGGATTTTCCCAACACTACCTCATGTGATGGATCCTAGACCTTTATAGTCATAGGTGAGAGTGAGAGATGACTTATGACTCCATTGGGAGTAAATAGAATGGTTTTTATACTTAATAAAGTACCTACAATACTGAATGCCTATTTGGGTGATAGTCTTGCCATCATTAATGATAATTTTAGGTACTAAGATTTTCTAATTAGTAGGAAATAGTGGCACATTCTCAATCTTCATCACAACATGATCCTAGAGCAAGATACATCAGTGCATGTATAAGCGGAAAGGGTAATGCATGTGATAGGGGGATTGAGAAAGGGGGTAGACACCTTCATAAGAAGGTAAGAATTAAATAATAATAATGCTACAAATGCTAATGAAACATCTCCTTTCCTCCATCCCAATCAAGTTGCACTTCCAAAACTAGATGTTGCAAAGTGTAGGTGACATCATTTCAATTTTGATCTCATCAATGGGTTGCAATACATTGTGCTCATTAGTATCACTCTCACAATAATTGTTTATTGGACCCATCATCTCCACCATGTTCCTTGATGTTATCAAAGAGAAAGACAACCTTGGGGGTTCACTATATGTAAAACCTCTATATCACATTTGTTCACGGATTATTTAAAAATACCATTATCTTTACTTTTTTAGAAATAAAATATACCCCTTTCTATGCATGATATAAGTGATCCCTTTAAAAATGGTATTTAAAAAATCCATTCTTTTGAACCCACATGATAAGCTTACATGTTTGTGAGTAATCACCCTAATAAAACAACTAATACTACTTGATGGACTAGAAATAGTAAGAAAAGAAGTCATTACAAAGGCTATTTAATAGCCTTGGCCAAAAGCTATGGATTTCTCTCACCTTCAACATCCCATTTAGCAATAGAAAAACAATCTTTATAAATGATACACACAGAGAGAGAGAGAGAGAGAGAGAGAGAGAGAGAGAGAGAGAGAGAGAGAGAGAGAGAGAGAGAGAGAGAGAGAGAGAGAGAGAGAGAGAGAGAGAGAGAGAGAGAGAGAGAGAGAGAGAGAGAGAGAGAGAGAGAGAGAGAGAGAGAGAGAGAGAGAGAGAGAGAGAGAGAGAGAGAGAGAGAGAGAGATGTGTCTTAATCTCCTCTTCTTGGCCCCATATGCTATGATCAAGTCCCCCAAATTTCGAGCCTTGAATATTTGAAAATACAAGAAGCGTTGGAGAGAAACCAAGCTACAAGAAGGCTCCTTAATTATCTTCAACTCCATTACCCTTAATTATGTGGATTCCAAATATGGAAAACTCCTTATTAGTATAATCCAGAATGTCCTTCTCATCTCGATAACCCTTTACAATGACTCAAATGGAGACTTCCTCCTTGTGCCTTGTGAATTTTTGGAATAGAAACTCCTTCCCTAGTATCGGAAAGGAGGGGAGATTTGCCAAAGAAAGAGACTCAATAGGCATTGATATGCCTTTATGCTTCCTCTCTTCTAACCAATTACTAATTTTCAAGTTGACTATATCAAGATCCTTTACCATAGCCTCCTTTTGTTGAATGGGTAGGACCACCTCCATGTCCATGTCAATATCCTCAACATTTGTGATTCTATAATAGGTGGCCAAAATAAACTAAGAGGCTCTTCTAAATAAACTAAGCGGCTCATAAACTTAGGCTAAAATTCAAATATTTCATTCCTCTTTTTATGGAACAGACAATCCAATGCTTTCCTATAATCTTCAAGAAGTTGTTGGAGCCTTTTCTTTACAACTCTCTTTTGATTGTACTAGCTTCCCCAATATGGGCAATGTATGAAGACCTTGGAATATTCAATAATTATTTATGACTCCACTAAGTCCTTAGAACTAGTCTTCCATGAAATATTTGTTGGACATTATGACCTATTTTGTGTTGAATGGAGCATTGAATATTGTCCTATCATTCTCAAATGATGCAATATGCCTAGTTTGTAAAGAAAGGAGAACATCTTCTCTGTTGGGTACTCATCTCTTGCACTAAATCCTTCTTTTGGTTTTCTATTGGTTGGTTTGTTTGTTTGTGGGTTTGTTTTGTGTGTTAAAAAAAATAAAAATTGTTATGGTTGTTAAAAATGAGCGCACCCCCGTCCTGCGTGCATGCGCGGGGCGAGAGTAAAAAAATTTGCATCGGCAGGATCACGCGGGGCGTGGGCGGCGACATGCGAGTCACAGAAACCACGGGGGCATCCCGAGGCACGTAAAACCAAAAACAGGCGCGTTCACGCATGACACGAGAGATGCGGCCATATGGCAAAAATGAAGAAAAATTAATAAAACCCAAACCATACTTCGGATCAAAAAACCGTAAAAAGGAAAAATGTGTGGGAGACGAGGGGAAGATGATAGAAAAATGCAACATGGGTTTCAGGGAAAAATCAGGGTGTTCACATGGGAAAAACACAAGAAACAGACCCGAAAACACATACGTGTATTAATATCGAAAAATCTGCGCGTCGAAACAAAGTATGGAAAGAAGGAAAAGTGTGCAGAATAATGTATCCAACAACCTTGTAATGGAAAAACATAGTTTCAATCAAGATAGGATGCGTGCACATGGAAAAGACCCCAAAAACAGACCCGAAAATGGACTCGAAAATTAATATGAGAAGAACCAATTGCCGGAATGAAGTGCGATAAACAAGAAAAATGTCTGGTGGAAAGGGATTCACAAGGCTGGCGCATCAAGCTCAGTTTGGGGGGGGGGGGGGGATTAGGAGGGATTCACCTGGGAAAAACACAAAAAAGACACTCGAAAACACTCGAAAAAATTAATAACTAAAAATATAGCAGTCAAAAGAGGGGGAAGGGAAAAGGAAAAAGTGGGGGAAAGGCTGTGAGACACAACTGTCAAATTAAATTGGAATTTCGATGAAAATAGGGCATGTTCACATGAAAAAATGTGAAAAATAGGAACAAAAAGGGCCCAAAAACCGGCAAAAATTAATAACGGATGTTCCGTGCATCGAAATGACATAGAGTAAAAAAGAAAAAAGGTCAGGGGAAATGGGTAGGGTAGGATTGGCATATTAGATTAGTGTTTCGAAGTAATAAAGATGCATTCACATGGAAAACCGTTCAATTTATGGGAATTGCTTCAAAAATTAATAACTTTAGAACCGTCTGTCGGAACAGGGGTTGGTAAAAAGGAAAAATGGACAGTTCAAAGGGATGAACAAAGTTGTAAGGTTGGATGTGAGTCTTAGTGAATGTAGGGTATGTTTACATGAAAAAATCGCAGAACAAAGAATAAAGGCAAACGGTCAAGAAACAGCTCTGAGGACATGATGAAATAGAATGAAGGAGTGGGGAAGGGACCCCATTAGAGCATAAAAATTGAATTTTCGCATTTGGAGGTGGATAGATGTATTTCCATGATGATATGCAGAAGTGATGTGCAGGGACACGTCTCCACAATTAAGACCTTAATAGGAAGGGTAAATCAAACATCAAGTACCTAGTACCACACATCAGACCAACCACAAACATCCCCACACTTAAGACATGACTGTCACTGAGAAACAAAAGGTGTAAGATTAGAAAAACTTGGCCCATATTGCCGAGGAGTAATGTCGATTATCGAGGTTGCGTCTTGTATCGTTGTCGATTGCAGGAGGTACCAAGGTGTCTTCACAGCACACGTCCTTCGTGGCAGGGACCATGCGGTAGCACCTAGGAAGGTAGCTGGTTGAAGGAATCACAGGAAATTCGTCGATGATGAGCGATATTGCACTCAACTCACGATCACTCAAATGGAATGAAAAACATTCACTCGCCCCATTACTAACATCACTCGAGTGAATAATGATGAAACCCAAAGCTCACACCCGGTTTAGGAGTCGACAAGGGAATGGTGCAGACCGAGTATACCAGGGTGCACAGTTAATGGTGTATTAGTGCGTCCCGCCCTATTTGACATAGGTGCAAGGAGGAAAGCCAGGGAGCCTTACAGTGCAGTGTATAGAACAGAGTGAGGTGTCATGCGCTGGTGATAGAGACCCATCCTGTGGGTGTAGAGGGAAATAGAAACGTACCTGACTCCAATGGTTGTAATGTCCCTCAATCCTCACCTCTCAATAATTGATTGAAGAAACATCTATCACACTTAGCCCACCCTCTGTCTCACTCTCTGTTGAAAGATATAGAGGGCAGCCCATTCTTGAAACCCATTGATGTAATCCTCACTGTCACTTGTGCAGAGGTTGTATGCCTTGTGCGCTTTTGATGATGCAACAGTGCATCCCGCCCTGTGCCAGTATATAGTGCAAGAAAGAAGGCCAAGGAGCCTTATGGTGCATTGAGAGGCCCAACCCATGCGTGCAACACTTCATTCACACATCTCACCTCTCATTTGATTTGAAGGGAAAGACTGGTCACTCACCCCACCCTCTATCTCACGCTCGCTAATAAATATAGAGGGCAGTCCCTACTCACGTCCCCATCTTGTTATGATGAAAGCTCACATCACTCAAGGGATTGGTGATGAAGATCATGTCAGTTGTTGTTATCAGGATCTTGAAGATGAGACGTACCCAAGGAGGCAGCCAACAAGTCTCGTACTTCAATGATTTGTAAGAAAGGTCGTCTATTAAGAAGGACATACAGATTGATATTGCAGAGATAACGTGCCAAGGGAGGTGGCTTCAAATTACTTGCTGAAAAGGTTCTGCAGGTGAGTCAGCTATCCTGAACTGCGGGGTATTACCACCTTTTCCACAGTCAGCTTCCCACCCAAGGGTGTTTCTACCTTTTCTTGGAATGAGGCCTGTTAGGACAAGGAGTTTCTTCCTTTTCGCCCATAACAGTTTTGTTTGTTTTGTTTTGTTTTGTTTTTGTTTTTGTTTTTTTTTGTTAAGAAAGAGAATGGTAGAAATACCATGTGTCAGGACCAACCTTGCCACCGTTGTTGGATACCAGACGAGAAAATAACAAAGTCAGGTTGAGAGGTATCTATGAGGGGCTAGCAAAACGAGACCGCCTCATGATGAGAATCATAAGGGCTATCAGAAATACGAAGAAAAGGACAGTGCGATGCCCAAAAGGGGAAGGATAGGTCGACTGTGATTGTCAAGATCCCCAGGGAGGGAAGTACTTCTTCAGACAATAGCCATTGATCAAGAAAGGATCATCAGAGGCATCAATGGTCTGCACCTGAACAGAGCCATTAGGATTGACAGTAAGTACCTTGTACGGGCCCATCCACCGTTGTTGAAGCTTGGCAGGAAAATTGCCAAATCTCGAATCATAGGCTAGGACAAGATCACCTTCTTTGAACTCCTTATGATTGATGAAACGATCATGGTAAGCCTTGCGTCGTACTTGAGTGGTTGCCATACATTGTAGGGCCATCTGCCATATCTCATCCAAACATTCCAAGTGCAGAAGGCGGTGTTTCAGTGACTCATCATCTCCCAAGGGTTCTTTAACTACCACTCACAAAGAGGGCAATTCTAGCTCAACAGGGAAGACGGCTTCGGTACCATACACTAACTGGAAAGGGGTCTATCCTGTAGCTATCTTATGGGAGGTTCTGTATGCCCATAGGGCCTCTGTAAGTCGATCGTCCCAGTCGCGACGATGTGCAGTAATCGTTCTTGTCAAGATCAAGCAAAAGATGTGATTGGTAACTTCAACTTGGCCATTGGCTCTGGGGTAATGGGGAGTGGACTTGCGATGGTGGATCTTATACAGCTCTATCAGCTCCTCCATGATTTTGTTAAGGAAATGAGTACCTCTATCACTTACTAGCTCGAGGGGACTGCCAAAACGGGTGATAATATTCTCGTACATGAACAGGGCTACATTGTTACCATCGTCCCGCTTCAGAGCTTTAGCTTCATACCACTTTGTGACATAGTCCGTACATACTAAGATGTATCTGTACTGCCTCCATTTGGTGGGTGGATCAATGGGACCCACAAAATCAATCCCCCACTTCTCGAATGGCTTTAGGGGAAGAATAGGTTGCAGTGCATGGCACTTGTTTTGGTGGGTTTCCCCATTCGCTGACAAGCATCACATCTCTTGCAGTAGTCATATGCATCCTTGTGCAGTATCCTACTAACAGAGCCTTCCTGGTTGTTGCTTCTCATGCGAAGTGTCCACCACATGGTTCGTCATGGCATACTTTCAATACTGTGCCGATTTTATCCCCTGCAACACATCTTCGCAACACTTCATTTTTGCCTCTCTTGTACAGTGCACCGCACCTAGTAAGGTGTAGAGGGCTGATTCTAACAGAAGCTTCTTCTTCTCACGGCTTGAGATGTCAGGAGGATATTGTTAAGTTGCCAAGAGATTGGCTATGTTTGCATACCAAGGAGTAACTATTTCAACTAGAAACAAGGAAGCATCAGTAAGGTTTGGATCATCCTGTTCCTCTTCTGCAGTTTGAGGGATTCGTGATAGATGATCGGCTAGGACATGGGAACGGACAGGCTTAGAGACCACTTCAAAATAGAACTCCTGGAATAGGAGAAACCATCTCATCAGCCATCCTTTAACATCTACTTTGTTCATCAGGAAGGATAGGGCTTCATGATCCACGTAGAACTTGAAATGCATTGACAGTAGAAGTGTCTAAACTTCTCTAGTGCAAACACCATTTCCAACCACTCAAGCTGTGTCACTGTATAGTTCCGTTCCCTATTAGTGACCTTCCGGCTGGCATAATATATCGGTTGATCTAATTTAGAGGGGCCCTTTTGACATAGGACAACACCTAGCCCTTCAACTGATGGATCTATATGCACATGGAACTCCTTCGTCCAATTAGGAGGCTGTAAGATAGGTGCTTGGATAAGGCATTGTTTTAGGGTATTAAAGGCTTCTTCATAGTCATCAGTCCAAAGGAAATCTGCATCTTTCCTTAGGAGCTTGTGCAGAGGGGCTGCCTTGGTTGCAAAATGTGTAATAAATCTTCTATAGTAACCCACATGGCCAAGAAATCCTCTCAATTGCTTGAGGTTTGTTAGTGCTGCCAAGGTGGCAATCTTCGTCAGGTCTGTTGCAATCCCTTGTGCAGAGACAATATAGCCTAGAAGAACTCTTGATGAGATGCCAAAGACACATTTGTCGGGGTTGAGAGAAATCCCATACTCTCAGCATCTATCAAAACATTGCTCTAGGTGTCCCCAGTGCTCACGGATTAAGCTATAGACACAAAAGTCATCAAGATATACCTCAATGAAATCATACAAATGATTCTGGAAGGCAGCCATCATTACTCGTTGGAAGGTGATAGGAGCATTACATAGCCCAAATGGCATCACTCTATAGGCATAGGTCCCCCATTCTGTGGTAAAGGTTGTTTTGGATTGGTCCTCTTCTGCGATTTGGACTTGGTTATATCTGCTGAATCCATCCAAGAGGGAATAGAGCTCATGACCTGCCACTATGTCCAACAGTTGGTCTATAAAAGGGATAGGGAAATGATCCTTCTTCATCTTCGAGTTCAGCTTCCGAAAGTCCACACATATTTGAAGTTTCCCGTTCTTCTTGGGTACTACCACAATGGGCGAAACCCATTCACTGTTAGCTACCACGGGATAAATGAACTCGGCTTCAAGAAGTTTTAATAATTCAACCTTCACCAGAGCAGAATAATTAGGATTCATACGTCTTTGTCTTTACCTTAAAGGTTTGGTATCAGGCTCTAAGTCAATGTGATGTTGACATACTATGGGATCAATCCCCTTCAGATCTTTATATGACCAAGCAAACACATCTAAGTTCTCCTTTAATAAGTCTTGTAGGACCACTAGTTCTTCTTCTGGAAGATTGAGGCTGCCCACTTTTAGGTGATGTTTAGTACCATAAGTATCCAGGAACGTCACTTGTCTTTCACCTTCCACTTCGCGGATAAATGTCCCACGGATTGCTTCTGGATAGAGGTCTTGACTCTTTCAAGGGAGTAGTATCATCTTCTGATGTTCCACTAGAACCAGTGTCCTCCTTTTGAACAGATGACTCATTTGTTTGTTGAGATTTTTGGAGGGTATCAAAGCTTTGTTTGCTTCTGTGTGAGTGGTGATTTCTTCTGGACTTAGGGTTTCATCTTCAGAGGATGTGTCCAGGAATGCCACATAGGACGGACCTTCTAGAAGTCGAGGCTTTGATAGCTCTGGCTTCTGTTGGCAGGGGGCATCATCATCATCTTTTCTCTGGATTGAACGATCAGGGCGATAGGAGCCACTGGTGAACTTAATTCTTATGCCTTTGATCCATTTCTTATGAAGATTTTGCATACTTTGTGGTCCATTGGCCAACCCAAATGGAACCATGGTCATTCCATCCAACACCCTAAGATCTTCGGCCTCTGAGGTCTCTGTAGGGACATCAACAAGATCATCCACTACCAAAGGATCTTTTTCAACTGCACTTTCATAACCTGCTTCATTTTCTTCCTCATCATTTTCATCCTCTTCCTTTGGAGGCTCTGTCTCTGCTTCTGTAGAGGCTCTGTAGGAGAAGAACATATCTTTTGCCTCTGTGTCTGTTTCTGTTTCTGCTTCTGTCTCTGGCTCTGTCTCTACAACTATCTCTGTGATTGCCATGTAACAGGGAGAACAATACATCCATGCTTCTATTTCGTTGTCAGAGGTGATTTCAGAAGTCAATTCTAGTTGAGGTTCAAGGAGGTATTCTCCCATGGACAAAGACTTTGCTTCCTTTGGTAGTTGGCTTACAATGCCCACTGTTAGGAACTGTGTCTCTGTTTTCTTGGGAAAGATATGTTTAACAGCCTCTTCATCTCCTGATGTACCATTTGTTACCTCGTTGGAGGAGTTAGTTATGACTTCGATGGATGTGGATCCATTGCCTTTTTGTGATTCATATAATTTCAACACCACTTTGTTGGGTCCTCTGCCTAGAGTTAGGGTTTCTTTGAACCAATCCGTCCTAGCTCTTGCTTCAAAAAGCCAAGGTCTTCCCAACAACAGAGGGTATGAGGTCCCATAAGAATTTGGTTTGACCACCAAATATGTCAGGCAATAGTCTCTTCCTGCAAGGGTTGTTTTTACATATGGGAGGATGCCCAACGGTTTAATTCTGCTTTGGTCTGCCAATCTGATAAGCCACTGTATAGGTTGAATTCCTTGCAACCCTAAGTCTTTCATTGTCACATCCGTCATTATATTTACTAATGAGCCTCCATCAATCAATGCATCTGAGATAAAGCATCCTTCTATCCATACACTGATCTTTGGGGTTCCATGGTCTAGGAAGGCGTTAGCTACATCTACTTCCTTTACAGGCTCCGGGGCCTTATTGGTCTTGGTCGATGTTAAAGGAGCAATCCTTAGTCCATATCTTCTTGTCAAGATGCTTTTGAATTTCTTTTGGCAGCTGGGAGACGACATCAGCAACTGTCGGAATGTTAAGTTAGGTTTAAAAGTGTCTAGGTCTTTTACCAAGTCATAATCTTTGATAGGATCGATAGGCTTCTCTAGCCTACTGGGGAATGGGGCTATACCCATTTTTATCTTTCCTTTTTCTTCTAACAATTGCAGCATCGGCACTTCTTCTGTTTCTGGAGGTGCTTTTGTATCATCTATCTCTTGTACCTCTGGTCCTATTTCTGGGACTATCTCTGTGACTCTTTGTGGCACTACAATGCTCTGTACTGCACTGTTCTGTCCTGTACTGCTTTGTTCCTATGTTGACAAGTTGAACTTCACAGTCTTGGCAGGGGAGTTATTTTCATTCTGAACAACTGGTTTCTTCTTCTTGGCACACATAATAGCGGCAACTTCCAACTCTACAAATTGGAGGCAGGCTCTTGTACCTTCTGTTGGCTATCAGTGCCATTGGCCTTTACAGGGGCTGGACTTGGACAGTCCTTTGCAGTGTGGCCTTCTCCTTTGCATTGGTTGTATAAGGGCTTATAATCCACAGATCGTCTAGGGTTTAGACAATTCGGGGAGATATGACCCTTTTCTCCACACCTATAACATTCCACGTCTTATCTCTGACCACCGCCAGACTGTCGGCCTCTGTAACTTTGAGAGGGAAACCTCCTTGGACTGAAATTAGGACCAAATTCCTTAGGCTTTGGTCCAATATCTTGTGATGTCATTTTGGATTCTAGTAAGTTGAATCTTGCATTTTCATCCTTCTGTCTTCGCTCGTGCATGTCTTTCAGAGAGCAAATATCCTCTGTATGGTTCTTTCGCAAATAGTAGGAACAGAAGGCTCCAGGAATGGTTGGTTTTCGGGTACATTCAGTGGCTAAATATCCCGCTTGATGACACTTTCCGCACCATGTATTAGAACGCATCACATCTCTTCCAGCTCCCGTAGGAGTGGATATATTAGTGGTATTCACCTTCAGCGTATGTAGCTGCTTTGTAATCACATCCATAAGCTCTTTCTTGATACTTGCAACTAAGTTGGATAAGTAGTCCTTCAGATTTTCACCTCCTGAAGTACTTGTAGTAGGGTTTTGTGAAGCTTCTGTAATTACTGCATACATTGGTTGGGTCGATCCAGAGGGTCCTCTATTCTGGTTCTGATTTAGAGCTCCTGTTGAGACTTGGGATTGCTGATTCCAGTTGGTAGGGTTTCGCTGTTGTTGAGTCACCATTGGAGGAACTGTTTGCGGCCACTATTGTTGTGGTTGAACCATCATTTGAGGCACTGTCGTCTGTGGTGACCACAGTGGATTAGGTGCATTATACTGTGGCACTGTTTGCATCTGGGGATAGGGGTAGGGAACTGTACCTAGGACAACATTTGGTGGGTATACCATTCCTGGCATGGGAGGAGGTAAGACTCCTCTTCCTGGAGCCATTGACAACCTTGCTTCAACTTCATCATACAATCTTGCACCTTCCACTACAGCTTGCAGATTGACTGGTCTTCTCAATTCCACGAACTTGCGAACTTATGGTTGTAGGCCTCTAAGGAACACTCCTTTCTTGATATCTTTGTTCAAATGATGGTTAGTCCATCTCTTCAGGATAGATTCCATTCGCAAGACATAAGCTTCTCCTCTTTCTCTAGAGGACTGACTTAGGTTCATGAACTCCTCTCACATTCGCTCTTCAAAACCTTCACGCCTGAATTTAGTGAGGAAGGCCAACTTCAGGTCATCCCATGTGCCAAAAGTTCATGATGCTTGTCTCTCATACCACTGAAATGCCACGCCTTTGAAAGTGGCGGGAAATATTGCTAACCAATGCTCAAGGGTTTTGGTATTGTTAGCCACACATGCTACCATAAACTCTGCTACATGAAGATCAGGGTCTCCATTGTACTCTCCCTTAAAAATTGGCAATGGGACTACATTCTCTGGCCTATCATCAATATTTCCAGGACAAATCTGACTAGGAAGGGGACCTTGAGTTGCCATGGGGACTTCTATAAAGAGTGCTTTTAGGGCATCAAAGGAGGCTTTTGCTGTGAGCTCGTTCTCAGCTTTGATTTTTGCATTCTCCCTTCTCACATACCTTTGAACTCATTCTAACGCTTGCCTCTTGATTGTATCATTCATCAAGGGATTGGCTCCAACCAGTTGGTCTGTACTCAATAGGATAGTATCAAAGAGGGCTTCAGTCTCTAGGGGATTCTCTAGCCAATATCTCCTCTACTTCCTTCTTTTCAACATCTCTAAATTCGGCTTTCAAACCACTACAGAGGGGAAGATATTCCGTTCTGAAAGTATCAAAACTCATTCTTCTTAGGATCGTTGTTGTGCCATTATAATAATGCCAGCTTCTGAGGATTTCAACAATGTATGTTGTGAAAAACACTCTGTCTACTAACTTCCAGTGGGTTGCTAATTGGACAAATAGAATATTTTCAGTGCACCAAGCATCCCACGTATCTTGTTGTTGAGCATCCACGAACAAATTCCAACCCTTTTCCTTCTTGTTTTTGTGAACCTCCACAGATCACGACTCCTCGAGCTTCTTCATGATCTCCCACTTGACGATGTCTGGAAACTTGTAAATGAATACCAAATCTTCCATGGATAGTCATTCTCTCTGCTTCTGCTCTTCAGTTTGTTCCCAAACAATTTGCCACCAAGATGCAAGTTTCTGCTGCTTCAATAGGAAGAGGAAATAGTCCACCACATAGAGCATGCATCATGATGGTAATATATTTCCGCCATTGTGGGATGAACTTCTTGTGGAAAGTGGCTTTGATAATGAGAATCTCCAACTTTTCAGTGAAAGAAGGAAGTTTGCAAACATCCATTGAATTCTTCTCTTCTTGGCAATGTCATTTCCCTCATTTTCAGCCTCTTTTGATGCTTGTTGATGGCAAGTTTCCCTGGCTGCGCACCAAAAACATGGAGCCCCAAGAGAGACACCAAGGAAAAGGAGATTCTACTGCAAGAAAATCTATCTTGTAATATCAACAAGCTTTTATTTCATTCTTTTGATGACCAAAACAAAGAAGACGACAAATCTTCACGTAGCATCATAGTAAATATCTCCCACAGATTTGATAGAATCAACCATAATCTTCAATATCTTCATAGAATCCATCAATAGAATAAAGAACATAAAAGAATACACCATTTTTGAATGGAAATCAATCACATAGTATTCATATTCAATGTCTTCATAGTTTTCTCTCTCAATCTCTCATATACAATTACACTGTTTTGATAGAATTGACTATCTCTGGATCTCTCTCTCTGTCTCTCTCAATAGTACATCATCTCCTCACTAAAATACTCAATAATGAATCTCAATAATCCTTCATAGGTCGTGGATACACCTCCCAAGAGGTATGTTTGATGTGAAGAGGCACAAATCCACTACAGTGTCTCTTCATAGCTCACTACTGTCACTGTTACTTCAGTCTTCTCTTCAGTCTTCAGCAGCTGCTTCTTCCATTTGTTTTAACTCTTTTGAACTTAGATTCATCCTTTCCAAAAGTTAGAAAACTTTTCCAAAGTCACACATACATTCTACAGAACACTTACAGAAGATCTACAGAACAGCACAGAACAGGAACAGAACAGAGACAACAGAGACAGAGGCTCTAGAGAAGGTTTACAGAGGGTTATAGAAGGTCATCAGAGAACATCAAATCCTCATAACTCATACTAAAACCATTCCAAACTATAAAAAACTATTCAATAAGCTTTCAAAACAGTTCAAACTTCATCAATCATCAATCTATGCTTCATACAGAAGAAAATCAGAACAAAACAGAAGCTATACAGAAGGTATCAAAACCAATCAAAACCTCAACGGAACCTATCAGAACATCACAGAGCCTCATATTTCCACTAAGAATCATCATGAGCTTCCAAAACATAATCAATATCATCCAAAAAACTCTTAATCACTTCCATTAAAAATCATACGTCACTCTAAATCCATCAAAAATCAATCATTCAGACCTCAAAAACAACAAAAATAGTCAAAAATTCAGTCTTTTTTCACTCTCAACACCAGGTACTTCAAACATACAAGACATGGAGGTGGTGCACAAAAGGCAAAAAACCTATTGGAAGTTTCTTAATGGTTTTAAAGAGTAATTGTAGAGTAATTTGGCATAGAACAACAGAAGAAGAAGCAAAAGGAACATGTCAAAACTCGAATATAGACCTTGAATTACAAATGGCAAAACAAAAGAGACAAGAAGCTTACAATATTTCATGTGTAAATGAGAAGTTTTTACATTGGCTAGCCTCTAGGAAGAGGCAAGGCCAAAAATGGGGCTCAAAGATTAGATAATACAATCCTTTATTCCTCCGTACGTTGGCTTGAAGAGCATGGTTTCATCTTCTTTGCCAACATTTTAGCATCCTCATCTTTTGAGATTGGCAGTTGTATATGTGGTGTTGACACTATTGGAGGTAGTGACTCCATAGGAACTCTACCTTTCATTCGTTGTAAAAATTTACTTTTTGAGTAAGGATATAGATTGCCCATTTCCTCAACCCCCGCTCTAATGGCATGAGCAACATACGATATATAGTAAGGAGCCCTTAAAGATTGGCATTCGTATCCGATGCTAAATACTTGCATTCGAATCTCTTTCCAACAAAAAATATTTTGTCTATATTCACTGGAAGGGGATAGCCTTCACAAAACTTGGTCAGTACCTTTAGCACAAAAAGGGGGAGCCTTAGATTGTCAAACAAATACTCATTGTGAAAAATTATAATCTGTAATCGACGAATATAATGTTCATCATTTACTCAAATTAATACAATATTTCTCTTAAATAAATCACATGACATAACAGTTTCATGTGTGCATGTCATCTAGCTTTGTGTGGTCAAATTTTCCAATGTATTTCTAAAGATCCATATCTTTTTTGTGCCCTATTAACTTGGAGCTATTGGCAAGGTTGATGTCCTTGAACCCCTAGTATGAGTAAGAAAGCCATTGTTGTATACAAGGACCTAGTTGCAAGGATGCATTCTTAGAAAAAAATCCAAGAACGATCATTGACCAAGAACAAGGAGAGAATCAATACGGGTCGATTTGCATCACCTTCAAGTAGATGTGGCATCCTCAATAGGATTGCGCCACTTCCATCCTTGTGCATAGTTGATGCATTATACTTTCCCATGTTGTCTAGGGAAAACCTTTTAATTATTGTATCTCTTTCTTCCCCAGTAGCCAATTGCCACCACTCATAAGCCTTTGCCTTAACTTCAATGCTTTTGAGTATCTACTAACTTGTAACAAACTTTGCATCTTCAACCACATAATCAACCATGAGATGTATATTTGTCTTATCCACTATCTCAATCTCATTAAACTATGCTAGGTAGCAAGATTTTCGTCATCACGTATGTCTAGTGAATCTAGTATATCAACCAACAAAAATAGATAGTATTGGCCATTCGACATATTAAATGCAAGTAGGCACAAGATGGATAGGCTTTCTTCCTCACATGCATCAATCGATTGCACACCCTCTAGGTCATCAAGGGCACTTAGGGCTCGATCAAAACTTTGCAGAGTAGCATCCGCTCTCTCCTCCTTTGCGTCGAAGGGCATCATCTCATCCATTTCTTCAACCTCTCTCATTGTTGGTAGGTTGTCTTTTGTTTTAAGCATATGATCCTTGTGAAGCCACCTTTTAGCCACTCTTATCCCCTAGGAGATGCAAATAGCAAAAGAATGCATGGGGATATTGAAGAATATGACATCTCTTTTAGTGTATTGTGTAGTTCTCTATGTCCTTGTGTGCATTACCATGTAATTTATCCAATGCCTTAGCTAACTTTCTCTTTGTGACTTTGCTAGTCACAAAGTCATGATTGTGAACATATTCTAGTGCCTCTATGTTCACTATGCCACTTGAAGTCATTCTTTGGTATTCCTCCATGTACACTCTCAGCACATTTGTACAAGATTGCAAAACATTCTCAATAGGAAATGACGAAGTAAACATATGGGACAACTCATGAGCATGTGTGTTGTGGAGAAAGCTTCTCCATTAGGGCAAAAAACGCTTCAAAAATGGCACTTGTAAGAAAGTGATTAAGTTGCTAATTAGTTGAGGTTTAGGAAGAATAAAACCTCTAAATTTGGTTGTCCAGATGTGATTAATGAGAGAATATTTGGTTCATTGAAGAGGCAGGCCATTAATTTCCCTCATCTTTTAATCTAGGTCAGGGGTCACCTTTTCGACTGTTTTTGTCTTGGAACTCGAGAGATTTTGTATTTTCGAGATTTTCGTACGAACTTCGCATTTGTTTGCTCCCGCGTTTTCTTTCTACACACTATTCTCTTTTACCATTCCTTTGTTGCACTTGCTTCGTATCACTGTGAGATTCTTGCTCGGTTCATTTGCTAGAATGTCTAGCAATACTACTTCAAATAACACAGGCGCAAGCACACGTAAATACAAGCTATCTATTCAGCTAGATCCGATTTACACATCTTGGAGAAGTATACATCATCGAGTATTGATAGATGAGATTGAAGCCAACAGGTTGCGAACACAAGGAATGAAGCATATAGATTTGTGGGTGGATGGAAATATTTATCCCAAGGAACCTTCTACAGGTAAACCACCTCCTTTTTTCAATGTCCATGACTATATAAGATATGCTGGAGAAGGTTACAATGGAATGCTTTGCTACTGTATGAGGTTATACTCTGCGTCTTACACATATATAGCTCAAATGCACGAAATGAAAAAAGCACTAGAAACTACACAAACAAATATTTTAGAGTTGACAAATCAGATTGATATTTTGAAAAATGTTAACAAGTCATGGCAGGATAAGCTAACATGCTTGAGAGAAACTCCAATAGGATTTAGAGAGAGGAAGAGACCATTAAAAAATATAACCAGCTTGTGTGAGAGAGCAAAGAAAAGGAGACTAAATCTTACAAAGAAATATGTCTCTAACATATTAGGCATAAATATCCGAGAGAATGAGGAAAGAATCAAACTTTTGAAGGAAACCATGAATAAGAAAGATATTTTAAGGATTCTTAAGTCACCCGAAAATGCGGATTTGAGAGGTCCAACTCTCAAAGAGTTAGTGAAGGATTTAAAAGGCACGGTGAAAGCAAATGAAATCGTAGAGACATGTGATACTGTGGGTATAAGTCGAAAAGGTTATCATGCTATCTCTGGATTATGGTTTAAAAATCTTAAATGCAATAGGGTAACTATATTTGGATTGCCCCGAGCCCTTGTAGTTTCGACTGCAAGAATTGCCATGAATCGCAAGATTCCACATGTTTTTGGAGATTACATTCACATCGAAAGGTCTATGTCCTATGAAAAACAAAAAAAAACAGGCAATTTTTTATTACAATGCGTTTAACAATATATGGGTTGATCTAAAAAAGGTGCAAATTGCAATGGTTCACACATATAAAATCATAGTAGAAGAAAGTTATGGTGTTCTAAAGTTTGCCTTGAAGTTGGATGAAGCATAGATTCAAAAGGGACAGAAGATAGAAAGAATTAGCATTTGCCTCATGAACATGGCATTGGACCATAGCAATGGTGAGGGCCAAGCTCCATTGCATAAGATCCAATCCGAGATGGAGATTTGGTGGATTGGTGCAGCCCAGGTACCAATTGAAAATCATCAAACGTTGAAATGGTTGTTCAACCATACAGGTATTTCAAATATCATTAAGTCTCAAAGTGAAGGCGAAATGTTGGTAGTTGATGGGGTTGGTAAATTTAATGTGGAATGGCATATGAGTGCTGATTTGAAAACTATCAAATGTATGCTTGGAATATGTAATGGTGCAAATGCAAAATATCCTTGCATTTATTGCATGGAAAGTATTGGATCCAAAGATTGGAGTAGTTTGCGACCAGTAAGAAGAGCCCCAAATAGAGACTCTATAGATTTGAGTAAATTTAAAAACATAGAAGTCATCTGGGATCCCATTCTTTCCATCTCTCTTAAGAATGTTCATATTTGTACTTTGCATGCAGAGATTAGAATAATCGATAAGCTTCTCAGGTTGCATCTTGACTACACATATTCCATTAAGCCATTATCTTTATCAGATGAGTGTATTGATAAATGCGAGGCATTACTATCAAAAATGAGGTTTCATGGGGGCCAAGTTCACTTGAGAAAGCATCCAATACTTTCAGGAAAAACAAGAGATATCTTGGCCAATGTCTCTATGGGAGGCTCAAAAGCTAGACGATTCTTAGGAAACCATTCAGGAAAGCAGGTGAATGCGGCTTGGGAGTGTTGGAGAGAGCTATTTGAGATCACAACAAATGTTGCAAGCACGCCGAGGCTTGCGTTTCTTAGAATGGAGGTCTGGATACACCTTGATGTTTTTTTGAAACTCCTCAGGCAACATAAGACAACATATACATATGCGGAAGAGTTCAAAAGATCAATCACAAAGCTTGTTCAGGTGATAAAAGAGGCATGGGGAGAAAAAGATATCACTTTTTATCTAGTAAAGTAACAATTATTTAATATGGGCTTATTTTGACAGGTTTTTCAATTGGTATAAAATTAGTGTTACTTTGTATTGCAGCATATTCTTCATATTCATGGACCTTACTTTGTGGAGGAGCATGGCCCCTTAGCAACTTATAGTAACCAAGGCATGGAAAAATCCCACTATCAAGCACGCACAAGTTATTTTCGAAGCACAAGGAATGGGGGAGGAGTTACAAAAAGCAATGCTTTGGAGGAGCTATTCAATTGGTTTTTTCGACGACAACTTCAAAGAATGCAGATAAAAGACGGCAATGACACATGAGCAATCGCACTTTTATATATAAGAAAGAATATATACAAAGCTAGTTTTCCAAAACTCTCTCATTCTCTTCCTCCTCAGGAATCTTTCCTCTATAACGTAGAAATTTTTTTCTCTTGTGGCCAGCTATAGATTTTACATCAGTTCGGTTTGCAGCCAAGGCGTAGGATGTGAACGCCAAAAAGTATCCTGCTCTAGAAGCAAAGTAACCTGGACCATAGCCAAAAATCCTAATTGCTGCAGTCTTTTCCAAAAACATTACTTTGTGGGCATTATATTGTAATCCTGAGAAACCTAGAAGTCTTGTAAGAGCTTTAATACAAAGTATGGGCCATGCTGCATCCTTTGAGAAACTACTATGAAGTACTAAAAAGGAATCAGGGTCAATCCTAGCCAAGTAGTGGCCGAGTGCAATGTCTTTGAATGTACTACCAGCAGCTCTCGATCCTTTGCCACGTCCCAAGAAGTTATCTGTATCAGCAATCTCCAACTGCAAATAAAACCCATACTGAATGAGCATGAAATGTAAACCTACCAATGTGTAAAAGCAAATTCAAAATTATCTTACCACTTGATTTTCATCGTACTCCAATTTAACTGGATTCCATAAATTTATTGATGATGATGTCTCATTGGTGTTAATCAATTCTTTAACATATTCAGACTCCTCTCTTCCAAAATTGGAAATCCCAAGTTCGCTTTGAATGCGATCGAAGTCCTCATTAGTAATACTCAACTCTTTCTCAGCTTCTTTGGCCTTTTCAAAACAAAGAGAGAGGGCCTCACCAGCATCAATAAACTTATCGTCTAGAGTTTCTTTATCAAGTTTGAGTATCTCTTCCTTTGATTCATTCTCTGTGTCAATTATCCCATTTGCAGCATCAGAAGCCTCTGCAATAATTGCTAGACAATAATCTTCCCTGAGATTAAAAAGTTTTTGAATATCTGACAGTAAAATGTACTCCTTGTCCTTGAAAGGTATAGATGGTAGAGAAGGAAAAGTATGGTGAGAACTCTCATTAGTTGGAGGGTTTGTATCTCCTTGGTTCTCTTCAATGATAGTCTCAGCTTTGAAGTGAGCAACATCCAAATTCTTAGCAATAGAAGCCTCAAAATCTGCATCTACAACCTCCTCTGTTTCCTTTTCATCTGCCAGATCATCTAACATGCAAAAGCTGGCAGACTTTGCTCCTTCCAACTGTTGCTCCTCACCTTTCACAGGATATTTGACAAGGGTGAAAACAATAAAAGCAGCAGATTTTCTCATCATCTTGCAGTTTTTGGAATGAGTGGAGCACAATATGTCTCTTGAATAAAACCTCTCCAGAGAGTGGGCACCACACTTCTTAGTAAACACTAACTTTTCATTTCCTGTTGACCCAATGGGAACATGAAAATATTCAATTGTGCCAACTTCAACAGAAGGACCTGCAAGATTTTCAAACTCCAAAAAGTCCTCCAAAATATATTTTTTACAAGATTTCAAAACACTGTCAAGGTCCCAATTAGGATTAAAGACAGTTTTCACAACTCCATAGAATGAGAGATCCATTCCATTCTGAAGGATAAAATCAAGAAGCCTCTCTGATGGAGTGATATTAGTAAGCTCTGATACTCCTTGACCTCTCATTACCAACGTTCGCTTCCCTAGAGATGTACTTGGCATTCTCACACTGGTGGCAAAGCATGGAGAAGAAACAGAATGCACAGGCTCATCACATGTTGATGCCCTTGAACCTTTTGAAAGCCTTCTTCTTTTACCAGTTCCTGGAAAAACCTTGGAGCCTAGGAATTCTGTGGGTTCAAACATGTGGGTTTAGACATGTTTCCAACTTGTGCCGATATGGCGTGATAAGATCGAAACGCTTCAGACAGATGTGCCTCCTCGCGCCGTATCGGTGATTCCAGCAAGAACCTTAACGAAAGAGCCGCAACTGTGATCACCCGAGCTTGGGCACTATGAGCTTAGGAGGCAAGCTGAAGGAAGACTCTGCAGAACCTCCAAAACGACGCAAACAGATAAAAGCAAAGAAGACAAACACTCTCTCTCGTGCCGTATTAGGAGAAGAGATAGAGGTCCACAAAAAACCAAAAAAAGCCGTACGGATTAGGGACACACCCTTATGTAGGCGCGGAATAATGCCACTTGGCACTATCCGTTGGGCTTCGACACATGGCAGTAGCCGTTGGCCGACACGTGGCCGATAAATACGTGGCAAACACGTGGACCGGTCGTTAGTCCACACGTAGCATATGCACGATATGCGCAAACATGTGGCACAATCAGCGTCAAACACATGTGACACGTGTCATGATTGACGTGGGTATATAAGGGGTTATTTTTCCCACGTGTACACTTTAAATTTATCGAGCTCTTCTGCCTTGCTTGCCGATACGGTGCGATCCAAGTCTTGCGTCTTCTGCATTTCTAATCTCTCGCGTTGTATCGATGGTCTTTTTGCTGAGTCCTTTGCTTCGCTGGTCAAAACAAGGTGTGCCGATACGGAGCGAGGACGTTCGTCTGAGGATTTCGTAACCTCCCCCTCGCGTCATATCGGCCTTGTGTCATTTCCAATACGGAGCGAGGGCTTCTTTACATTGTCTTCGTTTTCTCCATATCGCAGCATATCGGCATTGTCATCTCCAATACAGAGCGAGGGCGTGGTTCCATTGTCTTCGCATTCCTCCTATCGTGCCATTTCGGCATTTCTCCTCTTGTAATCTCCAATACGGAGCGAGGGCGTGCTTCCATACTGTTTGTATTGTTCATATCGTGCCGTATCGGCATTTCTCTTTTCGTCCCTTCTCGCGCCGTATAAGGCATGTTGCATTTACAGATTTTTGCCATTTCAGTTGTTGTCCTTCTGGTTCTTGTATTTGCTTCTCTGGATGGCAAGGACAAAGCAAACTGCAAGAAGAGTGTATCTGGATCGGAAGGACAGTGGGGGTAGAAGAAAGTTACAATTTGATGAATCTGAGGAGGAGCCCTCTTCAAATTTTGCTGAAGCTGGGCCATCACAGGTCCTACAGCATTTTACCACAGAAATCCCCCCTACACCAGGTATTGGCCTAACATCTTCCATGGAGTTAAAGAATTTCAGTGCAGTGAATGTTTCTTCTCCTGAAGTTGAGGAAGAAAAGGGTGAGACTTGCCCTGTGAAAGATTCATCCCCTACAATTGCACCTGAGCCTACATCTGCTGAAGCCACTGAACCTCCCAAGCCACAAAAGAGAAAGAGGAAGTCCCGGTTCTTCTATATGCAGAGATGTTTCAGTGAGATCAGGAAAGCCCAGAGAGCTACATAGCATGTCATTCCAAAGGCTGCTTTTATAAGAGTCGTTAAAGAGATCTCTGATAGATTGTCTCAAGTGGCAACTGTCTCTGGTCTAAATAAGAAGTGGCAACTCTCATCCATTCTTGCCCTGCAAGAGGCCGTAGAAGATTTTGTTATTGATTTCATGAATGATGCTTACATTGCTGCCGCCCATGCTCATAGAATCACCCTTATGAATAAGGATTTCAGCATCATCAGCAGAATTAGGTATAGGTTCAATAAAGTGTTGAGACCCTTGCCTTCCAACGATCAAAAAGCCCTTGAAATCCTTAACATTCCCCCGAAATTGTCCAGTAAAGGGAAAAAGCTTAAGGTTGAGGATGTAACTCACCTTTACTCTACAAGGGGTGTCACCCAGCAGGAGTCTTTCTTGAGTGAAAAAAATCAAGAGGTGTTGGAAACTGAAGACGAAGTTTACAAGAGGAAAGCCGCATCACTTGCTCCCGTCAACAGTGAGAGGATGGGCAAAGTGTATGGGTAGATACTTGTGAATGTTTCTGCGGGACCTGAGGAGAAATATCTTAGTATATCTCCCGAGGACAAGCCCATGTTGGAAAAAAGGGATGTCCAACTATCTGACTCCGTTGTTTTTTGTTGCATAAGGTAATGCTTATATTTTTTGTTATTTTTTTTTGCGTAAGTAAAGTCTTATAGGTTCAAGTATATTTTGGATGTAATTTGTATTGAATAGCTTTTGCTATTGACTGCAGGGCATTGGTCTCCTCTCTCACTCTCGATATCCGTAGAACCATATATATTGTTGATCCACTTCTCTCTGTGGAACTATTTGCAAAATCTGGTTCTTATATTTCACCATTTTTTCGTAGCTTCGATAGTGTGACAAAGTACCACATCTTTTTCCCTTATGTAGAAATGTATTTTTCTTTTTCTGTAGAGAAAAATTTATATTCATTTGCTTTCACCCTTCTACTCACCTCTTTTATGAATTTGCAGAGGGCATTGGAGTCTCATCTACATTAATTGTCTTACAAGAGAAATTATCTTTATGAACTCTCTCAGCGGTGTTCATGGTCAAGCACGAATGTATGTTGAAAGAAAATTACTTACTTTGATTTTATTTACAAAAAATATTTTGAACTTACAAAGCTTCCTTTTGCAGTGCTGGTAGACTTGTTTCTACATTTTTGGATACTACATATGAGGATCTTGTTGATCCTCAAAGGCCTTATACGTTTCTTCTACAAGAAGTTCCATTGCAAAGCGATGCGCATTCTTGTGGATGGAGAGTTATCTCAAATATTTGCAGAACAATGGATTCAAAGTTATTACAAATAGAAGGAGTGAATGTAAGTTAATTTCATTTGATGTTTGTGTAACCCTTATCATGATTTCTTTTCACTAACTTATAACATTTATTCTTACAGTGTAGAGACTATCCTGATTCATATGTTTGGTGGATAAGGGAGAGATGCATTGAGCTAATTCTAGACAAGGCAATCACACCATATGATCCTGACTCCCCTCTTCCTCCCAAAACTTCAATGGCCAAGGGCACAAGCAAGGGAAAGGGCAAGGGAAAGGGTAAGGACAATGCCAATGGTAAGGGTAAGGGCAAGGGCAAAGGCAATGGGACCACTGCTGCAGAGTCTAAAAAAAAAGGAATGCCAATGCTTTCTCCTCTGAAATTTGATCCATCCCCTCTTAAGCCCCAAGAAAAGAGACTACTTGTAAAGGTGAAATTCTTTCAACAATCAAAGAAAGGCCCTGTGAGAAAAAATATCTTTAAAGAAATCGATAAAGAATCAAAATAGCAAACATAAGCATACACGAGCCTTATTATTTTGGCTTTGTACATTTATATGAAATTTTTGTACCTCATGGTGTAATGAAAATTTTCACTTATAAATCGAATGTAATGTACATTTTATTTATATACATTCGAAAGGCAACTTGCTTCATGATAGCTTATGAGTTCCCACTTAAAATTATCTTAAGGACAGACTATTAAGATAAATTCCTACAAAGTTTTCATTCTCAAGGCTCAAAACTCACAATTGTGGGAGATAAACAACTCGTACAAGAGAAAGAGCGCTCGGCTCTTTTACCAATTGTTACGCCATTCACTTTGAACTTATATCTAGGGGATGTATTGTCTAGCAATTCCAAGGTATCCCTCACATCTTTCAGACTCCAATTGGAAGTAACATTCACCTTCTTTACTTCTTCATGCGGCAAAACGTGCACCGCAAGTTTATATGGTGTGCAATCTGTATCGGAATCCAAGGGAACCCAAATACCCAATCTTAGTTTGTATCTCTTGTAATCAAAGCCCAAAGCAAGAGTTTGGCGAGGGATACTGTAAGCCAAAGCCAAGGATTGAGGGCATGCACTGCACCTCAAGATATCACCCTTATGGTCGCACTCTCTATATTTCCAAAGCATTCCTATAGTGTTGTCCAAATCCTCTTCCGAAAAGTTTCTACTTAGCTAGGATACCTTCGTTCTTTGTAAATTTACTGTTTTGAAGCAAGCCACGAAGATATGGAGGGGTACAAACCATGATAAACGTATTCTTCTTGAGATCCTTCCAGCTGTCATAGACTTTTTAATATCCTGAGATATTTTGAATTTGAAACTCTGCACCGTTACCTTGTCAGGAATCTCCCAGTTTAGAGATAAAAGACTTGGCAATGGCAAATCTTCGATATTCCCATACCTATCCGCTTTAGAGGGAACCACATACTGTGCATAATATATAAAAACCTTGCATTCACTAAAAAAAGACACAGTTTGATCGGCATAAATAATGTCTACCAATACCTTATGAATGGCATGGAAAGTCCCACTTAGGCTTTCCACATGTTGCCATTCAATACTTGTTGACGGAAAGATATCTACAATGACGAACCGTTTGTTAGAACTTGCATAAATGGAAAAGAATTATATACATTATTCAACTAATAACTTACAATGTGTTTGTTGGGGAACACGTTTGTTTGGAGGCAAGTGCATATCCTTGGCCATGTAAACATGTTGCACCTTGACAAACCAGCCTTCGGGCATAATTTTGAAGGTAATGATACGCCCCTTCCAGTGATATTTTATATCATCTCGTTTTCTTCTTTTCACCTTATGAGAGCCCTTGCAAGATGGCAGCATGAAACCCAATCGTTTACATCAAAGGTTTTGGGCTCAAAATTTCCATCTGCTCCCTGGCTATAGACTGTGCAAGAGTGTATTAAACGAGAAGGGCGCCTGGAAGAAGCCATGAAAAGAATGAAAGCGCAGAGAAAGAAGCTCAAAGAGGGGTGAATGAACTAAAAAGTAGCGCCAAGAACACAAATGAGTATGTATTGGGCGCCAAAAACAATATTGAAAGATCTCTCGACTTTCAAAAAACTCATTATTAATTTCATCACATCTCTGTCACGTATTTTGTCAGATTTGTAAGTAAATAACGTCTTTGGGACTTCAAAACATGTCAAGCTTTAGGGGTTTTGGCTAAAAAAGAAGAGAGAATCACGAAATGGACTCCACTATCTCTAAAAAAGAGGAGACAAGAATACCATATTCTTGCACACGTGGCGAACTCTGTTTGGCCCTTTCCTTAATCTTGTGATTAACAAAAGTGCATTTTTTGAAGCATTTTTGGCCCTAATGATATGGGATTTCTTCTCATCATCCTCAAACTCCAACTCATATTTCATCTTGTTTCCTATTCTTAAGAAAGAGAATAAGCAAGGAAGGTCATTGCCAAGTGATATAAGGTCTCTTTAGACAAGGGAGGGGCCTCCCTTGCTTAGTATTGACCCATTTGGGCTTCACCAACAAAATGGTCACTAGCAAATGATACTAGCTCTCTTTGCAACAAGGAAAGGGCCTCCCTCACTTGGTAGCAACCCGTGCATGCTTTACCACAAACGAAGGTTGCTACCAAGTGATATAAGGACTCTCTCAGTAAGAGGGAGGGGCCTCCCTCTTACTAGTGGTGACACTGAGAGGATTTGCTATACACCAAGGTCACTACTAAGCAATACAAGCGCTCTTTGTAAGAGGGATGGGCCTTCCTCACTTGGTGGTGACACTGAAGGGTTTCACTACACCTGAGGATTGCTCACTTTGTGGTGACAATTACATATAAAGGTCAATACCAAGTGATAAGGCTCTCTTCACAAGAGGGAGTGGCCTCCTTAACTTATTGGTGACACTAAAGGGCTTAACCACACATGAGGATCATTATCAAGCAATATGGGCCCTCCCCACAAGAGGGAGGTGTCTCACTTGCTTTGTGGTGACCCGTATGGAGGCTTCACTACACATAAGGGTTGCCACAAAGTGGTACAAGCTCTCTCCATAAGAGGGAGTGGCTTGCCTCACTTGGTAGTAAAATTAAAGAGCTTTATCACACACGAGGGTAATTTTTGAGATATATGAGTCCTCTTTATAATATAGAGGTACCTCCCTCACTTGGTCAAGACCCGTGTGGGATTGACCACACATGAGGGTTGCTTCCAAGCAATATGGGCTCTCTCCATAAGATAGAGTGACCTCTCTTGCTTGGTGGTGGCACTAAAGGGATTCACCACACATGTAATATTTCAAGGCAATAAAAGTTAGTTGGTTAGTTCAAAAGTTAGTTAGTCAATTAATGAGTAAGGTTACTAACTACTTTTTTAAAAAAAAACTAATGTTAATAACTAACTAACATTAGAAATGCTATCATGTTAATTGCAATGCCCATGCGATTGCTTGTCAAAGACGCGGCATACATTAGCAATAGGTAGAAGAAGTTGTACAAGTGGGGGAGTTGCCCTTTTACCCATCAAAAGACAAAAAGTTATGTCCTGATAACTTGTCAAGCTACTTGTACATCGTATGGGGTTAGTCAATTTGTACTAGGCGGGGCGAGTCCGATCGGTTAGGTGACTGGGATGGTGCTGGAGTGGGACTCCCGTGAGGTCGGGCAGGGCACATGTTGGCCGGGACATGAATGGTGTAATCTCGGGCCGCCACCATTTCCAAAATGCCTTTAAATAATTCATTGAACTCTTCTCTATCCCGGTCCGCTTTTTCTGCCCTTGAGCATCTGGTGCTTGAGCGTACATTGGGGGTTTGTGCAACAAGTGTTGCCACTTCTTGTGCACTTCGGTGAGCTTCGACTTTCCTGGTCCGAGGGTTTTTCGGCCTTCGGCCGGGGCGGTGTCGCTTAGGGCCCTGTTTCTTCGCATACCTTTTGAGGGTGGGCACATAGCGCACCGGCGGAGGGGCACGTGTCGCATGTTCCCGTCGTCCGCGAAGAGCATCTTTGCAAGCCAGCTGCCCATGGTTCTCCATGTTTTCCTTGTGGGTGGCTTGCAAGATGCAACCCAAGGATTAGGCCTTGATACGGAATAAGATCGTTCACATGGGAGGGACTTCAGTGTGGGTTATCAAACGCATATGACTAGAAGAGGAGGGGTGGAACGTGTTGTGCTCGTTGTAGCGGAATGGCCCCCATACTGGTGTTCATTTAACCTCTAGCCACTAGCAGATCTTGGCTCACACCGAGTTACATCGGTTGGTGGTCATGTGGCAGGGCTCATCCTCGGAAGGATAGGCTGGAAAGGGAAAGGTGTATAGAGAGGGACCGCACCCTGCTTACATCATCAGAGATGTTGGTCAGGGCTTTACACGGTGGCAATGCGGGGTGCATGCCCTTCACCCGGAGGTGGAAATGGTCATGTGAGAGGGGGACCGGACGAGTCTAGCCAGTTGGCCCCAACTCTTCTATCTACGCTTGAATTTTTATTGCTTATGTGTGTTGATAGTGTCTATACAGGGTGACACAAAAATCATTGTTTATATATATACATATTTACGAATCCATGTCACTTCACGAGGATAAGAACCAATTGTAGAACTCGGGATTGTACTAAAGCGTGGCACACGCATCTAGTATTCGTGGCAGCTTACTCAATACCGATAGATATTTTGCCACATCAAGTAGAATGGAGCCTTACCCGAGTCTGCTGGCAACATGTAACTCCTCCTCAGTGAGAACCTTATCAACTAGAGAGTTTTCTTGGCTAGGTTTAGCCAGGTCCGTACCCCGAATGGCAGTCAGCACCACTCGAAGGGAGGTTGGTGCCACATAGGTTGGTTCTCTTTGAGACCACCATTTGGCCAATCCCTCCTCAGAGACTGTCATGATCTGAGCTCCTAGTTTGGCCATTGCAATGTGGTTTTGACACCAACGCTGTTCAAAGTGACTTTGGCCCTCTGACAGTCACTTTAGTTGTTCTATCTCTAAGAGATTTGGTTGGCAGAGCGCATCATTGAATGTGACAGTTAGGCGCAGTTCGTCGGCTTCCTCGCCCGAGATGAATAGCATGTGTTCATGCAGGAGCCTGCTATATTGCTCGTCAAGATGTTCTTGCTCTTCCCAAGATAAGGGAAATGGCAAGTATTCTCCGAGCTGCTCTTTAGGGAATGCGCGCATGTCTGCGAGGACATAGACACGTGCAAACACCTTGAGGTTGGCATCCAGCTCAGTTAAGCATTCGCTGACACTTCTATGTTCAATGAGGGATTGCTCGGTTGCCATCTCATGCAAGGTTCTAGGAGTTTGCCTAGGCTTTAGCGTAGCTGGGGGCTCAGGCCTAGATGAGCAGGATCGGTCCACTCTAGGATGTCTGATGCTCTTGGGGTTTCCATGTTTCTCCTGAGGCTTTGTTATTGCATCATGGTTTTCCTTGGATGTGATTGGTATAGGTTTGTCACCCTATTGTGACAGCGTTATATCCACTTTTGACTGGTCGATGCAAGCTCTATTGTCAGTGGATTGAGTGTGGCAAGCAGCCATTGATGGTAATGACTGCTTTGATTTTTCAGAGCACACGTATGTGTTGAGGTTTCATCGTTATTAGGGGAGGCGTCAATGGGTTCATTGGTGGGTGGAGTCGATGCTTTATTCATCAACTCTCCAGCGCTCTTTGTCTCAGTGTTCTTGGGGTCCACAACCACCTGCAACTATTGTTGTTTTCACTGTTTCCTCCTCTTTTTCTTGGTCAGTGAAGGTGCATTTCTCAACGTCTCAGGACCTTGGACTCGGTCAACCGTTGTTGTGCTTGGTTAGGCCTTAGCCTTTCCTGTCTTTAGGGTGTCCACATGGGTCGTAGCCATGGCTTGCTGACTAGCCTCGCCAAGTTGTGAGGGTGCGATTGTCTCCTTTTTGGAAGAGCCTAGCTCTTCAGCTACCTCCCATGTGTGTAATTCCTCCAGCCTAAGCTTTAGGCACTTTGGGGGTGCTGGAGTTGTCAAGAGAGTTGGTTGCGACATTTCCTTCATAGGTAAACTGCTAAGGACATGCTCCGCGAGGGGCATTATCATAGCCCAGGGCTGTGACTGCTGTGATCCCTGATTGGAAGTAGTAGTGGCTAGTCCAGTGGGCTGGCTACTCTTGGTGGATTGCGGTGTTAGTCCCTAGGGCAATCAGAAGTGGTCGCATTTTTTGTTGCCCTTTGAGCATTCATCTGTGTAGATCGAGCATGAGTTGAGCTAGCCACGGTGGATTGCACAAGCATATTCTTAGGTTGAGAGCTAAGGGTGGTGTTGTGTCCTGTCTCTTGGACATCTGGAAGCTTTGATGGAGATAGAGATCAGGAGTGAACAGCCGCATTGATGACCGCTGTTGTGCTTCCCATGTCCATTTGGAAAAAGAGGATGTAGGAGATCTAGGACTCTTAGGTGGACTTGGCAGTGACTGAATGGTTTGCTCGAGGCTATTGGATAATTGTGCCATTTGCTTTGTTGAGCGATCAGCCTTGCCATGAGCGATGATGTACCTATGATGCCTATTATCCTCTTAGAGAATCAAAGGCTCCTTGGCCACTAGTGGACCTCATGCACGCTCAACAGTTACCTCCGATATCTGCTTACTAAGCATGGTAGGTTGAGGATCTAAGTTTTGATAGGTCATGTTCGGTTTCTTGATGTCAATCGTGAGGGGCTCAATTGCTCCAATATTTTTGGTTCGAGACTGGGATTTTAGTTTAGGCTTCCTTCTACGCCTCTTTGCTTTTGACATAATTTGGGCTTCTGGCAGAGGTGGTTTAGTAGGGGGTTTTGGTACCCAAATCCATCGGTTGCTTGCATAATACCCTTGAGCACGAAGCAACGCCTTGGAAATCCATCGAGGCGTCGTGCTAGCTCTCCATTGATGCCTTCATCTATAAGGCTTGGGGGCTTCTTTCGTGGTCTTCTACGATATCTGTAAGTCCCAATTCTATCCTTGGCCTTGCCTCCTAACCCTTTTGTTTCAAGTATGGCCTCACTCACTGGTTCTCTCCGTTCAACCTGCGCTTGCATCAACTCCTCCCACAACTCCTTGCTCTCATTACTAGCCTTGGCAGTTACGTCAGCGCCTTCCTTGCCTTTCCCCCGAGGTTCGATGAGGTCACCCTTGCTAAAGGTTATGACTATCCTCACACCTGGTAGTGTCAGGTGTATCCTCTGAGCTACATAGTCAGCCTCACATTTGGTCGCCCTTTTGAAGGGTCTTCCTAAGAGGGTTTCCTTACCATATTTAGCACTATTTAGAGGGACATGAAATAGGATAGGCAAGCTCTCAGTTTCAATCGTTGCGAGGATATTGCACTTCCCTATGAGTGCTTGTGGAGGTCCCCCATAGGGGCTAAGAGTCTCATTAGTTAGTGTCAGCTCTGGTTGGCCTAGTAGGGTCCATGCCTCATAGGTCAAGACATTAAAATTTGCTCCTTCATCAATCAGAGCATCGATAGTATGCTCTCTTTTCGCGGTGAGTTTGACCCTAAGATAAGCAGGTGGTACTACGTCTTCATCTTCCGGGTCTTGGCTTGTAAACTTAAGCCTTCTGACAAATGCCCTTGAGTCCCCAACTGCACGACCAAATGTGGATTCTCCACTGATATCTTGGCTCGTCAGTGCAGTGCTATTTAAGGAGCATCTATTGTCAGGACTATTGTATCCAGTCATTCTCACTATTGTAGCTTAATGTTGTTACTTTCCGCCTTGACTAGATGTCGTTCGGATGCAACACGTATGTGTTTTTGTAGTGTGGCCTATTTGCCCTTGTTGGGTAGATTGGCCCATTGGGGTTCTAGGGTCTCTGTTTCTCTCGGTTTGGGTGTGGGCCTTTGGTTGCTCTTTTGTTGGTGAGAATCCATGTTCGCGTAGAGACATTACCACACTAGGGTCTAATTTGGAGGACTTGTTCGGTGCGCGTTTTCTCTCCAACCTACTTGGGGGAGGTGCGGAGGGGGCAAAGTTCCCTCTGCGGGGGTCCTCTCCTACTGGCGGGGTCCTTGAGTGGTTTATCTGAGTGAGTTCCTTCAGTTATTGAATGCAACCCTTACTTCATGGTCACTTAGTGTGCATGTCGCCTCTCATGCACTTGTGCTCAGCTAGGCTTTCAACTTCTTTAAGTGCATTCAAGAGCGAAAATTTGCGGTGAGTGCAACAAGCTACTTGAAGCGTCTTATGCACTCCCACTTGTTCGGGCCTCATAGGCTTGCTGGTTGCTTTTCTGGCCACCTTGACGGGATTCAGCGCCTTTCTAATGTGTTGCCGCGTTCGTTTTTGGTCCAATCCGGCTTTACAACTCAGCAGTTTGCATCTAAGTGCCTAGGTCTCGCAACTGCCTACTTCTAGCTGCTAAGCGGTCACGCCCTACGATTTTGCCTATTCCATGTGCCAGAATCAAGTTCTGAGCGTCCTAAGGGCCTTCGACACTTTGCGTTGCTGAGTTCTAGTTAGGTCAAGTTTCTAAGAATTTGATCAAAATTTTTACTCGGTCCAGCTGGTCCAAATTGCAGGGACTGAATGCCCGATTCGGATCGTCCGATGGCCGAGTAGAAGGGGCCGTATGTAGCTATCCGAATGCCAAACTCGGCCAGTCCGAACCTAGATGTCCGAGGGCCGAGTGGGCCGAGGCTGAGTCAGTCTGAGTGCGCAATTCCGATGGCCCGAGAGGTGGGTGTCCGAGTGGTAGTGGCCGAATGGTCTGAGGACCCAGTGGTCGAGGACCGAGTCGAGTGGTCCGAGTGTAGTGGGTCGAATGGTTGAGTGGTCCGAGGGCCGATTCTGGGACTTGGCGCAGAATCGCCGTCACTGGGACATGCCGAGCGTGGCACGTTTTTTCACCGGGCATCACAAAATTCGCAGTGACGGGTGTTGGAGGCCTTTCCCCTAGTCAAGCAGCTCCAGATCCATCCTACTCATGTAGGAAAAGGTGTAGAATTACATGGGCTGGGCAAATATCTCTCGGATGACAAGATTGAAGCGGATCCACTCACGAAGCTTTCCTATTCTCTCCTGCTCTCCTGAAACCCTGCAGTGCACAATGTGGCCTTTCTTGCCACTTTTGGCCCTTATACCCCTTCCCAATTATGGTATTGATGCCCCCTATCACTCACTTGGCAACCTTAGGCATCACAAGCGAGCTTTTTACCATTTTTTGCTCGATTTTTGCCCTATTTTTGCCATGTTTTGAAATAGTAAACCCTAATGCTTATTTTCTTTGTTTTTCTTTGTTTTCTCCTACTCTAATGCATCCAAATCACAAAGTAAATACCTACACTACTCCATCTCACAACATAAATCTCAAAAAAGTAAAAACCTACTTGCCAAGGAGGTCGAATACCATCTTCAACCCCCTCCCGTCCTACCTATCTCAAGCACTAGTTCGGGGAAAGCCCTTACTTCGATGCTCATTGATTAGTATAGTCAGTTATATACTATTTGACTTAGTAGGCCACTTTCCTTTATATTGTATCTTATCTATACTTTGTGTACATTATATTTGTAATGTACGCATCTCAATTTCATGACGGATAACATTTTAGTAGTTGCCCATAGTTTATCTTCCAATCGTCGCCATCTGTACTCTAACTAGAATGATTAGATTTTGTTCGGCTAGTTAACCCTAGGTCTACCCCACAGCAGAAGTGCCCTACCATTACCCATGAAGGATCGACCTGAAGGTTCCTAATTGACCTAACAATCACCTATCAACAACTAGCTCACATCTGGAGAGGTGTCCTTCGAGAGGCTTCTTGTTTGGAAGGAACGACTGCCATTACCCTTGGTTTATGGAGTACAATGCTTTTTTCTAGTAGCAAACTAAGGATTTATGAAATTCCTCATAGTGTTCTAGCACAACCACCGTACCTTTCCCCTATGATAATTTACAGTTCGGGTTCTAAGATTAAACCCTAGGTAAGTTAGCAAATCGGTCCTTCCTAGTGTTTGTTTTTGGGGAAACCTCTCAGTTCACCAAGACCACCTTTCCATAGGACTAGATTTGTTGGGAATCCATCCATCTGCTTCCCTCTATGCAAGTTCTTAGTTATCTAATTACCTACCACATTATGTGAAACATATAAGAACAGATTCATTAATTTAAAAAATTATTTTATGCACAGTTGTTCGTTTGCATAATTTACTCACGGACATACAATCAGAATAAAACAAATTCATTGATTATGTTCTATAATGTGTGTTCTCCCGCCCATACATGAGAAAAATTACAATTTCACGTAGTGTCTCATCCGGTGCATCTGCATGCCACCAATATCAAATCTACATATAGCTAGCATTTTTAGGCGTCCCAAGTAGAACTTGTGCCATACAAGGGACCAAGTAGTTCCTAGGTGCATAAAGGATTTACTAGCCAAAGCCCCCCTGGCACCCTATCCATCTCCTACTTAATACGATCCCAGTTGGGAGACCTCTCACCATCGAAGCCGGCATTCCATGCTTCTGCGGCAATTAAAAAAACATACCCTCTTGGTATGGGGATTCAGCACCTATCCTTGGAGGAGGTATAGGGCTCCTCAATTTTTATCTCTTCCAATACTTAATTCAATCAGGATCTAATCTAGAATATCACAAACAAGATTGATGTCTTCAAGTAGTTATGGCTTCAATCAATCATGTAACTTTCAAGTGATGATTAATCTAGTAGCAATTGACACTTGAATTTCACATAATGATCTCTAACTTCCCAGTTTAAGGTTTATTCCTGTAACCAAGTTTCTTAGCCTTAAGTCAGTTTCTTTAACTTAGAGTTATTTCCGATTTTTAAAATCTTCTATCAGAGCTTCTAGATTAAAACTATATCCTTGGCTAGTTTCTTTAGGGTTTCGTTCTTAGTAAATTCATCTTGAATTCACTAGTCTTCTTTTCTATGGGGTTAACATTAAAATTTCTCATGATTTCTCTTGAGTTCTAGGTTTTCATAGTTCCCCTAGCAGTTTCTAGCCTATAAGATATTCTAATAATTTTCCAAGTGAATACTCTAATATTGCAATATTTCTTAAGAGATTTATCTTATTTCTATTGAATTCGGATAGAAATTTTTAGAAAGACTTGTGGTATCACGATTGATAAAGGGTTTTTATCTGCGCTCGTGACTCAGTTAGTGACTCCCGTGCTCGCAACTCCAACTTTTGCTTCCACGTTAGTAGGGTCATTCACAATTTTTCACTTTTGAATTATTTTTCTTCCAGGCCATGACGGAAATATGATTCATAAAAGAAGAAGAACACGATAGTAATACTAGTTAGCAAGGGTGTAAGACTCTCGATAATGATGATGGTTTTGCGGGATTCAATGATGTAGGCCTCGTGGATGGTTCTTCTTGCCTTGTGGAGAGCAATACTTCTCTCTCTCTAGTAGATGGAATAGGGATGAGAGTAGAGGTATGTCTTCTAGCTGGATTGATAGAATAGGATAAAGTTCTTCGGTGTCTTATCTTCTCGGATTAGAGTAGAAGAGGATGAGAGACCTTCAGCGTATCCCATTCCTTGGGTTGAATGGAACGATGTCTCTTCATCTCGCGGAATAGAGATATGTCTTCTAGCTGGATTTATAGAATAGGATAAAGTTTTTCAGTGTCTTATCTTCTCGGATTAGAGTAGAAGGGGATGAGAGACCTTCAGCATGTCCCATTCCTTGGGTTGAATGGAACGATGTCTCTTCATCTCGCTGGATTGATAGAATAGGATAAAGTTCTTCAGCGTCTTATCTTCTCGGATTAGAGTAGAAGAGGATGAGAGACCTTTAGCGTATCCCATTCCTTGGGTTGAATGGAACGATGTCTCTTCATCTTTTAGAATATAGTCCTCCTTCCCGATTGATGTCTCATCCTCATCAATATTGCTCTTGTCCCCCTCACTAGTCATCCCCAAGCCCTTAATTTATAGTTTTGCAGAAGGGGGTAAAAGAAAGAATGCTTGCTTTTTAGCATTTTTCAATGACATCGTCAATGACAAAGAGAGAACACTTTCTTTTATCGCTTTTGATGACATTAGAGAGGGAGTTCCATTTTTGTACCGTAAAGATAAAAATTTACGAATATATGGACAAGCACGTCGGGTGGCGACCAAGGTATAGACCTTGACATACTTGGCAATGGACTACGAAGGCTTCATTGGCGCTATTGGCTGCGCGTGATAAGCTCCCACTAGCTTGTAGGAAAATCTTCTTGGGAGGTCATCCATCCCGGCAGTGTCGTCACCCAAGTGTACTTAACTTCCAAGTGATGATCCACTAGGCTAGTTATTTTTGTTGTTTTATATCACAAACATAGTTTTAATAAGCTAGTCTTGAGAGGGTCTCCCAAGTCTTTCTTCCATGAACTGGCATATAATACCTCATTAATAATAATTATTATCTTCATAATGAGAGTTAGTTTCATAATTAGAACTTAAAAAAAATATGCAACATAAATCAATTTTCTTTGGAATGTATATGCACATTAAAATAAACTAAGTAATGGGGACATTACATAGTATTGTGAGAGGAAGAAAAAGAAAAGACCAACAAAAAACATTTTGGTCTCCATCTCTCTTCTTGTGTTCATGAGTGAGCTTTCTCTTATGTGTATGGTGTGTAGTTGACATAGCAGCTCAAGAAAATTCCCTACCATGTAATTCTTGGCATGGTATTAGAGTGATGAAAACTGAGAGAGGCTGGTTTTGAAGTCAAAGCGAAGGAGAAGAAGAAAGGGTTTGAGCAAGTAAGCAATGGATAAGAGGCTTCCATTTGCAAACAATAGTTTCAGAGCATACTATAATTTTGGCTATGTCAGCCAAAAGTAAGTGCACATGTTACAGATTTCAAATCTATAAGTTTTGAGGTGATTGAAGAAGCAAACATAAGTTTTAAATGCAAAAGGTTGCAAATTACATATGCTATTGAGTAGTTAGTGAAAAAGGCTACTTTGTGTATTATTGTGCATTTGTTGTGAAAGATTATAGAAGGGTTACTTGCTTTTCTATATAATTTTTGTGATAATGGTAGAGAATAGTGGAAACCCCATCATTGAGAAGCTTGACAAGCATAAATACTCATCATGGAAGTTCTATGTTATGAACTTCCTTATTGAAAATGGCCTTTACAAGTTTGTTTTAAGTGAAGAAAATGAGCCAAAGAGTGTACTACATGTACCATCAATCACAAAGAATTTAGTGTCTATTAGTCAAATGGTAGAGCAAGGGTTGTAGGTTCAATTTAATGCAAGATATTATTTTGTAGAAGACTTTAATAATAAGTGTAGGCAAGAGAAAGTAGAGATGATTGCATGCTCACTTTAGATGTTGGAATTCCTACTATAAATGATGGCATATATGCTAAAGAAAAATGAGTGGTCTTAAATATTGAAATATGATATAAATATATTAGACATATAAATATACAAATGATAAAATTAATGTAGTCATCCAAAGGATTAGTTACAATATTGTCTACTTTTAGAGTTATAGAATTTTTTTAAGTATGTGAAGCAACTCGGTTTGGTAAGCAAGCAAGACAACCTTTTTTGCATGATAGAGATATGAGCAGAGATATACTTGATATTGTGCATATAGATATTTGGAGGCCCACATAGAACATACATCGTGGTTGCAGCAAATACTTTGTCACATTTATTGATGATTGTTCAAGGAAGCTGTAGCTATATTTCATGAAGAAAAGAGTGATATATTTAAGCACTTTAAAACCTTCAAGGCTATCATTGAAATAGAAACACACTTCAAAGTTAAGTACTTGAGATCAGATGGAGGGGAAGAGTACCTCTCTAATGGGCTTTGTGACTTCTTGAGGTCTCATGGGATAAAGAGACAACTTACTTATAGGTATATCCAATAATAAAATGGGATTGTAAAGAGAAAAAATAGATATATTGTAAAAGTTGCATGGGCATTGATAGATTAAAAAAATATCTCAAAATATTTTTGGTATGAAGTTATTCATATTGTTGTCTATTTTATGAACATAACTCCCATAGCTACAGTTCATGGGATGATCCCCATAGAATGCTTTACAAGTAAGAAGCCTGATGTGTCACACTTGAAAGTGTTTGACTGTATTGCATATATTCATGTGCCATGAGGTATGAAAGAAGATTGATCCAAAGGATAAAAATTATATTTTCATTGCATACTCTTTAGAGGAGAAAGGGTATCGTTGTTATAACCTTGTCACAGGTGAGTTTAGAGTGAGCAAGGATGCTACTTTTGATGAGATGAGTAGTTGGTATGCATCTAGTGGTGATGCATTAGATGATTATGACAATCATGATAGTTATATGCAAAAAGAAAAGTAAGAATCACGAGTCCTAGAAACATCATCTAGTACTACATCTATAGTTAGCCCTTAGTTTGGGAGACTAAGGAGTAGCCCCACATCTTTAGATGGATTTACAAGTGTTGTAGGTAAAGACAAAGGGAAAAAAAAGTGTTGGATGGTAATGATGCATCTACTAGTCATTTGGGATTTGATGGAGATTCCAATGGTTTAGAGAGTTTGGATGATGAGCTTAGTATTCATTCAGCCAGGACACCAAGTGTACAAAGAGCACATAGTAATATAAAGGCTCCATTGCATGATCCAGTGATACACAGGACTAGTAGCGTTAGATACATTGTTAAAAGATTTGGTTTTGAAGGTTATGTAGCTCGCCATTATGATTATATGGTAAAGGTCATTAAAGAAGGCGCTCTATGGAATGAAGTAAGCACCTAGAGTATGGTTTGACAAGATCGTACTCTTAACAATATTGGGTTTTATATTTTTGATATTGATCACTCACTTTATGTGAGAAAGGGAGATGAAGGTTCATCATAATCATCTATATGGATGACTTGATTATTACATGTGATAGTGATAATGGGATTGAAGTTAAGGGCTTTTTGAAGAAGAAGTTCGAGAAGATGAAGGATTTAGATGGGTGTAATATTCCCACCATAACACTTCATATCAAGAAACCAAATTGGGCTCGAGATATTTTAAAAAATTAATCGTCGAGCTATCACATAAGTGATCGCACTTAATTTTATTAATATTAAGTCTTGCATTAAAGCAATTCTACAATCCAACATAAGAAGATGCCTCAATGTTCCCAACCAATAAAAAGCAAAAACACCAAGTAAATAATATTATGATGGCTTGATCATAAAATTTTCCACATAATATTTGATTTAGTATTCCCAATTCTATTTAAATGCATCAAAGATCGCATTCATTTCGTAATCACAAGACAAATTGCAAAAGCCTTATTCGGTAGACAAAGAATGTGCATGATATTGAGTAAGTTAAGTATCAAAGAGTATGACATGACTTTATAAAGTAGATAAATCATAAGGTAACTTAGCCAAAAACCACCAGATGATGTCGTTTTGAAGAAAAAAATATGTTTTTGAAAAACTCGACCAAAATTCATGATGTTTTTGACGACTGGAGGGAGAGAAAGCATAAAATAATCATCCCCATGCTACCATGCAATAGGTAGGTAATCAAAATACATTTTTTATAAAGCTTGCTTGGCTCTTGATAAGTAGCCAAAAGAATGAGTCGACTGCATGCTCCCCCACATACCTATAAATACACCCCCTCTCCTTCACAAAGAAAGCAAGAAGGAAGACCTCTTGATGATGGACAATTTTGTCTACTTCTCTTATTCATTGAAGCTTTGAGCTTGAAAGAGGAAAATACCTCCCTTCTACCTCATTTCTATTCTCTCTACCCCCTGTTACACCTTCGTTCCATACGACCACACCACTAAGCGAAACACTGGAAAAAATTTTTTGGATGACCATCAACTCTCCGTGAACTACCACGTCAATTTCACCTGACAACCATGGCTCTGCGAGGTCACAGAAATTTAAAAAACCCATTTGAAGCAAGGGAAGGAAAGAATGCGGGCAATGGAGAAAATGACGCAATAAGAATTGGCAAAACCCCCGTTATTGCAAACTTGAAAGAGGTAACATCTAGTCAGTTTGGAAAAAAATAGTGTTTTATAAGCTTATCACTATATTTGGCTTTAAATGATTATAAACACATTCTAAAGAAAATGCATATGAACTGTCGCTTAAGAAAATAACCTAAGTAATATAATAATTAGCTATTCGATGAAAAAAATCTTTCACTTGGAAAAGAATTATATACCTATCATTAATAAAATATCTTAATTTTGGTTTATTTTGTTATATTTATTGTTATTTCATTAATGATGCATGTAATCATAATAATAGACAAAATATAAACAATATTAGAGAAGGGAATATTTTATAAATTTTCCCTGAGAGTGGCTATCTCTATTTCATTTTGCTAATGATAAATAGAAAAATATGAGTTTTATAATAATTTATAGAAATCATTTAGATAATATCATGAAATAGTTAATGCATTAAATCAACATCAAATTGTATATGAAAGTATATACTAGATATGCATAAATTAGGTGCAGAGTAATATAATTCAATGTCTGAAAGATGAAAGAAAAATTGCACTTATGATTTTTGCATTACCTAGAATAAATTTTTCATAAAAACAATCAACATTGCACTTAGAACATAGCTAAAAGAAAATTGATATTTCTAGATAACATTGAAAGTTCGGCAAATGGTCAAACATTATCATAGAATATGATTAGAATAAAATAAAGATTATTTTCTTACTGAAAATACACGTAATGTTAATATTAATGATTATATTAGCAAGAGCGTCAATATCATGAGTTGACCCACGTATGAATCAGCATGAAAACCTAACCTAAAATATCGAGAATGTTGAAATAAAAACAACTGTGAAATACTCAACAACCCTAAAACTATTAGTATTAGGAAATCAAATAAATATCGGAAGTCTATAGGACTTATTGGACATTGATAAGAATTTGTCGATACAAATTCTAAAGTCTAAACAAACTTGGAAAAGCATTCAAAATCCTACTAAGCGCGGGTTAGGGCGGGGCAGTGCATGAATTGCTTGCCATAGGTATAAATGTCCATATTATCTTTTAGGGCAGAAATACCAATTTTTTCATATGGATAAAATAGACTTCAGATTCGTGAAATAACTTGCGGATCCCAAAAAAAGAGTTATAAGTAGGAAGTAAAACCCTAAGAATAAGGTGGTACCTTAAAAGAGAACCCCTAGATTTGGGTGGGATAGCTTCCTATGTTAAAAACACTTGCTATTGTTTCTTTTTTATTTGTGCATGCATTGATCGTTGTACAGGAAAGATTGATTGTGCTTGCAATAGTTAAATCTAATTGTAAATATATAATCAGAATAATAAGAAGAAAGATCGAACTATGCCTCCCCCATGGCTAGACGTGGAACCCTGCTCTAAGGGGGATTGTTTTGTACTATCGCGAGGAGCTTTGGACTGGCCCCAATGGCGAGAGGTCACTCGTCGGTGAGGAGTTCATTAGGCAGGAGGAGGGGGGAGTGCCAAGGGGGCTATGGCCATAAATCTCTAGATCACTCCTAGGAACTGTCTGACCCTCACATGAATCAAGATGGGATCTTGGAATCCCCGGTACTAGTAAAGGGACATAAATCTTGGAGGGTTTCTTTTCTTCTGTGCACACAGAAGGGGGAAATAATTGTAAATAACTTTGTAAAATAATAAATAAATATACTTTTACTAAAATATTATTTTCTCTGTCTTTGTGTTGTGCCCTAAAAATTACGCGAAGGAACCTGTGATAACGGGTTAATTAACAAAGCTGCTTTCATATGTCATAACTTAATGTGATAGGTAGTTAGAAAACTAAAGAAAACAATTTGTGGGAAGAAGTAGATGGGCGAGATCCCTGATGGATCCGTCCTACAGATGGGTGGTCCCAATAAGTTGGGAGCTTCTCTCAAGAGATTGAACGAAACATTAATTAGGAAAAACTAGGTAGAGCCAAGCACTGACTGACCTAGGGTTAGGTCTTACAACCTTGATTAGAAATTATCTTAGGGGAAAAGTGTGGCGGCTATGCCAAAACTCCATTAAGGTTCCCTGAATCCTAACTAGTTCTGCTGGAAAAAAGCATTGCACTCCATGAACCAAGGGTAACTACGATCGCTGCAGTAAGAGAAGAAGCCCTTGTGGGACACTTCCGATGGAGCTAGCTAATGCATCGAGACCTTATTTGTCAAATTAGGACCTCAAGCTTGCAGGTTGATCCTCATGGGGGCTGTCGGTACCTTTTGTTATGGGGTGGACTCTCGAAAACCTAAACAATAGAACCTATGCATTCTTGCAAGTGCCGGGTGAAGCCATCTAGGATAATTTCCCAATGGACCGCTAACATGTGCTACTAGGGAATTGTTAGGTAGGCACGTGACCGTGGGCTGAGGTACTTTCTTGGTATTGAAGTGATCAGATGTGATGATAGTATACGGCTATCCTAAAGGCAATATGGCTTGAATATGTTATCCAAGTATGGTATGGCAGCATGTAAGCCTCTTTCAGTGCCATTGGAGTAAAATGTGAAGTTGAGTATTGATGTTGGGGATGAGATAGAAGACCCTACTATGTTCACGAGAATAGTAGAAAGTTTGATTTATATGACTATCACAAGATAAAAACTTGAGCTATGTTGTTGGTCTTGTCAGCTAGTTTATGCAGATACTTAGAAATCCTCACTTGGATGCAACTAGATGCAAAATGAGGTATGTGAAGTCCACTTTGCATTATGGTCTTTTTATGAGGCTAGTAAGGATATACATGTTTTTGGATACACAGATGCAGATTGGGCTGGTAGCATGTCTAATAGAAGATCCAGTAGCGGATTCATGTTTTCCTTTAGTAGTGCAGCAATTACATGGAGTAGTAAAAAGTAATTTGTAGTTGTTTTATCGAGTACAAAGGCTAAGTCTAGAGGTACTACTATGGCAACATGTGAGGTGGTATGGTTGTAAAAGTTATTGGGTGATTTGGATCTATAGAGAGATGGTCAAGTTGTCATTCATTATGATAACATGAGCAGCATACAACAAGCTAGGAACCCAGTGTTCCATGCTAAGACAAAACACATTGAGGTACATTACCAATTTGTGTAAGAGAGGGTACTTGTATGAGAGATTGACTTGTTATATGTCAGTATTCATGATCATATAGCTAACATTTTTGTAAAGGCATTGGGTGTAGAGAAGCTTCGAAAGTTTTGAAGCTTACTTCAAGTTTTAGAGATACATTTGAGCTTAAGGGGGAGTATTAAGATGGAAAGCTTAACATCTGTGAACATTAATGATGGACCGCTTGGCTACATGGGTCTACATGTCTATACCTAGCATGTTAGTGATCGTTATGATCCTCACATAGTCACTAGCTTATCACTTATTATATTTAGTTTATTGTGCTTACCTACAATTGGCATAGTTATAGTACCAATCAATTAGTATAGTTAGTTATGCACTATTTGACTTAGTAGATCACTTTTTTTTATGTTGTATCTTATCTATACTTTATGTACATTGTATTGTGAGAGGAAGAAGAAGAAAAAACCAACAACAAAATATTTTTAGTCTCCATCTCTCGTCTTGTATTCATGAGTGAGCTTCCTGTTGTGTTTATGGTGTGTATTTGACATAGTAGCTCAAGCAAGTCTCCCTACCATGTGATTCTTGACAAAGCAAAAGGTAGAGACTGCCAACCTTGGCACCTCTAGCAAAAACAAGACTATCATGGATGATCTTCCATGAAGAGTCACCAAAAGATACATGGTACCTATCATCATCCCATTTTCTAGCTAAAATAAAGCTTTTTGTTAAAGCTAAGACATGGCATATATCATGAAGCACAAAATGAGCACTAATATCAAATTGTAGTCTAATATCACTTATGCCAATGATATCCAATGCAATATCATATCCTGGTCTAACAAAATCTATAATAGTATGGTAACTAAGAAACCAATGGTGATATAGGGTAACATGGAATGAAGCCCTCGAATCAAGAAGCCAATACTAAGAGTAAGTAGATGGTGCATCAATCAACTGAGTAGTATATCAAGAGATAAAGCTACACAAATGTAGTCGTTTGAATTGTATAAGGCATTTGTATCCTCTATCTTCACATTGGACTTAGACACAATCTCAATGGACTTTGCATGTTCTATACTTTTTCATTGCCTTTCTCATTGCACATTTTATGGCACTACGGCTAATGTGATCTTTTGCCTACATAATGACATGTCAAAGAGAACTTAAGATTGCATGACTTACTAGGAGATTCTCCTTGAGAGTAAAACTTGCTCCTGTTGGGTTGTGAGTCTCTACCATAGTTATTATTACCATTTCCACCATTTTTTCCTCTAACAATAATTGTGTGAGAAGTGCAAGCTACATCAATATTCTTAGTTTTTACATTTTCATAGAAAGTAATGAGATTCATTGTCCTCCATATCAAGGTCATAGAGGTATCATATCTACTTTACGTACATTAACTGGAGAGAGAAAGAGAGAGAGAGAGAGAGAGAGAGAGAGAGAAGGTTGGTAGAGAGAGAAAGAGAGGGAGGAGAGGCAAAAGAATTAGGCAAGGAGAGAGAGAGGGGGGGAGAGAGAAGAGGGAGGATGGAGAATCAAACATTGAGAAAGTTGGGAGGAGAGAATGAGAGATAAGTTCTTGTGGTGTTGGCGCATTGGTGGTATTAAGGAGGAGGAGAAGGAGGAGATGGTGGTGGTGGTGGTGGTGGTGGAGGTGAAGATGGAGGTGGAGGTGGGGGTGGTTGCAGTGGTGGTGGTGCTAGTGGAGGAGGAGATGGTAGTGGTAGTGCAAGTGGAGGTGGAGGTGGTCGTAAAGGGGTGGTTACAACAAAAGGTGGAATAAGTGAACTATGTGGAATAAAAATAGGGGAGTTGCCAAAAAAACCTCGCTCTAAAGCTCACTTCTTGCACACACTCTAGTATTGGGTGACTTTGAAGGCCTTTAGAATCATGTATCTTTTTGCATATCTTAGGTCTTATTAGTTGATCTTGGGAAGAGGGTTGCATCCCTCATTAGTTAAGGTCTTAAGAATGTGTAAGGAAGGCTTCTTCCAAAATGTAATCACCTTTACTTGCATTCGAAAATTGAGATTTGGATAAATATCATTCATGGCTATGTTAAAGGTTGCACAGACAATGGTAAACACAATTTTATGATGGGCATGGTAAACATATTTGGTTGTAGTCATATCCTTAACTCCTTTTGGAGCAGAATCATCTTGGAAGAGACCGACTAAGTTGTATACACTTAATATGGTTGCATGGACCAACTAACTTGTTCATCTTACTATGAATAATTATTTGACACCCACTCAAAATGATAGTCTAGGAGTTGATCACACACTCAAATAACATAGATCACACATACACACACACCCCACTATGATAGTCTCCATAGCAATTTGTTGATGTCTATGCATGATACACATACACACACGCACGCACATATCACTAAACATTGATAATGATATTGTTCCTATGTATGAGATATATCCCTCACACACACGTTTGTGCACGAACAAACACACACACACACACACACACACACACACATTCTCTCTCTCTCTCACTCACTACTTGACCATGATTTTTTCCTAGACATTTATGCATATAATTGATACATACACATGTACGCACACATCCTTCTCTCTTTTTCTATACCTCTCTCTCTTGCTTAGCCATATAGAACATCTGAGCTTTTTCAAAAAACACTTGTTTCCTATAGGCCAACAAATTAGATTCTGCCTGAAACACATCCACTTTCTTTATTAAGTTGTATGTATTGTTCGATAAAAACACTTCTAGGGACTCACACAAACACACACACATAAAACACTACTAATTGATTTCTAATTGTAGGAACACTAATGCACACATGCATAGGCACCTACACTCTACGTACTCATATGCATAAACTTCATATAAGAACCTTAGCTACACACACACACACACACACACACACACTCTCTCTCTCTCTCTCTCTCTCTCTCTCTCTCTCTCTCTCTCTCTCTCTCTCTCTCTCTCTCTCTGATTTGACATTGTGGCGTTTATTGGTGCATGCTCAAACACATAGGCACACAAATAGACATGCATGCATGCATGCACACACACATATATTGGTTGATAGATGATATTGCTCTCATTGAGAATGCAATAGTGTGATGATGTTTGGATATTTGATGCCTTTTGGCTTCTTTCACCATTGTAATTTCCTATGGTCACTAATGATGTTATGATGCTTGGAAACTAGAAGTTTTTCTAGCTTTCTTCCCACTGGTGCCTCTTGATCACATGGACACACTTCATACCCATGAACTACTCCTTGGAATTGCCACATGAGGATTAGCTCCATTATTTTGTATCTTTCCAAGTGTAATGGGTCATAACCTATTAGCAAAAGCATGCACATTATAGGTTTAATATCCGTAAGTATAAATTAGCCACTACCCATAACTTACTAGTAGACTCAAATAAACATTCACCTAAATATATTCAATTAAGGCAACTACTATAGGTAATATGAACATATGCCCTCTAGGATATGCACTTGCGAAAATATGCACTCACTAAAAGGTCTCTCAATTGTTCAAAGAAAAACGTAACTAAATACATTGCACTATCTAAGAAGAAAATATATTCTTCCTCAAAAAGTGTTCTAATACATGAGTTAAAAATGAATTCATTGTGGTCCCTAGTGTAGTAATTGCATACAATCTCGTTATCCACATTGGATACATGATATAATGGTAGTTGATAAATGATAGCACTCTAGAAGACATTTGATAGTGCTCTACAATTATTAGCAATCCCCCCTTTCTACCTTTGATATATGGCATATATGTTGCAATCCCCTTATTTTCCCTAACGAATTCTCCTAACTAAACCATAGTACTCCAAATAGCCCAAACCATTGGGTTTTGAAACTAGATATCCTACACCCCTCCTAATATCTCGATGAGTGCAACTATCCATGCATTTAAAACAATTGAGCCATTTTGAAATTTTGACATACACATCACATTCCATATCCTTTTCCTCTTTTCTAAGGGGTAATATTCTCTAAACCTCAATTTCTTCTATCACACTACCAATGAATCAATTTGTTGTGTTGAGAGGCTAATGGCCCATCAATTACCTATTTCCACATTTGACGTTTCACTAATTGAGAGTGATCTTACATGATGAGCTCATAATATTAGGCCTCTCTAAATTCAAGAGAGTTTTTCACTTTAAAATCATACTACGAGTCCTAGGTGCTTTAATTTATCTTTGTAGTCTTATGCAAGGTCACCATAGTCTTTTGTGTTAAATTCTTCATCTTCTTCACTTTTCCTACCTACATGGGCTATGGCGGGCATTAGTGTAAGCATAGCAAAGGCAAATGTCAAGCAAGGGAGACACAAAGTGATGGAATGCAAGTGCTAATCAGGAGCTTCTTTTAGCTCCAAGCACATTTAATGCAACCTCTAGCATCCCAACCTCCCTCTCAAGCCTCTCAAGGAAGAAGAAGGCAACATCAATGTCATCCTTGAAAATATCCTCCTATGAGATTAGAAACTTGGTGATGATTGTTAAAAGCCTTGCAACTCACCTTGCTTTGCCAATTAGAGATGTCCATTTGTGATGCAATTTCATGTGAATAAACCTAAAACTTTGCGTTGGTTTGTAGTTAGATCAAAATGTAAATTCTATCATGTATGTATCTTCACTGATTTGTACAGAGCTTATTTCCCTAACACTATGGTCTAATTACCCAAAAATGTGTGTACTCACAGTGCTTTACTTCCATTCAACTGTCAATCGGTATGGTTTCTAGCCATACTTTCATATCCATGGGCGCCCTGATGAGATACCAAATATCAAGTAGACTTTAGAGGTACACCAACTTTCTTTTTAGTGATTCTTCCATATCTCTTGATAGTCAAAAAATAATAACACCTTACAAGTCTTGATATGCTATGTCTTTTTTTTAGTTGATGCATTTGTTTGTTGGATGTAGAAAAAAGCATAATCCATTTTATTAAATTACAATTGCACTTCCCACTATGAGGCAGTATCTAGCAAATGTCATTTAATCTTGTCAAGGTTAACAAACAATTCTTTGTCTTAATAGTAAATATTTTACATGCTTAGCTATGATTTGTGAAAGATTTAAACTTGAAGGAAAAATTTATCCTTTTTATATCATGCGTGAACAGGTTGGATACCTATTGTTGAAGTACCTTAATAAAATGATTATTACATTATCACTAGTTATTTTTCTCATACAATTGTGCATGTGAGTCATTTGGCCACCTCATTTATCTTGATAGTTTTTTTACATGAATGGTAACAATAATGGAAAACACTATCAAGAGATCCTTTCTTTGCATGCCTTTCCAACAATCACAAAAAATAATGCCAAAAACGAGTGGAGCATAGTTAGTTAAGTAGTACTTATGCTCTTCTCTTCCTTATTATAGAAGAAGATACTTGATATTTGCTATTACCAATTAAAGGAACAACTTAGTCTTAGCTTGAAGCACCCAACCTCTTTGAGTAAGCGTAAAAGCTTCTTGATGTGTTTGGCTAGCTTGAGAAGGTTGGCAAGACCTTCAAAGGTGATGATTATGTGATGCATACTAGCTTCAAGGTTCTTTCCATGATTTCAAAATTGTCATCAATGTCTAAGGCAAGTTCCTTGAACTTTCCAAATTCTACATCATGTTATAAAATGAGATAATTTCCTCCAATGCTTTGAAAAATGAGGGGGATCTTGTGTTGTAGGGGTCTTAGTTAGGATGTGACCCACAAAAGATAGAGGCAATTGTGGCAACAACAATAAGTTTTTAGGAGAGTTTGCTATTGGCATATGAATCATAGTAACATTACTAATGTTTATTTTTCAAACACTTTCTATTGGATCAATTTCATTTGTGTAAGAAATAAACACGTTTGTATTTGCAAAGTGTCCTTTTAGAATGCTTACCCTTATGACAGATTAAACAATGTAGTTTTTAGGGGAGTGAACATGTTCACAAACAACTCATTGTTTGCAAAATTATCGCTCCTCTCAACACATGGAAGAGTCTTGAAGTCATTATAAATTATCTATTAAAGAGTCACCCTACAATAGCAACCATGAATGATCTCTATATAGAGGTATGCCTAATTTATAATTGAATCCACATTATTGTAAGGTTCTTGACGACACATGTTCATGTTTGCCATGGAGGATGAGGGCTAGAAAATGTTAGAAGAAAGGTCTATTATGAAGTTATTTTGGTATTCAACCTTTAATCTATTCTAATACTAAATTTCTTTACTAGAAATTTAAACGCCATAGCCTTTCAGAATAGCTTGATGAGACTAGATTATTTACAAATGTAGTCATCATATCTCTACTATCTCATTATTGATGACTATATTATGCACATCTTTCTTGAAGATATCATATGATGGATTATAAGCTATGCAATAGAAAATACAAAAAAATTTCCACGTTTTTCTTTTATTTTTTCTAACCACATTGAGTGATTTTCAATTGCACAAAGAGTAGTGGGAATAATGTTCTTATTTTGATGTTCATTGCTAAATATACTATGTTTCCCTCTAGAACTAAAAATTTGGAAGTACATCTCCATGCAAGCTTATCTTATTCATGCATGTTGTACCTTTGACACCTCAGTGTGGATCAATAGGCTCAACATTGAGACTAGGTTATGGAAAAAGGTAGATCAAGTTAAAGATCAATAGGCTCAATGATGAGACTATATAATGCAAGAAAGTTGATTAAGTTCCAACTTCTTGTTTACTTATGTGGGTCAAGCATTTTTCATGCTTGACACTTTTAATTCCTCCTTGAAAATCTTACACTTTTGGAAGGCCTTAAGTCTAAGGAAAACATCAACATTAGGGGCCTAGACAATCAATGACTATGACATGGATCCCCTTTTGACACAACCTCCTTGATAGCCAAGGCATGGTGTCTACTGAAATGGCTACTATCAATGAAGTGGTGGATATGCCAAGCATGCCGAGTGAATTGATTTGTTTATTTCTAACCTTCAAGTGGATGGATTTGATTATCTTTTGCTCTTTAATTTCTTACTTCATAGTGAATTAAGGAATGTAGATGAGAACTTAGAGCTTTTGACATGATTGCAAGTTGCAAATTGCAATGTGAGTACTTGAGCTAGTCAAGGGTTTAATTCTTGTTATAACTTGACTGTGTGGAAGCTTTTGTGAAGTGTATATAAGTTAATCAATGTTTGGTTACAAATATGCACTTTCAGAGAGAGAGAGAGAGAGAGAGAGAGAGAGAGAGAGAGAGAGAGAGAGAGAGAGAGAGAGAGAGAGAGAGAGAGAGAGAGAGAGAGAGAATGTGTGAGGGATATGCACACATGAATGTAGATGACAAAATGAGTGAAACCCTAAAATCCTTGTCCTAAACCATATAGAAAGAACAATTAAATTCTAGCCTAAGACTAATTTTCATTATCTAAACTAAGTCACAAAAGAAGTAAAGAGTGAATAATGTGATATATGTTATGTAAAGGACTCAAATGTCTTGAACCTAAGTTTAAGGACAACCCTAACACAAGTGATTGTGTATATGGGTTTGAGTATCCAAATAATGGGTTTTCCTATGTAGGAATAAAATCTTATGGTTGTAGGCTATTTCTAAACGTGGGTTCTTTCTAGCTTGTCTAGTTAGTTGATTAGAAACTTAGGTAATTTGATTTTAGGATGAGTCTTTATTTTCTAAGTATTTGGTTGTGTATAAGTATTTATACCCTGGTGAATATTGTGGACCTTGAGTAAGCTAGGGGCTGTGTCTATAGACTTATTTGAAAAATTTGACGTGCCTTATGTAAGAACTTTGAACATTTTTTTCTTTTGTGGTGTGATAACACCAATATGTTTATTCAAGTGTATGCATCTCTAATATCATGGAGTGTTTTCCAAGCTTGCACATGTCTAGACAATTGGTAGCTAGTTCATTTTTATAATTTTGCTTACTTCTATAGCTTGACCTCATCTATTTCAAGATGATATGTTAATTTTCATTATTCTTGTGAACTTCAATACGGGTTAAGGATTGATAACACATTACTAAATTTGTAGGAGTAGTTGAGAAAATCTAGTGGCATTAGCATCTTCAAAAGGGTCATATGGATAGAAGCTCCATAGATAAGAGATTTTCTAAAAGGATCCATTGAATCTAGTTTACATGAGAAAAGAGTGCTCCTTTTTATGTCTATTAATGGGTGGAGGGGAAAAGATGTAGCCATCTAAGAGTCTAAGAGATCATCTAAGAATCTAAGATGCTTGGATTTTGTCTCATTATTTGTAATTAGAAAGCTTCAAATCTTAATGATTTTGAATGAAACAATGTGAAGATAAATTTTCTTTATGTATATTACTTTGATGCATCTAGTATAGCTATTAGTATTAACATAGGTTCAAGTGGGACCTGGGTGATTGGAACTATATCAAACTGTTGTGCACCATTGATATCATGTGACATTTTTCTACTTAGGTAGGGTAAATAAAAGAGCTCATCTTTTTCAAGGCTAATTTGAATCTAGTTTGAGTGAGAAAAGGGTACAAGATTTTCCTTGCTTCAAGTGTTAAGACCCTAAGATATATATGATTTCCCTTCTGCATCTTCTACTTCTCCTTGGTGTGACAATAGAAAGGTCTTATGAAATAGGTAGTCTTTGTAAATAAAGGTCATTCTATTGTTTTAAATAATATAGATAAGCTATGCTTTAGGATCTATTTCTCTATAATACATCTTAATATAAAATAGATTATGCTTTATCATTCAATCTTTGATGGATTTAATCATCCTTTGATCTTTCTTATGTGATATATTGTACACAGATCCTATCAGATTTTGGGTGGGGTCTTAGGACTTGAGATTCTCTCTCTAATTGACCAAAGCATATCGGCTTCTAGCTATTAGCCTTCAAATACACATTGATAAACTTTTTTTTGTTTTTTATAATAGCCTTTAAAAGCATTACTAGTCCCTCAAATCTCAAAAAGGTTTGGCAAGTAAAAGAGGAATTACATGTCAATAGCACATGCACTAATATGTTTAGTAAAAGATGTCAATGAATCCAAAAGAGAATCTCCAAAGAGCACTCAAAATATGATTTTCCAAATGTTTCATATATTCATAGCATCAAAGGGACCTCACAATTGGCCAAAAACTAGCAAAATTATTGTATAAGCTTCATACTCATATTAAGCATGTGAAAAATGGCTTATGAGCCAAATAATACCAATATAAGGAATGTTTTGACACCAAAAATGAAAATGTTGGCATTCATGTTCTTTCTCAAACCTTGCATAGAAGCTAATGGGAGTTGCACTTATCTTGTTGGAGGCAACGAGAGAGATGTTGAGGCGCTAGCAGAAGTGGTAATTGATCTTGAATGAGTTGTAGTTAGTGAATCAAGCACACCATTGGCTTGAAATGCATAGAGGAGGGGAAGTTTCTAATCATGATGAAAGAGAGGGGCCCAATAGCTCCCATATGTAGACATAGTCAAAAAGATCACAATTCCTTGAAGGTTGTATGAAGATCACTCTAGGTTTGTGCTTTTTGCAATGTTGTACTGATTGCTTATCACACACATATAGTCTATAGCAATGTCGCTCTTTCTATTTTCCTTTGATGTTAGCAATGGTTTTTGATTTTGATTTTCATTTGAATTAGAAAATATATACTTATATTTTCTCCATCATACATTTTTCAACAAGCTCTACAAGAGTAGGGGTGAGGGCAAACATGTGCTAACTATTCAGTCTATATATAAAAATAGGGACTAAAACCTAAAAGGAGGAAGGATTGCCTTATAATCTCAACAATGAACAAATACATCATAACATGAGGCTACCCTCATCGATATTGGAGAACTAAATATACTTTATAGATGAGAATCCTTATTGCGGTTAACAAGTTATAATAGTACACTCCAACACATATGGATTTGATATACATGCTCACGTTTTGCACAAAAGAAGTATTCCCACCAATGAAAGTATCATAGCTTTTGTGGTGCTCTAGCTAATGAGTGATTTTCCCATTGTTGCAAACAAATCAATCTCCTAAAAATGGAAATCCATGATAGATGCCATGTCAACTACCCCTTACATCATCCTACCTTCACTTATTTTGCCTTCCATATGACATTCTTACATAGGCACCAACTCTAGGCTCTTTCCAAGTTCGAAGCAAATCCTTACATAGGCACCAACTCTAGGATTGATTGTCCAAAAGAGACCTTAGGACTTGTTCCTTTGCATAACATTAGCATTAGTTCCTCATAATGTTCAAGGTACTAAGGAAACCTTTTCTACAAGTCACAAAAACTTCAACTTATCCATTGGCTTATATCTCAAATTGTTTGATAATTTATGGTTTGAGTCTCATGGCTTCCTAGGGTTAGACCTTGGGCTTCAGTCTTGGTGTCATATGTGACATTACTAACATCAACAACAAAATATTCATATATAAAATGTACATGATTTTTGCCATGGCAATGCTAGCCACAATATTTTTCTCTCTTTTCCAATAAAAATGAGGCTTTTATTTGGTTTTCTCCATACTAATAATGAAGTTATTATAGCATAAGGCCCAAGACATTTGCACCTAAGTTTTAACTAAGAGCAAGGTGTGTTCTCATTTTGTATTACCATACTTTTGCCTCTATGATTGTATCACATTGTTTGATATTTTTTGTAAGCATTTTGATCATTTGGACTATCCCATGAAAAATAAAAGCACCATTATTTATGTCTTCAATAAATTTGATTAGTAAAAACCATTCAACCCTAAATAATATTGTACTTATAAGAGTAAATTATCTACATGTAAAAGCCATAGAACAGAACCATGATAATATAGTGAAATGAATCACTTCATGGCAAGTATCCTTCTTCCCCTTCCTTTTGCCTCCACACCTCCTTCCCTCAACCCCTCTCTTATTTTAAGCTTGGAAGAGGAAATTAATGAGGGCCTATGTCTAATGTATACATGTATATACTTTTTAAGAGAACCCCCTTCCTTGCACTTATGGGATTCTATAAGTTTTCCATGATGAATTCCTTTGGTCACATTACATCTCTTGATTAATGTAAGTGGAAATTCTACTCTAGTGACACCTCTCATATGCTTGAAAAAAAGGTTGGAAAAGCCTATTCCTATAGCTAACGGAGCCCTTCTTTGACCCTCAAATTCACCCAACCTCTTTTCACACTCCTTCCCATGATTCCCAATTTTGTGACAAAAAATCCCTATGTGTGATAAAATAAGTGTGTTGAATGGAAGGTGCTCTCTCCAAATCTACATGCATATATGATCATAGCCCAATGGGCCTCATGTTATGCAAGAGCTCAATGATGGTGCACTATGTGTATATTCCCCCCATGTCATGAAGGTAGATTATTTGGTGCATGTGCAGTGTGGTGAGAGTACATCCCCCCAATGTAGTGCAAAGTTGAGGGTTAGAAAAACAAGCCAATTGTAGCACCACTAGCTTGATTTCTCCTTGGAATGATCCCATGAAATCTTGCAAAGATAGCACAAAAACTAGCATTGAATGCACATATCCTCCCTTTGGTATCTATTCCTTTGTTTAAGCCTAACACCCCATGATTCCAAATGCATTATATGAGAGCTAACCCTTTTGTTAACCCGTTTCTATGTCCAAATCCAATTTTATAAATAAAAAATATCCTTTTGAAAAAAATATGTTGATGGAATATAAAAACTCTTTCTATACATAAATGTATATATTTTTAAAAATTACCTTCTATGAATGTGTGTGTGTGTGCGTGTGTGCGTGTGTGCGTGTGTGTGTGTGTGCATGCGTGCGTACGTGCGTGCGTGCGCGGGCGTGTGTGTGTGCGTGTGTGTGTGTGTGTGCGTGCGTGCGTGCATGGTGCGTGCGTGCGTGCATGCATGTGTGTGTGTACATGTATCTTTTTATATTTCCTTTTTTTCAACTCACATGATATCCAAATATTTTTTGAGAGAACAAGATAAAAAATCAGGGGAACTTTTTGCAATATTTTTGTGAGATTTTATAGTAGTAATTAGGAAGATGTTTCATTCCCATAATACTCTAAAATGATAGATGGTGCCTACTAAATATATAACCTAAAAAACTTAAAATCAAGAACTATTGATATTTGATCAACGAAACATTTGCCCATGTATTGTAAAATTCTAAATCATGGGGTTCCTTATTTTTTACCCTTGAGAATTATAAAATAAGAACATTGCTTTTCTATGTGGAAATAATAGGAAGTTCTGTAGAATAGTTGACAAGAATTTTTTTTGAGACCAAAAGAGAAATGTAGGTGAAGCTTATTTTTACTTGGCGTGGATGAGGTGGATAAATTAAGATATCTATTTAGAGCTTGATGATGCCATGGCAACCTCATTAAGAATGATACATGATACTAGGACCATTAGCATATAATATAAGCTTTGAGTATTCCATGTGTACTAGCAATCTCGCAAACTTCTAATAGCATTAGTGCTATGAAAAAGAGCTACAAAGGAAGTATGAATCCTCAAGGAGCACCCAAAAAATAAAAATAAAAAATGAATGCTCAAACTCCTCAAAGACTTATTGGCTCAAAGACCCTTATAGTCTTGACATGGCACAAGCCACACTTTGTAGCCCAAAGAGGGTCTACATAAGTGCAAAAGAAGTTACTACCTAGGCATAGATTATGCATTTAAAAAAGAGATGCATAATCTTGTCATATAACCCATACCATTTTTAATATAGTTTCACATTTTATGTGCACATGACAAATAACAAAAACATTTAACATCTCATTATTAATTATTACTTAATGCATGTTCTTTGTACGCAAGATATGATAGTATAGATAATCCAAGCTGGACATATTTATAAATGATACTCTTTTAGTGCGACTTAGGAATCATTCCAGCTAAAATGAGCTCTATGAAATGCAAGATTCAACTTTTTTTTACTAGCATATGTTTATAGGCTTGATATATTGATCATTTAACTCAAGTTTTTAACAACAATAGAGGTAAAGATGATACAAAAGACTTTTGCAAAGCTCCTTTAGAGTAGGTGTGAAAAAAATAATTCCGACATACATTTTGTAAAGGTTGAGGCTTATCCTTCTTTCAAGCTACAACTTTTACATACGAAAGAAACATGATGGTGTCATGTGGAGGACTTGAATATGGATTTGAGCTCCTCCCCACACAAAATGATAAAGTGAAAACATGATCCAATCATGATTTCATGCACCATCTAGTTGATTCAATCATACTTTCATACAAAAATCGGAGTTGTCACATGCTAGTATTAATGGCATCCTTGCATATGTAAATCTATGACTCCTCCCTATTAGTGCCCTTTAATTTTGCAAGTAGCACCACCGTAACATGGAGACTATTCATTTAAAAAGTTGTCCTTCTTGGACACACCTATATGGCTTTCTTTACAAGGTCTTTCATTTCATAAAGTGCTTGACAACACTTAATAATTTTTGGCATTTTGCAGCTTTGCACAACTTTACCTTTGTTGGGACTTCCAACAAGTATGCAAGGCAAGTCCTTTAGAGTCATGACTAAATACCCAAAGTGGTCATAACATATTTAGATAAACTCACTTAGGTTATTGTTATCTTACCAGTGGGATACCTTAGCATAACTGTAGAGGGCTTCGAGCATCATCTGCTTACTGCTAAATCTAAAATACACTTTACGAGTGAGGATATTGTGAAAACAAACTTTGACTATAATGTACTTTGGGTGTAACAAATAGTCCCACTTTTCAATAATCATAATATGAAAAAGATTATGCAAAAAATTGGTATGAAAAGTATAATATTAGAAGTGCATCAACATCTTTTGTGAGAAGCACTAATGCTTGAGATAGTTAGTATGTGAATATTGTATGTTGAACACAAAGTAAGAGTGCCAAGGACACCTTGACATGATATAAGTACGTTGGTATTTGTGTAGACATGGCTTTGTGGCATTGGATTGATTCTACTAATCATTGGTGAAGTTGTAAAGTGAATCATCTAGGGAAAATAATACTCTAGTTTCTTCATTGATGTCTATTTATTAGGACACTTTTCATGCTAACATCATGAAAAAAGTGGGAATTTTTTTGGTAAATTGTGTTTGTTTTGATAATAAAAGCATGATAGCTAGATTACTTTTTCAAATATTGTACTTGAAATCAAACTTTCTTGCAGTATTAAGATTGGGTGCATTTATCAAGATTTAGATTTTCTTTTAGTATTTTGCAACTATGTGATGGCTAGGTAGTTATTAGATCCTAGAAAGGCATCAATCATGCACTCTATGATTGTGGAAGTGTTGAGGTAATCAACCTCGAAAATATATGTATGCATGTGGTCTTTGAGTCATTGGTAGCGTTATGCTTTTAATTTAAGAATTTCTAGAATAAATTCATGTTAGAAGGAAGTGAAATTGATTTTAGGCATAGCCATATAACTTTAAGGTTTGAGTAAGGAAGTCAACCTAGCAAGGCTTTCAAGTTATGTGATTTAGTTTCACTTTGAAAATTTAACTTGAGCAAGGGAGCTAGCTTGGAAGTTCTCTCTTTATGTGTGACTTTATCCATTTAAGAAAATTCAATTATAATGTTGGTATGTTGCAAATATTTCAATGGAAAATTGTGATGATTGCAAAGCATGCAACATGAAACAATAATAAATAATGTGTTCTTGTATCAATGGAAACCATTTGCATGAAACACAAGAGATGGCATGCATGCTTATAGTCTTTGCTTACTTTTACAATGGTTGTCACATGTCATCAATTTTTTGTGCTAGCATTGCAATGCCAAGCTTAGACATTAATAGTCTTCAACAATTTTGGGGTTTGGCAATATGTGAACACTTGGTATGACCTATGTTCAATGCCCCTACTCTAAAATCCATCCTATTCTGTTAAATTATGAGTACGTGTTCTTTAGACATCCTTCTATTCAACTATGAATATTCCTTTTTCAATGCACCCTTCTATATAAACAGAAATGTTCAAACACTGGACTACTACACAAAACCTATATATTGAACCCAACCCCCCCCAAAAGGGAATGATAGCATACCATGAAAATATTTTGAGAGTACCTTTGACTTTTGTTACGAAAATCATTTCCATGCTTTAGTCACTAAGGCAAACTTGTTTATGTTAACACATTAGTTCACTGCTACAAATACTAGAAGGATAATTGATAACATGTTTAAGTGAGTCTAATGGAATTGTCCACACATCAAAGGTAAGAGGGTTATTTAATGCCACCAACATCCCCTTTTAACTTAATCAGCTTCTCCAAGCCAGAGTGTTTATAAATATAGAAATAATGAGGGTCTTTGCAATATCACTCTTAAGGGAGTTACAAGAGTTCGCAATAGTGGATTGCTATAGAAGAACAACTTTTTCTTCCTTGGACCTTGGATTAACAAGGGATTAATTAAAGTCCATATGATTGTTGCAAACAACCCTTCGTTTTTACATTCGAATATATTAGAACTAGTCATTTTAATGTTACTAACATGACAAAAGTGCCTCAAGCACCCTCAAGTTTGTCATATCTAAAGGTTTTCTCATGCTACTTTGTTGGCTTTTCTATTATTTGAATGTCAAGTTTTGTCACTCAAAGCCATGCAATTTTCAATTTGCTAACTTTAACATTCATTAACATTAATAGAACTCATGTAAAATATTACTTAGCTATAGATTGTTCACATTAATGTTGAAAAGTCTATCAAGGATATGTTTTCTAAGGTATAAAACATCATACTTCCACCTTTCTCAACTTTTTGTCTTTGGGTGGAATCACATCAAGTAATCTCTTCTAGTTTATGGTTGCTCCTTTTGCTATGCCTTGAGTTCATAAGCTTGCAACACTATCAAAGGGTGCACATAACTAGATGGATGTCATCTTAGATAAATTTTGTCATGAGAGCACAATATTAATTTGATATGAATATCAAAATGTTGTTTCCATGCACAATAATAATGAGTATCTCATGGGTAAAAATACAATTAGTTGGAGCTTTCCATATGCCACAAAAGATTATGCGCTATATGCAATCATAGCTCCACAAATTGTCATCAAATAAAGCTTGAAGTTGACCACAAAAGTGACTCTTAAATGCAATGAGTCTCCCCCCTTAAATAAATAGAGGAAAGTTTGTTAGTGCTAAACACATCATATATATATATATATATTTCAATAACAAATATGGTCAAGTAGTGTGATGTCCAGACATTTTCTACAATAGCGATGGCTAGAGAATCGCTATTGCTTGTTTGCACACATTCGTATACTATGGGCCAAGAAATATCAAAGGTCAATGCACCTCAATGATAAAAGTTGCATAGCTCGTAGAAGTAATACTCTCGCAAAAATAAGACCACACCTTAAATATCTACATAAGTGTCAACCTTTATGGGTTGACATAAAATTTTCTTTTTTGCTTTATTATTTTCCTATTAGGCTTGAATAAGCTAGGTGGGTTGTTTTCTTATTGGTTGAGAGACAGACAAGATGTTAATAAACTAGAAACTTTTATTTTCCTAATCACTTATCTTGTTGTCAAACTATATGATTCTAGATTTTAATGACATGACTTTATGGCTAATGCAAGATAGACGACTTAGAACTAGTTCACACGCAAGTCGTAGTTGGAAGTTCAAGCTCCTAATTGTACATTGTTAAACAATGAAATGAGGATTCCCCCAAGGAAATGAAATGTGATTCTCAAACAGTTTGCTTACTTTAAAATTGAGTTAATACCTGACTAATTATCAATGATAAGGCATTTGAATGTTAAAGGTTGAAAGTTGTTTTTTTGGATTCATAGAAGATCGATTTGCATGAGCACTGGCACCATTACTCGTGTTTATTGTTAAGAAGATTGTGAATTTTGGTCAAGGGTTGCACCTTTCAAAATGTAAGTATATAGCATGCAATCCATGGAAGGGTTGTTTTATTTGAAAATTTTTGGATAGCTTACAAGTTTACAAGTTTACATGTACAAAAGGGGCTTTTTAATTTCAATTCAAAATTCTTAAGAAAAGGAATCATTTTATTGCCTCATACTATTTAAGTAAGGGGAATATCTTTATACCTATTAAATGCACAAAATATGGATGGTTTCTTAAAGAATACCATTCAAGAAAGTTAAAAAAATGAAAACTTATAAATGTATAAAAATCGCATGGCCAAGTTTAGTTTTACATTGGTGAAAAGCCTCCAAATGTTGAAGAATAAGTGTGAATACTCAAGTGGATGAGTTTATGGTTTTTTAACACCAATTTGCACTTTGGTACAATGTTCATAACTAGTAAGAATGGATTGAGGTGGACCCATTATGAATTGTTCTTTCTCAATTCTCTTTGATAGATTGATCAATGAAAGTCGATCACAAAACTTTGATTTCTAAAGGTTTATGTTAGTGTAACAAGTTTTTAAAAATACCTCTCAAACATATGTTTTGTGGCTTCTAGTAGTGCACTTCTTAAGGGTGGTAGATCAATGAGAAAGACCAATGTGGAGTTTATTATCACCTATTTTACATGTGGTAAGAGCTATGATTAAACTTAAGAGTTACTATTTGTACACTTTCATTATGAATCTTGGTAACTACTAGATCTTTACTAGTACTCTGCTGCATCTTGGAGGTGATGTCAGAAACCAAGATGCAGCAGCGTATAGGAAATTTGTAAATAGGTGATGAATTGAGAATTCGTGGAGAATATGGAGAATCAAAAACTTGGATTATTATAAATGAGTATAATAGATGTTTTGGTTAGGAAGCTTTGATAGCATACATGAAATAGATGAGAGCAAAGACAATGTACACAAAAAAGCATAACTGTAGCAATAGAAATTAGCCAAAAAAAGGATACACTAAACATAGCATCGCATGCATGATTTTTTGACCACATGATTCAAATTGACTAATTGAATGTATATTTAATAGGTATATAAATTACACATGGTGTTTAGCACAAGGCCTTTTAGGATGGGGAGATGAGCTCTCTCAGACCCTCAAAGACAGGGATTCCTCCCCCCTCCATAACTTTCATCATTAAGGTGTCACAGGTGCTGCATGATGGCCCAAAATATCATTCATGGGATGGCAGCTAAAAGTGGCCATCAATGCTAATAGTAGTGGTGCAGTAACAGAAGGCAGCACATTAGCAATGGATTGTGTTAGATAGACTTCATGACACTGTGGGCACTAGAAGCTATAAAAGGATTAGAGAAGAAGTGTTGTTTGGTGACCCAAAATATCATTCATGGAATGGCAACTAAAAGAGACCATCAATGTTGATAGCAATGATGTAGTAATAGAAGGCAATGGATTAGCCATGGATTATGTAAGATAGACTTCATGACACTGAAGGCAAAAAAAGCTATAAAAGGATCAGAGGCATGAAGTCTATTTTCCATAATCCATGGCTTACCCACCACCTTCTCTTACTACACTATTGTCATCAGCATTAATGGCCTCTTTTAGTCATTATACCATGAATACTATTTTGGGCCACCAATCGGACCATCTTGTCACAATACAAAAGGTTGTTGAGAAAAGTTGTGCCATGACAATGCCTCTAAATAAGGAACTAGTGTCGTAATGACTCTACGCATGTATATAAATAGGTTGCCAATGTGCCAAACCCCATAGTGGTTTGTCTCTAGATATCTAGCCATGCCTGACCACCATTTGATATTGAAATTGGGACCTACTAAGTGAATGTGTTGCTAATAAATGCCCTCTTCTCATATGGGAGGCTCACAAAGATACATAGTTAATAATTACTCACATAGCTATATGAGGGGAGGAGCATTCATCTCCAATAGGTGAGGCTACCAAATGGTGATGGGAACTCATGGTTCCTACCATGCAAGGAAACTCTCAAGTGGGGGCATAGGCACATGACAAATGTGGGAGGAATGGTGACTCTCACCTCCTGGAAAATAGGACAATGACTAGTACCCCATGGATAACATCAAGATGATACACATGAGCCATCAAGGCTCCCTCTCTACTATATCAAAGGAAGGATTCCCCCTCTAATCCCAACCCATGCAAGGCATGCAATTTGGTATGTGAGAAAGATTTCATGGATTTTTTTGCTTGTCTTCAACCCTTTCACTAAGGAGGACCCTTTGCAAATCATGATCCCCTTCAATACTCATATTCATTTCTTTAATGAAACCCTTTCACTAAGGAGGACCCTTTGCAAATCATGATCCCCTTCAATACTCATATTCATTTCTTTAATGAAACCCTTTCACTAAGGAGGACCCTTTGCAAATCATGATCCCCTTCAATACTCATATTCATTCCTTTAAGGAAAGCCTCTCCCCCTCATCCTTGGCAATATCATGGAAGGAAACATAATTCAAAATGAAACCAAGAAAATCCAAAAGATGTGTTGAGTTGCCCACCCAAGGAGTTCAACTAGCATTGACCCAAAATCTCTTGCTTCTATAATGGCTAAAGCATTGATCCTTCTCATGGCTTTGCTAACTTCTGAGGAATTGTGCAACATGAAGCTCAGATTTATGTACATACTCAATTTTTATTCTTGATGAAGGATGTAATTCGTGGGTCAAAGCATATGAATTTAGGGCATCTATCAACCTTTTCCATGGATCCAATCCCCCATAGAATCCCTTGGAACCTCAATGAAAGGACATTGGGAACCCATCTCGAGGAGTTTATATGGTGGGAGCCCCAGTTAACATTAACCCAAGTTGGGTTGATAATTACTTCAACAATTGCATAAGATGTAACGGGTCAGTAGAAACAAGAGATATGTATATATATGTACATATATGTGTATATATATCTATATATATGTGTATATATATCTATATATATGTATATATATATCTATATCTATATGGATATATATATATATATATATATATATATATATATATATATATATGTATGTATATATATATATATATATATATATCTTTGTGGTCTGCCATCATTCAGGTGCATTGCATTTGGTGGAGATGACGCCACCAAGATCCCCTCTTAGCCCTCACAATCCCAGACTTGTGACACATGACGAGCCAATGCATCAACAACAACCAGAACAACCATCATACATAGATCAAATGTTGAATACTATAAATTCCATGCTACAACAAATGAATGCCATGAACCATACTCTCTTGGCCTTTTTTGAGTATTAGTAACAACGTCTAGTAACTACATCAAATCCGCAAGTATGGCCTCGTTCTTTCGCAGCATTACCACTGAAGATGTTTTATCCTAGTTGGATCATTTTGATAATGTCGCCAGCTATCATGGATGGATGGATGAGCAAAAGACGAGAGAACTTTGTACATTACTTGAAGGGCTAGCTGCAACCTAGTATATGTAACAACCAAATCATATTAAAATCAATTGGCCACAACTCAAACACTCGCTCATCGAACATTTTACAAATCAATATATTATGCAATCATCACTAAAACAACTGAAGAAATGTGAGCAACAACCAGGAGAAATTGTGGCTCAATTCGCCATTAAATTTAACCAGATAATAATAGGGGCTAACCCTACTACGTCAAAATCTATGAAATCATCCCCAAACAAATGGCTTAACTGAAAGATTGAACAAAACAATAAAAATCATGATTTCTATGTATGTGGATCCATCACAAGAGGATTTGGACAGATATTTGCCATATATTTTGCATGTTTATAGGACAACAGTTCAAGCCTCAACCAAGATTAGCCCTTTTAGAGCATTATATGGCAAGGATCCACAGTTACCAACTGATATCAATACAATGCAACTTCAGCCAGAGACTAGGGATGCCATGGACTGGTACATCCATCTACAAAAGAGTTAACCACTCATGATCTCAAGCATTCACAAAAACCTACAAATAGCTCAACAACGTCAGAAAATGAAATTTGATGAAGGTCAGGTGCAACCAGAATACAAAAAAGGAGATGAAGTTAGTGTGTATTATCCTATCAGGAAGAAAGGCTTGTCAGAATCATTGATGTATAGATGGGTAGGTCCTTATCATGTGCTCCAACATCTCAGAAAGACCACATACTTGCTACAAAATAAATAAAAGGGCACAAAAACCATTGCTCATGTCTATTGAATCAAACCATACTACACAAAGAACCCGATAATGTTTCAACCAGAGTAGCTCACAAGTAGAGTAGCTCACAATGAAAACAACTCCTCGCATGGCAAAAGATAAAACTTTGCATGAACAAGTCCAACAACACACTGATTTAGATCATGAGGAGGATGAAAGAGAAATACAACAATAATTTGAATCAAAATCTATTCATAACGACTGTCATTAAAGATAGCATGACAGAGCATGAATACAACAATAATTTGAATAAAAAACTATTCATAACGACTGTCATTAAAGACATCATGACAGAGCATGATGAACACATGGTAGATGGTGATGAAATAAATAGGACCATGAAGTTTATAACTCATAGCAGCACATACATGAGATAACTCATATGATCAATTTGACACAGCTATCCACACACATACCCTTGCAACAATTCCAGCAATCAACAACAAAAAATTATCATCATCAAAAGACTAGTGGGAGGCATAGTCGACCTTCAACAATAAATGATACATGCAGTTCATTGGTAGATTCATCCAACACAACTGGAAGGCAACATGAAACCGAAACAAGTAAAATGAGAAGAAATGTTTCACCAAACAGGCAGAGTGCATCAACTGACTGTGAGAAAGGAAATGAAAACCACAAACGTGCAATAGATAAGAACTCCTATAATTGAGGCCATGCAACATCCTGCCAGTTCCAAAAAGAGCTCCATGTGTTTTCCATGTAACACTTTATTTACTGTGCAACAAGTTCCAAGTTGGGGGGGGGGGGGGGTGTGGGAACCCTAGTTAACATTAACCCAAGTTGGATTGACAGTTACTTCAACAATTGCATAAGATGTAACAGGTGAGTAGAAATGGGAGATCAGACATTTACAGGCCATCTCTCTCTCTCTCTCTCTCTCTCTCTCTCTCTCTCTCTCTCTCTCTCTCTCTCTCTCTCTCTCTCTCTCTCTCTCTCTCTCTCTCTCTCTCTCTCTCTCTCTTTGGTCAACCATCATTCAGGCACATTACAATATTTACAAAAGGGATTTTTAAATTACAATTTGAAAAAATGCGTTAGTTTAGTAAAGTAAAGGGGTCATTTTAAGGCCTTGTAGTATGTAAAGAAAGGGCATTTCTTAGTATCCTTTGATTATACAAATGATTTCTCATATAGGTGGACCCCCTGAGAAACCCATAGGAGTTTGTTGTTTTTATGTTTGATATCTGGCTTAAAACTTTTTTGTTTTCTTATGAGAAATATCTGAGACAAAAATCAACCTTTAAGGATAAATGGATGTTTCACAACTTCTCGCTCACCTCATTCAAATGGTGTGATTCATTTAACCCCCACATGGCCCCAAATCATCAAAAGTCTTGGTATGGATAGAATTTCCTAATCTACTTGATCATCTCTATCCTTTGTTAGTATCCATAGCTTCCTCCCTTAGTAGAACTCTTATAAAATTTGTACATAGACATAAATCCCCATTGGCATCCCTAAATCCTTATGGAAGTCCATTTGAATCAAAATTTAAATGTAGGTATCATGATGAAAAATGTGAGAGAAATGTTATTTGCAAGAGAGAAATTAGTTACAAGAATCTATTCAACTCTTGTTTTAAGTGCTTGAAGCAAGGGTACTCCATTCATGATTGACCAGAGTAGGGAAACATAAATAAAGAACCCAAAGATTATCAACCACCCTAGAATCCCAAGGATGAACAAGGATTTCAAAACGTTTAGTCCAAGAAGGGACAGGACAAGAGAAATCCAACCTTGAAGAGTAAGGAAAACATGCAAAAAGGGAAGAGGAAAAATAGGTATGCTCCTCTCCTTATGAACCTAGGAGATATCCAAGAAACACAAGATCCTAAAGTTAAAAATCCAATCAATATATTTGATCATGAACCCTCCTACTCATTTGAAGATGAGTAATTTCTCAAAGGCATGTAATTTTTTTAGAAAGGAGATCTGGTAGGTGATAGGTTGAAAAGGGAAGTTAATGACTATGAATTGGATTGGCTAGTGGAAGATCTCATAAAATCTTGGATTCCTTAGGCTCACAATAAGTGTATAACAAGAAATTACCCCACTAGTTCTTATTGGGGGATCTAGCATGAGTGTAGGAGGCAACAAAAGAGGAGACTCTCCAATATTGAGATGAGCTCGAAGAATCCTCTTGGAAATAGGAAATATTCTCATAGTAGCAAAGTATAGTGAGGAACTAAAACATCAAACAAATAAACATGCAAACACTCAAAGTACTATCCTACAATTACAACGGTTTGACAAGCCCCAAATGCCCTTATGTATAAGAAATTGGATGTATCAAATTAATGTATTTCTAGATATCATATGAATATAAGAAGTCAAGACTAGAGGAGTCACGTTGATGAGAAATTTTTGTAGTATCTCCAAGGAATACAAGTGGTTCCACAACATGAACCATGCTGATGGTAGCAAAAGCACAACCCTAGGAATTCACAGAGCAAACTAGCCAACTTGGTCAATAAAATTATAGCAGATCCCCAACATTTTTGGGTGATAGTGACATTTAAAATTAGAAGAAGAGATCACAATTTAATATGTTTATACATCTAGTCCATTTCATCTTATCCTCAAATATGGAGATCCCCCAAGCCCTAGATGATCACCTTGGAAAGGGGACATCATAGTTACAGTAGAAAAAGAGGAGTGTATAAACCTTAAAGCATTTGATGTCAATTCCTTCTCTTGGTTCACTTGGCTCTATAACTAGAGGGGTAGCCATATACTTAAAGGTTGACTAGATAGAGCTTATGTATCCTTAGACTTCCTAACAACCTTCAGCAAATACAAACTCAAAGCCATAGATGACATAGCTCTCCAAAAACACAAGCCAATTCTCCTCACTATTTCTAACAACTCAAAAGAAAATCAGAGCCACATGGTTCCATACCAACTTGAACATCATATTCCCATATGTGCAAGAAGGAATAAGGCTATCTAACTTCAAAATTCTCAAGCCTAATGTCCAATGCATAAGCATGGATTTCGGTATTCAAGTAACCTCAATAATTTCTTATGACATCCAAAAGAAAAATAGTCCAAATTTGAAAGGAGCACAAGAATGTGACCTACTAATTAGTGATGAATCTAGAATCCCAAATAGAGTTAGGCTACACACATATTCATGAATCAAAGCTAGGAAACACTAAGGAAGGAAGATGTCATCAAAGTTGAATCTTTGTGAATTTACTTTGGTGGGCTAGAAAATTGATTGACCATCTAAAGAGAACTCTTAGATCCTTCACAAGAAGAAGGAAAATGATCTAATCCCCATGCTCAAAATGAAAGACAACACATTGGCTGAGACCCTTGAGGAGAACCTTGTATAGCTCACAACTTCCATTATGACATCTTCAACAAACCCACTTTAGATAGTTGAGAAAAAATGTGCACCAAAGACAAAAGATTTGCATGTATGAAAAACACAATCTTTGAAGAGTTAGCTAGAATTTTGGACTCAAAAATTAATTGAGGCAAAAATAGAAGATGCAATAGATGCACAAGCCAATGGGAAAACATCTAGATCTAACTGCCTTCATCTCATGAACTAGATTAGATAGGAATAGAATGGAATTTTCAAGGATAGATATATGCTCACTGCTGCCCTTTTGGAAGGCTTTGAACATGTTTAGAACACCAACAATCAAGACTTTCTTCTTTTCAAAATTCATGTCGACAAGGCATACGAATGATTGGAATGGTACTTTGTCCTACAATCACTCCTAGATATGGGAATGGGTAGATGGTTTTTAAAGTTCATTGTAATTTATTAAAGCAACATGACCACAAGGGTTTCGAGAAATGGGAAAATTATCAAAGCCTTCCCCTTAGGAGGTCAAAATGGCAGAGTTTTTCATTGGCCCCACTCCAATTCTATTTTGCAGTAGGCAACCTTGGCTGGTGGTTGATACAATAACAACTTAATGAAGGAAATATCAAGAGTATCACCCTTCCAAAATCTAAGGACATGATTCCCATTATTCACAGATGATACAAGTTCAACTGTACATAATGATGACATATTGATTTCGACATTGTAGGAGTGTCTCTAAATCTTCTATCTAGTGTTAGGCCCACATATTAATCATGCTAAGACAAGGATTACAATGTTCATCAAAGATCCTCCCATAATGGATTTTGGACAATGTTTGGGAGGTTCTACAAGAAGAGGGAAAGATATTTGGGCTCCATAACAAAGATGGCAATCAACTCTATATAAATAAGAATTCAAAATGTAGAGTGCACTTCAATAAGGTTTTGCTAGCAAGCTAGTAGTCCTTTACCTCGGGGAGTTTAGTCGTAAATATATGTATGTATCACGTGAGTTCAGTATAAGGGATTTTTAAAATACCATTTTTACATATATAAGGGTCCCATATAAAGGGGTTACTTACAGTTTGAATAAAAAAGGGTTATGTTTTATTAAGGGAAAATTCACAAATAAGGATATTTATAAATAAGCCTTGAACACACATGATATGCAGGATATACATATAGTGAATCCCTCGGGTCCTTAACCATATCCTAATTCCCTCTCTTGCCTTTTCTTTCCCTCTTGCTAGAGACCACCCAAATCAAGTACCTGACACCAAGTGTCTCAATGTGGGAATTCCTTATGGGGAGGCAACTCTAACATATTTAAAGTACCCAAGGTGGCATGGAAGATGTTTACTATTAGTAAGAAAGACAAAGGACTCAACATCATCGACGTAGAAGGATTGGCACCACCTCATATGGTTTTTTGTAAATAGTGTGGTTCAAATTCAAGAAGGCATCAAATTTGGCTAAAGGACTATGAAGTGCTTGGAAAATATGCAAACCATCGATTCAAGTTAATCAACAATCAGCCACCACAAAGGCATTGTAGGAGGCATGAGAATCGATTTGGATAAGCACCCTTATCCCCCATGATTGACATACAAGAATATAAAGATGCCACGTGACTCAACAACAAAGTAATCAAAATATGGCCAAATCTATGGGACGTGCACATCAAAAACTAGAAAGACAATGCGACCCTCGAAAGAGACTTCAAACTCAACAACCTTGAAATACTCAATGTAAAGGAAATATGTATTCAACAATCCTAGTACAACACAAATACAAATTAACATGTAGTTGATTTGCATGCCTTCTAACAGAGAAACGAGAACTCCTTGCTCCACCTTCCTGATGTGATCAAGGCAACCCAAAAGCTGACAAATAGGCCGAATAAGAAATGGTTGGCCAATTGAAACCAATCTCGATGGGCATGTGAGTTATTATGACTATTTAGTATTCCTCCTAAAGCTTCACACCTAATGTGGTTGCTTTTGCATAAAAGTGTTTGGACTCAAGAATTAGCTGCACACATCATCAGCATAGGAGATGGCATTGGTAAAAGATGTTTCAAAGAAAATGAATTAGTTACTCACCTATTTATCTCTTGCATACGTAATAGGACAACATTAACTAAATAGCAAAAAATGAATTTCCCCATCCATCTATATCCATTACAATGGAAGTAGATACTTCTAGAGGAATTAAACATAGGCACCCAAATTCTATGTAGCTATGTTTAGATTAAAAGGAATGTTTAGATTGAAAGAAATGTGTAGATAAAAAGGAACTATGTGCTTTTCCAAGGTAAAAGTGCCAATGAAATCTCTAGATTGGGATTTGGTCTTGGGACGTAGGTGTTAGACTTGTGGTCTTAAATCAAAAACAGTATGGAGCTTCAATATCTCTAAGATATACCTAGCAAAGAGAGAGAAGGAACTATTGAACAATAAGAAAACAAAGGAGTGGTGGAGATCCTTAGAAGTCACCAAGGTACATTTAGTCATGAGCTCGTGAATGACTCTCTTGCAAATAAGTAGATTGCTAGAGTGGCCATTAGAAGAAGACACTTTTGTCAAAATACGAGGAACACCACTATGAAGAGATTTAGGAAACTTCATGTATTTTACTATTAATGGTGTATTAGGCGCTCCGCGCCTAGGAACGCCTCGGTGCTTCGCACTGGTGCAGGCACGATTTTTGCGTTGGGGGGCGGAAGTGTGGCACCTGCCCCGGCATTCTCTTTCTTCTTTGTGGGGGAGGTGGGGGGCTGCCACGTGGCACCCGCCCCCCACCTCTCCTTAACTAATAGTATAGATTGGGCTAGTGCCCCAACTAGTGCCACAACTTTATAAATATCTCATTTCTATCTTTTAGTAAACTTATAGCTTTTTTCTTTAAAATTTTTGGTTTGGATGCAAGCAGAACTTGTAAAAGCAAGTACATATGGCCCTTAGAGATAAGTGAGTGGGATTGTTTGGTTGATTCTGAGTGAACAGGGTCTGGCTCACTTCATCTAAGACTAGCTCAAGTTTGAGAAAATGGATGTGAGGTGGAAAGTGCTTGTAGGCTAGTGCCGCTTTGTAATGTTAATGATGTTTCATGCTACACTAAAAAATGTAGCCAATATCAACAAAACCTTGAATCAAATGGGCATATTTGTAGAACCGACGATCTGAAAACTAAATATGGAGGAAAAGAATGTTTAAAATCAAGTCTAAATAGTAACCTAATTGGTTTAAGTGTGGGTTAAGAAGCACAATTTACGAGCATGTGAGTATTGAAACCTTGGGTTGTGCTTCCGTGGTGGCACAAAATGTATTTGCATCCAAATTTGGAAGTCTAAGCTTAGTAATATATGATATGATATGATGGTGAAAGAAGTTAGAACATATATTTGAAAAGGCTTGGAACTTGAAGGTTTTCTCGCATTGACTTGGGAAATTGCTTCCTATGAAGTTTGAACCATGCGAAGGGGCGAGGCTCGAGAGCACGCGGGAGTCTCCGGTGTGAACGAAGCCTGACGATGATGTGGGTGACGAGGGGGGCCGCACGTGCAGGCCCCAGGCGCACGAAGGCGGGGGAGGGGCCGGTCAGGTGTGAAAGGGCTTAAGGAAAACGTTGTAGGCCTGCAGAGAGCCGCGGGTGGGGGGGCCAGGCTGGAAGGAAAGGAACACAGACACAGAGAGAGAGAGAGAGAGAGAGAGAGAGGGTGTGTGCTCGTGCGGGCGGGTTTGAGATAAGTAGGGACCACATCGGACGCAAGGGATTTTAGGGGACGAATTACACCAGAGGGGAAGGGAGCGTGAGAGAATCTATTATTATTGCGCTGCATAAATTATAATCCAACTTTATGTTTTTCTACGTAAAGTTATAATCTAACTTTCTCTAGGAGTTTCTATTTTATTATTGTTATTTTGCCCGCTGTTTATTTTTTTTGGCGTTGTTAATCTTCTTTACCAGGATGAGGAAGATGGTGCGTCTCTCTCTTCGTCTCATGAGCCTTCAGGGCCTCTCTCTCTCTCTCTCTCTTCTGTTTCTACTTCCCCTGCTTCTCAACCGTCTGAGGCTCTGAGGCTTCTCTCTCTCTCTCTCTCTCTCTCTCTCTCTCTCTCTCTCTCTCTCCTGTTTCTACTTCCCCTTCTCAACCGTCTGAGCCTCTAGGCTCTGAGGCTTCTCTCTCTCTCTCTCTCTCTCTCTCTCTCTCTCTCTCTCTCTGTGCTTTCTTCTCTCTCTCTCTCTCTCTGCACCTTTGCCGCCTTGTCGTGATTAGTTATACCTCATAACGTGAGTGTCACAAAATCGCCACTACCCTCCCCCTTCCACTTAAGTAAATATTTACCTCATCCAGCCAGGCTGCCCATCAGCTAATTTAGCACGCCAGCCTGCCGGCCCTCTCCGGAAAGGAAAGGGGAGGGAAAAAAACAACAAAAGAGGAAAAACAAGCTTTTACCAGCCCCCCTCCAATCGCTTTTTCTCTTTTACATGATTTCCCTCACTGTTCTACCTCCCCCTTATATTCTGCCTCCGGTTTTAACTTCATACACACACACACACACACACTCTCTCTCTCTCTCTCTCTCTCTCTCTCTCTCTCTCTTATCTCAGCACAGCAACGCCCCCTCTCATATATCGTTTTCTTTTTGAGACCCTGCATATGGGGCTCCCCCTTAGCCTTCAGCCCACCATCGCTTTTGATCCCCACAGCAGCATGTCATGACCCCAGATGACCATGATCAATCCTTCTCCAAACAGGAAGATAGTAGCCCCCCCCAAGACAGAACCTCCTTGCCCCTTCAGCTCCATCAGTATCATCCGCCTGATGGCAGTCGCGGCTCGGCCGCCGCCGGTGCGGCTGCAGTCGGTAGCGGCAGCGGTGGCGGGTACCCACAGCATCATCATCATCATCATCATCATCACCATCATCATCAGCAGGATCATCAGCACCAGCACCAGCATCAGCCCCATCTTGGCTCCAGCTTTAATGTTCCAGCTTCCTTAGGTCAAGCCATGGCAGCGTTGGGTGGAGCTGGTGGTGGGTCAGGTAACATGGGCTCTTCCCAAGTTGTGGATGAATCTCTAGCAATGTCTGTTGCATCAGGTCTAGGGCAAAAGTATTCGTCTGACAATCAGCCAAGCGGCGGGCTGGGCCCCCTTGCCACTGTGCAGCCCACTGCTCCGAGGCCGCAATCGCACGAGCTTGTCATCGCAGGGCCCTCTGCCGAAGCCGGCCCGATTGTCCCTAAGAAACCCCCTCCTAAAAGATCTTCCTCAAAAGACCGACACACAAAGGTCGATGGGCGAGGGCGACGCATCAGGATGCCAGCTGCTTGTGCAGCACGAATTTTTCAGCTTACCCGTGAATTGGGTCATAAATCAGATGGTGAGACAGTTGAATGGCTTCTCCGCCATGCAGAAGCAGCTGTCTTTGCAGCAACAGGCACGGGCACGATACCTGCATCGTACCAAACGTCAAGTGGCTCTATGCGTTCTACCTCGGCCGGTTCTGTCTCAGCACCCTTGCACAGGCTTCCTTCATTTCATGGTGCCCTTGGACTATCTGCAGCTCTAGGTCAAAGGGAAACAACAGATACACTCAGTGCAGCAAGGCTGGATCAACAAAGAAGGGTGGAATGGGATCATGCGGCTGAGGAGCAGGCGAACCGGCGCATGGGACTGTGCATAGGTCAGGGAGGTGATACGAGTTTAGGGCAGGATGCCATGTCTGCAGGATTCCACCATGAAAGCATGATTGGTGATCCCTCGGATGTTGGTGGGGGCATGACAGGTGCTACCGACTCCATGGACTCCAGTGGAAATGCAAGGAAACGATCAAGGGAATCATCTGACTTGAGCCACCTCAAAGAGGAACAGCCAGAGCCCACAAGGCCTTTATTCTCAATGATGAGAAATCCTACTCAAAGTGGAGCTTCAGGCATGATGCCGATGTGGGCAGTAGCACCTGCTCCAGCCTTAACAAGCAACAACACTCTTCCAGGAGCCTTCTGGATGCTCCCAGTCAGTGCAGGTTCGTCTAATCCAGGTGTCATGGCAGCACCATCACATGAACCAGTGTGGACATTTCCATCTGCGGCTGCAAGTGGAGCAGTATACAGGATGGCAACACCAGCTAACACTTCAATCCATCTGGGGACAGGTGGTGGAGGTGGAACACAAGCATCCACAGCATCAGTAGCTAGTACTCCCTCATCAACAAATACCATGCTGCCACTTGCTCCATCCGTACTTCCGCCTAATGCAGTTACTTTTATGCATAGATTTGGAGGTGTTGGTCTTGATCTACAAGGAGGGCAGTATGGGCATATACCAATTGGACCAATGTTGGTTCAACCAGGGTCACAACAACTTCCGGGATCTGGTTTAGCAGACACACATGTGGGAATGCTTGCTGCGATCAATGCATACTCAAATCGGCCCACACAGCAGGAACAGCACTCTATGGGGACAGGCCATCAGCAGGGTGAAAGTGGTGAGGACCCAGCAAGCTCTCAATAACAGGAATAGATTGGAGGGGCCCTTGCAGCAGTTATTTATGACATGGCCTATGCCATCACATGATTAATATCAATGCAAGCATCCATTCAACTGCATAAGAAGTGCTGTTGGACCATTTGATGGTGAAATAAGGGCCCACCTATACATCTCGTTACTGCAGTGTCAAACTCTCATGTGGCATGAGCCAGTTCATGCTTAAGGTGTGTGCAGCCTTCCTTTGTACCAATAGCATTACGAACGGCCAGCTAAGCAGCCTAAACCAAATTCTTAGTAACGATCTTAATTCTGTCTCTTGCGATCGGGTTTAGACTGTTTGGATCAAAGGGCCCAATTTTACCACCCATTGTATAGGTGCTTGTCAGTAATTAGGCAAGTTGTAGAGCAGATTGTAGAGAGCTCATATTCTTTTGTTGACATCAGATTTTTGTATCTTCGCATTAAAGTCCCAGACATAGTTTATGGCAATGTTCTTGCCACGGCTTTTCCCATTCAGCATTTGAATAAATTGCAACGCCTATTGCTACTGGCATGCAGCTAATGTTGTAATCACAATTCGTGTTTAGTTTACTTCAATGACTGTGATACACTCCTAGCTTCCAAGGAGCAATAGACTAATTATCATACTACTGGACTATCTGTTTGGTATAATCCTTTTTTTCATGGATGATATATGCAATAAAAAGGTTTAATATGCATATTTGGAGTTGAAGCAGGCTGCAAGGGACAGGGTTAAAGTCATGCTTGAGGAGAACTTACATAATATTGGACATGGGTTTGCCTGCGATGGCATAAGATGCAGATGATTGTTTTGAGAGCCTACCATTATGTATCGCAGTTTAGCTTATTACTGTACAGAAGGTGGTATTTCCTACAGTAGTTACAAATCAGCTAAGGTGACAAAACTTTATTCTAACTGTCTTTTATAATTATTCATGGCGCTTGCATACTCTTAAAAGGAAGAATCTGAGGGTTGATTGACATGCCAAGGACAGGCCCACCCAATACCACTTAGCGGAAAGTTGGTTCTCATCATGAATAAGGGGAACCCCACCATCCTTCACGAAGTTTTGTGTAATCGTAAACACCATAATTGTTGCTTTTGAGGCTTGAAACAAGAAGAGTACTTTTCTGTAGGGAATGCTTGTAATCTACACTTGCTCATTATGGCTAAAAGGCACAGTGGTATTCCTTAAGACGAGTTATTTCATGTAACAGCATCTGCAGCATCTGTCGGTGAAGGCTATTGGTCCACTATATAGATTGACAGTCGATATATTGCCGATATGCTTGCCCAGTCATCAAGCTTTCCAGCGATGTTGGCAAGGATGCAACAGTGCAGCATGATTGCATAGAAACTTGCCTGGTGATACAGAGCTTTAAGCCTATTAGTTGGTAAGGATGGTGGACCGACGGTGGTTGATGTTTTTAGAGCATATCTTCTCTCTTTGTCGCACTGCAGTCTATGTCGCAATAAGTTTCAGACAAATTCCCACTCTTAACTACCACATTGTGAATTAAATTATGACAACATTGTGAGCTTCTGCGAGGATGGGACGCCCTCTCGAGGAGAAAGCTCGTGATGTTTCCATCCTCGCCCTCTCGAGGAGAAAGCTCATGATGTTGGAAACCGTTTTGAGAAACGAGGGAAAAGAGCCGCTTTCTGACATTTTCTGACCCATCAGCCCCATGTCCCCAACCACACCTAGCTAGGTATGCGGTGCCTCCCAAGCAGAAGCTCATGATGTTCGAAACTGCAGGGAGATGAAACGAGGGAAAAGAACCCCTTCTCCAGCATAGGAAAATGTCAGAAACTGCTCGTGTGTACTTTCTTTCAATGGCAATATTCTCATGACATTTGAGGAATGTGAAGCGACGGGCGAGCGGAGGCGTCCATTTGTGTGGGTTATCAAAGGGATGAAATTCAGGGAGCTTGGAGCCCTGGAGCCGTCTCAGAGGATTTAAATCTTACAGGAAGCAGCAACGGAATGACGTGAAGCAGGAGGATGCATGATGCATTATTGGGGCAGGCACAGATATTGATGTAGTAGATAATTTGCAGGTGGGGAGCATTGATTAGGGGCGTGCTTTGATGAGGGACACATTCGGATGCGAGGGGCTTAGATTGGCGGGCAAGTACGAGAGAGAGAGAGATTGGGGGGGGGAGGGAGAGAGTGTCCTTTTCAGTGTCCTTGGGGTTTGGCCTCGCTTTCCCCAACATCGGCATTTGCCCCTCTCTCTCTCTCTCTCTCTCTCTCTCTCTCTCTCAGACTACAGAGTCTCTCTCTCTCTCTCTGTCTCTCCGCATCTCTCTCTCTCTCTCACTCACAGACTACAGAGTCTCTCTCTCTCTCTCTCCGTGTGTCTGTAAAGCGCCCAGTACCCCCACACAACCCAACAAACCTTTTAACGGAAACGTGCGCACATGCCAGTGCTTCTCGCTCTCTCTCTCTCTCTCTCTCTCTCTGCCATCTGGGTTTTTGGCACACGACATGCGTGAGCCTCACTTCACCCTCATGTGCTCCTCCTTTACTACTCCCCCCCCCCCCCCCCAAAACTACATTGTTCAGGGAAAACATTTTTGGTAGCAGATACAAAGGCCTTTAACTCGAAATTTTGAAATTTTTGTTTTTTTAAATAAATGCAAAAACCTCCAACTCAAATTTTTTTTGAATCAAATCACATGTTCTCGTCATTTTTATAACAAAAAATTTTCAAAATTTTAAGCTTTTAAAACTTTTCTTTAGATTTTTAAAATCCTTTAAAAAAAGTTCACTCTATATTAAACCTTGAGTTTTCATGAATCCTAGTTTACTACCAGATTTTGAAAATTTTGGTTTTTTAAAATAAATGCAAAAACCTCAAACTCTTTTTTTTTAAAATCAAATCACATGGTCTCATCATTTTTAAAACAAAAAATTTTCAAAATTTTAAGCTTTTAAAAATTTTCTTTAGATTTTTAAAATCTTTTTAAAAAAGTTCACTTTACATTAAACCTTGAGTTTTCATGAATCCTAGTTTATTGCCTGGCCCAGATGTATTGTTAAATTCAAAATATATTAAGAATTTTAAAGAGATGCTCTTTTAAATTTGGAAATTAAATCGAGGTTGAGTCTTTTTTTTTTAAATGGAGAATGGTTTTAATATTGTATTAAAGTATGAAGAAAAAGAAAGGTTTACATTATAGCAAATACCCAAAAGCTAGCTTTGAAGATCGCCCTTTCGAACACAAAATTGTTATATTTGGAAAACAAATATCAAACTTTTGAAGGGAGAGATTTTAAATTGAAACAAAAAACGAGATTTAGTGTCAAATTAATGGCTAAATTTAGAAAAAATATTGAAGTTTTTAGAGGTCGTCTTTGTATGATTAAAAACATAAAAGAAGAAACTAACAAATTATTAAGGTTGAAGGTCTTCGTATTGGTGTATTCTCAACCTTATCAACTTACAATTCAAAAAGCAATCCAACTAACATTTAGAGGAGACATTTTTGAGAGCCCATGTTTAAAATTGTCTTAGTTGTGTACAAGTTTTTTTCTTTTTGCATTCTACAAGTTATTCCATTATATTGTTATTACTTTAAAAATCTTAAATTAAGTGCAACTTTATCGTTCCTTCTTGAATTAATATAAAACCTCTCTTTTTGGTAAAATAGTGCTCTTGGACTTTTTGCATTCAATGCAAAAGTCTTCATGCTTAATGAATTTGAAAATTTTCTCCATATTTTGTAGGGTCCTTTTCATATTAATGAACCCTAGAGTTTGAAAGGGAATCACGATTCACAGTCCCTAAAAAATATTGTTTCTTACAATTTAATACTTATTTCTTTTAGAAATAATGAACCAACCCTTCTTCTTTTTTCCCACAATTGATAGCATCCCCTCTTGTTCACTAAGAATTCAAAGTAAACTCTTTCTTTTCTATCTTAAGTCAATCCATATTTACCAAGATTATATCCTGTCTCTAGTCACACCTCTAGTTTCCATTAGTAAAATTGTAGCCTTATTTTCATAGTTGGTAACGTATTTTCCGCAAAGCTAATCTTTTGAGCTATTGTAAAATTTTCACCTATCCACTAAAGAATTGTGAATACCCCAATTAATACAAGCCTCACTTTTTCTCAAAATAGTACTCATGGATTTTTTCTATTCCGTGCAAAGACTTGACACCTAATCAATTGGAAAAGTTGCCCATATTTTGTTGGGTGTTATTTATATTCCCTCGAAAACTTAAAGGTGCCTTATAGTTTCATAAATTGTTGACACTATTTGCAAGCAAAGGCCCTACTCTCCAACCAAGTACGGAAACAAGGAAGGGTCCAAGAGTAGGTAGAAGAGTTGCAACCACCCTATAACTCTCATGGATGATTGAAGCCATTTTAAAGGCCACCCCGTTGTAAAGCTAGAATGATATGTAATGACATTTTGTGGAATGAGAATTTGTTGGCACAATCTAGGGCAATTTATGTTTTCTTATGCTTTCACCACTCCACATAGAGAGTACCAAGTTGATGTTTATAATGTTCTAAGTAATGATAGACTTTAAAATGGCATTCTATTTGTAATTTGTTTATATAAGTGTGTTTTTTCTTGACATTTGTGCTTGTTGTTGATGCAAGGAGCTATTTATCACTAGTTGGCTTAATTGGCTGACATAATTTGTCATTCAATGGTGTTTCGACTCCTACTACAAGCACAGTAAACCAAAAAGAATGGTAAAATTGCTTTTCACAAGGTGGATATCTTGAGCTACGCTCTTCTTTTGGAAATAATGAACCCAACCCTTCTTTCCTATAATTGATCTCACCCCCTCTTGTTCCCTTAGGAGTCAAAGTAAGCTTTCTTTTTTATATTTAGTCAATCCATATTTCACAAGACTGTACCCGTGTTTTCTTATAAAACAATTTCTTTTTATAGTAAGAGGATTGTAGCCTTATTTTTAGTATTTGTTACTCCAAGGTTTTGTATTGTTACATGTAGTTTGTTTCTTTCTTCTACAAGTATAAAAGATCACAAGTTATTCTAACTTTCTCATAATTTGTTTTTGCACTAAACTTGGCATACAAGCTCACAAGTTATTCCTACTCTCTCATAATATTGTTTTGTACTAAAATTGCATGCATATGTTCAACCATTAAATATCATATTGTTTCATATATCTATTTAAAAAAGAAAATTTTCAAAGACTCACCTTTGCTCTTTCCATGAATGTATCCTATGTTCAATTAAAAAAAGAAAAAGAGATGAAGAGTATGTGTGTTCAATTAAAAGAGAGAGAGAGAGAGAGTGTGTGTGTGTATATAAGTGAGCTGAGTTGAGTTGAGTTGAGAGAGAGAGAGAGAGAGAGAGAGAGAGAGAGAGAGAGAGAGAGAGAGAGAGAGAGAGAGAGAGAGAGAGAGAGAGATGATAGAAAATAATATAACCCCCGCTCACCCTTCAAGAAAAAACCTCTTCATTTCTTGAATATCAAACTTCTTCTCCTTGTGCCACTTAGGCTTGAAAGCTTTGAGGTTGGTTTGGGATCCCCAAGGAAAAGCTCTAAATAATATATACAATAGATGTAGACTTTGGTGAGGGACACATCTTTCTTATAGTCATCTACTATTTCAACCATAAGGATGGAATTCACCATCATCTTCTCATGTAGATATCATTTCCATACCTAAAACTAGCTGTAGAAAAATAAAAGGGAAAATATTACTAGAAAAGAATCTAAAAGGTAAACCTGAAATCTTGAATATATAAATTATACATAAAGTCCTTTTATAAAATAGAGACATCATTTATATATGTAGCAGTACTCCACATGCCACATGTCAAGAGAGTGATACAAAGTGCTATTAAACATAGAAGCTAACAATAGTGGTTGTGATGAAAAACATAGAAGAGATATGAGAGATTCTAGGAAGGAGAGTGATGTGCTCTTTGCTCTCTCTTCTAGCAAAATTGTATTGAATGGAATACAACACGAATTGAAGAGATAAGACCATCAAACTAAAACTAAAGAGAACACAATATTAGTGAGTTTGGGAATCTCCCAATTCCCATTTTTTGAATACTAAAAAGGTGGCACCCGGATAACATGCCCATAAGTTTCTCAAAACCATATGATCTGACCTATCATTGAAAAGTGCTCAAAAAATGGAATCTATTGAGCTATAGAGCGCTCGATTTGGAGTTATAGTGTTCAAGTTATGACAAATCCAAAGATTTGACCACTTGTCCCAAACTTATGGGAAATTCCCATATTCCCCAATATGGTGTTAGAGGTACAACTTTAGAACTAAAGTTGATGATATAAAACTAAGAATTGTGCTCTCTATTCTCTCTTTTAGCCTAATGAACTAAATTAATACAATAGAATTGTATTGAATGGAATACAACACAAATTGAAGAGAAAATCCTCAAACTAAAACTGAAGAGGTACAACCTTAGAACTCAAGTTGAAGAGATAAAAATTAGAATTGTGCTCTTTATTCTCTCTTTTAGTCTAATGAATTAAATTAATATCCCACAATTGAAGAGATAAAACCTTAGAGCTAAAATTGAAATTAACGTAGGTTACTAATTAGTCACACATTTGAGTAGAGTGACTTTGTCATAGAGTGGACTAGAGAGAGAGAAAGAGGAGAGAGAAGACTACATAAGAGAGAAGTGATAGTGCAGAAGAGAGAAAAAGAGTGACGAGGAGAGAGAAATACTAGAATAGGAGAGAGAAAGATAGGAAAGAGAAAGAAGCCATTGAAGCTGTGAGCAAGGAGAGAGAAGAAGGACAATAATTGTATCAATGTGTCAAAAGATAGGAAAATTTACATGTCCTTTCCTTTTATACCAATGTCAGTGTGACATGGCATATCATCAATATTATTCACACACTAAATCCTTATTCTTCCCAGCTTCTTACAATCCATCCCTTCCCAAAGGTTTTTGCCCTAAAAAACAAACATAGAAAGACTGGAAAAGAATGGATAGAATAGAGTACTACTCTATTTTTACAACTTTACAAATGGAAAAATGAATGAAAGATGACTGACATATGGACTAGAATGAAAGAACAAAAGTAAGCCTCAGCCATATACATGATCAAGAATGCTTTAAAGGTATATGGAGCCATAAAGTCTTCAACTGATAAGCCCAGAATGAAGTAGACTGCTTGATGTGTAAACAGACCCTGCTAGACCAAATCTGCCATAACTTCTAGTAGAAGTCTCCAAAGGAGGCATGCCACATGTCAAAATGTAGCTCTTAAAGAGTACTTTGACCTTATGTAAGTGGCTTAATTCTGAAAATTAGGCACAATAAAAACTGTTCTAAAACAGCGTGATGTCCTGTCCTTGTTTGCACCATAACTAGCTCCATAAGCAGTAGGCTTCAGCCCCACCAATGTGTCCTATAGGAAAGGCAACTCATCTAATATAGAATCAGAACTCCAAGAAGCTTCCTCAGCAGTGGTAAACCTCTCCATTTGATCAAATATTTGATTATGGAACGAGATTGAAGCTTCTTCTCACGCTGACCTATAATAGCCTCTGGGATGTACTAAATAAGACATTCTTCATCAATACGTTGCAGATCATCAATCATATCAATTGGATCACCATAGAAAGGCTTGAGCTGACTAACATGAAAGACATTATGAATCTTTCTGGAAGAGGGTAGCTCCAATCTGTATGTTAAATCTCCAATGTGCTTTAAGATCCAATAGGGGCCATAAAATTAGTGAGCAAGCTTGTTACTAGATCCATCTTTCAAAGTAGAGTACCTAGACTTGGGCTCCTTCAATAAAACCAAATCCCCTTCTTGAAACTCTAAAGGCTGCCTCTTCTCATCAGCATACATCTTCATTTGGTCTTGGGCTTTCCTAAGATTCATCTTACACTGCTAAAGAATCTTTCCAACTCTTCTTTCCCATGAGGATTGATTCTCTCATTAAAGATGACTATGGGTAAGGAAACCTTATAGCTATACATAGCCTCAAAGGGAGAAACTCCAATGCTAGCATGAGTAGAGTTGTTGTAGGCAAACTCAGTCAAGTGTAACCAAGAATCCCATGAATTTTGGACATCATAGTAGAAATGGCGAAGATAAGTCTCTAACCATTTATTTACCTTTTGTCTGTCCACCATCAGTTTGTGGATGATAGGCCGTAGAAGGAGCCGATTTAATGCCCATAGATGTGAATATCGCCTGCCAAAAGTTACTCATGAACTTTGAGTCTCTATCATAAACAATCACCTATGATAATCCATGTAGTCTAAAAATCTACTCTATGAACTGACTGGCCACTTGAGAAGCAGTAAATTGGGTCTTGGTTGGAATAAAATGGGCTGCCTTGGTGAGTCTATCCACCACCACATATATACTATTCCATCCCTTCTTGGTAGTAGGTAATTCGGTAATGAAATCCATGGTAATGTGCGTCCATTTGCCTATAGAAATGGGTACTGGCTGCAACAAACCACATGGCCTATGGGTGTTGTTCTTATTCTGCTGACAAGGCATACACCTCATGACGAAGTCCTTGACATCTTTCCATAGCCCTTTCCAATAGAAACGTTTGTTGATCCTGTCATAGGTCTTGAAAACTCCAAGGCGTCCAGCTAAAGGTGAAGAATGTAGTTCCTCCATAATTTTATGTGTAAAAGAAGATATAGAAGGAATGACAATCTTGCCATTTAACCAAATGCGGCCATTTTTAAGCTGATAATGCGAGCTTTCTTCCATGAGACCTTGCTGTAATTTCTGAAAAATAAGGCTAAGCTCTTCATCCAAAAGATAAGCCTCTTGTAGTTCTTCAATCCAGTCACTATGCAACTCAGTCATTGTTGAAACTTTGCAGGCCCACATACAAGAAAGAAAATTAGCCACTATATTGTCTTTACCCCTTGTATGAGTAATGTCAAAATCATAATTCTACAGTGTAGCTACCCACCTATGCTGCTTAGGAGTAAGATTGGACTGAACTCCTGGTCATAAACATTCATGGCCATTTCTATATCTGTAAGCTTACAGCTCTCAAAGGCAATCACTCCATGCTCATGTAACAAAACATCCTCAATGCCTCTCCCACTGGCATCACACTGTATGCTAAATTCTTTCGAGAAATCTAGGCATACCAAAATAGGAGCAGAAGTAAGGAGTTTCTTTAACTAGTTGAAGCTACTATCTACAAGAGCATCCCAAAAGAAAGCTTCGTTCTTCAACCTGTCAGTCAAAGGAGCTACAATAGCTGCATAATGCTTGATAAATCGGCGGTAGAATGAAGATAGACCAAGAAATCCTCTAAGAGAAGTAGTAGTAGTAGATGTTGGGGCCAATCTTTTATACATTGCACCTTCTTAGGGTCAGCATGTATCCCTTTCTCATTGAAAATATATCCCAAATATTCCACTTCAGTCTGCATGAAAGAACATTTCTTCTTCTTAGCAAAAAGCATGTGATGTCTCAATACATCAAAAACCCTCCTCATGTGTGATAAGTGATCCTATAGAGTCTTGCTGTAAATCAGAATGTCATCAAAGAAGACTAAGACAAACTGAAAGACCAAAGGCTGTAAAATCTTATTCATCAGGCTTTGGAAGGTAACAGGAGCATTTGTAAGCCCAAATGGCATCACTAAGAAATGATAGAGCCTGCGATCAGTCCTAAAAGCAGTCTTGATTTCATCACCCTCTCTCATGATACCCTGACCTTAAATCAATCTTTGTAAGAAATTAAGATCCCTGTAGTCAATGCACATCCTAAAAGATCCATCTTTCTTTTTTACTTACAAAACAGGAGATGCATAAGGTGAAGAACTTGGCTCAATGAATCCCATCTCAAGAAGTTCCTTGATTTGCTTGGCTACTTCCTCTTGCTCACACTTAGACAATTTGTAAGGTGGCTTATTGATTGGCTTTGAGTTGGGCTCCAAATCAATAGGGTGATCTATTGCTCTCTTGGGAGGTAATGAAGTAGGCACCTCTAACAAATCCCTATACTCCTCAAGAAGAGTTGTCAAGGCTAGATGTCTTGCTAAATTAATGGGCTGATCTTCCATATCTTTATTCAAATGCAAAACAAATATTTGTGAACGCCTCTTGTACTCCCATTTGAGTTGTTGAATGGAGATAAGCTAAAAATCTGATCTACTAGGAATTCCTTATAAATGGATGAGCTATCCATTGAAGATAAAATCCATATACAGCTATGAGTAATCCATAGTGATTTTGTCTAATGTCATCAACCAATCAGTACAATATCTATAGGTCCCATTTCCAAGGTAATCAGGTTTACTTTTGCTTCAAAAATTTTAGTCAGCTGTAAAGAAACATGTGGACATATTTGTGTGTCGATTTCTTCTTCACCATTGGCTACTTGAACTCTAATGGGCTGCTATAAATCAATTGAAAGACAATTCACCTTGTCCATAATGGACTTATTCACAAAACTATGCGTATTGCCACTATCTATCAAAATGAACACTGCCCTTCCATGAATGTTACCCTTCATAAGGAGTGTATTAGGTCTCTTAGAACCTGTCCAAGCATCCATGGAAATAGAGTAGCTAGTGGTAGCTAGTGGTAGCAAGGGAAAGAGTCGGCTGGATCATAAAAATACTCTTGCCCAACTTCTTCCTCAAGATCTTCATTTTCAGCATTAGGTGAAATTGCATTAGCTTCATCAATCTCATCTTCAGGATCCTCAAAGACTAACATACTCTGAAGTTTAGCTTTGGCATTTTTGTATGCACACTTTGTGGCATGATCAGGTGTATACTTTTTCCCACACTTGAAACATAATCCTTTTTCCTTTCTTTCCTTATAGAGGTCCATAGGGATAGACTTAGGATTCATGTTGGCTGAAATGGATTTACGCTTTCTATCCCCTTGTTTGAAATCAACTCTAGGACTAATTGCTATCCTGAAATTACTTTGAGGTCTTGAAGTATTGAATGGTGGATAAGTTGGCACCCTTAAGCCTCCAGTTGATGCATGCTTGCTGCCATAAATGTTGCCAACTTGTCCCTATTCAAAAACAGTCCTTGATTGTCCAAAACCAGGCTGAAATGAAGACTCTCTTCTATATTTCCTTTCATAGCGCTCCATAAGCTCAATAGCTTTAAAAAGAGAAGTAGGGTTTTATGCCATGAAATCATCTGATAAAGATGGCTCTAAGCCATACATATACTTGTGGAGCTTAGCCTCATCACTGATGCTCTCTACATACATGGTTAGGTTGAGAAATTGGTTAGTGTACTCTCTTACACTTAGGCCTCTTTGCTCCAAACCATACCATCTTCGTGCCAATTTCTCTTTTTCAAGAGGGAAGACAAAGACTTCAGCCATAAGCATCTTAAAAGCTTTCCAATTCTCTACAAGTATGTTCTCCTTTTTAATATACCTCCACCAAGTATGCGCAAATCCCTCCAAGTGCAAGGAAGCAAAATGAGTCTTCATGTCATCAGTTCTAGAAAATATGTCAAAGTAAGATTCCATTTTGAAGATCGTCTAAATCAGATGGTAAAGATAACTGACTATTGAACTTGGCCAAAATGATCTTGCCTTTCAGTTCTCTTTCATGGAATGGTTGCTATCCCAAAATAGACTGGTCATGAGTGCCACTCATTGAACCCCCAAAGTGAGATGGAAATTTCTCAATAGGTGGCTTAGAACCACTATGCAATCTTGCCGCTGATAGAGGACCTTTAGGAAGTTGAGTATTCAGCCCAAAAGCTTGGGAGTTGACTCCATTCAAACTGCCCAAATAGTCATCATGCCTTTGTGAAGTCTCACCTACTTCATATTGGCTATTTGGGATACCTTTTCGTCCAATAATTCCATGACCGTGACCATTTTGGTTAGAGGGCTGAAGTGGGACTGAAGGCTCACTGTTTGAATAAGCTTTCTCCTTTGCTTCTTTAGATTCCATTTGCATTTGCATCCATTGGGAGAGTTGAGCCATTATTTGAGCATTGGATTCCACCAACTTGTCAATAGAAACCTTTGTTTGAGTCATTGAATCCTCTAATTTCTCAATAGAAGACTTTGTTTGATCAGTAGATAAAACCATCTGCTCCACTCTTGATAATAGGTCCATATGATGTTGTTGATGCTTTTGTTCATGTGCACACAAGGTATTATTAAATGCACTGATTTCCATGTTGAGGCTCTTCACAGCTCTCTTGGGATATATTCTCCAATGTAGAATCTCTGATTTGCTGAGCATAATCATCATGGACCTTATTTTTACCTTTATTCCCTACCATAATAGTGCAGTCCTACAGTATCCCCTGTAAGAAAAATGGCTATAACTTGGGCTAGGGAACTCCGTTTCCAAAAAATATTAGTTCAAATCAAAGCCAAGAATGCCCTCTTCGAGATGAGCTATAGCATGCTATAACAAGTTTAGGACATAAAATTATACAACTCAATATTTGAGTCTAAACTGTCCAAGCCTGCACCCTGTCTTAACCAGTGAATGCCCTGTTTCCACCGTGTGAGGTAAAATAGTAATCCCAAATGGCTACCAAACCCTATATAAGGCTGAGTAGGACCTATGGGTACCCTGTAGTACCTGTACTTGTACTTTAGTAATGAATTTTGTACATGTAAGGACCTGTAAATGCCCTATAGTGTCTTGTAAAGTTCCCGTTTTACCCTGTTTTGCTCGTGAAGGTACTTGAGCCTTTAGAAAATCTTCAATCTTTGATTCTCCACTCTTTGTATATGTGTGAGGGATAAAACGGCATGACATGCTCCCTACACGGCTCCAAATCATCAGGAGGTGGGCAAAGTTCCCCCCGGGTCGGTTGGTTGCACCCCTTCCGGATATTCAATAGTGAGGAAGGGTCACCTCTCTTTTGTCCCACTATCTCCCCCAACATCCACATTTTTCTTTGATGGGTATATCAACATGGCAATGGAATTCTATTCTAATCAACCAGCATGAAATGCATTTCTGAAATATTCATTCAGCCCCTTTCATGAGATGCAATTGGATGAAATCTAGAAAAATTGGATAAGGAGAGGGTCTTACCAATGCAATTTAGTGACTCACTAATAATTGCTAGTACTTACCCTTTTACAATATTTCAGCTTGGGCAAAAGAATTTCAACCAAACAAATCAAGGTTATGCATCAAACTTGGTAAATGATATCTATGATGAGATATGATTGAATCAATGCCGAAATTTTATGAAATAGACTAAGATTAATAGGAATAATACTAATCTCTGATCTATTGATCAATTCAGAGAATTAATTAATCAATAATCTCTCATCAACAAGTGGAAAAGCATTAGCAAGTGGATTATTGAGAGACTTCAGAGATTAAGTAAGAGAAGTACCTTGATTAAGCTTGAAGATGATGGTAAATGTCAGCTCCAAACCCATTAATGGAAGAATTCTCCATAATCCACCATGAGTCCACCATAAACCTTGAAAGATCCATGAAATCAGTCCATATGAGCTCCAATATGACCAAATCCATGAAGAATCAATACCCTGAGCTTGCTTGAACACTTGAATACCAAAGATTCAAGCCTCTTGAAGAAAAACCCCAAAATAAAGCTTCAATATGAGCTTCAATGTCCTCCACGAGCTGAAATCTTTGCCATTGTTGAAGAATACTTATTGCCTTGATCCCACGAGTTGGATTGATAAAGAATCTTCAAGAAATTCTTGAGAAATGGAAGCTTGGACTAAAGCTTTCGTGGTTGGCTGCCATGGACTATTCATCTAGGGTTTATAAGAAGGTTGAAAGTTCACAAGTGGAGTTCAATCTTCAAGAGTTACTGATTTTTTTCACTTGCCAATGATTTGAGAGAGTGCCAGAGGTTGAAGATGAAGCATGTGATGCAGAGAACATGCTGGAATCAGCCCGAAAATTGCGCCACAGTTGTAGAAGAGAGAAGTGATAGTGCAGAAGAGAGAAAAAGAGTGACGAGAAGAGAGAAAGACTAGAATAAGAGAGAGAAAGGCATGAAAGAGAAAGAAGCCATTGAAGCTGTGAGCAAGGAGAGAGAAGAAGGACAATAATTGTATTAATGTTTCAAAAGATAGAAAAAATTACATGTCCTCTCCTTTTATACCTATGTCGGTGTGACATGGCATATCATCAATATTATTCACACACTAAATCCTTATTCTTCCCAGCTTCTTACAGACTTGAGCTTAATCAATTCAACACCCCCTCTTAAGCTCAAGTGAGATGTCTAACTCTAACTAGCACTCTAAAGTGTATAACTGTATATTTATCTAATGAGTTAGTAAAGATGTTGAGACTACTTACTCTTTTCTTCACATGACTTGGGTCTATATATTTTATTGTTAAGGTCATTTCTTGTGGTAGTGTACCTCTGTATGCTTTGTTCATGCATGTTACACTAGATTGCTAGCAAGTTGTACATCACTAATGTTCTCATAAAAGTCACGCTACTTCACAAGTAGCAAATGACACAACTCTACATTATACTTCTATGCTAAAGAAAGTAATAGCAAGTTTATTCTTGCTATTTTAACTTATTCTATCACTCTCAATATCCGCCATTAGCTTCAAAATTATAATCCAATATATGCCACCACTCTTACAACTTATCATGCCATCCTTAGCTAGCATGTCTAGCCCATACTATCCTTACACCAGTCGTATAACATGAAAGATTCTCACAATCTCAACCTTCAAATATAATATAAGTTCTCCAAGGTTTACATGTCAAAATAGGGTTTCTTACTCAAAGGGGAGCCACTATTACATACTTGAAAAAAAGGGTGTCTACTTAGCTATTCCATGTCTTAGTACCAACTAGATTGAGATAATCAATATAGATCATGTTATGGTATTTAATTTGTTGCTATCAAAATAAGATGTCATTGAGGTTTTAATTGGTTTTTGAAAACCTCAAGGCCGATGTTACATGGGAACACATTGCATCTAAGCATTTATGGTTTTAGGAGGTCACTCAATTAAGAGTTGGCAATAGGATAGGATAACTCTCTACATTCTTTTGTAAATTTGGTGCAATTATGACTATTCTTTGATATATTATCGTATCTATTTATGTTGTGCAACAAATACTTGGACTATACAATGGTTGGGGTCTTGATGTATTTCATGGTTATGATTTCTTTTGAAGATGAGCTTTTCAGTGAGTTTTTGGGGGTGGAAAGATTCTTATCAACTTATTTTGGGTTTTGCTAGGGGAAGGAAATGGATCCTTACTTGCTCAATGGGGTAAGCTTGTGCATTGGATGTCATGATAAATTTGAATGGGATCCTTGTTTTTAAATATCTTTTAGAGCCTTATTCTTGGACCTACATACAATTTTGGAGAATGAAGTTTGAACAATTGTTACATGTTTGGATCAAGTACTTTATGTATGTTCTATTGGGGTAAAGGACAATGGCCAATAGTAGTTGGGGGCTTGGGGGGGAAGGGGGGATGGTACTGATGCGAGGAGGCATATTCCACGGTGGATTCCATGAGACCACGGTGGATTTCGTGAGGTCTTTATTCCATGGTGGATTCCGTGAGATTTTGCGATGGATTCTATAAAACTATATTTATTTACCGGGGCTCCTACACAAGGTGGATTCCTTGTGCAAGAAGTTGACAGGGATGCCTGTCCTTTTCAGGCGTCAAATTAATTTAATGTGCACGTGGGTGATTCCATAGCAGGTGATTCCGTAAAATACATATTTAAATTAATGGATATTTATGAGTTTAGAGTGCACTCCTATTAAATTAAGATTATGACAGAGCTCCATTCTATTTATTTATTTTGTAGCTGAAGACTGCTAGGTATTCACTTTTTTCGATTTAATTTTATTATTTTTTAACAATTGTGAATGCTTCAGTTGATGTGTAGAGCAGGCAACGGTGGCATTGGGAAACACTAGGCAATGGCGTGTATTCAGATTACCTAGAAGAAATTATCATTTTTGATGGGCGCATGCCTTATCATTAAAGACATGGTCACTACAACATATAGACCCAATAGCGACGTTTAAAGCGACGGAATTATTCATGGAAAAAATTACCCCCGTCATCGCTATTCGCATCGCTATTAGCGACGCGATCAATTTATCGCTATATGCATCGCTATATGCGTTGCTATTAGCGTCGCTATATACGTCGCTAATAGCAACCCATATAGTGACGCATATAGCGACGGTTGCAGAGTAAATTTCCAAAGCAAATAGCGAGGGCTATAGAGGGGAAAAGAATTAGGTGGCAGGGTATGCAGCCCTACCACCCTTCTAGCTATATGCACTAAATATTCTTGCATAATTCATTTGCCAATGTTAGCTACACCTAATGTCTAAAAATTGTGTATCACATTATCAACAAAAAACTAAATCCTTTGATTGCAAAAGCAAGATATAATTAATTCGAAAAGGTATTTCGCAAGGAGCTTTTTCATCACTTGCTTAGACCCGAGACGAAAAAGAGCTTGTGATTGCAAAAGCTATATATAATCAATTCAAAAAAGTATTACTCAAGGAGCTTTTTTATCACTTGTTAGGCCCAAGAAGAAGAGGTTCACTTCAAGCTTTCATTATAGTCAAGACCCTGAGGTATGAATAAGTCCCATTGATCTTCTGCTCACTCCGGCTTATTCCAAACTTGTTCAAGTCTTTTTGGGGGAGCATTTGGACATCTGTAAGAGTTATACCATGGTGTTGGAGCCAGAAACACTTATATAGGGAGTGGTAGTGTCTCTAAGCTCTACTTCTTCCTTTTTGTTTTTACCTACGTCTAAGTCATCTTCTATCTCTTCTTTCTTGTCTTCACCCTCAATCTCAATGGATGGAGGTATTTTAAGATCAAAAGAATCAAGCTCATCCTCCCCCTTCTCAAACTCCATTTCTTGAGCTCAGACTAGTTACTGTACTCCAAGTAGATCCATGAAACAAACGAATTTCTCTTTACCAAGTGATTTGGTAAAGATATCAGCTACCTGGTCTTCTGTCTTCACATGAAGTAGATCAATCTGTCCTACAAGTACCATTTCTCTGATGAAATTGCAATGAATCTCTATGTGTTTGGATCTAGCATGATAGACGAGGTTGCTAGCTAACATCCATATACACCTTAGGTTGTGTACATAACCCTCACACTACTCCATATATACCTCTTCAAGAAAGTCACCATTCAGGAATGCATTTTTGACATCCATTTTTCATAATTTTCAGCCCTTAGAAGCCACTAATGCAATGACTATTCTCACCATTTCCATCTTTGGCAACCGAGATGAAAGTCTCCTCATAATCTAGGCCGTATTGCTGTGCATATCCCTTTGCAACAAGCCGGGCTTTATACCTTTCCAACGAACCATCTGACTTGCATCTCTCTTTATAAACCCATTTGCTTAAAGACATCGAGTACCTCATCCTTGACTTCCAAATGTACAGCCATGTGTATCGGTTGAAATCATCTATCCAACCGATACTAGATTCTTGCAAATTTTGTTCTGTCATCTGTCCAATCGACAATAGATTCTTGGTAATAGAAGGTACATGTAGTACATCATGTAGGCTCTTCTTTCTATCGTCATAGCTGCAGCAGTCTACCTTCCTACTAGTGGGTTGTCTCGCACTCGTGCCGAAAATCTTTCCATCCCTTTCAGCTCCAAGTCTTGCATGACTTCCCGAATAACGTCCTTATGAAAAGATCTTTTTAGATGAGAAGCTCGTATCCGCACTGCATTCTCCTTATCTCCCGAAGGGCGATAGTGCCCGGTTTCCATCTCCTCTTCTTCTCTGGTGGTCGTTATGCTCTATGGGGAGCACCTGTTGCTTGCAGCACTAGAGGAGGCTCCACCTTGTACTCCAGGTGGCGGGCTTTGGCATGAGGCCTTCCCATGGCCGAGAAACGGGGACATGCTTGCTTGGTGCCTGCCATGCAAGCTCGAGGAGGGCAAGATGGAGAAGAGACAAAGGTTGGGGGTTCCCTCCTTCTCCTTTGTAGTTGTCCCCTCTCTTTTAGTAGATGCGGTGGCAATGGTAGTGGCAATGGCAGCTTCTCTCTCTCTCTCTCTCCCTCTCTCTCAATCTCCCTTGTGTTGATCGGTCTCCCTTCTTCTCTCTATACATCTCTTCATCAACAAAAAGAAAAAGAGAAGTAAAGAAAAGAGAAAAACAAAGAGAGAAGAGATAATACATTTACCTCAAAGCTTGAAGAAGAATCCTTTCGCGCTTCTCTCCTTCTTCTTCTTCTCCTTCATGGGTTCCCTCATTCTTCTTTGCAGTTGTCCCCTCTATTTTTGTGGTGGATTGGTGGTGGCAGCGACCTCTCTCTCTCTCTCTCTCTCTCTCTCTCTCTCTCTCTCTCTCTCTCTCTCTCTCTCTCTCTCAATCTCCCTTGCGCACGTTGATCTCTCTCACTTCTCTCTATACACTCTTCATCAACAAAAAGAAAGAGAGAAGTAAAGAAAAGAGAAAAACAAAGAGAGAAGAGATAATATACTTACCTCAAAGCTTGAAGAAGAATCATTTCGCTCTTTTCTCCTTCTTCTTCTTCTCCTTCACGGGTTCCCTCCTTCTTCTTTGCAGTTGTCCCCTCTCTTTTTGTGGTGGATTGGCAGTGGCAGTGACCTCTCTCTCTGTCTCTCTCTCTCTCAATCTCCCTTGCGCACATTGATCTCTCTCACTTCTTCTCTATATACACTCTTCATCAACAAAAATAAAGAGAAAAGTAAAGAAAAGAGAAAAACAAAGAGAGAAGAGATAATGCACTTACCTCAAAGCTTGAAGAAGAATCCCTTCGCGCTTCTCTCCTTCTTCTTCTTCTCCTTCATGGGTTTCCTCCTTCTTCTTTGCAGTTGTCCCCTCTCTTTTTGTGGTGGATTGGGGGTGGCAGCGACCTCTCTCTCTCTCTCTCTCAATCTCCCTTGCACACGTTGATCTCTCTCACTTCTTCTCTCTATACACTCTTCATTTAAAAAAAAAAGAGAGAAGTAAAGAAAAGATAAAAACAAAGAGAGAAGAGATAATGCACTTACCTCAAAGCTTGAAGAAGAATCCCTTCGTGCTTCTCTCCTTCTTCTTCTTCTCCTTCACGGATTCCCTCCTTCTTCTTTGCAGTTGTCCCCTCTCTTTTTGTGGTGGATTGGCGGTGGCAGCAACCTCTCTCTCTCTCTCTCTCTCTCTCTCTCTCTCTCTTTCTCTCTCTCTCTCTCTCTCTCTCTCTCTCTTAATCTCCCTTGTGCATGTTGATCTCTCTCACTTCTTCTCTCTATACACTTTTTTGCAGTTGTCCCCTCTCTTTTTATGGTGGATTGGCGGTGGCAGCGACCTCTCTCTCTCTCTCTCAATATTCCTTGCGCATGTTCATCAACAAAAAGAAAGAGAGAAGTAAAGAAAAGAGAAAAACAAAGAGAGAAGAGATAATGCACTTACCTCAAAGCTTAAAGAAGAATCCCTTCGTACTTCTCTCATTTTTTTCTCATTCGGGAGTTCCTTCCTTCTCCTTTACACTTGTCTCCTCCCTCTTCGTGGATGGCGGCAGTGGCGGCGACTTCTCTCTCTCTCTCTTGCTTGTTAACAAACCTGTAAAATGCCATGCTCGGATTTTGACACTTTTTTATGAAGCCCCTCTCTCTCCTGTTTTTTATTTCTCTCCATCTCTCTCTTCCTTCCCCTCCCTTCTTCTCTCTATTTCTCTCCCTCCTTCCCTCCCCACTCTCACTCAACTCATCTTATTGCAAAGACAATCAAAGATAAAAAATAAAAAGCTTAAGAAACAAAGATATTGAAAGAAATGTCACCCCACGTCTCTTTATCTCCCCCTCTCCCTTTACTTTTCTTTATTAACATTCTCTCTCATTCTCTCATTGTTTTCCTATTTCTCTCTCCCTCTCTCTCGCTCTCTATTTTTCTCTCTATCTCTATTTCTCCCTCTCTCTCTCTCTTCTTTTCACTCTCCTTCCTCTCTTTATCTCACCCTTCTTTTCTACCTCCTCCTCCTCTCTTCCTTCCCTCTCCCTCTCTCTATTTCTCTCCCCCTCTCTTTATCTCTCTATTTTCCTTTCTTTGTTTCCTCTCTCTTTGTTTCTCCCCCCTCTCTCTCTCGTTGTTTCTCTCACTCATCCTCTCTCCCTCCCTTCATCTCTCATTTCTCTCTTCCTCTTTCTCTTTGTTTCCTTTCTCTCCCTTTTTCTCTCTTCCTCTCCCTTCATTCTTCTCCCTCCCTTCCTCCCTCCCTCTCTTTCCTTATATCTCTTTGCAAAGAAAAACAAAAAAAGAAAACAAGATAACACAAAAATAAAGCAAGAAGAGGCAATGTACCTACATCAAAGGCCTGAAGATGAAACCCTTTGTACCTTCTCTTTGCACCTTCCCTCCTTTCTCTGTTGCACACTTCTCTTTCTTCTTCATGTAGGCGGCGACAATGGTGGTGAGCTCCCTCTTCCTCTCTCTCTCTCTCTCTCTCTCTCTCTCTCTCTCCCTCTCAAAGCTTTAAGCTCTCTCGCTCTCTCTCTCATTCTTTCTCGCAAATGTTTTCTCGGCAAATGTTACGCACGAGTTTTTGAAACTTTTTCCTCAAATCGGCGTCGCTATATGTGTCGCTAAAAGCGTCGCTATATTCGTCGCTATTTGCATCGCTATATGCAACACCGCTTTTTTGCGTCGCAAATGGCCGTCGCTATTGTCCCATTCCCTTGTAGTGGGTGCTAATATTTATTTAGCGACGCTTATTTATTGAAGCACTTGACAAATATTTATTATTTTGTATGCGCATGGGTGCTCAGTTTAAATATTTCATTATTGGATATTGTATTTGGACATAGCCTGACTTTTGGGATGCCCAACCGCTTTATTCTTTGTTTGGGAAAAAGCAAACAAAAAAGCCAAAGCATGCTAATTGTAAAATTGGGATATTTTTTAGCTTAGAGATTAATAAATTTATAAGTACATGCCTTGTGGAGCGCTCACATAAAGGCATGGGGGGAGATTGTACCCAATTTTTCTTTTTGCTTCATGTTGTGCAAACTCTTTTCTTGTTTTTTTGAAGTTTATATAGAGTTCTTTGTTCTTTGGGACCTTCCGGCACTCACTATGTGCGCATCCAAGATCCAATTTGCGCACCAGTGGTATCAAAGTGAAGCTGAGATCAAGGGCTTCCAATCGCTTACCATCTCATGCAAAGGCAAAGCTCCTAGAATGAACGGGCTCTACAAGCAGTCCCATGATGAACCGTCAATAATACCAGTGTGTTCCTGGTAGTGAAGACTCCCCTGTTGTGCTATCAGATCGCAAAAGACCACTCTCTGGACGTGGAGGACCACTCGGGAAGCTCCTTCATAAAGATATTTTTTTTCCCAGAGAAAATACAGAGGAAAAACTTCATTAAGTTTAAGCTTTTAAGCTTTACAAAGCTCAATTCCAACGATTGCGGTGGCAGCATGTTCTCAACAATGTCAAACTCGGCTATAACATCCTCTCATCTTGATCGATTTGCTTAAAACCATTAAGCTTTTAATAAAGCTTAAGGTTATTAAGTTTTCTAAAGCTTAAAGATTTCAATTCTAAACTTCCTCCATAGTGGGAGTTCACACAAAACCAATCCCGAGCCCGCTTTGCACCTTCAGCAAGCCTCTGTTCGTACTTGCACCCTGACAGAGACAATTTCCAACAAGCAAATTGTCATACGCAGACTATACAGAAGACATGTACGCTTGGAAGAAGACCGTCATCAATTACCGTACCTGCAAAAAAAGCAAGATTGCAAAAAGCCATACTATAAAAAAAAGCAAGCCTTGTAAACCCAAACTTGAGCTACGCTCATCCCTCTAACGAGATTTCAAGTGTGTGAGATTGTTTGAGATTTTGCAGGATGTCCGATCAAACCATTGAAGATTTTATGGCTGAAGTGATTACCGAAACCAACGATGAAGCAAAAATTGGACCTAATTATGATGCAACTTCAAGAGGAACGAAGAGCACGTTAAAATTTGCAGGCTCAACTAGCTACTCTTCAACGATCCACTACTGATCAAGATAGAGCATAACCCAAAGATGTTATACGATGTACGATTGACGCGACACTCAAAGCACAGTCTCTCAGGAAAGAAGCCAAGGTAAGTTTAAAAAAAATCAAATTCTGTACTTTTAATGGGTAATGTGACAGAAAAATTGTTCTCGCTTTTATCAGTCAGTTTGATGATTATTTCCATGAAGAGCAGTATACTAAGAAAGATAAAGTCAAATGTGTCACTAACCATTTAGTGGGAAAGAGCATCTTTATGGTGGACTGTTGTCCACAAGAGTATTGATTGTCCTACTACTTGGAAGGCCTTTCAAAAGAAATTTTTGTAGAATTTCCACCTTAATTCCATGAAAAAGCAATCAAATAGTGGGATCTTCTGCAACAAAGATATCGTGAACCCATTCCACAATGCAGTGAGTATTTTTGGAGTGCCTTACTGCAACTTCGAATGCTTGAAGATGCTCCTGAGGCGATCCACAAGCGCAAGTATATGTCCAGTTTACTTGGTTCTATGCGAAAGTGAACATGTTCAAGCCAAAGACTTTGGAGGATGTGATTTATTTGGCCCATGATGCTGAAGACAAAATTTGTGGATGAGAAAAGTGACCCCAACAATTCCCAACTAACAGTAACTTTGGTACAAAGCAATTCAATTCTAACTTTCGAAGATTCAATCAAAATCACTTTGTTCCTTTTTCTTTCCGTAAGTCCTGGACTCGACCTCCTCCTTTACCACCAAACACAAATTCAAACCCTAAGCCTTCTCTCCAACCAAATCCCAACACACCCATACTCCCAACCATTACCAATAATGTTTCCAAAGCCAAGTTTGTAGTTTGCTACAAGTGCCATCAACCTAGACACTTAGTAGTAAATTGTCAATCTAAGAAGTCAACTATTCAAATCAACTACTTGGAAGCGACTGAAGACGAAGACCATGAAGAAATGCCAGATTTCATAGAAGATGATGATGATATCGGTACTGCTTCAGATATTTTAAGGTATGTTAAATCTTTATTCATTATTAACGATGAAATGTGTTGTGCATGGTCACAAAAAGATTTTTTTGCATGATAATGGGAGCACATATGATTTAATTTTTGCAAAGTTGGTCAAATAATTAAATTTACATTTTGTTCCAACTCATTATTGCATAAAAGCTGCATTCTTAGGCACTAGATACAATGGTACACAAGAAGTTCATGATTTAGAAATTAAAATTGGTGATTATTTCGAGTGCAAAAATTTCTTAATTGTGCCTTTACAAGCTAGTGACATTATTTTAGGAATGCCTTGGCACCACAAATATAATCCCGACATAGATTATTCCACACATTCAATGAAAATTCATTCTAACGAAAAATAAATCACATTATATGGAACACACACCTTTGATAATTTTTCATTACTTAGTCACACACATGCTAAACATGCATTGAGAAAAGGTAGTATGGGTGAATGAAATTAAAGCTAAAGGAAAATTATATGCATCTTAGGCATGCACAATTTCTTTCACAATTTAAAGATTGTTTTGCTGCTGATTTACCCCCTGGTTTACCATCTACCCGTCCTGAAGACCATAAAATAGATTTAATCCCAGATTCTCAACCACCATATAAAGCACCTTATAAACATAATCAGATTGAACAAAAAGAAATCCAAGCCCAAGTTGAAGAACTGTTAACTCAAGGACTTATTAGACCCAGTAGTTCTCCTTTTGGTGCACCTGTCCTATTAGTCAAGAAGAAAAATAATACCTATAGGATGTGCATTGATTACCGTGCCCTAAACAAGATCACTGTCAAGAATAGATATCCAATCCCTAGGGTAGACGACCTCATGGATAAACTACAAGGAGCCACTATTTTTAGCAAAATAAATATCAAATCTAAATATCATCAAGTACGATTGGATACACCTAATATTTTCAAGACTGCATTTAGAACTCAATTTGGTCATTATGAATTCCTTGTTATGCCTTTCGATTTGACCAATGTACCAGCTATATTCAATCGTATGATGAATTGAATATTTTTGAAATATCAGCATTATGTAATTGTTTTCTTTGATGATATATTGGTTTTCAGTAAGAATGAGAATGAGCATTATGAATATCTATATTTGGTTTTCAAATTATCGAAAGAGAATCAATTATATGCTAACCCTGAAAAGAGTGAATTTTTTCAAACCCAAATTGAATACTTAGGACATATTGTTTCTTCTAATGGTATTCAAGTTGATCCTAAAAAGATAGAAGCAATTTTGAATTGGCCAATCCCTAAAAATGTGCATGAATTACGTTCTTTCTTAGGTCTTGCTAGCTTTTATAGAAAATTTGTGAGAAATTTTTCATTACTTGCATTGCCTTTAACGAAATTGTTAAAGAAATGTGTTGTATATCATTGGTCTGATAATCAGCCAAAGTCTTTTGATTTATTGAAACACGCTTTAACACATGCCCCTGTTTTGCAATTACCTAACTTTAATCGACCATTCTTTCTAGTAGTCACTGATGCTAGCGGATCAGGAATAGGAGCTGTCCTTATGCAAGATTCACATCCCATAGCCTATTCTAGTTGCAAACTTAACTTTCTCTGAACTGAAGTATTCTACCTATGATAAGGAATTGTTAGCTATAGTACAAGCTTTACGTCAATGGAAACACTATCTAATGGGATCTAAATTCATGATCAAAAGTGACCAACAAAGTATCAAATATCTTCTTAGTCAGTCACAAATCTCTGACCGTCATATTAAATGGGCTGCTTTTATTCAAAGTTTTCATCCACTTATCCAATATCAACCCAAAAAAGAGAATGTTGTTGCCAATGCATTAAGTACAAGACCAAGTATTCATAATATTTCCGTTCTATCTTTTGATTCTCTTATCCCTATAAAAGATACCTATGACCAAGTCCACAGTTTTCAAGCTAATTGGAATAAATTAGTTGCTAATAACTGGATTCCAATTGATTCTTTGTCTTATTCTGATAGATTTATGTTTTATGAGAAAAGATTGTGTGTCATGTTCCATTTAAATCATTTGTGTTGCACGAAATTCATTGTTCCCTATATCAAGGCCATAGAGGTATTATTTCTACTTTAAGAACATTGATTGAAGATTTTTGCTGGCCACAAATGGAATCTGATGTTTCTAACTTTGTTTCTGAGTGTCTAATTTGTCAAAGAGTCAAGCGACACCATGGTAAGTAATATGGTTTGTTAATGCCTTTATCAATTCCTGAACGACCATGGTAACATATTTCAATGGATTTTATAACTGGTTTGCCTAACACACAAGCTAATCATGCTATGATTTGGACTATCATAGATCAATTTAGCAAACAAGCATATTTTCTTCCATGCAAGAAAACATTAATTGCATTTCAAGCTGCACAATTATTTTTGAAGACTATTTTCACTAACCATGGTTTGCCAAAAGTTATTATTTCTGATCGTGATTCTAGATTTTGCAATAATTTTTGGACTACTTTGTTTGCTAATTTAGGTACTAAGATTGATTTCTCATTTGCATTTCATCTTGAAACAAATGGGCAAACAGAAGCTACTAACATTATAATTTTAGATCTCTTAATTTTAAAACCACAAACATGGGATACACACTTGCATCTACTTCAATTTGCATACAATAATACACCACACACAGCTACACAAAAAGCACATTTTGAAATCATTTATGGGCATAGATTGCCTACACCTGTTACATAATTGTCAAACAAAGTTAAAGCTGCTGATGATATTACCAATATGCATGCTGCTATTTTTTTCTGAAGTTAAAGATGTGATTGCGAAAGCCCAGCAATCATATACTAAACAAGCTAATAAGAAAAGAAAAGCCATGAGTTTCAAAGTTGATGATTATGTTTGGTTACGCATTGAAAAGAGACAATTGCAAAGTGTTGAGAAACACCCTATTGTTAAATTAGCACCTAGATTTTATGGACCTTTCAAAATCATTCACAAAATCAATGACAATGCATTTAAATTAGAACTACCTCTACATTGGAAAATCCGCAATACATTTCATATCAGTTTACTACGACTTTTCAAAGGCCAATTACCTTTACACCTTATTTATGAAAACTCTCCTTTGTTAGAAGAAGAAAATGAAATCCTTGAACTTGAAACTATTCTAGACACTAACTTTATGACCACTAGAACTAGCCATAGCTATTCTAGATACTTGGTTAAATTTAAAAATCATCGTGTTGAAGAGACCCAATGGATGTATGCCTGTGACCTAAGTGCTTACCCCTCATTGCTCGCTCCACATTGAGCTAATAGCAATTGAGGACAATTGCTATCCCACCCCAGGGATATGATGCTAGGAGGCATATTCCACAGTGGATTCCGTGAGGTTTTGCGACGGATTCCGTAAAACTACATTTATTTTCCGGGGCTCCTACACAAGGTGGATTCCTTGTGCGAGAAGTTGACGAGGACGCCTGTCCTTCTCGGGTGTCAAATTAATTTAATGTACACGTGGTTGATTCCACAGTGGGTGATTCTACAAAATACATATTTAAATTAATGGACGTTTATGAGTTTAGAGTGCACTTGTATTAAATTAAGGTTAGGACTTAGCTCCAACCTATTTATTTATTTTGTAGCTGAAGACTACTAGGTATTCACTTTTGTCGATTTAATTTTATTAATTTCTAACAATTGTGAATGCTTCAATTGATGTGTAGAGTAGGCAACGATGGCGTTGGGAAGCACCGGGTGATGGCATGTATTCAGATTGATGATGCTACTAGGAAAGATTGGTCCTATCCTCTTCATAAGAAAAGTAATGTGTTTGATATTTCTAAATGTTATTACCATACATTGAGAATCAGTTGGGTAGAAAGTTTTAAGTGCTTGATACTTGAGCACATTGAAAATGGTAGTAAACATACATCTTATGCATTCAAGAAACTTTGTGATAGGTGTGGTATAAAGAGAGAGTTGATAGCTCTAAAGAATCTTACTCAAAATGATATGGATGAGAATATGAATAGGGCCATTTAAAATAGGATTCATGGTATGCTTTCTCTAATACTCATCTCACTAAATGGGTTTTGGGTTACTCTTGTAAAGATATTACTTCATTTGAGCAATAGGTCTCCTAACAAGCCATTGGATGGTAGAATTCCAAAGGAGCCATGGTTTGGAAAGAGGCCTAGTTATGCTTATGTGTATTTGGCTATGAGACATTTGTGCATATACCTAGGGACATTTGGAGCAAGCTGGATCCTAAGTTCAAGAAATGTATCTTTCTTGAATATGGGGAGTCATGAGAAAGAGAAATTGGCTATTACTCTATGAAATCCTGAGTTTAAGAAGGTAGTATATACCCATGATGTATTTTTAATGAGGATAAGATGCATATGCAGCTTATTGAAACAATTGAAATCCATAGGCTAGTATTCTAGGAGGATGGACAACCAACACATGATTAACATTTATGGTCTATTCCACATTATGAATGGCTTAGACAACCAACTAATGTTGAGGTGGGAGTACCACAGCCTCATGGATAGCCTAATGTTTTATGTAATAGAGAGATGGTACATCTAGAGGATCTTGTTAAGACAATTTTATGATGGCCTACGAGGGTTTCTTGACCACCAAATAGATGCACTCTATCTCTAGAGACTATATCATGGTTATGGATTGTAGTCATTAGGCCAATTTTGAGGGAAATGAGTCTTTAATTAGCTGAGGGGACATTGCCATGTGTGGTCCAATGCAAAATTTAAATCTCTACTAACTTAGCCAAACTTTATCTACATCTAGCAAAAAGGTGAAAAGAGGCCTCTAAACTTATCCTCACGAGGTAATTCTAGCCAAATGATTATCATGTCTTTGGATTCGTTTGTCTTGCTTTCAACACCTTAATGTGACTTTTCAAAAAGTGGAGCTCTTTTAAGTCACCTTAAATTTAAAAAACTAAAAATATTTTATCTTGATTCAAAATATATTTCAAAAGTTTTTGTAGTTCACACCCTTTTTCTATACATTTCTCTCATAGCTCTTACTATTTTCCCACTCAACTCCTCCAAACTCATTTTCGCATTACCTTTGCTATATTGTAGCCTCATTTCTTATCAACACCTCAAACTCCTACTTCCATGCCTTTTTTTATGTGATCATCTAACTCTATACAGGCATGTACATGCTACAACACAAGAGAGAATAATATGTGGCATCCAACCACCTATAGAAGCTCCATAATTGGATAACAATGCTTCCGTCTTACAAAGGTCCTCATAAAATCAAAAAGTAAAAAAGAGAAAATGTGAGATTTCATTGGAAAGGATGAATTTTCTAGTTTAAGTTACAAGTGAAAAAAATGTATACAAACATTCAATACATGTATTCTGTAAAGAATCTTAACTTGACACCTTCTATGCAGTAACACTTCCCACCTTACAATAAGGCAACAAAATCTGCATTTCAAGGAAGTTTAATATTTTGTTTGTCTTTTTATTTTAGTTTTTATTTTTTCACTAATCTTATAGACCAGCTTTGACTTTTAGTATGTCTCATTTCTTTTCAATATCTCAAACTTTTTCCATGGCTTTATTAAGTAAATCATATAGCTCTATATGGGTACACACATATTAGAATACAAGAGAGGATGGTGTATGCCATCGAACAACCTACAAAATCCATGATTGATAATACTGATCCCCTCTTACAAAGATCCTCACAAGATCAAGAAACATAAAAGAGATAATGTTAACTTTCATGAGAAAAGATAGATTTTGAGCTTCAAATTATAGGGGTTTAAAAAAGATATGTAAACAAGTAACTTGTATATTCTACAAAATATCTTCATCTAGAATATTGTATTCAATAATAAAGTTCACCTTATTATAAGGTAATAATCATGTTGATTATTTTGGTTGTTATTATCTTAAGTAAAATTTAGGGCTAACCATGAGAACTTTGTGCAAATACAGTCCCATGAGTAAATGTGAGAGTGATAACAAACATTGAAGCAATTGACAAGTTTCACAAACATTGAAGTAATTGGTGAGTATATTAAGAATCATACATGTGGAATTTGGCTACTTTATTTACCATGGCTAACATTTGTTTCTCTTTATAAAAAGTAATTGATGTTTTACTCTACAATATACACTATTCCTTGCAGAAGCACAAACAAGTAGAAGGTGGAAAGAACTTTCTATACTCAACCTCAGTTCACTTACAAATTGGGATATGCTTGATGATGGACACATCCATATCTTCAAGCCATAAAGATTAAAGACTGTCTAACTTAGAATATCCATGAAGATATTCAAAATACTCAAAGGTAACATAAAATTATAACATAATTTTCTAACAGTTTAATCTAAAATTATTTATTGGAGCTCTTTTAGGGTCCTCCTAAGGGATATCCCATATTGTGCCTTCTTACATAGTGTTCTCCTAGGGTCTTTCTTAAGGATGGTTGATTCTTTTTTTTGTATGCCCTTTGCACTCATCTTGGCTCCTCTAGACCTCTTCCCCTTGTTATTGTTGGGATCTTTTCTTGTCTTTGAAGTTCACTTTTCCTTATGAAGGCCATGTAATGAAGAATCTAAATCTTCAATAATTCTCACATATTTGATAATGACATTCTTCATTTCTTTGGCTCTCTTGTAAACCATACATAGTCTCCTATGTAGTAATCTAATGTAAACCACATAGATGACACCATGGATGTTAAAATACTGAAAATAATATCTCAACAATTAGACAAATCACTTACAATTATTCTCTTCTATACAAGCATAACTTTACTTTAGAAACCTCCAAGTATTTATCATAATTCTCCATTCATAGTATTGTTGCCTTGTTGAAACTTGAAGAGTGTACAATTAGACAAATAGGCTTACAATCATTCTCTTCTATATATAAGCATAACTTTAACTTTACTTTAGAAACCTCCAAGCATTTATCATAACTCTCCATCCATAAGTATTATTGCCTTCTTCAAACTTGAAGAGTGTATAAAGTTATTTCTTTATCCCTTTCTAAATAAGGCTCCTCTAATATAGCATAAATCCTCTTCAAACCTATTTAAAAATTTATTGGGATCCACAGAATAATGGAGATATTGTACTACTCCAAAAATAAGGTGTACTTACATTTTGACATCTCCATGAAATCCCTGGAGAAAATTCATCAATCAAATCTATTGAAATTAGATAGAAAGTACTACAAGACTCTAGTAAGAACTCATCTAGAACCAAGATTAGGCTACTAAAATATTTTAAATAAGTTTAAAAAATATTATTTAGCATGTACTTATTGAAAAAACTTACCCTCATATTATGACATAATAAACTCTCCTTGCAATTTTTACAAATCCTCTTCATGCTTAAAGATACCAAAAGTATAGTCAAATTTTGTTTGAGCAAGCTCTGAGACTTCTTTAACAAGAGAAATGATGGAAAAAGAGAAAAAAATTTAAACTCTAGAATGACATTTCATGCAAGGATAATAGAAAAAACTACAATAAATGGTTAGACCCTACGATGCACTAGGAGGCAATCCTATGCTTCTAAATTGCCTCCAAAAGTCTCATAGGGTTTGAAATTGGTTTGACTAAAAAACCTCATAAAAATATGTCTCAGACTCCATAAGGCTTGAAAGTTATGCATAATACCTTACTAAGATGAAGTGATCATCTTCGAGATGGAAATACTTTAAGATACTTTAAAGTGAAAACTTATCATGGTTAACATTTATTGAGGTATCCAAGTGTGGCAATGATATGTTTGTAGGCACTTAGGATATCACTTACTCTTTAAAAAAATATAGTTCTTTAGGCCAGTATAATAACTTCTAAACACAATAGACAAAATTTGAGATGCAACATAATAACTTCTAAACATACGATAATAGTAAGTACATTGAGAAAATGATAGTTTCACAAGCCAAAAGATCATAATAACTTCTAAACATACAGTTTTAGTAAGTACATTGAGAAAATGATAGTTTCATGAGCCAAAATTTTAGATATAAGGCAAAACTAGAAGAAATAAGAGAAATCTTTATGCAGAATTTTGATGGTGAGGATTTTGATCAAAGGCCATATATGCACTCAAAAGACCCATTCCAATCATTTTGAGTACAAACATGACCCCATTCTAAGATGTGGAGTGAGATTATGGCTTTTTTGTGGTGCAGTGCCTACCTAGATCCTATGATGCATGTTGGAGCAATCCGATTGCACTGCACCATGACAAGGCCATAACTTTCACTCAACTTAAAATGGAGTTGTGTTCGTAGATTGATCCGTTAATGGTTGTTATCGTCCCCATTGCAGTGCTATCAATATCTTGTTCATACTCAAAACGATTGAAATGGGCTTTTTGAGTGCATCCATTACCTTAAAATGATCAAAATCCTCACCATAAAAAAATTTGCCTTAAAAAGCTAGTTTTGTTCTATTAGTTCATCCATGTGTTTCTTTGGTAGATGCATGAAAATTCATAATGTGTGTCTTAATTATCAATGTGAAAGTTGCTATCTTATATTAGCTTCCACACCTGGATCATATAGAGTGCATGATGTGAATTCGAGGTTTTGTGGGATCTTTGTTTTCAAATTTTCATTTCAAGGGACTGTAAACCATGACCAATTGCAAGCATGGATCACTTCTAGGAAACTAAATTGCAAACATAGATAATGTAAATGTCCATACCACCTTCATATTGATTTAGATGATATGTATATACTTATTCACAAAAGAAACAAAGTGTTTGGTAACACATCAAGGGCGTTGGAAGCAATGAGATCAGAGGGCAAAAAGATGATCAATTTATGGATTGATAGTAGGTTATATCCTGTGGATTCTACAACAAGAAGCACCTCTCCATTCTCTTTGTGTTTCTCATTGTGCTAAGGTTTGTTGGAGATGGTTGTTAAGGTCGTCTATCTTATCCTTAGAATCTAGTAAGCCATTTGAACATTTTGAAGCTGAAGAACCAATGGTTACACTAGGAAATAGATACAATGACTAGTTGATTTTCATCGCTTTCAAGAAAATGTCGCATCCACAACAACGAGATTGTGCCACTCCCATCCCCATGCATAGTTTATGCCTCATACTTTCCCATGTTGGCTAGGCCAAGCCTTTCAATTATTGCAACTCTTTCTTCTTCACAGACAATTGTTCACAACAAACTTTGCATCTATAGCCACAAAATTAGCCAAACATACAAATCTATCTCATCCATTACCCACCCTAGATACTTCTCTATGTCCTTATGTGCATTGCTAGGTAATTTATCCAATGCTTAGTCTAGCTTTCTCTTCATGACTTTGTTGTTCACAAAGTCATGAGTGTGAACATATTCTTGTGTCTCTATTGTCACTATGCTACTTGAAGTTATTCTTTGGTATTTCCTCCATGTGGACAGTCAACACATTGATACAAGAATGCAAAACATTCTTCTCAATAGGAAGTGGCAAAGTAAATATATGTGACAACTTAGGAGCATAAGAATGAGACCACACATTGTGAAGGAGCATAAAAAGCTTTTCATCTAAGGTTCTCCACATCATCTTCAAACTTTAGCTTGTACTTCATCCTATTTTATATTCATAAAAGAGAGGATAAGTAGAAAGGTCAAAAAAATCTCTAAGCCAAACAAATCACCTAAACAAATTCTCACCCGCACCATAAATAAGGGTCACCACCAAGTAATATGGGGTCTCTCCACAAGTGGGAGGGGTCTCCCTCACTTGTTGATGGTGACCCATATAGGATTCACCACAACAAAATGGCCACTGCCAAGTAATACAAGGTCTCTTCACAAGTAGGAGTGACCTCCCTCGCTTGGTGGTAACTCATGTGGCTTCACCAAACACAAGGCTCACCATTAAGTGATATTGGAGGCCCTATGCAACTAGGAGGGCCATTCTTTGCTTGGTGGTGACCCATGCAGGCTTCACCAAACACAAGGCTCACCATTAAGTGATATTGGAGACCCTCTGCAAGTAATACAAGGTCTCGTCACAAGTAGGAGTGACCCTCCCTCGCTTGGTGGTAACTCATGTGGTTTCACCAAACACAAGGCTCACCATTAAGTGATATTGGAGGCCCTATGCAACTAGGAGGGCCATTCTTTGCTTGGTGGTGACCCATGCAGGCTTCACCAAACACAAGGCTCACCATTAAGTGATATTGGAGACCCTCTGCAACAACTAGGAGGGCCATTCTTTGCTTGGTGGTGACCCATGCGGGCTTCACCATACACATGAGGGTCACTACTAAGTGATAAGGATCTCTCCACAAGTGATACGAGCCTCCCTCACTTGGTGGTAACCCATGTGGATTTCACAATATACAAGGTTAGTACAAGTGATATGGGGTCTCTTCACAAGTGGGAAGGGTTTCTTTCACCATGCAGGATTCACCATATATGAGGGTCACTACCAAGTAATACAAGGGACCTCTGCCAATTGAGAGGGACCTCCTTGGCTTAGTGTAGATTTCATTACATACTAGGGTCATTATCAAGTGATACGGGGTCTTGTCACAAGTGGAAGGGGCCTCCCTTACTTGATGGTGACCCATGTAGGCTTCACTACACAAGAGGGTCACTAGCAAGTGATACCGAGTCTCTCCATAAGTGGAACGGGTCTGCCTCACTTGGTGGTAACCCATGAGGGCTTCACGACCAAGTGATATGCGGGATTGCAAGTAGGAAGGCTCTCCCTCACTTGGTGGTGACCCATGTGGGCTTCTCCATACACAAGGGTCACTAGCAAGAAATATGGGGGCCCTTTGCAATTGGGGATCCCTTCACAATTAGATATGAGTGTCCTTGCAACTAGAAGGGACTTTGACTAGTTTGAGGTTCAACGCACATCAAGGTCACTAGAGAGTGATATGAAAACTCTCTCCTTAGTGGAGGTGCCTCTTACTTGGTGGACCTGTTGTGGATTTACACCACACGTTGTCACAAATAAGCCTATCCTAGGCTTCCATTGAGGGCATCCCCTTTAGGAAACTACATGTCCCTTTAATGAGCATCTAGATGTATGAAGTTGCTATTTAGTTTGACTAGAAATAGAATAAAGTTAGAAATATCCCACACTGAATTGTCAAATGGTACCTCGCACAAAGAGCCCATTGTCAAGATTGTGGGAGAGAAGGAAGGAGTCTCACTTGTAGCTTTCTTGCTTGCACAATGGGGGAATACACACAAAGGTGGAGGTTGAAAACAATTTTTCCTCTTCTTAGTTGTGTAAGCCAAAAGAACTCTCTTACAAAAGAAATAGAAGAACCCTATATATGGGTCTCAAAACCAAACTCAACTAACTAAAGTGGCATACTAACTGAGCCACGAACTAGAGTAGATAAGGATAGCTGTCATCTAGCTATTATTCATGGGCGGTGTACCAACCGCATCTGCAAAACTGACAAGTCGGTGACATAAATGCACAACGGTCACCCTGGCATATCACGAGTGGAGATCGATATCTCAACACTCCCCCTCGAGCTCAATCCCAATTCCTGCACACCAAGCAGGTCTCTGAACTTGCGCAGCTTCTCTGTGCCCAATGCCTTCATAAATATGTCAGCTACCTGATCCTCTGTGCTGACATAAACTAGATCAATAAGACCTAGTAAAACCCTCTCCCGCACATAGTGATAATGCACCTCAATGTGCTTTGTTCTAGCATGATAGACTGGGTTATTTGCCAAGTGTATACTGCTCATGTTGTCACAATAAATGACAACTGGCCCATCTGTAGGCTGATGCATATCATAAAGTAGCTTATGCAACCAAGCTACCTCACATGCAGCCATTGCTGCACCCCTATACTCAGCCTCTGTGCTCGACAAGGCAACTGTAGGCTATTTCTTGCTGCTCCAAGTGACTGCAGCACTCCCAAAAGAGAACACATATCCACTGGTAGATCGTATATCAGAAATACTACCAGCCCAATCAGCATCAGTGTATCCATGCAATTGTATCTGAACCCCAGTCTCATAAAATAGTCCATACTGCAATGTGGACTTCACATACCTGAGTATGCGTCTAGCCGCATCCAAATGTGGTTTCCTTGGAGCCTGCATAAACTGACTTACCAATCCAACAGCATAGCTCAAATCTGGTCTGGTAATAGTCATATAAATCAAGCTTCCTACTATGCGTCTATACATAGTAGGGTCTTCCAAAAGTTCACCTGCATCTGCGCTCAGCTTCACATTCTGCTCCAAAGGAACTGAAATAGGCTTATAGCATGTCATCCCATATTTGGACAGCATGTCCAATCCATACTGCCTCTGCAAGAGCTGTATCCCACTTGGTGATCTAATCACCTCAATGCCCAAGAAATAACGCAGCTCTCCCAAATCCTTCATCTCAAACTTCTGCTTCAATAGCATTTTCACATGAAGGATATCTTCATCACTGTCACCTGTCATAATCAAATCATCAACATAAATGACAAGTAGCATAATACCTTTCTCTGTTTTTCTCACATAAAGTGAGAAATCTGCCTTGGAAATCTGAAAGCCATGACAAGATACTGTCCTATCTTGTCAAACCATGCTCTAGGTGCTTGCTTCAAACCATACAAGGCTTTCTTCAACTTGCAAACAAACTCAGGATGAACAGCATGCACATAACCTGGTGGCTGCTCCATATATACATCTTCTTGCAAATCACCATGCAAGAAGGCATTCTTTACATCCATCTGATGTAAAGACCATTCCTTTGATGCAGCCATAGCAATGACTGCTCTTACAGTTGCCATCCTTGCAACCGGACTGAATGTTTCTTCATAATCAATGCCATATGTTTGTGCATACCCCTTCACTACTAATCTTGCCTTGTATCTGTTCACAGAACCATCTGCATTGTGCTTCACCTTATAAACCCACTTACAACCAATTGCATTCTTACCTTTAGGCAAAGGTACCAATTCCCATGTAACATTTGCTTCCAAGGCATCCATTTCTTCATCCATGGCTTTCTCCCATTTTTCTTTTCCCATGGCTTGCTCAAAAGAAGTGGATTCTGGTTCCTGTATCACTTTGACCATATAGGCATAGTGAATGGCTGTAAATCCATCATATTTCAGCCTATCCACAGGATACCTAGCTCTGGTAGACCTGCGCAAAGTAGGTTCACTCCCAGGTGCTCTCAAAACATCCCTGGTCTTCCTTACTCCAGGTGTAACAATAGAAGGAATACCCAACTCATCATCAATGCTCTGTTCTGAGCCACTGGATTCACCATCCACATAAGAGTAACCTGCATTCACATCAAACATGGGCTGATCTACCTTCTCTTTTCCTTTTCATGATACCTGCATACCACTATCTGCATTGGTTTGAGAAGATTCTCCTGATCTCAATCTGCCTGTCCATGGCGAAGAATGTGAACCACTGCTAGAGGACGCTCCAGGTCCACTAATATTTTGTGACTGCTGCTGTGAATTCTGTGTAGCATTGCCATTTTGTGCATCTACATCATCAATCACATTTACTGGTTTATACTAGCTACTCATCTCATCAAAAAAAACATCTCTGCTCACTGTAAACTTACGAGTAGAAGGGTTATAGCATCTATACCCTTTCTGCTTTGCAGAGAGTAACCAATAAAGATGCACTTCTCAGCTTTTGGATCCAACTTGGATCTCAACTCATCTGGCACATGAACATAGGTAATGCAACCAAAAATCTTCAAATGAGAAATATCTGGTTTCCTACCAGTATACCTCTCCTCTGGAGTCATCCCATGTATTGCTGCAGTGGGAGTCCTATTCATTATGTAGACTGCTGTAGCAACTGCCTCAGCCCAATAAAAATCTGGCAAGTCTTTTTCATTGAGCATGGCACGAGATACCTCTCCAATATGCCTGTTTTTCCTTTCTGCAATTCCATTTTGTTGTGGGGTATGATTGCATGAATATTGCTGCTTTATGCCATGCTCCTGCAGGAACCTTGCAAACTCATTTGAGAGGTACTCTCCCCCTCCATCTGACCTTAGGCATTTTATTTATAGGCCTGTTTCTTTTTCAATCATAGCTTTAAGAGTTTTGAAATGCCCAAAAACTTCACTTTTCTTTTTCATAAAATACGCCCAAACTTTTCTGCTATAGTCATCAATAAAAGTGACAAAATAATGACAGCCTCCAAGAGATGCAGCTTTAGTAGTCCACACATCAGAGTGGATTAATTCCAATGGCTTCTTACTCTCTTGAACATGTCTAGGAAATGGTTTCCTTGCCTGTTTTCCAAATTGACAGGCTTCACATACCTTATGCATTTCTGCAACCTTGAATTTAGGCAATCCTGCAACAATATTTTGGGCCTGCATTGATTTAAGTCGCTGTACACTAACATGACCAATGCGTTTATGCCAGATATCAATATCTGTAACTACACCGGTCCCATGTGCAAACATTGCTGCACTCAATTCAGGTATGTCTGCATCCAACGTAAACATTCTGCCCTTCTTCTTTCCTTTTGCTATCAAGGACCTTTATTTTTCATATCCTCAACAAAGCATCCATGAGGATTAAATCTGACCTGCAAGCCCTGCTCAACCATTTGACCAACAGAAACCAGATTCTTTGTGATATTCGGGACATGAAATACATCGGACAGGTATTTCTTTTTCCCATCCTGCATAGACAAAGGAAATTTTCCAATCTGCACAATAGGATGTGCAGTATCATCACCAGTCTCCACAAATCCTGGTTTTTTCATTTTCCTTGCATCCTCCATCCATTCTGCATGATCTGTCATGTGGTTTGATGCACCTGAGTCAACATACCATACATCGTTGCTTTCTTCTGCACTTGTCACAAAATTGTTCATGTGCTGCACCATAAACAAATGCTCATTTCTGTCATCACCCTGTCTACTAGAAGATGCATAATTCCCTTGTTGCAGTTTTCCATTCATGATGTCATTCTGCTTTTTATAGCAGTCTTTAGCCATATGACCCATTTTACCACAGTAGTAGCATTCAACATTACTGTTTACATTTTGGCCTCTTTGCCATCCACCACGACCTCTTTGGATCCCCCTGCCTCTAGAGTTACCACGTCCTCCTCCATAGGACTGGTTTTCTTGAGTTTGCTGCATATTCTGATTTCTACCACGGCCTCCAGATCGGCCTCCTCTACCTCTGCCTCTACCTCTTCCAGCATTTGAGTAGAAGACAGCTTCTTTTGAAGTTCCTCCTGAAGAAGATGCACCACCATTTCTCTGCTCCTCAGAAATTAGAAGAGCAATCAACTCCTCAAAATCAGGAAATCTTTCACGGACGGAAATGGATATTCGGAACTGTGCATAATCCTTTCCTAGACCATTCAAGGTCACAGAAACTAAATCATCATCTTCCACTGGCGACCTAATGGAAGCAAGTGTATCTGCAATCTTCTTCACCTTCATGTGGTAGTCATTGATGCTCATATTTTCTCTTTGCACATTGAGCAACTCTTGCTCAAGCTGCATTTTCCTGGCTTGCGTATTTGTGCTATACATTTTTGACAAAGTATCCTATGCCTCCTTTGGCGTACTTGCATCTTGAATATGCACAATCATAGAGTCTGAAATGCTGATAGACAGCCAGTACATAACTTTCCTGGCTCTCTCATGCCATGCTTTAAATGCCTGCATTTGCTGTTGATTGGGAACATCAGGAAGAACTGATTCTTCTTCATTTCCTGCAACGAATTCCCAATATCCTTTTCCCATAAGAAAATTCGTCATTCTAAACTTCCATGCTTGGAAGTTGTTCTTGTCAAGCTTTTCAGTGACAATCTGTGAAAGAGAATCAGACGCCATTACAGAACACTGCAAAAAATTATGTCACTGCAAAGAACACAGCTTCAGCCTCACAAGGGCAAATCTGCAAAACTGACGTAAGTGGTATTTGACCACACAGTCACTTCCTAGTGACGATTTTGTATCAACAGGCAACAGGGATGATTCTGTAACTCCCAATGTCTCTGTGCACAGACATACGATGCAATTTCTACAGTAACTTTTCACCAACCTGTAGAAGAGTGGTCGCACAACATAAAACTGGGCCTTTTCTTGAGTACATGCAGAAAACTTTTGCCTCCAAAACAGGCCCCGAAATGGGCTCAAATCAAAAAAACAGGGTCACCAAGGGCAAAAGCCCTATCCTGCAACATATACTGCCCTCTTGCTTCACCGCGAAGGGCGTCTCAACCTGAGACAATGCACTCTTGCACTTCCCGGCTGTGCTACATGCAGAGACTTGCTTCCAAAATAGAAAAATGAAAGCAACACTGGTCCTCTTACCAAAACACCGTGAGCTTGGCTTGCTTTCTTGAGCTCCTTACCACGAACAAGGCTTTGATACCATGTCAAGATTGTGGGAGAGAAGGAAGGAGTCTCATTTGTAGCTTTCTTGCTTGCACAATGGGGGAATATACACAAAGGTGGAGGCTGAAAACAGTTTTTCCTCTTCTTAGTTGTGTAAGTCAAAAGAACTCTCTTACAAAAGAAATAGAAGAACCCTATATATGGGTCTCAAAACCAAACTCAACTAACTAAAGTGGCATACTAATTGAGCCACGAACTAGAGTAGATAAGGATAGCTGTCATCTAGCTATTATTCATGGGCGGCGTACCAACCGCATCTGCAAACAACTGACAAGTCGATGACATAAATGCACAACGGTCACCATGGCATATCACGAGTGGAGCTCGATATCTCAACATCCATATCTATTGCAAAATTTGAGAGCCTTGATTTTCTATGCTTTTATCACAAAAAACAATGAGAGTGCAGGGTGAAGCATGAGCCAAATGAGAGTAGATGCAAGAGAAAGCAAGTGAAGCATGACTCAATCCACATTCTCTCTTGCTTCCATCACATCACCATATTGGTGGGGGGTGAGGGTTGTTGCTCTGCATTGCATCCTCAAAGCTCTTAGCCAACCTTGTTCTATGAAGACCAAGGCTTGATTTTGACTTCTTTTCTTTTTTGGCATATTTGGTATTTCTATAAACGTAGTTGTCAATGGCATGTCTTGTTGGAGATTATGTATGTCATTTTTCAATGGTATTACATACACTACTATTAGCTTTGTAGATAGCATGAGACAGCCTCTTTGCCTATGCCTCCCAGTTGTCTCTGAGGCTCAACATTTACCAGTTGGAGGTGATATTTCTCTCATCTCTAAACAAAGGTCCTCTGTATGATAGCCTTCTTAGGTCTCCTCTGTATATTGATACCTTGGTGGATCAAGTCTCACTCCCACCAACCCCCCTTACATTTTTGGGACTTTCACAAATGGATACCCTGCCCTTGTTTGCATGGAAGCCATGCAACTCTAATGGTTGTGTAAAACTCCAACCCTAGGACTATCAACTAGCATCAAAATGGAGAGACTCAAAATATTATATAGGCTTTGGCAAGATAAACTCACCAAAAATCATGCAAATTTTAACTCACCAAACATTTATGAACTGCTTGGTGGTGACCATGGAAGCTTTGTGGTGACTCATTATGGTCAATGTCTCATGGATCATGGCAAGGGGTCCCTCCCACACAAGGTACAAAAGATATCACACTCACCACACAATTCTTAACAAGCTATGCATGATAGAGACTTGAATCTAGCATGCAATACCACGCTTGCCCTTTCAAAGATTGGTCTCGAGTAACATTAGGGCCAAAAACACTTCAAAAATGGCACTTGTAAGAAAGTGATTAAGTTGCTAATTTGGTTCATTGAAGAGGTCGGCCATTAATTGCCCTCATCTTTTAATCCAGGTCAGGGGTCACCTTTTCGGTCGTTTTTGTCTTGGAACTCGAGAGATTTTGTATTTTTGAGATTTTCGTACGAATTTCGCATTTGTTTGCTCCCGCGTTTTCTTTCTACACACTATTCTCTTTTGCCATTCTTTTTGTTGCACTTGCTTTCTATCACTGTGAGATTCTTGCTCGGTTCATTTGCTAGAATGTCTAGCAATACTACTTCAAATAACACAGGTGCAAGCACACGTAAATACAAGCTAACTATTCAGCTAGATCCGATTTACACATCTTGGAGAAGTATACATCATCGAGTATTGATAGATGAGATTGAAGCCAACAGGTTGCGAACACAAGGAATGAAGCATATAGATTTGTGGGTGGACGGAAATATTTATCCCAGGGATCCTTCTACAGGTAAACCACCTCCTTTTTTCAATGTCCATGACTATATAAGATATGCTGGAGAAGGTTACAATGGAATGCTTGGCTACTGTATGAGGTTATACTCTGCATCTTACACATATATAGCTCAAATACACGAAATGAAAAAAGCACTAGAAACTACACAAATAAATATTTTAGAGTTGACAAGTCAGATTGATATTTTGAAAAATGTTAACAAGTCATTGCAGGATAAGCTAACACGCTTGAGAGAAACTCCAGTAGGATTTAGAGAGAGGAAGAGACCATTAAAAAATATAACCAACTTGTGTGAGAGAGCAAAGAAAAGGAGACTAAATCTTACAAAGAAATATGTCTCTAACATATTAGGCATCAATATCCGAGAGAATGAGGAAAGAATCAAACTTTTGAAGGAAACCATGAATAAGAAAGATATTTTGAGGATTCTTAAGTCACCCGAAAATGTGGATTTGAGAGGTCCAACTCTCAAAGAGTTAGTGAAGGACTTAAAAGGCACGGTGAAAGCAAATGAAATTGTAGAGACATGTGATACTGTGGGTATAAGTCGAAAAGGTTATCGTGCTATCTCTGGATTATGGTTTAAAAATCTTAAACGCAATAGGGTAACTATATTTGGATTGCCCCGAGCCCTTGCAGTTTCGACTGCAAGAATTGCCATGAATTGCAAGATTCCACATGTTTTTGGAGATTACATTCACATCGAAAGGTCTATGTCCTATGAAAAACAAAAAAAAAAATGCAATTTTTTATTACAATGCGTTTAACAATATATGGGTTGATCTAAAAAAGGTGCAAATTGCAATGGTTCACATGTATAAAATCACAGTAGAAGAAAGTTATGGTGTTCTAAAGTTTTCCTTAAAGTTGGATGAAGCATAGATTCAAAAGGGACAGAAGATGGAAAGAATTAGCATTTGCCTCATGAACATGGCATTGGACCATAGCAGTGGTGAGGGCCAAGCTCCATTGCATAAGATCCAATCCGAGATGGAGATTTGGTGGATTGGTGCAGCCCAGGTACCAATTGAAAATCATCAAACGTTGAAATGGTTGTTCAACCATACAGGTATTCCAAATATCATTAAGTCTCAAAGTGAAGGTGAAATGTTGGTAGTTGATGGGGTTGGTAATTTTAATGTGGAATGGCATATGAGTGCTGATTTAAAAACTATCAAATGTATGCTTGGAATATGTAATGGTACAAATGCAAAATATCCTTGCATTTATTGCATGGAAAGTATTGGATCCAAAGATTGGAGTAGTTTGCGACCAATAAGAAGAGGCCCAAATAGAGACTCTATAGATTTGAGTAAATTTAAAAACATAGAAGACATCTGGGATCCCATTCTTTCAATCTCCCTTAAGAATGTTCATATTTGTACTTTGCATGCAGAGATTAGAATAATCGATAAGCTTCTCAGGTTGCATCTTGACTACGCATATTCCATTAAGCCATTATCTTTATCAGATGAGTGTATTGATAAATGCGAGGCATTACTATCGAAAATGGGATTTCATGGGGGCCAAGTTCACTTGAGAAAGGATCCAATACTTTCAGGAAAAACAAGAGATATCTTGGCCGATGTCTCTATGGGAGGCTCAAAAGCTAGACGATTCTTAGGAAACCATTCAGGAAAGCAGGTGAATGCGGCTTGGGAGTGTTGGAGAGAGCTATGTGAGATCACAACAAATGTTGCAAGCACGCCGAGGCTTGCGTTTCTTAGAATGGAGGTCTGGATACACCTTGATGTTTTTCTGAAACTCCTCAGGCAACATAAGACAACATATACATATGCGGAAGAGTTCAAAAGATCAATCACAAAGCTTGTTCAGGCGATAAAAGAGGCATGGGGAGAAAAAGATATCACTTTTTATCTGGTGAAGTAACAATTATTTAATATGGGCTTATTTTAACAGGTTTTTCAATTGGTATAAAATTAGTGTTACTTTGTATTGCAGCATATTCTTCGTATTCATGGACCTTACTTTGTGGAGAAGCATGGCCCCTTAGCAACTTATAGTAACCAAGGCATGGAAAAATCCCACTATCAAGCACGCACAAGTTATTTTCGAAGCGCAAGGCATGGGGGAGGAGTTACAAAAAGCAATGCTTTGGAGGAGCTATTCAATTGGTTTTTTCGACGACAACTTCAAAGAATGCAGATAAAAGACGGCAATGACACATGAGCAATCGCACTTTTATATATAAGAAATAATATATACAAAGCTAGTTTTCCAAAACTCTCACATTCTCTTCCTCCTCAGGAATCTTTCCTCTATAACGTAGAAATTTTTTTCTCTTGTAGCCAGCTATAGATTTTACATCAGTTCAGTTTGCAGCCAAGGCATAGGATGTGAACGCCAAAAAGTATCCTGCTCTAGAAGCAGAGTAACCTGGACCGTAGCCAAAAATCCTAATTGCTGCAGTCTTTTCCAAAAACATTACTTTGTGGGCATTATATTGTAATCCTGAGAAACCTAGAAGCCTTGTAAGAGCTTTAATACAAAGTATGGGCCATGCTGCATCCTCTGAGAAACTACTATGAAGTACTAAAAAGGAATCAGGGTCAATCCTAGCCAAGTAGTGGCCGAGTGCAATGTCTTTCAATGTACTACCACCAGCTCTCGTTCCTTTGCCACGTCCCAAGAAGTTATCTGTATTAGCAATCTCCAACTGCAAATAAAACCCATACTGAATGAGCGTGAAATGCAAACCTACCAATGTGTAAAAGCAAATTCAAAATTATCTTACCACTTGATTTTCATCGTACTCCAATTTAACTGGATTCCATAAATTTATTGATGATGATGTCTCATTGGTGTTAATCAATTCTTTAACATATTCAGACTCCTGCCTTCCAAAATTGGAAATCCCAAGTTGGCTTTGAATGCGATCGAAGTCCTCATCAGTAATACTCAACTCTTTCTCAGCTTCTTTGGCCTTTTCAAAACAAAGAGAGAGGGCCTCACCAGCATCAATAAACTTATCGTCTAGAGTTTCTTTATCAAGTTTGAGTATCTCTTCCTTTGATTCATTCTTTGTGTCAATTATCCCATTTGTAGCATCAGAAGCCTCTGCAATAATTGCTAGACAATAATCTTCCCTGAGATTGAAAAGTTTTTGAATATCTGATAGTAAAATGTACTCCTTGTCCTTGAAAGGTATAGATGGTAGAGAAGGAACAGTATGGTGAGAACTCTCATCAGTTGGAGGGTTTGTATCTCCTTGGCTCTCCTCAATGATAGTCTCAGCTTTGAAGTGAGCAACATCCAAATTCTCAGCAAGAAGCCTCAAAATCTGCATCTACAACCTCCTCTGTTTCCTTTTCATCTGCCAGATCATCTAACATGCAAAAGCTGGCAGACTTTGCTCCTTCCAACTGTTGCTCATCAGCTTTCACAGGATATATGACAAGGGTGAAAACAATAAAAGCAGCAGATTTTCTCATCATCTTGCAGTTTTTGGAATGAGTGGAGCACAATATGTCTCTTGCATAAAACCTGTCCAGAGAGTGGGCACCACACTTCTTAGTAAACACTGACTTTTCATTTCCTGTTGACCCAATGGGAACATGGACATATTCATTTGTGCCAACTTCAATAGAAGGACCTGCAAGATTTTCAAACTCCAAAAAGTCCTCCAAAATATATTTTTTTACAAGATTTCAAAACACTGTGTCAAGGTCCCAATCAGGATTAAAGACATTCTTCACAACTCCATAGAATGAGAGATCCATTCCATTCTGAAGGATAAAATCAAGAAGCCTCTCTTGTGGAGTGATATCAGTAAGCTTTGATACTCCTTGACCTCTCATTACTGACTTTCGCTTCCCTGGAGATGTGCTTGGAATTCTCACACTGGTGGCAGAGCATGGAGAAGAAACAGAATGCACAGGCTCATCACATGTTGATGCCCTTGAGCCTTTTGAAAGCCTTCTTCTTTTACCAGTTCCTGGCAAAACCTTGGAGCCTAGGAATTCTGTGGGTTCAGACATGTTTCCAACTTGTGCTGATACGGCGCGATAAGACTGAAACGCTTGACACGGATGTTCCTCCTCGCGCCGTATCGGTGATTCCAACAAGCAACTTAACCAAAGGGCCGCAACCGTAAGGACGGGAGAAGAGAGAGCCAGAATCAATGATCACGCGAACTCGGGCACTATGAGCTTAGGAGGCACGCTGAAGGAAGACTCCGCAGAACACCCAAAACGACGCGAACAGACGAAAGCGCGGAAGACAAACACTCGCTCTCGCACCGTATTAGGAGAAGAGATAGAGGTCCACAAAGAAACCGAAAAAAGCCGTACGGATTAGGGACACCCCCTTATGTAGGCGCGCAATAATGCCACCTGGCACTATCCATTGGGCTTCGACATGTGGCAGTAGCCGTTGGCCAACACGTGGCCGACAAACACAAACACATGGACCGGTCGTTAGTCGACACGTAGCATATGCACAATATGTGCGAACACGTGGCATAATCAGCGTCAGACACTTGTCTGACACGTGTCATGATTGACGTGGGTATATAAGGGGTTATTTTGCATACGTGTACACTTTACATTTCTCGAGCTCTTCCACCTTGCTTGTCGATACGATGCGATCCAAGTCTTGCGTCTGCTGCGTTTCTATTCTCTCGCGTCGTATCGGTCATCGTCCTTACTTCTGAACGAGTTAGTCTCTTTGCTGATTTCTTCGCGTCGGTGGTCTTAAGTAGGTGTGCCGATACGGAGCGAGGTCGTCCGTCCGAAGCTTTCGTAACCTCCCCCTCGCACCATATCGGCCTTCTGTCCTCTCCAATACGGAGCGAGGGCGTGTTTCCATAGTCTTCATATTCTTCATATCACGCCATATCGGCATTTCTCCTCTCGTCTCTGATACGACGCGATTGTCCTCTCCAATACGGAGTGAGGGCGTGCTTCCATAGTCTTCGTATTCCTCCTATCGTGCCATATCGGCATTTCTCCTCTCGTCTCTGATACGACGCGATTGTCCTCTCCAATACGAAGCAAGGGCGTGCTTCCATAGTCTTCGTATTCCTCCTATCGCACCATTTCGGCATTTCTCTTCTTGTCCTCTCCAATACGGAGCGAGGGCGTGCTTCCATACTCTTTGTATTCTTCATATCGTGCCATATCGGCATTTCTCTTCTCGTCCCTTCTTGCGCAGTATAAGGCTTGTTGTGTTTTTAGGAACTTGCTATATCACTTTTTGTCCCTGTTTGGTGGATAAGGGAGAGATGCATTGAGCTGATTCTGGACAAGGCAATCACACCATATGATCCTGACTCCCCTCTTCCTCCCAAAACTTCAATGGCCAAGGGCACAAGCAAGGGAAAGGGCAAGGGAAAGGGTAAGGGCAATGGCAATGGCAATGGCAAGGGCAAGGGCAAGGGCAAGGGCAAAGGCAATGGGACCACTGCTGCAGAGTCTAAAAAAAAAGGAATGCCAATGCTTTCTCCTCTGAAATTTGATCCATCCCCTCTTAAGCCCCAAGAAAAGAGACTACCTATAAAGGTGAAATTCTTTCAACAATCAAAGAAAGGCCCTGTGAGAAAAAACATATTTGAAGAAATCGATAAAGAAGCCACAAAGCCAACAAAGGAGAAGGCAGCAGATAAAGAATCAAAAGAGCAAACATAAGCATACACGAGCCTTATTATTTTGGCTTTGTACATTTATATGAAATTTTTGTACCTCATGGTGTAATTAAATTTTTCACTTATAAATCGAATGTAATGTACATTTTATTTATATACATTCGAAAGGCGACTTGCTTCATGATAGCTTATGAGTTCCCACTAAAAAATATCTTAAGGACAGTCTATTAAGATAAATTCCTTCAAAGTTTTCATTCTCAAGGCTCAAAACTCACAATTGTGGGAGACAAACAACTCGTACAAGAGAAAGAGCGCTCGGCTCTTTTACCAATTGTTACGCCATTCACTTTGAACTTATATCTAGGGGATGTATTGTCTAGCAATTCCAAGGTATCCCTCACATCTTTCAGACTCCAATTGGAAGTAACATTCAACTTCTTTACTTCTTCATGCGGCAAAATGTGCACCGCAAGTTTATATGGTGTGCAATCTGTATCAGAATCCAAGGGAACCCAAATACCCAATCTTAGTTTGTATCTCCTGTAATCAAAGCCCAAAGCAAGAGTTTGGCGAGGGATACTGTAAGCCAAAGCCAAGGATTGAGGGCATGCACTGCACCTCAAGATATCACCCTTAGGGTCGCACTCTCTAGATTTCCAAAGCGTCCCTATAATGTTGTCCAAATCCTCTTCCGAAAAGTTTCTACTTAGCCAGTATACCTTCGTTCTTTGTAAATTTGTTGTTTTGAAGCAAGCCACGAAGATATGGAGGGGTACAAACCATGATAAACATATTCTTCTTGAGATCCTTCCAGTTGTCATGGACTTTTTAATATCCTGAGATATTTTGAATTTGAAATTCTGCACCGTTACCTTGTCAGGAATCTCCCAGTTTAGAGATGAAAGACTTGGCAATGGCAAATCTTCGATATTCTCATACTTATCCGCTTTAGAGGGAACCACATACTGTGCATAATATATAAAAACCTTACATTCACTAAAAAAAGACACAGTTTGATCGGCATAAATAATGTCTGCCAATACCTTATGAATGGCATGGAAAGTCCCACTTAGGCTTTCCACAGGTTGCCATTCAATACTTGTTAACGGAAAGATATCTACAATGACGAACCGTTTGTTAGAACTTGCATAAATGGAAAAGAATTATATACGTTATTCAACTAATAACTTACGATGTGTTTGTTGGGGAACACGTTCGTTTGGAGGCAAGTGCATATCCTTGGCCATGTAAACATGTTGCACCTTGACAAACTAGCCTTCGGGCATAATTTTGAAGGCAATGATACGCCCCTTCCAGTGATGTTTTATATCATCTTGTTTTCTTCTTTTCACCTTATGAGAGCCCTTGCAAGATGGCAGCATGATAACCCAATCGTTTACAGCAAAGGTTTTGGGCTCCCAATTTCCATCTGCTCCCTGGCTATAGATTGTGCAAGAGTCTATTAAACGAGAAGGGCACCTAGAGGAAGCCATGAAAAGAATGAAAGCGCAGAGAAAGAAGCTCAAAGAGAGGTGAATGAACTAAAAAGTAGCGCCAAGAACACAAATGAGTATGTATTGGGCGCCAAAAACAATATTGAAAGATCTCCCGACTTTCAAAAAACTCATTATTAATTTCATCACATCTCTATCACGTATTTTGTCAGATTTGTAAGTAAATAACGTCTTTGGGACTCCAAAACATGTCAGACTCTAGGGGTTTTGGCTAAAAAAGAAGAGAGAATCACGAAATGGACTCCACTATCTCTAAAAAAGAGGAGACAAGAATACCATATTCTTGCACACGTGGCAAACTCTCTTTGGCCCTGAGGTGTTGAACCATATTGTTTGTGTACGTTGTTCATTATGAAGTTGCAAATGATGTTGAGGTATTTCTACATCATTCTGAGCAAATAGGTCAAGCTGGCAAAAAAGGCACTATGATTCTCATGTGTACTCAAATGCAAAATCCTACACTTGACCTACTTGAGCATGAACTGGGGTTCAAGTTTGAGAATATAGAACCTCCTGCTACAGAGGATGTAATAAAATGCTCAACAAAGTAGGCAGTTTTTAAGATACAGAATGTAGCTTTAGAGTTGAAGGACATTTTTCTTCCTGTTGGTAAGAAATTGTTGTCAGAACAAGGGCCAAGAGTGCTAGCTGCGGCTTTTGCTCAAATGTGTGGTTGTAATCAGATCCCCACTTCACGATCTTTAATCTCACATGAGCAGGTATCAAGCTTATACTTTTCCTTGAGGCTCAAATGTGATATGGGTTGTGAATTGTACATCTCTATCCAGTTTCATGATGCAGGTAGTCTAGATTTTGATGCTATTCCCTATAGCTTTATACCTAATGCATAATTGCTTTTGGTTAGGGATGGATGACACTAAAGATTCCAAGACAGACTGATGTTACAATGGACACGATGATACATTACCTAGGGCAAGTTTATCTTGCTTATACACTTAATGTTCGTAGAATTTCCTTGCTAACTAACAGTGAGGTAAGGACCACATTGGCTTAAGGGTACTTTACAAGATTGGCTAACTTGTACAGTTTTGTATTGTACTCCTTTGTGGAGTACCTATAAATTCCTATTCATTGTCATGCTTACCTCAACTCTAGGAATAAGACCGATGGTTCTTTCTCTTTCTACATCATGATTACTTCTTGATGGTCCCATTGGAGCATATCAGCCATGGCTCGCGGCAAAGGACGGCCTTCGAGCTACCTGGACAAAGATACTTGTGTGGACAATGGCATTCTTAAGGATATCATAGCAGCAAGTGGTTTTAAAGGGGACAATACATGCCCAACAAATTATGATGATTCGCAGTACCAACAAGCGAACGAGGAAGTCGAAAGTGATGATGTAGGCTCCCATTTGCTGCATTTGGATGTCCTGAGGATATCCTACGCATGGTTTATTAGAGGTCTAAAGTGTTCATTGGGAGTTGAATTGACTTGTTTCATGGTTCTTACTCTAGTGAAACAGTAAATTGTGGTGCTTATGTTATTACTAGAGTGCTAATTTTGTGATCCTGGCAAGTACAGGCTCTCAGGGATCGTTCAATGCACATAATAGAGGGAGGGGCATGCAACTACTTTGGGGTGGTTAAGACGAAATAGAAAGTGAAGCCAGAGAAGTTTGCCAAGCATCAGCATGGTAGCGAGGGTGTGAATATGGTAATCTCCTGCTTTCAGGTTATCAAGGTGTTCCTAAGCCAAAGCTATGGTTCCACAAAGTTAAACAATACGGTCTAATATTTTGCAGAATAGTACAGCTGAGGATTGGATGAGGATCCTAATTCAACAGGCTCATGTGTTTTCATACTTATCACAAAGTCCCCAGGGTATTTTAGGGTCACCCAAGAGCAAGTATGTAAAAGTTTTACTTCTAACATTGTTAATATGTTCAGGGAATTGTCTTGTAAGGGTGGATCTCGAGAAAGGTAATGAGAGGACTTTCAAATCCTGTCACCCGTTCTTTAATCAGCATGTGTGGAGAGTAGTGTTGTGAGATGCTCTGTGAGAGTTTCTCAAGGGACAGGTACTGAGGGGCCTTTAAAATCCTATCACCTGTTCTTTTAATCATTGTATGTGGAGAGTAGTGTTGTGAGATGCTCTGTGAGAGTTTCTCGACCTAGCTCCTAGTAAGTTATTGATGATGTGCTTGTTTATGTTTAGTAGCATCACTTGGGCACATAATAGTTTAACATGAGTTTCTAGCCCATAGGATCCACACATTCTTTTTTATTCCTTGACCTCAAATGATTACATCAATATGGATGGACCAGCTTAGTAGTTAGATCATTCCTTGTGGAAAGGAGATTGGATCAAAGGATATGGCAGCCATCCTGTTCAGACCATGTTTCTTTCCCAATATGATATATCTTTCTTAAAATTTGCTCATCATCTTGCACTTCCATAATAGTTTGGAATGAGAGATGTCAGTGTCTATGGTTCTTGAGTAGGAAGCTTGTCATCAACAACCATCCAATGGTGCTTTGGTGATTGCCAAAGTTAACTTGTAACTGCTTTTTGCAAAAGGGGCGACCATAGAGAGGATTAATGCTCTAAGAAGAATTGTCATCATCACTTAGAGCATTGCCATTGTCACCCACAAAGATGAGATGTTTGACACCAAGGGAAAGGACCCTACATGAGTTGCAATATTAGAGAGGTCTTCAAACATCTCATTTACTTGAGAGAGTCGTTCAGTCACCTTTGGTATTTGATAGCTGAAGTTGTGGCGTGTGGATAGTGGAGCTACTAGTCAAATAGATGTATGATGGAGAAGATCCATTAGTGATCGAGGCAAGTCTATAACAGTGCAAGTTTGTGATGTGTCCATTGGGTAGCATGTCTCTTCTACTAGACCCACACAACAATGTTAGGTTTTGAGGCTCTTTAGAATGCAATTTGTGTACTTTCAATATATCAACTTGCTTGCCAAACTTCAAAAATGCACGTGGAAAACTGCACTTTGGGTTCACTTCACTAGTATACCAATGAAGATAGGATGCCCGACTACCATCACCATCACCCTCTTACCCTTGGGGGGTTTGAGTGCGAATCAGAATCTTAAGAGGAGCTAGTTGTAGTCTTGGCCTTTACCTTGGGAGGTTGGAGTGTGAATCAGAATCTTAAGAGGACAATTCTCTTTGGTAGAGTCCCTACCCTTATTCTTCTCCTTTTCCTTTTGCAATGTTGCTAGGTCTTTTTGGAATTTTTTTGGAGAAGCATATGCCATGCCTGCATTCTGAGGAATCGAAGTAATTGAAGACGTGATGGAGCCCCAATCCTCCGATGGCGCCTGCAACAAGTTTGATACTGGGGGGACAAGTCAAGCAATGAGGAAGGGGGAGGTAGCGGTATGGACGATGCGTCATGTGGTCCACCCTAATCATGCGCCCATCCAAGAACTGATTATTCATTTTCTACTGTGCGACATCTGCTTGAGCCTCCTCAAGGAAGGTGACAAAGCCAAAGCCCTTTGACCTGTTTGTCTCGCAGTCCATGATGACATGGCAGTCAATAATCTCACAGTGTGCTTGGAAGGCCTTGTGGAGGGACTCCTCATCAGTGATGTATTCTATGCTACTAACAAAGAGGTGGGCATGGCTCGTATCTACCCAAAGCTAAATCCATGTCTAAGGGCTTGGCCTCGCATATTTTGATCCATCTCTTCTCTCGTATATTTTGATCCTCTTTCCTATCCTTGGTACCGTCATGTTAGTCTCAAACATGTCTGTCAAAGCATATGTCACATGCAATAATTTACATCCATCAGATGCAATCTTATCTTGTCTAGAAAAATGTCCTACATGACCACCCTGCAGAAAACTACTCATATCTTTTGAACCATAACTCGGATCACTAAGCTTTAAAAATAAAAAATATAGCCCCGCCTGTGATGTACAACTTTGTTGAAGACTCTGCGATCAACTTCTGAATTTTTCAACCCCTAAAATTTTCTGTGCAACATGCAACTGTTCATTATAACATCCTGTCCCGGCCAGATATCGACCTTCCCAACTTTGTATCTCCTGTAAACGAACATGCGTATCAACCAAAATTTGTAGGACCCTTTCCAAGGTATCAAAGCCCATTTTGGATGCATCGGTCACTATTAATCCTCTCCCAATTAAAGCAGTTTTGCACATCTTCAGTTTAGCTGTGTTTGTCCACTACAGTTTCCAACAGCCATATCGCCCTCCTTGGTCAAACATCCACTAGATACTCGACCAATGAGGCATAAATGCATTCAAGACATCCCCTTCAGCTTTAAATAACTTGTATATCACACAGAATATGCCAAGATAAAAGATCCACGTCATTAACCTACTTAATCTGTTTAGGTTGTCTTTCTTTGCATATCCAGAACAACGATATCCTCTGTAACCTACATCAAATGTCTCTATTGTGTTTTCTATTATTTGTTTATCCTTAACATTATCCACATTCTCTTTCTTAGTATCATTCATTCCTTTGAACTTTGTAGCATCTACATCTTTAGTCTTCATATTTGCACCATCAAACTCTGTAGTATCCACATCCACAAATTCTTTGTCATATTTGAGCTCTTTTTTCATCCTGAATCTCTATATCATCTGCAAGCTCTTCCATAGTTTTCTCTGTATCATCAAGTTTTTCTACATCCTGCATGTCATGTGCTCCATCTGCTAATATTGCATCTGTAACTACCATTAGTGCATCTGTATTGTTAAGCAAAAGTCGAAATCTCTATATCTTTGGTATTCTCCTGTAATGCCTTTAGTGATGTTGGTACCTTGTCTCTATTGACTGACCATTCATTGAGCTCTGTTTTTGAGGCCCTACATGTTCTTGACTTGGGCTTCCCTTTTTTCTCAATTCATGGTCTTCCTAGTCTTAGGACTCGTATTGCTACATCGAGCTAGTTGTTTTTGTTGCAAATTCTTCTATAGGAGCTACTTTTGTGATAGGTTGGTAGAAGGGGGGGGCTACAGGACCTCATGTCAATCTCAAATATCTCTATCAAAGCATATGCCACATGCAATACTTTACATCCATTAGATTCAGTTTGATCTTGTCCAGAAAACTATCCGACAGGACCACTCTGTAGAAAACTGCTCTGATCTACTAGTCTTTCTCTCTTCTCTAATATTCTCCCTCTTTCTCTCTCCTCTTTATAGTCTCTCTCCTAGGTCTCCTTCATTACAAGTGGTATCAAAGCTTAGGAATTTGATCCTTTCTTCTTTCTCTTTCCTCATATCCAATTATATTTTACAAAAGAAAAAAACCTAGTTAGACAGATATAGCAGGGATTGTGCCATAGCTAGTGTTCAAAAACCTTTGCAGGTGTCTCAGAGCTTCTTTTGAAAAGCTACCACTACCATAGATTTTAGAATGACTCAATGTCATTGGTTCATCTTCTTTCAAGCAATCACTGTGCACAAGTTGATGCAGAAGTGGGATCTCTACCATGAGAACCTCTGCCTGAAGCTTCTAGACATCTACGCTCCAATATTCCTCTTACTGCTGCAAAAGCTACCATTAAGGATTACAACCTTGTCTTCTTTTGCTTCACTCGAGCACTTTCTTGTGGCCCTTGTGACATTGATGGGAGCTTCATAGTTACTGAGGGGGCTTGATGAGCCTTCTCTCCAGTGCCTGAGATCAAAAAGATCAAATCCTCCATCATTGTTCCCCATCTTCCTAATGTACCCATCTTCCCCACTCCATTCACAACAGAGACCTCCATAGGACAACCTTGCCACTCCAAGTTCCCATTCGGCATTGGAATGCCAGTGGAAGCACTTGGTACACTGGTTAGACTAATGGCAAGTATCATTGAGGGATTGAGAAAATTATGACAATATATGGTGGATGCATCAACAATTGGAATTCAGGATTTTGCCATTGAATGGATTCCTTCAGGCTCCAAAATTGATGTTTATTAAAGTTCTTTCCCATTCAGCACTGGAATGCTGGTGGAAGCACTTGGCACAGTGGTTACACAAATGGCAAGCATCATTTATGGATTGAGAAAATTGTGACAATATATGGTGAATGCATCAGCAATTGCAATTCCCGATTTTGCTAATGAAGGAATTCCTTCAGGATCCAAAATCAATGTCCATTAAAATTTTTTGTGGGAACTCCATGTAGATTTTATCTCTTCTCTCTTCAAGAGATTTTCTACTTGTGCCTTATCTCTTGGTTCTGAAGAAACAACAAACAAAGATATGATCTCATGTCCTACTCCATTGCAATTGGACTGAGCAGATGTAAAAAACATGTGTAGTATTGATAGGACAATAATGAGTAGTAGTATCTACAGTAATGGCGCCAACTATGGTTGTGAGAGCTAGAGTTGTTGTTTTATTAGCCAATGAATCTTGAGGAATTGGGTTATTGTTTGCATTCAAATTCACTCTACACACCTAGTAAGAATTATGGAAAAAGAATTTGCATACATTGTAGCAAGCTGTCACGTAGTATCTGAGGGAATAAATACAATAGGCTTTCATGAATCAAAGGTATGAATCTGAAAGACGAAGGCTGTCATGTGTATCTAAGAGGCTCATTGGACAATGAGCAACCACTCGATAAACTCAATCATGCCTCCTAATTCTAGCTCCTTTTCTCCCTCTTAGCATCCCCAAATGCATGCATTGAATGCTACTCTATGGCAACAAAAAGCTCTTCGGGATGACAGCCACAATCAACTACTTAAGCAACACAGTCGGTTCATGTCTAAGATGGACTGAGTGATCTCAACCATTTGAGTCACCAACACAGTCGGTTCATGTCTAAGATGGACTGAGTGATCTCAACCATTTGAGTCACCAACATGCAAGCCAAGGCAATCAATGACAAACTTGTAGCCCTTTACGACTCAAGTTTCTCAAATGGTTGTGCTTAAAAGGATGGATCAATGTGATTATGAGTAGCCACATGGTGATTCTCATGGAAATTATGAGTAACATGATCATTGGTATGGGTCCAATGAGCAAATGCAATAGCATGTGCCTACTTATGGTCAACATGCATATGATGATTGTGCATATTTTGAGCAGCATCATGTGCCTACTTATGATCAGCATGCATATGATGATTGTGCATATTTTGAGCAGCAACATGCATATGATGAATATGCACATTCGGCTGAGTTGCATTATGGTCATGAGCATGGATGCAACCATCTAGGCAGCCTTATGTACATGGACAACAACATGCAAATGTATATGAGTTTTTATATGGGGAGCAACATCACTATCATCAATGGAGTGCTTGATATCATTTGCCACTTGATCATTACTATGAGAACCGTGAGAATCCTTATGAGCAACTTGATGCTTCTCACGAACAATGCCATGATGAGAGCATCTCACTGTAGCTTCATGAGAAGGACTCTCGCAATCTCTCATAGATAGATATATTGTTTGACATAGAATTGGCTATCTTTGACTCTCTCTCTCTCTCTCCATCTCAATAGTACATCATCTCCTAACTAAAATAATAAAAATAATTAATCATAATAATCCTTCTTTGTTCGTGGATACCCTTCCAGAGGTGTGTCTAATATGAAAGGTCACTAGAGTCACTATAATGACTCCTCATAGCTCACTACTCTCACTTCACTCCAGTCTTCTCTTGAGTTTTCAATAGCTACTTCTTCCACTTCCTTGAGCTCTTTGGAATTTACATTCACCTCTTTCCAAGGCTAGAAAACTTTCCCAAAGTCTCACATACATTCCACAAAACACCTACAAAGGCATACAGAATAGAACAAGAACACATGCCCTAAAGAAGCTCAACAGAGGGTTATAGAAGGTCAACAAAAAACATCAAAACCACATAACTCATAATAAAACCATTCCAAATATCAAAAACCATTCAATGAGCTTTCAAACAACCTCAAACTTCATCAATCAGTACTCCAGCTTCATATAGAAGATAAACAAAACAAAACAGAAGTTAAATAGAAACTATTAGAACCTATCAAAACATCATAGAGCCTCATATATTTACTAAAAAACATCATGAGCTTCCAAAACATAATCAACCTCATCCAAAAAACCCTCAAACACTTCCAAAACTATTAAACATCATTCAAAATCCATCAAAATTCAACCATTCAAACCTCAAAAACAACAAAAATCATCCAAAAAACCAAGTCATTTTAGCATTCAACATATCCCCACACTTAATAAGGTAGCATCCTCGTGACCTAAGAAAAAGGGAATACAAGTTCATCAAAGAGTTCAACTTGATCTTCCTTAGCATCTTCAATAAACCATCCAACCATAACCCCAACTTATCACCTGTATCTAATAAAGAATACAATGAAAGGAAAACCCTTTATCCATTAACATATCTTATAAACAACAACATATCATAACAAATTAGTAAAGGATATAAGAGGTTGCTTCCGTCCATCAATCAGATAGAATCATGAACGACCATCCATTAGCTTCTCAATCAAGTCCATCTTCATCTTCAACTCCACATAGAGGATAATACACCACACCACATACATCACTGAACATACACAAAACTCATACATACACAATACTAGGTAGTCCGAATGGCACATGCCCCCAAAAAATGGAGAGCAAAGAAAAAGTTTTTCCATTAAGAAAAGATGTTACACCAAGAAAAGGCTTCACTTCGAAGTAGGACAAAGATATTTCTTTTTAAACTGTGTGCTTAAGCTTGAGACACTCCAAAGCTTACTCTCATCTATAAAATACTGAGGTACATTCTGTAAGAACTGTAAACAACACATCCTTTCTAGAAAAATAAGGAACATAGTAGGGAAAGCCTGTGCAAAGTAATATAAGACATACATTTGAGCAACAGTCACGTCCACATTTGGATTTATGATCAGCTGTGGGATACTCTTTCGAGTATTCAAATGAGACTGTTGATGCATGAAAGCAAGATACCAACAAAAGTGAGTAGCAAGGCATACAGAAGTATCCTCAGATTGAGCATGCACCCGAGAAAAATGAAGATAAGAAATCAAACATGTAGCAGATGTCTCCCAAGACCCTGGAATAAGAGGCCAGATCCTATTAAAGGATTATGCAACATCCATTGCCTTCAACAAAGAATATCACTATCGTATCTAGGGGAGGAAGGTTAATAGAATCAGATGGAGATGGTAATGGTAATGCAATAAGAGGGAAATATTGCAAAGGTGGATAAGACAAATCATAAAATGAAGGTAAGTGAAGGGATAAGGAAGATGGAAAAGACGGAGAATTAATCAAAAACATTTGAAGGGATTCTGCTGAGAAAATATAAGGAATAGGAGGAAGTATAGGAGGAAGTTCAGAAGGGGTTAGGAGACGATGTAGGAGCATCAATAAAAGGACAAATAGTAAAAACAAGAATATGAGGGGATCCATAAGGAGTAAAGAATGAAAAAGGAATAGTATCAGGGCTAGAAGAAAGAATGGAAACATATAAAGGAAAGTGATATGACATAAGAGAATGGGAAAGAAGATCAGTAGGATCCAACGGATAAATAGAACAACGAAAATTAAGAGCCTGAAAAAAGGAATCAATAAACAATGGATGATCAGTAATATAGCTCAACGATTGAGTTTGCAATTGCTAGATATCAAACTTATGAAGACACTTCATAAATGAAAAGGTTCTAAAGCATCATCCTCCAAAGGCAGATACCAAGCATGCCCTCTACACTAGGACATCTACTGATGATAAGTCGTCAAGCTTTCTACTAACAAGAGCTCCACTGAATGAGCACACATGACTACTTGCAAAATGGCATCCCCCACATAAACATTCAAATCCTCCTCATCAAAAATTTGCAGATGTCCTCTAAGATACGTAAAAGATAATAACTAGGTTTCATGTGAAACTAGCTCATCCACAAATCTATCAAAGACAGCTCTCAACAAATCTGCAGACCATAGATTGGACCACCCATCCTCTTCTGGAGGTTCCAAATCCACATTGCATAAGGAAATATATAAGGCAAACCTCTATTGATTATACTTAATCTAGAAGGAGGGGGGAGGTGACACCAATTTAGCATAGCGAATTCATTCATTGCTGAAGGCGTTCTACCTTAGCAGAAAACCCATCACATAGCTTAGACTTTTGCTCTGTAGATCAAGCTCCTCTTTAGAAGATAGGATAGAAGAAACTACTGAAGCTGGAGGAGGAATAGAGAGAACAGAAAAAATTTTATTAAGCTCTTCAATAAGCTTCTTCTGGGATTCAACAGTGTCTTGGAAATGTTGCAATTCACCCTCACAAGTACCCAACTTACGAGCTGACTCTATCATGTCCTCAAGAGCTACATTCTTTTCTTGAGTTAAAGACACATTCTCAACTTTCAAAGTAGCCATTAGGAGAAATATGGACTCTCTTTTTTTCCCCTTAAGGAGTGAATAAAGAAATATAGGCCTAGCCAATGAGAGAGCTGGGATTCCAGATTCATGTAACATGAATCTTCTAGCCATATCTTGGCCCAAATCTTCCCTCAGCAATAAAATAAGGGGGGAAATGGGGAATAAAATGCTGACACTTCCTGAAAGTTTGTGACTCGAATTTTCATTTTCTTTTTTTTTTAAATGTTTGACTTTTCATTTCTCCCCTTTTCAGTTTCCCCCTCTTTCTTAGGCAGATCTCAAATTTATCATATCTCTTTCCCCGCTTCTTCTTTCCTGACGAAATCTTACAACCTCATTGTTGCTTGCCCTATATGTAACCTTGTGAAATTTCATTTCCTCTACACAAACATAGAGTGAGTTCACATGTTTTATGAGACCAAAGCTTGTTCTACCAAAGCCCTAAGATTTTCTTCACAAAACTTTACAAGTATATTGTTCTCTTCCATGCATGTTCTATGGTAAAGTTTTATCTCATTTGGACAAAACCTATGCAAGTTATGTGCATTCTCTAACATGTAATTTCTTTTGTTTTGGTACTCTAGGAGTCTCTTACAGTCAAGAACAATTATCTTTTGGAACACTCAACTTCTTCTTCAACATCTTACGGTTTCTTTGTAAACAAAGTTACAGGTATGTTGTCTTGTTTTTTTGCTGTTCCATGGTTAAATTTTATCTCGTTTGGAAAAAATGTATGCAAGCTATATGCATACTGAGTTTTCCTTTGTTTTTTTACTCCCAGAGCCTTTGAGGGTGGAGAACAATGATTTTTTAAAACTCAACTTCGTCAACATCTTTGGGCTTCTTTGCAAAGAGAGGCACATGTATATTGCCACTTTTTTATGTTGCTCCATGGTTAAGTTTCAACTCATTTGGACAAAGCCTATGTAAGTTATATGTATGCTTTGACTCAATATTTCTTTTGTTTTTGTACTCTAGGAATTTGTCAGTGAAGGAGCAATGGTCTTGTTATAAGTCAACTTCTTGTTCAACATCTCTGGGCTTCTTTGTGAAAAGAATTGCAAGCACAATGTTTTTTTTAATTGCTCCATTTAAATTTCATTTTATTTGGACAAAACATTTCTAAATTATACACATGCTAATAGGTAACTTTTCTATTTGGTTATCATAGATACCTTCACTGAGGAAAAACATCAGTAGCATACTTGCAGTGGAGGTCTTCAATAGGAAAGATAGTGGCGGTAATTGGATTTGTGATAAGTACCATAATTTGGATTGGATTTTGATGCACCCAAGTACTCAAGGGAGTTTCAAGGTCAAACATAAGGATGTTGCAAACCCTAGCAAACATTGGAAAGGTAGAATTTTAGAGTTCAAAAAAGTGTTCAATGGAATAAGTACAATAACAGAAGTGTTGATCCAACATGTTCATACGCACAAACAAATCTCTGTACACGACAAGAACTACATTGCAAATTATAAACAAAACTGTAAGATTTTAAATTTTATCATTGTTTATTCTTTTTCATCAAAGTTGTTTTTAAACATCTTTGTAGTGTTCTAATTCAATATTGTTTTACTAGCAGCTCTATATCCATTAACTTTGCATGAATGGCAGAATGTGGAATGTTTGAGAGGCAAGATACATGTTTGGCATGAAGACATGGGTTCTTTGATCTATGATAATAACTTTGCAAGTCAACTTGCAACTCAAAATATCTTTTTTTATAATTCATTATATGTAGTAGAAAGCCAGAGATTGCAGCATGTCCCATTGCCGCCACTATCTAGTGGTGAATGGTTGATTGGTAGCTTGGAGTTGTCATGAGCATGTAAGTCCAAGATAAAATCTGACATCAATAGTGCTATGAAACCCACCACATGCTCCAAAGATGTGCATCTTAGTTGGTTTATTCCATTCTCATTGTTTGCACATTTGTTTGGTTCATGTGATGTTCTGAAGAAAACAAAGATTACTTATCAATGCAAGTGTCCATCCGAGGAATGGATGAGTCAGCTATTGGATGAGTCTTGGTAAGTCAAAAGAACACATTTTGATGAGACGATTGAATGCAGGGTCAACCAATCTGATCTCACATTCAAGTAAATCTTTTTTACTACTTTGAATGCCTTGATTTAATTGATATAGGTCATGCTTAGATGAATTGTTATGTTATTTGCATTTACTTACCATTATTATTTTTTTAATTATAGGTATTTCATCATGAGACAAACTCTGTGCATTCACTTTTGATATAGAAGATGGCAACTTTTGCGAGGGGAGTGGATCAGCTTGGATCAAGATACCCAAGATGAGACACATATAACTCTCATAAAAGTGGTTATCTTGTGGAATGGTCATAATCCTTTTGTGGTCAACGCAGAGAACCATTGGCCCATTTCCTTTTTGAGACAAGAAATCCAATTAATGTCCAATGAGCCCCTCTGCAACTTCTATTTCAAGTTAGATTATAGAAAAGTCAAGATTCGTAGTGAGCAATCCGTGACATGTAAACAATGTGCTTCTCCACATATCCTTGAGATAGTGGAATCCTTGTAAATTTTTTTTATAAAGAACGAATATAAAATTTTTTAAAACTTCTGAGTATTTTCAATTTAGATAATCTTAGTTTACTATGATCTAAGCGTATGATAATACATAATGTAATTAGTCAATAGTGCTGGTTAAAATCATAATTAAATTGCAGGGTGGAGTTCTATAATCTATGCAATATTGTCTTTACATAATGATATATTATAGCTCATCTCTTCTACTTATTTCTTAAAATTAAATATTAAATTGGATCCAAGGGATTTTGAAGTTCTTTCAGATTTCTTTTCTTAAAAATTTTCTATATTTTCTGTAGTTGGACTTGAATATACTCAGCGATCCAAGTATATTCGAGGATATAATAATGTAGAACAAAGTATTTGTCTATATGAGTAATTTTAACAGTTACTTTAAAGTATTGAAATAAAGAAACTAAGGTAAGAGTTTTAATTTGAAACTTTAGGGTTAAAAAATAACCTTTATTTAAAACCCTAGATACATAAAAGCTATAACTCCAAACTCATTTTCACTTTCATTCTCTACTTCCCTACACTTGTGCTCTCCTCCCTTCTCTCTTTGTGTGCCATGGCTACCACTACTGCCTTCGCCACATGGATTAGCTCCACACGCTATGCAAACATAAGAGACCAGATATACCCTAGGTTTTGCACAACCTTGAGTCTAGAGAGCTTGCTTTCCGCTGTAGACCCTAGCTCTAGTATACTGGCATCGTTTTGTGATACGGCAAACCCTCTCACATGCTCTATTTCAAACTCTACTCTCAAATGGGTCCCCATAGATTTCCTATATAGTTTACGTGCTAGATCAAGCCATGCAAAGGTAATAAATCGAGCCCTCGTGCATGTGGGACAGTATCTCTGTACCAGAGCAGTGTCCACCTCATCCCAGGACCACGCCATGATGGATCTCATCGAGCACAATGTAGCATTTTCCATATATGTTTTGTGCACTGAGGTGCAAGAGGACAGTGAGGAAGACATTGACACACCCTCTCGGCCACAATTAGAGTATTTCGAGAGGGAGCCTGAAGAGATCACACTCGATCCGAGAGTAGAGGCAGCACAAACCTTAGCCATTGTGCACCCACCTCCTTGCCATGTTGAGATGCTGACAAGCAATAAGCGACCCCTCACTTCTGTACTAGAAATTTTGGAGATAAGGGAAGAAGAGCTATATTGTATCACGGTGCGTGATGCCCCTGATTATTTTATAGATTTTGATATACAAGATGTGCCATCACATGTTGATGAGGTGGCTCGATATGATGGCACGAGTGTCCATGACATCTCTGCCATTGTGAGCATCCAAGAGCAGATTGAGAATGCGGCGCCACAATATGAGATCTCAGATGAGGAGTTCGAGCAGTTGCAAGAAAGCATTTTTGGACCTCAACCCGACTACTCAATACCTTCCCAAGAGAGAGGCGAGGGTAGCCCAGTTGCAAGAGAAAACCTGGATGCTTCATTACAGGAATAAATAGATGATGTAGAGAAGGTAATGTTATCGGATTTGCATCAAAATTTACCAGTAGGGCCTCTAGGGCCTAGGGAGTGTGCACATCAAATTTTGTCAGGATCGGGCCCCCAGAGCTGCCCTAGCCGGTGGCTCGCATCTAGGGACCTAAATCTAATGTGTACACTCTCGATACCCTAGAGGCCCTACTGGTAAATTTTGACGCAAATTCGATGTATATATATTTACCACACTTCATGCATAGTGAGTTTGACAAAGTGAGTCTAACACTGAACTTGTGTGATGCAGGACATTGTCTATATAGATAAATTTTCATTTAGACAAGGTGGCCGATCTGGTAGCCAGGGAAGGGTGCAAGGCTCGGCATTGAAGGAGTATATCAGGGCCATCTTGTGAGCGACATTTTTGTATTCCATAAGACATGATCTCCGGCTTTTTCTGAGAACTTATTGAAGTTGAGGGCACTAACGAAGGCTAGGCCCTTCAAGACCATCCCAATGAACTCTAGCTTGGAGAAACTAGTGTTTCTTCAATGTTTGAAGCTCCTCTAATTCTCTAGTACTAGGTCTAGGCCACTTTTTTCCATGGTGGCCCATGGCATGGTTCCTGGTGTTGAAGACCCCAATGTCATTAGGCAGGAACTACTAGAGTAAAATGTGTTGCTGACTATGATCAAGAATAGCTCTAACCATGGGGAGTCTAGCTCAAAGAAGCCTAGGAGAGAGTAGATGTACTTAGTGCCAAATGATATCTCATCAGCAATGTAATGTAATTTGTAATCTTCTAATCTTGAAGTAATGAAAATCAATATTTCTTGGATTTGCGTGCAATGTAGTTTGTCATACGCATCCTTTATTATTGTTTTTTACATGAATATTACGTTTATTTATTAGATTTATACGCAACACGATTCACACCCTAAATTTAATACGTAGTGCTTTATCGAGTTCGTGCGCAATATGCATTCTTTTGAACGCATGTAACAATAATTCAAAGACATAAATAAAACAAATAACAAGTGAATTAAAAAAAATAAGATGCGCCAAAAAAAATTTATTCATATTCATAACATTTTACATGGGATGCATTACAACCAGGGTTTGGAAGCTACATTGCGTACATGTTTTGGTAGTACATCCCTATCATTGCTGATCTTCGCGAGGACTATCCTTCCATCGCCGAAAGAACCTCACTATCCACAAATCCCTATCGGTGACGGTGACTCTCCTTGCATGTACTGCTGCATAGACCAAGTCTCCGAACAAGTCGATGACGTAAGCTTCGGCAACTTCCTATAGTGCAAGGAGGGCTTGGGCAGTCCAGCGATCAAGTTGTTATAAGCGTGTTCCATCTGGGAAGTGCCTTCTGCTATTTTTAATGAGTATGACGTCCATAATCTCACGCACTAGCTTCTGGAATGGAGCCTTTGGTATCAGGAGAGGTGTGTGGTCTTCTGATAATGGCGGATCTCACAAAGAGCCATTGTGCCTTGCTTCCATCGACGCTTGCGATGCTAGCGTGGTGGTGGTGGTGGTGGAGCTGGGGGAGGTGGCATCTGCATGGGATTTCTAAGGGGTGTCTCTGGTCTGCTTGCTTGGTGCGTGTCATGTCTTCTAGGAGAGAAAACCCAAAACTCAAAAGTGAAATGTGTAAAATGAGGTGAAACTTTAAACTTATAGCAAAAATTCCAAAAAACCCTTAAACCTGAATTAATGTATCCAAGCTTTGGAAAAATATGACCAGTGATCCGATTGATGTGAAATTTTACATGTGGACTCCTTTAGGGTACATCAACTACCAAAAAAAAAATTGGCCTCATAAGAAGTCTCTAGGACACTTGTTTGGAGTCCATGAGTTTTTATGATGCCCGGCATGTGGGTGAAGTTTCACCAGATTTTGATTTATAAAATTGACGGCTCTCATTTTTTGAAAATGCATTAACTAGATTATACTTCACTGATAACAGAAAAACTCACCACCGCATCGAGTGTACTTAATTGCATATTAAATGTGTTGTCAACCAAACTACGTGAAATATTAGAAACTTAAAAATTCACAAAAAATAAGTCATGGGTCAAATGGAATATCGCATATCGGATATAGTGTTGCCAAATCGCTAAATATAGTAAAGATATAGTGCATCGGCTGCGCATTGAATTTATCCTTAACAAAACTACTTTCAAAATTAGAAACTTGGAAATATGCACAATGCAAATCATGGCAAAATAGAATATCAAATATCAGATTTGGCATTACGAAACCATGAAATACACGGTAGATAGTGCATTGCACAAAGTACAACTAGAGCCAGGCAAAATTTAGCTCCATTTTGTAGACCACTGCTATCAAATACTTGAAGGTCTACTGGAAAGATAAACCAAAACTAAGCTCCTTACAATCTACAACCAAACCTAAGCTAAAAACATAGATCCAATTACAAGGTAGCTTCTCAAAGCATATTGTTGACATTAAGATTAAATGCATACTTGTTGTTGTAGATCCTATGAACAAGAACCATATTTATGGGCTTAATAGTGATACGTCAGGCATGAATGGCTAAAACTTGAGAATCACCCATTAGATCAATCAAGTAACTTTCAGTTGCTTCTTGGAGAGCAAGCAAGGCTTGGCTTGACCATTGCCCCACATTCCTTGCTTGGTTCCTTGAAAAGAACTTGTGATGATGCCCTAACTGCAAATCTTGTGGTATTTCTCGCACCAATCTAGAGAATGGTGCCTTATGAATAATTAAGTTGGCACTCTTCTGGAATTTCCTTATCTCACATAGCGCAGCTGTGCCTAGTCTCCATCTTCGCTTCTTATGTGTTGGAGGACGTGTATTACCAGTTGGAGCAATAGTGGGAGGTGGAGAAACTGGAGCATGTGGACCACCATTTCTGGACAATGGCGAACCATCATTATTGACCACACTAGGGCCACCATTGTTGGACACATTAGCACCACTATTATTAGCTGCAGTAGGGCCACCGTTGTCGTCCACCAAGGGACCTTTGTCACTCACAATACGCTCACTAGATTCGGAAGAGTGTTGAGCTCTTGCTCTTGCAAGCGCCTTCTTGATAAGAAGCTTGGAACGTGCCATGGTTGTGATAATGAAGGATAGAAAGATGGAGGGTAGAGTGAAGAGTAATGGAAAAAAATGAAACGAGAGACTTGACTTAAATACAAAAATTTTAAACTTACTGTGGTGTAAATGAACTTTAAAATTAAAAAACATAGTTTGAAATCGACTTTGAAAAACATAGTGACAAATCTTCGAAATTTTAAACAAAATTTGCAAGACATCTCATGTTAAAGATAGGAGTATTGATGTGTCATATCCTAGGTACCTATGCTCTCTCGTGGGCTCTAAATGCATCAAAAGTATTATCTTTATCTAGGTCTCCATTTCTTGCCATCTCTCTCTTGGGTTGCCAACCATTCTATGTGGCGTTGTCTAGCTGTGCTATTTTCATATCTTGCTTTTCTCACTTCATATATTGCCCTATTCTGCTTGAGAGGTTTTAGACTTCTTTTCTTTTTCCTCGTATCATATCTCTAATCTCCTATACCACCATTGTAATAATGACATCATAGAATTGGAATCATTGATGCCACCTCCATGATCAGTTGTCTTTTGCAAAGCACAACGAGCTTGCCAATGAGATCATTCCATGCCTTGAGTTGACCATATTGCAAACTTCCTTGATCTGCAAAGTATGGACCATGTGCTTCAAGTATATGTTGCACAAGAATAGAGATTAGAAACACAAAATAATTCAAAATGATGATTTTTTTTGTAATGGTGACAATATTGACCATGTAGTGTGTTATACTATTTGTAGTCCATGCCTCCACCGTGGACTTATGAAATTTAGCAACTATCTCTTTAAATGTATTAGCATCACCATTCCTAAACCTCAACTTTTGTAAGAGAGCTACTAATCTATCTAGGTGTATCCACACTTCTACCTTTGCAATCCTCATTCATCCTCCATTGCTCCAATCCGGAACAGCAAGGTGCAACTTTTTCCATGCTTCATACTTCTTTGGTTGTTTTACAAGTATATTTCCTTCCTCATCTCGAGATGGAGATATAAACTTCCTAGCCTTGGGTCCACCAAAGCATGATTTACAAGGGATATTTCCACTCTTTCCTGATTTTTTCTCATCCTTTTTTATTTTACTTGGCCCCTGTGCAATCCAACTTCAGAGAGGACTTGTTCTACCTTCTTGCATGTAGCATCAGCTTCTGAAAGAGGCTGCATCTTGTATGCAAAGCATATATATTCATATACTAGCTTCTCAACTATTCTAACCAAATAATGCAATGTGCAAAAGTGAACCCTTGTTAGTGACATTTCCAAAATAGGGCGCCACTTTGAATCCATTGGAACTAGCATTCCATCTTTCATGACTTTTTGATCATGTGTTGGAGCACCTTGTTGTCTTGCCTTGGCAAGCCATTCTTTCTTCCCATCTTTCACTTTCTTCCTAGTTTGCATGCAGTATATGCATGAAAATTTTGCATTCGCTGCATTTGATAAACCAAACATACACTTCAATGTTTTTAAATCACCTGCAAGATGCCATTCAACTTGATAGTCTCCAAACCCCTCGATGTGTAAAATTGCTCCATTATTTTGCTATTGAATAACATTGGGTATATTAGTGAGGTTTAAAAACTTTAAGTACTTAATGGTCCTCCTTTGGTACTTCAACTTTTGCAAGCCACCATATTTCATTCTCTAACTGTAACACTGAAGTATAAATGATGGTTTTCATCGATGTTGGGATCCAATGCTTGATTCATAAGTGTTATACTCACACGTTCAAGTTTTTTTCCCTTAATAATCTCCCTTTCATCAAGTTTGAGGACAAACTTAAGCTTGCCTCTATATTCTTCCATAGACATATTGTAGAACTTGACCATAGCAATTTGAACCCTGGATATATCCAAAAAAAAAAATTAGATGCATTCAATACAAATGTAACTTCTTTGGAACCATACTTCAATATGTGTGCATTTTCCAGATGCGTTGGCTCACCAATTAGTTCTAAAACTTTCTCATTTAGTTGTTTTCGAGCCTTTTTCACGTGAAATGGTTTTTGCAAAGGCATTACTCTCTTAATTGTGAAGACTTGATTAAATCCTATATCCAATTGTTGATAGAGCATACTTTATGACTCAGAACTCATTCCCACCTTGTCACATAATCCTTGAGCATCTGTAGCAGTAAACAAGTTGCTCACATCCCTAAGATGTTCACTTGTGACACCATCTACAATGCCCCTGAATTTACGATTTTCCAATGCATTTTTGACCATATCCTTGCTTAGGACTTTGGCAATAGTATCATTCTCTGCATGAGCGAACATATTTCTCATTGTAGTAGATTGAGCACATATTTGTCTATGATATTGTCCACTTCCTTTGGTTAATTGGTGAATTGGTTTAACTAATCGGATGAGCCAACGTGCTTCTTTGGCTTTTAAAGTGCGCCCAATCTCCAAAGTTTTTGTGAGTTTCCTCTTTGTGTTTCAATTCTCCTTCTCCAAGTCCATAACTTTAGACTGTAACTCCATATTTTCCATGTGTGTAGCTTGCATAGCATCTTCAATGACAGACATTGCTTGTTGTAGGCTATGGTTCTCCCTATCCTTCTCAGCCAATAATCTATCCTTTTCCATCAAAGACTGCATATTCCTTTGTAATCTTGTCTACATATTTGTCAAGGCTTGATGAACCCCTACTAATCCTTGTGTGACAAGTCTTCATGTGTATCCATACAATCCTTCATTGCCTTCACAAACGACCTTTACAAATGATTTAAGCCCTTCAAATTGTGGTGGCCTTTGAGTGACTAGATTGGGTGGATAAATGCACCCACCAACCCAAAGGTCCATGTTTTTTTTCCCTGCATTTCTTTCTTATTGCATCCTGTATTTTATTGCATCATCCCTTTCTACATTTCTTTTGAACATTGGTGCATATTCATCCTCCAATTGAAAGTGAATATCTCTCTTTCTCTTGGTATATCCTACACCTACATCCTATAAAGAAAAATATATGCCAATTTTAACATTACACAACTACACCCCTTTGATTAATAGTAAGCTAAGGAGTCGATGTCAATTTTTTTATCAATAGCAAGAACGTCTAAATATCCGGGAGCAGTAGGTCAGCATCAATCCAGCAGCATGCAACTAATTCTGGATTGGCTCAAATCACACAATTACACCCCCTTGATTTACTATATCTGTGTTTTTTTAAACCCAGTTGGATCTTGTCTCTTTCTCTTGATTTCAGTCATGATAGACCCTAATCAACCCCTAATCTACCTCTAATCAGCATCCAATATTATCTTCTGTTCTATCCAAAATTCTCTCTCTCTCTCTCTCTCTCTCTCTCTCTCTCTCTCTCTCTCTCTCTCTCTCTCTCTCTCTCTCTCTCTCTCTCTCTCTCTCTCTCTCTCTCTCTCTCTCTCTCTCTCTCTCAAAAGAAGAATTGATCAAAGATATTTAAACACATTTATATAGAAGCTTGGCTAGTGGAGAAAAATAACATCATCTTATCTTCTACCCTAATTTACTCTTTGTCACTCTATCACTTATTTTCTTAGTTCATCTCACACAGTCCTCTCTCTTTGCCCCTCTCTCTCTCTCTCTCTCTTTCTCTCTCTCTCTCTCTCTCTCTCTCTCTCTCTCTCTCTCTCTCTCTCTCTCTCTCTCTCTCTCTCTCTCTCTCTCTCTCTCTCTCTCTCTCTCTCTCTCTCTCTCTCTCTCTCTCTCTCTCTCTCAGAATTGATCAAAGATATTTAAACACATTTATATAGAAGCTTGGCTAGTGGAGAAAAATAACATCATCTTATCTTCTACCCTAATTTACTCTCTGTCACTCTATCACTTATTTTCTTAGTTCATCTCACACAGTCCTCTCTCTTCGCCCCTCCCTTCTCTCTCTCTCTCTCTCTCTCTCTCTCTCTCTCTCTCTCTCTCTCTCTCTCTCTCTCTCTCTCTCTCTCTCTCTCTCTCTCTCTCTCTCTCTGAATTGATCAAAGATATTTAAACACATTTATATAGAAGCTTGGCTAGTGGAGAACAATAACATCATCTTATCTTCTACCCTAATTTACTCTTTGTCACTCTATCACTTATTTTCTTAGTTCATCTCACACGGTCCTCTCTCTCTCTCTCTCTCTCTCTCTCTCTCTCTCAGAATTGATCAAAGATATTTAAACACATTTATATAGAAGCTTGGCTAGTGGAGAACAATAACATCATCTTATCTTCTACCCTAATTTACTCTCTGTCACTCTATCACTTATTTTCTTAGTTCATCTCACACGGTCCTCTCTCTCTCTCTCTCTCTCTCTCTCTCTCTCTCTCTCTCTCTCTCTCTCTCTCTCTCTCTCTCAATTGAGACTTAAGGATTAAACAACAAGTATAAAGAATAATAACATCACAGAGATTAAAAAAATAAAGATACCTCCATTATCACTTGATTGCTTGTAGAATAGAGTGTTGAAGAGGAAGATATCTTATAGCACAGTACTGAAGAGGGAGATTGCTTGTAGCAAGGTAGAGAGTGTTGTAGATAGAGATTATTTGATTTTAGCAAATGCTATCAAAACCACTCTTGAGATTGCTTATAGCAGGGTAGAGAGTGTTGTAGATAGTACTGAGTATTGCTTCAGAAGAATTCGTATACAAGAAACCATATTCTGGAGGGAAGGAGAAGAGTACACAAAATTTTAGACAAAACTAGAGCTTTGAGAGGGAATGAAGAAATGCCTAGAAATAGGCATATACTTGTCCAAAAACAATAAAAATTTACAAGGAAACTCTGGAGTCAAAAAGGTGTCTCTGAGTAAAAAATAATCTTAAAATATGATGTGTATGTCATTTTATATCGTTTTTTAACTTTCGCCCTTTTAAGAAGCAAGAATGAGAATGATTCTAATATATTTTCATGTTGAAAAGTCATGAGGGCATTAAAGAGTCGTATATTAATTATTGGCTTCGTTTTTACAAAAAATAGAATTGTATTTTTTTAGTTATGAGGATTTTGAGAAAAAGTGACCTTATCCTACAGTTTGAGAATAAAATAATAGGTGAAATCAATTGAAAATACAAATACGAGATTTACTTGATTGTAGAAGATCTCTTATTCTAATATTATTTTGGAATATCTTTTAAGAGAGAGAGAGGTGAGAGAAACCCCTTAAGGGGCAAAAAAGAGAGTCCATATTTCTCCTAATGTACTTTAGTTTCTAACTCTTTGATTTGAGCTTGCTGGGAATCCATCAAAGTAGTAGCATCAGTCATCTGTTTATGAATATCACTAAGGGTAGCTTTTTCAGATGCCAAGTCCTCCAAAGCTTTGCTCAACTGACTAGTCAGGGAGTCAACTTTGTCTTTTGCAATGAATTATAAACCCCTGTGTAAAGGATTTGCAAAACTGAAGTTAAAGAGGAACTAGGCAATCCTGTGGTACGTCTGCGTTTAGTTCAAAAAAACTTGGGAGGGGGCTCATCCTCCATATCTGAATTCGGTTGTAATGGAGGAGGAGATGGAACATAAGGTGGAGGCTGCTTCGGAAGAGGAGTAGGATCAGCCACCACTGGCACACCACCAGGAGGAGGGGCAAAAGCAATAATTTTTTGAAGAAAGTCACCACAAGAAACATTACTACCTTGACCTTTTCTGAATCTCTGAAAATATTGATCCATCTTGGCCAACATGAATGCAGCCCAATTAAACTTGGCTCCCTCAAGGATCCGAACAAACGTAGTAAAAAGCTCATTAGATAGACATTTGTAAGCAGGCTTTCCGGACATGAATCTGTCTTGTAGGAACTGGCATAGTTGCTTCAACACCAAAGAGGAGATATAAGCAACAAAAACCCTAGAGCTAGTAATAACTTTGCTAGACACCAAAGGGATAGATGTCTCCTTCTGAAGAAGTGAAAGGATCTCCTCTGCGATTAATAACTGATTACCACTAGGTACAAAGGAAGCGAAAAGAGGCAGAAATAACGTGTCACTAATATTGGCAGTGGATAGGCAAAAACATCAGTCATAGACCAAAAACCAGACTGTTTTTTGTATGACACCAAGAAAGAGTAGTAGAGATTTTTGTCCACTGGTGGAAACTTAAGCGCTACAAATGAACAGAGACCAGCCTAGCAAATACAATCTGCCTCCAAGAGAAGGAAATAGTCATACAATGGCAATGGTATATGCTGAATCACAATCAGGGGAGTAGAGGTTGATGCCATTCAAACTACACATGATATCCACACACACACAACCAAGAAAAATAGGAAAATCCCTAAAAACCCAAACAAACCACCACTAAGAAAAATATCATGAAAAAGAAATAGAGGAACAAATAGGACTAGACCAAACTTCCCCAAGCAATCCACATTCTATGTAAGAAATTCGGTATGACCTAAGCACTCATGCGACCGAAAGCTTCATGTGATGCAAACAGACAAGCACCTTGAAATCCCGTAATCAAGCACTCCAAAATAACAAAAATTCAAGCACACCATATCCCAGACACTAACTAGACTCAAAACAGAATCATAGATTCAGACCATCAAAATAAACACAGACAAATACGACCGATATCTTTGATTTAGAAATCCCAATCCCTGTAAACGTTGGCGTATACCTAAGGTGCAATGAAGTGAGCTTTAGTCCGTTAATGCAAGGTGAGTCGTTTGCGTACCCATCCCCACTCATTTTGACTTGACTAGACTAGGGGTCTCTACTAATGCAATTCATTTTTAAAAATTACATGATCTTTGGCACAAAGTGCATGCATGCGTAACTTTGGGGAGTTAATTTTTAATTACAAAGATTAATTGTGTCTATATAGCATCTGTGCACATGCATTGTGGATTAATTTTAGAAATTAGGTGGGTTATTGTGCCAAAGTGCGCATGCAACAGCCGGGGTTCCTTTTATAACTAATGGTCCGGTTCATTTTAATTACAAATTTAAGAAAGCGCATTGTGTTAATCTTATAGGTGCAACAGTCAGGTGATTTTTATTTAGAATTACTTGTGTATTAATGTGCATGTGAAGGAGGTAAAGAGAAAAACCTAGTGGCGTGTGGACACCCGCAAGGTGTGTCGTGCAAAATCCCACTTGTAAAGTATCCAAAAGATAGGAAAAATCCTTGTACACAACCAACAATGCAACCAAGGAGCAATCGGCCTTCTGGCATTTACAAAACACCACATCAGAATATAAAAACGAACAGGGACAAAAGAGGGTTTGGTATTTAAGTAATTATATGTTAGGTTTGTGGGTTTTGTTTTATTTTTTTATTTTTTTTTATATTTAAATAAATTTATTTGTATGTTTTTTTAATTTAATTAGATTTTGAAAGATTTGTGTGTATGTATTTAGAGTTGGGTTTAGGCTTAAATTGGTTATAAGATGACTATGTGATTAATCTATTGTTTTTTTTTTTTTAATTTTATTCATGCAACCAAATATAGGTTGAAAGCTAAGCAGAGAGGTCCAATCAATTTTTTAGAATCTTCCAAAATTTGCTAACCATTTTCGAAGTAAAATAAGAATTTTTTTTAAGAATTTACATTAAAAATAAGACTTTTAAATCAATTAATTGTTTCCAATTAATTGTAATCATTTTAATACATATAAGTGATCCAAAATATATAAACAAAGGTAAATATGATTTTTTGAAATTTTCTTGGAATTTTTTTTATTTTTAAAATCATTTTTACATAAATTTCCATGAAATTAAAGGTTTTTAATTATTTTCTAATTTTCTATTTACATTATTGGCTTTAAAAAAAATAAATTTTTTTTTAAAGGTGATACATTGTTTCAGTAAATTTTTAAAAAATCTTAAATTTAGGTATTTTTATGAATTTTAGGGTATTTTTTGACTTTTATTATTTGCTCATTAGGTTTTGAAATTTAATATTGAATTTTCAAGAATTGGTTGGAAATGTTTTTATTTTTAGTGTTATTTTCAACATTTTAGTGACTTTTTTTATTACTTTTTTCACATTTTATCAATTTTCTAATGAATTATGCAAGTTTTTCTAATTTATGGCAATAAAATAATCAAAGTTGGGACAGCAAGGTACCCGACAGCAGTTGCATGCGAACCAACTCCACATCACAGACGAAACAAGATGCGCATCCTCGCACGTAAACGGGTGCTTGAACGTGACACGTACACGACCACGTACACATAGCGCATGAACAACAGCAATCCACACATAGAATGGTTCCTGTGGGCGTGGGGGGAAGGGGTTAATTGGGCAGCGGGGGGGGGGGGGGGGGGGGTGATACAGGGTAACAAGGTTGAAGGGCGGTGACTGCGAAGAGTCAAGGGCGGGGTGGGGCGACTTGGTACAGGCAGCAATGGCAGGGAATCAACAGCAGGCCGGGGTGAGTTGGCAATACAAGCCATGACGGCCACGATTCAGTAGGCGGGGCGGTGAGGGCTAAGAGGGTGGTAGCTACGTGGCGCAGGGCGGGGGTCCAACGGCAGGGGCGTAGGCGTCAGGCAACGTCGGCGAGGCAGTGAGCGACAGGAGGAGGAGGAGGATGAGGGGGAGGGTGGAGAAAAGGGAGGAGGAAGTGGAGAAGAAGGAGGAGGATAATGGGGAGAAGGGAGGAAGAGGAGGTGGAGAAGGAGAAGGAGGATGGTGGGGAGAAGCAAGGGCGGGGGGGGGGGGGGGGGGGGGTGGGGGTGGGGGTGTGCGGGCGGGGCGGAGAGGGAAGAGGGAAGAGGGAAGAGGGAGAGGGGGGGAAGGGACGCGGGGGAGGGTGGTTAGAGGGAGGGAAAAAAAGGATTTGTTTTTTTCAAATAAAAACTAATTTTAAAAATAAGAAAAATAAGAAGAAGAGAAGAGAAATGGCCCCCCTCCCATCCCGCACGCGGGCGCGAGCAAGGGGTAAAAAAATTTGCAGTGCTGGGAACTGGAAGCAAATACATGGCAAACGACGGTACAAACGCGACATGCTTGTGGAAAGATGGAAACGAGGGCATTCGTACGCAAACTTGCACGACTTTGAGATGCAAAAATATACCAAAATTAATTGTGGAAAATCTGTCCACCAAAAAAAAGTGCAAGAAAAATGAAAATATACGGAATAATGTGTCGGACAAGCCTATCACACCAGAAGACCATTTTGACATAGATAGGACCCGTTCACGTGGAAAAATCCAAAAAAACATATCCAAAACAGAGAAGAAACATTAATACAAAAAGATCTGGTAGGCAAAATGCGACGAAGTGAACACGAAAAATGTCCACATGAAGGAAACAAACGGGATGGAAAAGGTTGAACGCGACTCTAGGGATGGGAAGGCGCGTTTGCATGGAAAAAACAGCAAAAACACAATTAAAAATGGAGTCATGAATTAATGTGAAGAACTCTGTGCATCGGAACGGAGGGCAACAAAAAGGAAAAATGTCAAGGGAAGGGATTGGACAAGGTCATCCCGTCAAAATGCAGTTCCAAGGGCATTAGGAAGTGTTCACATGAAAAAAAGAAGAAAAAAGAGCATGAAAACGCATTGAAAATTTAATAAGATAAAATCGATATGCCAGAATAAGAGGGGAAAATAGGAAAAGCAGGTAAGGGGCTAAGCCGGACATGTCTATGCAATCAAAATCAAATTCGAAGGTAATTAAGGCAGATTCACATGAAAAAATGATCAAAAATACACACAAAAATACATGAATTTATAGAAAAATTAATAATTGACAAACCATCCATCAGAATGATAGGAAATAAAAAGGAAAAATGTCCATGGAAAAGTGGTAGGGCATGACTAGCTTATTGGATTGTAGTTTTGATGCAAAAAGGCCGCGTTTGCATAGAAACATGTGAAATGGATAAAAAATTCTTCAAAAATTAATATCTCAAGATCAATGGCTCAAAATAAGGGGTTGTAAAAGGAAAAGTAGCCAGGTCAAAGGAACAAATAGAGCTATAGGGTTGGATGTGGGTTTTAATGAACATAGGATGCATTCTTATCGAAAAACCGCAAAACAAGGGACAATAGCGTTTCGCTCCCTGTCGATTACTTTCTAGCTTGCATAATAGATATATTGATATAACTTAGATGGGCCCTTTTGGCATAAGGCTGCACCTAGGCCTTCAACTAAAGCATCAATATGCAAATGGAACTCCTTCGTCCAATCAGGAGGCTACAGGATGGGTGCTTCAATCAAACACTACCTTAAGGTGTTGAATGCCTCATCACAATCAATGGTCCACATGAACTCTGCATATTTTTTTAGGAGTTTATGCAAAGGGGTTTCCTTTATCGCAAAGTGCACAATGAATCTTCTGTGATAGCTCACATAGCCAAGGAATCCCCTCAATTGTTTAAGGTTGGTTGGGGCTGTCAAGGCAACAATCTTCTCAATCTTGGCAGGATCTGTTGCTATCCTTTGTGCAAAGACAATGTGGCCTAGAAGAACTCCTGATGAGATGCCAAAGACACATTTGTCATGGTTGAGAGAAATACCATACTCTCGACATCTATCAGAGCACTGCTCTAAGTGTCCCCAATACTCACAGATTAGGCTATAGGCATAGAAGTCATCTAGGTACACCTCAATGAAGTTATGCAAATCATTTTGGAATGCGACCATCATCACTCGTTGGAAGGTAGCAGGGGTGTTACATAGCCCAAATGGCATCACTCTGTAAGCATAGGTTCCCCATTCTGTTTTGAAGGTCGTTTTGGATTGATCCTCTTCTGCGATTTGGACTTGATTGTATTTGTTGAATCCATCCAAGAGGGAATAAAGCTCATGGCCTGCGACTATGTCCAACATTTGGTTTGTGAAAGAGATAGGGAAATGATCCTTCTTTGTCTTGGAATTTAGCTTTCAAAAGTCCACACATATTCGTAGTTTTCCGTTCTTCTTGGGTACTATCACAATGCGCAAAACCCATTCAGTGTTAGCTACTAGATAAATAAACCTAGCTTCAAGGAGCTTCAGTAATTCGGCCTTCACCAAGACAGAATAATTTGGATTCATGCACCACTGTCTTTGCCTCACAAGTTTGGCATAAATCTCTAGGTTGATGTGGTGTCAGCATACTATGGGATCAATCCCCTTTAGATCTTTGTATGACCATGTAAACACATCTAAATTCTCCTTTAGTAGGTCTCACAAGACCAGTAGTTCTTCTTATGGAAGATTTAGACCCACCTTCAAGTGATGTTCAGTATCGTCAATATCCACGAACGTCAATTTCTTTTCACCTTTCACTTCGTGGATAAATGTCTCATGGACTACTTCTAGGTAGAGATCCAACTCCTTCAAGGGAGTGGTCTCCTCTTCTAATGATTCACTAGAACCAACTTCTTCTTTCAGTGGATATTTAGCTTGCTCCTTGGGAAGCTGAAAGGGTATTAGAGCGATTTCGAGTTTGGTTTGAGGGTGAGTTACTTCTTGGCACAAAGACTTGTCTTCTGAGGATGCATCCAAGAACGTCACATAACAGGAACCTTCCATGTTCTATTTGAACTGCAAGGCTAGGGGTTGTTGGCAAGGTGCATCGTCATCATCTTCTCTTAGGAGGGGTAGCTTTGGGTGACAAGATCCACTGTTGAAGGAAAATCTGTTCTTCTTAATCCATTTCTTATAAAGGCTTTGCTTATGACGTGACTCATTAATCAGTCCAAAGGGTACCATCATCATTCTATCAAACAAAAAGGGATCTTCTACTTGTGAGGCTTCAGGAACTCCTTCCTCATCTCTTCCTTGAGTAGGATAGACTCTTCTAGCTTGCTTTCATAATCTTCATCTGCATTATCACTTTCGTCCTCTTCAGATTCTATTTTTTCTTCTGTGGGGGATCTGTAAGAGAAGAACAAGCTCTCTATTATGTCTTATGCTTCTGCTTCTACTTCTATCTCTGCCTTTGTCTCTATTCCTGTCTTTGTCTCTGGCTCTATCTCTACGACTACCATGTAACAGGGAGAACTATACATCCATGCTTCTATCTCACTGTCGAAGGTGATTTCAGAAGTCACTTCAGGTTCAAGCAAGAGGTATTCACCCATTGACAAAAACTTTGCTTCTTTTTGTAGTTGGCTTACAGTGCCCACTGTTAGGGGCTATGCCTTTGCTTACTTAGGAAATATCTGTTTGACGTCCTTGCAAGCCTAGATCCTTCATTGTCACATCTGTCATTATGTTAACTGATGAACTTCCATCAATCAATGCATCTTTTATAAAGCGTCCTTCAATCCATATGCCAATCTCTAGGGTTCCAGGATCCAGGAAGGCATTAGCCACATCCACTTCCTTCACTGGCTCTGAGGCTCTATTGGACTTGGTTGCTCTACTGAGGGAGAAATCTGTAGAACTCTACTTATTTTTCACTATGCCTTTGAATTTCTTTTGACAGCTAGGAGACAACATCAGAACTGTCGAAATGTTAAGTTTGGTTTAAAGTGTCTAGGTCTTTGTCCAAATCATATTCTTTGATAAGATCCACAGGCTTTTCTAATCAGTTGGTAAATGAGGCCATGCCCACTTTTATCTTCCCTTTTTCTTCTAGGAGTGGCAACATATGTGCTTCTTCTCCATGAGGAGGTACTTCGGCATTATCTATCTCTCGGACCTTTGGTCCTGCCTCTGCAACTATCTCTATGGCTCTACATTGTTCTACTTTTCCCGAGGAAGATTGAATTTCACAGTCTTGGCTTAGGGAACATTCTATTTTGGAACTATAGGTTCTCCTTTCTTTGCACACATTATTGCGGCCACTTCTAATTCCACCAAATTGGAAGTAGGTTCTTGGGTCTTCTGTTGGGTATCAGAAGTAGCTTTCACAAGAGCTGGACTTGACCCTTTTCTCCACATCTATAACACTCCACCTCTGATCTCTGGCCACCGTGACTGTCGTCCTCTATAACTTCGAGAGGAAATATCCTTGGACCAAAATTAGGACTGAACTCCCTAAGCTTTGGTCCGATATCCTGGGTGGTCATCTTGGATTCCAACAAGTTGAATCTTGCATCTTCAAATCTCTTTCTTCTTTCGTGCATCTCTTTCAAAGAGCAGATATCCTCTATATGGTTCTTCCTCAAATAATATGAATAGAAGGCTCCATGAATGATTGGTTTTCAGGTACATTCAGTGTCTAGATGTCCCACTTGATGGCACTTTTCACACCATGTATTAGAGCACATCACGTCTCTCCCACCCCCTATAGGAGTGGATATATTAGCAGTATTCACCTTCAGTGTATGTAGTTATTCTGTAATCACATACTTGTGACTGAATTGGACAGGTAGTCCTTCAAATTTTCACATCTTGGAGTACTTGTAGGAGGGTTTTGGGAAGCTTTTGTTATCACTGAATACATTGGGTGGGTGGATCCAGAGGGTCCTCTATTCTAGTTATGATTCAGAGCTCCTATTGAGACTTGGGGTTGTTGATTCCAGTGGATAGGATTCCATTGTTGTTGAGTCACCATTGGAGGAACTGTTTGAGACCATTGTTGTTGTGGTTGAATCCACCAATTGCAATTCCAGGGACAGTTCCTTACCCCTACCCCAGATGCAAACAGCACCGCAAATGACAATGCCTAAAATGATGGGCATGGGAGGAGGTAAGACTCCTCTTCCTGGGGTCATTGACAACCTTTCTTCAACTTCGTCATATAGTCTTGCACCTTCCACTATAGCTTGCAGATTGACTGGTTTCTCAATTCCACAAACTTGTGAACTTTTGGTTATAGGCCTCTAAGGAAAACTCCCTTCTGAATGCCTTCATCCAAATGATGGTTGGTCCATCTCTTCAATATGGATTCCATTCGCGAGACATAAGCTTCTACTCTTTCTTCAAAGGACTGACTTAGGTTCATGAACTCTTCTCACATCCACTCTTCAAAACCTTCACGCCTAAATTTAGTGAGGAAAGCCAACTTCAGGTCGTCCCATGTGCCAAAAGTTCCTACTACTTGTCTCTCATACCACTAGAATTCCACGCCTTTGAAAGGTGGCAAAAAATATTGCTAACCAATGCTTAGGGATTCTAGTATTGTTAGCCACACATGCTACCATAAACTCTACTACATGAAGATCAGGATCTTCATTGTACTCTCCCTTAAAAATGGGCAATGGGACTACATTTGCTAGCCTGTCATCAATATTTTCAGGATGGATTTGACTAGGAAGGGGACCTTGAGTTGCCATGGGGACTTCTGTAAAGAGTGCTTTTAAGGCGTCAAAGGAGGCTTCTGCTTCTGCAAGCTCGTTCTCGGCCTTGATTTTTGCATTCTCTCTTCTCATGTACCTCTAGACTTGTTCTAGTGCTTGCCTCTTGATTGCATCATTCATCAAGGGGTTGGCTCCAATAAGCTGGTCTGTACTCAAAAAAATAGAATCAGAGGGGGATTCGATCTCTAGAGGACTCTCTAGCCAACATCTCTTCTACTTCTTTCTTTTCTATGTCTCTGAATTAAGCTTTCAAACTACTACAGAGAGGAAGGTATTCCGTTCTGAAGGTATCAAAACTCATTCTTCTGAGGATCGTCGTTGTGCCATCATCATAGTAATGCCAGCTTCTAATGGTTTAAATAGTATATGTTGTGAAGAATACTCTATCCACCAACTTCCAATGGGTCGCTAATTGGACAAACAGGAGATTGTCAATACACCATGCATTCCACATATCTTGTTGTTGAGCATCCACGAACAAATGCCAACTCTTTTCTTTCTTGTTTTCATGAACCTCCACTAACCACGACTCCTAAAGCTTCTTCACGATCTCCCACTTGATGATGTCTGGAAACTTCTCAATGAATGCCAAATCTCCCATGGATGATCATTCTTTCTCTTTTTCTACACTTCAGTTTGTTCCCAAACAATTTGCCACCAAGATGCACGTCTCTATCGCTTCAACGGGAAGAGGAAGTAGTCCACCACATAGAGCCTACATCATGATGGTAATATGTTTCCGTTGTTGTGGAATGAAATTCTTATGGAAAGTGGCTTTGTCAATAAGAATCTCTAATTCTTTAGTGGTTGAAGGAACTTCGCAAGCATCCATTTATTTCTTCTCTTCTTGGCGATGCCATTTCTTTCATTTTCAACCTCTTTTGATGCTTGTTGATGGCAATTTTTCCTCGACTACGCACCAAAAACATGGAGCCCCAAAAGGAATACCAAGGAAATAGGGTTTCTACTGCAAGAAAATCTATCATGTAACATCAACAACCACCCCTTTCATCTTTTATATGATCTCAAGAAAGAAAACAACACTAGAAACAAGAAATCTTCACACAGCTTCATAGAAACAATTCTCCCATGGCTTTAACTTTAATAAAATCCATCATTCTCTTCATATTATTCATAGAATTCATTGATAGACATTGAAAACACAAATTTATACTCCACTTTCAATGAAAAAATATCACATATGATTTATCTTCAAAGTTTCCATATCTTCCACTCACAATCTCTCATAGATATATACATTGTTTGGCATAGAATTGGCTATCTGTGACTCTCTCTCTCTCTCTCTCTCCATCTCAATAGTACATCATCTCCTCACTAAAATACTAAAAATAATTACTCATAATAATCCTTCTTTGGTCGTGGATACCCCTTCCAAGAGGTCTGTCTGATATGAAAGGTCACTAGAGCCACTACAGTGACTCCTCACAGCTCACTACTGTCACTTCACTCCAATCTTCTCTTGAGTTTTCAATAGCTACTTCTTCCACTTTCTTGAGCTCTTTTGAATTTACATTCACCTCTTTACAAGGCTAGAAAAATTTCCCAAAGTCTCACATATATTCCATAGAACACCTACAAAGGCATACAGCACAGAACAAGAATAGGGGCCCTACAGAAGCTCAACAGAGGGTTACAGAAGGTCAACAGAAAACATCAGAACCACCTAACTCATACTAAAACCATTCCAAAATATCAAAAACCATTCAATGAGCTTTCAAAAAATCTCAAACTTCATCAATCATTACTCCACGATTCATACAAAAGATAAACAAAACAAAACAAAAGTTATCAGAACCAATCAGAACCTCAACAGAACTTATCAGAACATCATAGAGCCTCATATCTTTGTTGAAAAAGATCATGAGCTTTCAAACACAATAAACCTCATCCAAAACACCCTCAAAACTTTCAAAACTATTAAATATCATTCAAAATCCATCAAAATTCAACCATTCAGACCTCAAAAGCAACAAAAATCATCCAAAAAAAAAGTCATTTTAGCATTCAACAAACCTCATCTCATCTACTCCAGTCCTTCATAACAGAGTGGTTCCTAATGAGTTTAGGACTAGTCGGTGCATGCTACTATATAGGTCATCGTCACTAAATTTATTGCTTATTACGCATTCTCTATTTAATAATTCATGTCAATAAATTAATGACTCGCTTTTCTTTAAGTGTTGATGATGATCTAGCATGGCCATGAGACCATTTAGAGACCAGTATTCCTAGTGCATCACTTAATGGGTTTATCAGAGCACTGTGATGGGGATATCTGGTACAGGAAATACAAGTTATGAAGGGAAAAAGAAGTGTCTGCCAAGTGTAAGAGTGTACACAAGAATCAAGGACTTACACATAAATGAAGATGGATTGAGTTCTAAGAAGAGGAAGTGCATTAGCATTGTGTATATGTATTTATGTGCGCATCCAGGGACATCTGGGAATGTTTACTTATGTGTAATGAGCATTGCATCCCTTTGGGGTCATCCTCTCCCCTACAAGTCAAGGTTTAAGGTATTTTCTTTCATTAAGAAAGACAAGAGAGGGAATTCTCTCACTAAGAAAGACAAGAGACGTGATCCTCTAGGAGTGAGGAGAGAAGTGATTTTCTCTTTCTAAGGTCTAAAATGACACAAGCTTTTGTGTGGAATTCAATCTTAAGGTTGAGGCCCAATAAAATCTAATGAACTCTCCTCATCTATGACTCAAGGTAGTTGCATGGACCACAAGTTAAGAGTACAGTTTAAAAAGCTGTTCTCTTGGAAAATCTATTTTTAAAATATCTCACAATAGAAAAACGATCTCTAAAAATGGGTCGCGTGGATTATCGAAAATAGCGAGATCTACAACTTTCCTATTGGACGTTTTTTCATCCAAACAATGCACAAAGAGATATCTCGAAATTAGTGCTGCGGAGTGGAACAACCACATCTTGCATGAAGATCAAATCAACTCTCTCTCCAAGAAGTGAAGCTCTTGAAAGCCTATAAAAGAGGAGGCTCTCCTTGGATGTAAGGGAGAGGTGAAGGAAGCATCACTTTGCATGTATACAAGAGGAGAAGAGAAGGTGCAAGTGCTGCAGAAGCCCTGCTGGGAGAAGAGAAGGTGCAAGTGCTGCGGAAGCTCTGCTGAAATCAAGTTCCAAGAGGAGAAGAGAAGGTGCAAGTGATGCAGAAGCTCTATTGAAATCAAGCGCCAAGAGGAGAGCCCTACACATATTGTGTAGGAGAGAAGGAGACTCAAGAAGGATCAAAAGGTGCCAACTTCCAAGTTGTGCAAGTGTTAGCCGGTTGTATACCGTGCAAGGAATCGTAATCTTGTTTCCAAGATCTACAAGTAAGAACTGGCTTATGTGTAACGAAGGAGCTTGCTCCTTGTTAATAATATAACTCCACAAGGGGAGGGACTGGCCTATCTTCCAGTCCCTAGTGTGTTGCCAATTTCTCTAGCTCTCTCTCTACATCTTTCTTTTCTCTCATCTATTCTCCCTTTGTGCCAACATAATATTCGCCATATATATTTTAAGTATATAAGAAAGTCGAGCGTGTATCTCGGATTCTATAACAGTCATTGCAGATCTTGTGCCACAACTAGTGTTTGAGGGTGACACCATGAATCACTTCTATGATATAGTGGATGCATTGGATCACAATTATCCTTTTGGCCTCGATGGTAGTGTGGAGACCCATGCTTGTATGGATGACCCCTATGCTCGTGATGTTTACCATGTAGGTTATCCATTTGATCCCAAGGGTAAGGAAGGGTTTTGAAGCCCTACCTCAAACAACATTTCACCAATGTAGCCCTCCCCCTACTTCAAGGGTACAATTTTGATTGAGGATTATCTAACTTTGCCCTAGTCTACATTGTAAACAACTTGCAAACAGCACATTGTTTTAAACTAGTTTTTACCATGAATTAATGGCAGTCAAGCGTCACCTATATGGGTTGAAAGTACACTTCACGAGCTTCATTATAACATCTCACATGCCTCAATCGGAGCTCCCCATAGGAAGTTATGACTAGTTTTCTCCAGCAAACATGTTTAGGACAATATAATATCCACTGTCTACCAGCCCCAACTTGTTAAGAGTTGGTGGCCAAACTCATACACTATCAACTTTCACATGTTGTCTATATCCTATACACATTTGTATGTCCCAATTCCATATGAGATTTTACTTCAATATACCTATACTATCCTTTAAAATGCTAAATAGAGTAGTACTCTGCAAACCCCCCCCCTATGAGCCACACCCATCAGTAAGTTCTCTTTTTGCTTTTTAGAGCAAAAAACTTCAAGGTCAGAATGGAATGTAAAAGAGTGGAGATAGATGGGTAGGAAATGGTGTTAGTAGAGGAATACCCAGTTACACTGATGGGATACTTAAGATGTTGAGAGACTAAATAAGGGCATCTTTTATCAATAATCAAGTCTCTCTTTATCTTCCTTCCAGATTTCATGGCTTCCCTTCTCTTTCTCTCCCTTTTCTTGTCTTTCTCTCTCTTCTTCTCTCATCTTCTTCCTCTTTCTTTCTCCTCTATGTAGTCTCTCCTTCTCTCTCCTAGGTCTCCTTCATTATGGCACCATGCATTAGGAAAAAAATGAACTCACAAATGGGCCTTTTAGCCCCCCCTCTCTCCTCCTTAAAACAAGGAAAAGAGGAGAGAAGAATAGTAAAATAATCCCCCTCTCTCTCCATTTTTGCAATCTCGTTTTGCATTTTTTATATTATCTACAAAGATATACTCAGATTCCTTCTCTCTCCTCATTGAAAAAGTCTTTTTCAACCAAATTTTATATTCAAAAAGGAGTTAGTTACGGGAGTGTGGTGCTTCGTTTTCAATGCAAAATGATTAGTAGATACAAGGTAATTGATTTTTTAATCGAGAATAAAGAAAATGAAATTTCGGAAGTTCCTTTTAAGATATTTTGGGGATTTTTTATATCCTAGCTTTTGGTCAAAAAACAAACCAACTGGTCAATTTTCATGTTTTTTGGAGATATTTTTGGAGGCAAAATAGAAATATCTAAAATACGAAAAGTCTTGGACATCCCTACCCTCAGAGCTATTGCCCCCTATATCTATACTCTCTCATGGCTCTATTGTGACCTCTTCTCTGTGTTTATGCAACCTTCATTAACATAGTGAATTACTTACACCCTCCTTTCCCTTGGCACCTTTGTGTGCCTCTCTGTGCATCTCCACTCTACCTCTTGTGACAACCAAGTAGGCTCTCCGTTTCTATTAATAGTAAAATAAATATAGGAAAGAAGGAGCTGCATATTGAGGTAGAGATTGAATATGCCCCATTATTCAAAAGAACCCAGCGTAGCAGTGTCAACCCTCAGGTTTTGCAGAGTTACAGGCAAATGGGATTGAAACATGTGGATTTATGGGTTGATGGGGGAATCTACCCAATTGACCCCTTAAACAATAAACCTCCAACTTTCTTAGGAATCACAAATTTGCTAAAGTATGTGTGCGAGGGTGAAAATGGGTTACTTGGTTATACTAGGCGACTCAATGATCAAGCGTTCAAAGTATTTACAACTTGCCAGGCAACCATAAAAAATTGCCATGATGTGATCGTTGCACATCAACTTCATAAACAACAGCTCATAGGACAAGTGGTACAACTGAATGACACTGTAATTCAACAAAACAATCAAATTATTTCAATGCAGGACACTATCCATGACATTGGTATCTCATATGAGGAGGCAAAGGCACAATTGGAAGACTTGAGAAAGATCAACAGCAAGCTAACACAGGAGTGCAAACGAAAGAAGAAGCCAATCAATGAGTTAATTGTGAATAGTGGCCAATGGAAGCGACGTATCAAAGCATGTAAGGTAGCTCAAAAAAAGAACCTAGGTCAGGGTGAGGTTGGATCGTGTATTAGTAGGTTGCTGAAGGCAAGTACACTGGAAAATGATTTGAGCAATCGTAAGTTTAAGGCTGTGAAGGAAAAGGTGATTGAATGCACATTAAAAGATGTGTCAAATGAGTTCTCAGCTATGGATGCACAATCTATTTGTGACAGGGCCGGCGTTAGCACAATGACTTACTCAAAGATATTCAAAGGTGTGAAGGCTGGGTTTGGTCGTGTGCTGAAGAGAAATAGAATCGTGTCTCTTCCTCAACCTTCAAAGTTAATAGAGGCCCGACGGCAACTTAATACAAAGGTTTTGGAGTTGATAGGAGATCCCATGCATGTTCGATGTGTGGAAACACTAAAGGTTGGGACCAAAAATGCATATGAGGTGAAGTTCACCAAACTCAATAATTAGTATTTAGATTTGAACAAGGTACAGTCGGCAATGGTAATGTACTATAATATATCTGTTGAGGAATGTAATGGTAAATTGTAGTTTGTTATAAAATTAGATGAAAGTGAGGTCGTCAAAGGAGTAAATCTTGAAAGAGTTAGTGTAACTCTTATGAATAGAGCTTTACAATTTGACAAGAACAACCCAGGGAACTTTAGTGTTCAATCTGAGCGCCATGTGTGGTGGCTCGCTGCATTTGAAGTTCCTAAGGAAATATTTGAGGTGTTGCAGCTATTCTTTATGCACACAAGCATTCTAAGAATCATCGATCGTCAGGAACATGGTGAGATGCTCTCGGTTGAAGGGTATGGTCAATATTTGGTTGAATGGCATCTTGCAGGAGACTTGAAAACTTTAAAATGCATATGTGGAATCTCCAATGGTGCAAATACAAATAATCCATGCCTATATTGCTTGACAGAGAGGGTGGAAGGAAAGGATGGAAAGAAGAATTGGCGAAAGGTGACAAGTGCTACACTGACGCGCAATAGAGAAGATCCCACTTGGAAGCCCATCTTCAACATTCCCTTGGATCGTATTCACATTTGTTCATTGCATGCTTTTATCAGAATCATGGAAAAACTTGTATATGAATACATTTTCTTTGCTTATAGGATGCAACCAGAAAAAGAAGCCATTGCAACGTGTAGGAATGTGGAGCGAGTGCTATCAGAAATTGGGCTACACAAGCATCAAGTGATGATTGAAAAAGATGAGAAGAGATCAGGAAAACTTGGTAACTTGCCAAAAAAGCCTTGCTTTGGAGGAGCAAAGGCTAGAAATTTTCTCTCAGTACCCATCAATGAGGAAGGGAATGTCATGGTTCGTAGGCCGCATGACTACGATGGGTGGAAAAAGTTACATTTTGCAATTCCTGATCGAAGTAATGGAGGAAAAACAAGATTGGCCAAAGCTAAGGTTTGGATAACTCTTAACAAATTGGCTCCCTTACTTCGCAAGATGGTGTTTAACAATGAAGATAAGCAAGAATTTATCAATGATGTACATAGCTTCTACGAAAACATGATGGAAGCATGGGGCAAAAGCTCTATCACACATTACATGGTGCGTACTAAGTTAATATTTTAAAATTGTATGAATTGTATAAACTATTGAGCATAGTTTTACTCATGTGTGATATGTGTCTTTGTAGCATATCCTTCAGGCACATGGGCCATACTTTGTAGAAAAGGGAAGCATTGGAATTTGGTCCACACAAGGGATGGAAAATTCACATTGGATAGCGCGTGGTGCATACCAAAGAAAAACTAATCATGGTGGAGGGGTAAATGGTAGCAATCCAATGATCCAATTGCTATCTTGGTGGTATAGGATTATAGTAGCGGATGAAGCTAAACTCTCGCAAAAGAGAGCAAATGAAAGTGTTGATGAATTGGATGCAGACATGATGGAATCACGTCATGTCACTAAAAGAGTGTGTTATGAAGCCTTAAGTGCCAAAGAAAACCATGCCAAGTGGCTAGAAACAAGGCTTCGACAAGGCAGCAAATGGGTTCAAAAAGAGCTAAGATAGTAAGATGAACAATGTGAGTCAGTGTGAATACAATTCATAGTTTAAGAGAGAAAGAGAGAATGTGCATCTATGTGAATGAGTCTCACAGTTTAGGGTTATATAAAAGAGGGTTTCACTTTCTATCTTATTCATTGAGTTCTCACATCTCTTATGCAGGAAAGATGGCTAGGTCTACCGCAGGAGGTGCCAATCTAGCTGAGGCGCCGCGACTTCCCTCAGCACTATACCGTAGCTGTGTTTTGGCATGAGGCGCCCGTTTGCTGAGGCAGCCGAGATTATCCTTTGCTTCTCGGGGTCTACACAGGCCGTTCTACACTAGAGCCCGTTCTTCTTTGCCTACACATATCCCTTCTTCTTCACCTACACAGGCCTACATAGGAGGCGCCCCGTTCTTCTTTGCCTACACGGGCCTACACAGGAGGCGCCTGTTCTTCTTTGCCTACCTAGCTGACCCTGCATGCGTGGTAACGGGATAGATTTTGCTGATCCGTGGCCGTTCCTCTTTTACTAACAAGGGTAATTTCCAAAGATTAAGGCGGATGTCTTTGTAAATCGCAACCTTCCGCTCAGAGCCCCATATCGTGTTCAGCCCCTTGGAGCATCTACTAGCTCAGATGCACCCCTTCTCAACCTAATCCACCTTCCTCAAGTCACCTCACAAGGGTCCTTCTCAGCATCCCCACAAGAAACGCAAGTGGAAGCCAGGTATAGTGGCCTTGAGAGAAATTAGAAGGTATCAACGCTCTTTTGATCTCATCATTCCGAAGGCGAGCTTCTCGAGACTTGTTTGCGAGATTGTACAAGACCTCTACCGCACAGAAAGTAGGAGGTGATTTTTGGTACAAGGTCAGGATAGACCTGATCACTTCACAAAAGAATATCTTCATGCTCTACAATGTGCTGCAAAGGCCTTTTTAGTTGACTTGATGACTGATGCTCAACGTTGTGTAATACATGTGAAGCGCATCACTGTATCTCCCAAGGACTTCCAAATTGTAAGAAATCTTCAAGCAGTGAAGGATGCATTCATTCCAATGGAATGAACACAGTTTGCAATGTTATCTTTTTTGGCATAGTGTTATCCTCGTGCATTGGACATATGACTATGTCCCAGTGCAAAACTATTGTATATGCCCTTAAAATATGAATTAAAATTTTACACTTGTCCTTCGCTCTCAACTTTGACTATGCATCTTCGCTGTATTTTCAATTCTTACTTACAGTTTTTGTTAGCACTGTCAATTTCAATAGGAATAACATGCAAAAATTTGCCATTTCTTGTTGTAGACTTTACTCCTGATGCCTCTGTATAGTTTATGTGGTGCGAAGTTTCTAAGGGCCAATAGTCGCAATGTTGATTTCTCAATTATCAATCCATCCATAATTTTGGTGTGGGATAATTTTTAAAATACTAAACTGTATCGGAATGCGATGAAACTTCACATGCACACTCGTTGGGTGGCCAAGAGCCCTTTTTTTTTTGAAAAAAAAGTGCCTACAAACCCCTGGTCCGAAGTCTAGCATTTGGAGCCACTCGTTGGGTGGCCAAGAGCCCAATTTTTTTTTTTGAAAAACAAGTGCCTGCAGACCCCTGGTCCGAAGTCTGGCATCTGGAGCCACTTTCCTTCCAGACTTCAGACTAGGGGTCTGTAGGCACTTGTTTTTCACAAAAAAAAATGGGGCTCTTGGCCACCCAACGAGTGCGCATGTGAAGTTTCATCGTATTTACAAGGTTATGGATTTATGATCACACGATGGACAGTGCGTATGAAGCTCCATTAACTCGGTTTTGGGGTTTAAATGGGTTAAAAGTTCATTATTCTTCTCATTTTCACATCTTGATTTCTTTGCTTCCTCCATTTTCACATCCTCAACCTCTGTCTCTTCTCCGTCTTGCCCTCCTTGCATGGTACGGACCAAGCAAGCATGTCGCCATTTTGGCCCCGGGAAGACATCATGCCAGCAACATGTGCTCCCCGTAGAGCACAAGGACTACCACAAAGAAGAGGAGATGGAAATCGGGCATTGTCACTCTTCGAGAGATAAGGAGAATCCAACGCGGATACAAGCTTCTCATCCCAAAAATTCATTTTCATAAAGTTGTTCAAGAAGTCATGCAAGACTTGGAGCTGAAAGGGATGGGAAGATTTTGGGCACGAGTGCGGGATGGCCCACCAGCAAGAAGGTGGACTGGTGCAGCCATGGAGGCCCTACAAACCGCTGCAGAGGGGTTTCTCATCGACTTGTTCGATGATACACAACTTGCAGCCATCCATGCAAAGCGTGTTACAATCACAGACAAAGACATGGACTTTATCATTCGGCTTCAACACGGCAAGGGGACCCCACCATAGTTTACTAGATTAATGATGCAAGGTTTGTAATGAGTGTTACAGCGCCATAACATCATGAAAGCCCAAAAAATTTTGTACTTTACCACATTTGAATATTTATTTATATATACATAATATCTCATGTGATGTGTACTGAATTCAAATAATTGAGTAAAGTTGTTTTGTTTTGTTTCTTGAAATGCATGACTCTTAATTTTTGTTTAACGTACGAATGCATCAAAATTAGTAATACGTATGGATACAAATTACGTTATTGCTTATGCACAATCACAACTACAGTACTATGCGTTGAATTATGTTAATATATGCGGATGCATCATTCACGTACCACACATTATTGTCACACTTACACAATCGAAAGTGCAATACTACGCATTGAATTATGTTAACGTATGTGAATGCGTCGTTCACATACCACACATTATCGTCACACTTATACAAACAACACATTTATTTAATAAATATTTATTTGTAGGGACAAAGTAAAGTATCTTATATTCATCAAGAAAAATACATGTGATGGTTGTTAGTGATGGTAGATACAAAAAGCCGATAGCCAACAAGAACTCTCAATTGTTCCTTGGCTTTTTCTTCAGTGGAGAGGAGGGGCCAGCTTCTGATGAAAATATAAGTTCCTTCTTTGCTTCAAAAATGATGCACTCCCCCTTCGTCTCTTTCTCTAGGAAAAGTGGATCCAGCACTTTAGCGATGTCGCCTAATGTCGCAAGCACACACATAGCTCCACCCCACGTTTGATCAAACAAATAAAGAAGCTTTGATCGCTTGATTAGCACCACCTTCTCTAATCTAGATGTCACATGTATCGCTCGAAAAGGTCCAAACTTGGTCAAAGCTCAAATTTTCATAATTATTTCTTGCCCTCCTAGTGAGCACTTCTTATGGAAGACCACAAAATCTGTAACAAGGTTTGCCGATATACTCCTTAAGAGCTAAATCCTTGCGTCGGTCTGCATGTCGAGCTCCTCCTTGCCTTGATGTAAAGTCATCTATACACAGTATGTCCTGAATGACAAAATCAAATCAAACAATATATTTAGCGACTAACCTAGAGTTATCAAAAAGTGATGAAACTTGATGGTAGGGTGCGTCAGGTCCCCACAAATCCACCGGTGAAATCTTGGCAAAAAATGATGTCTGCAGCTGCCCTGTCTGAGGTCTAGCGTCTGGGGCCCCAGAGGCAGGGCAACTGCAGGCCCAGACGCCTGACTTCGAATAGGGCAGCTGCAGGCATCATTTTTTGCCAAGATTTCACCGTGGACTCCGGGGGACCCGACGCACCCTACCATCAAGTTTCATTGCATAAAAATATATGTAGTTAGAAATCTCACCTTCTCCAGATCATCTTGTATCTTCATTTTCTCGTGTGTCAGGGAGGCACCTCTTTGGGCAGAGGGATCTACAAACTCCTTGGTAGGAAGCAGGGGCCTTGGTCCGAACAAAACATGCTGTAGTGCTTCAAATTCAGCATCGGGCACAAGGTATTCTTCTTCAACCGAGGTTATATGCTCCTGTGCTGCTATGATCGCACTCACTGTATCTAAGCTTGTGCCATCATATCTTCCAATCTCTGCCATTGTTGGATGCACATCCATGTAATCATAATCGATCACGTCTTCCATTGAATCTCTGACTAGGATAGAATACAACTCTTCTTCCTTCATTTCCAAGTATTGCAGTACATCTAATAGAAGTAAGTATTGTACATCATCTACTTCAATGGGTGTCAAGGAGGCAAGGTTGGGTTTGTCGACTTGTGGCTGTTCTGAAGAAGATGGCACCATGAGAGCCAACTCTTGCTCTATCACTACTCGATGTTCCTCTTCAACATTTATGAGCTCTTCAATCGGTTCTTCTCCCATGTATGTGATAGAAACAACCTGTGGAGTTGTATCTTCATCGCTCTCCTCCTCTAGGGTTGTATCCAATGCAATGAGGTAAATTGCCAATGCGCAATCACACTCCATGAGATCCAAAGGTGATGTACCTGGTGCACTTCCCATGGAAACAGTGCATACTCTATGCAAAGGATCCACATGGGCCAAACACCTACTCACCACTTTTTGGTGATTCTTCTCTGCGTGAAATACCATGAGCTGTTCTAGAGGCACCCAAGTCATGTCAAATCCCTCAATGGAGTATGTGCATGTAGCAATGGTGCTCATAAAGTCTTCCAAAACCTGAAGGGAGGGATCCAGCGATGAGAGCACGCTTTCAAGGTTGAAGTTCTTAGAGAAAACCTGAAATATCTCGTCACCCTAATTGGCAAAGATAGTCTCTTGGATCCACTCATCAAAGTGTGCATGAGCATCCATCGTAGCAGGTAGGAGGGATGTGGTGGATATAAAGAGATGAAGAGAGAAAGTGTGAAATGAAACAATGAAACAAGAACTAAACTAGTTCTACCTTAAAAACCTTAAGTTTAAACCATTAAGGGTTGTTTGCATACATGTCTTGATCAAGGCACAACCATTTACCCTTGAGCAACCTCCATCTACGATATTTGAACACTAGGCATAAAGTTTGTCGTGCAACAAAGTACTTGTAATTGGAAAGGAAAGTTAGCTTATTCATCCCAAAGTAAGATAATAGTCAACTAAGAGAGAAAATTTTTACCTGAAAGCCATGTCCCTTGTTGTGACTCGACACTCCACTGTGTCAGGACTGTGAGTTATTTTTTATGTCCAAGTTTTGCCTAGAATCCTTGTTACATAATCCTCTGATGTATTTTTTATGACGTACGTGCTTTTGATATGTCTCAAACCCTTACATTCCTTGAACATGTGTGCAAAAATTGCAAACGGTATGAACCAACTTAGATGTACATTCTTTGAGCCGGTGCTTGGCTTCATAGAATTCAATATGTCTACTGAAATTTTTGTGCTACACGTGCAAAATGTCGCTACTACACAATGGCCATTCTATGCTATTGAGATTCGATATGTGCATATACTCAAGGGTTCCATATTCTCGACTCCCCTTGGGTAATATGTACTTGGAGTCATAGAAAAAAACAAGGTCCTCTGCGAATTGCTTAGCTGTACACCCCTCAAAGAGAAATCTACCAATTTTGAGGTGGTAACACTTAAAAGAATCAGTAAAACTCTCAACATTTTGCCACTCACAGCAATCCGAAGGGTATACTTCTATAAATACAAGACAAGTTGTTACATAGGTATCATGAAAGTTCTCATTCTCAATGAGTTGCAAATACTTACTGTTTGCAATGTTTCGTTGAAAGGGCACAGTGGGCGCAATGTGTATTTGTTTTTGCATGAATACATGTTGTACAAATGCCTCTGTTACAAGGTGAGAATCAACATTCCTTTGTCTAAGAGCTAAAATTTTACCCTTCCAATGCTTTGATACATCTGCAATTGCAGATGCTTTCACCCTGAAAGCTCCCTTCATACTTGAACGTATATGTACCCAAGACGAGCAATGATACGTATCAGTGATCCAATTGCCTTCTTCATCTTTTCTGTTACGTACTTTTATCGAGAGAATGCTTGTTCTTCTCTCAGGCATTATAACCTATGCATTAGATGTAAATAAGTATGTATTAACCCCTAAATAATAAGCATTTTAAGTCTATCCAGTAATCACCAATATGCCATACAATTCAACATGGCATTTAGAGATGTTTACACTTTTGTAAACAGACATAAACATTGATATCGAAACGCATGTGGATATGTACATCAACACATAGTATAGATTTAATTTCAAGACATCACTTTAATCATACCATTTACATGAAATATAATGAAAAGAATAGCACAAGAATACTCAGATAATTTTACCAAAATAAATTTTATTATAATGAAGAGGAGTCTGATTTGACTCAATACATTGTATGAAATGTGGGTATTATAGAGTAGTTGTTACAAAGATAGCAGCCACATGGCATGCAAATCTTAATAGGCACATTGGATTGACACCTGAGATATTCTAAGACTCAACACATTGTGTGTTATATGGATGATATGATACAAGAGTTTCATGGATCATTGCCAATTGGCATGGAGATCCAAATGGACACATAGGACCAATAAAGCAAAGGATTTTTGAACCATCGACTTCCAGCAGATCCATATCATCCAACACAAAGGAATCACTCACCACATCAAAATAGTTGATGGAGAATTATATGCTTCACCTAAACCTTTTACAATACCTGCATGTACAAAAAAACACCTGCATGAATCCCTTTTAATAAAAATACTTGCATGAATCCCTTTTACATTCGTAGTGTGAACAAGAAATACTGAACTAGTTTTTTGTAAAACAAATCTTAAAGCTTAACTTAAGCTTTGTGATCCAAAAGCCACGATTCTTCAAAACATAGGGGGAGGGGGTAGGGCAGGGGGCTTTTTTTTGCATCCTCAACTTTCTAAATTTTCTTATGATTTTTCTGCAGAGAGCACCATCATGGACATCCTCTTGGTAGCAAGCTCCATCAATTCCTCACCCTCCATCGCTTCAAAAATCATCAAAAATGGCTAACTAAGTAAAAAGATATGATTTCATTCTTTCTCTCTCCTCTCTCCTCTTGTGGTTTGTTCTCATGGATCAATGTAAAAGAAAGGGGAATGGGCTGAGATGGATGTTTTTGGTCAAACGATAATGCACGAGTGGAAAGAGACATGAATCGAGGTTGGACAAATCGTGAGTGGCCGTAAAAGAGTGTCAGCAAGCCTCCAATGTCGAAAAATGCACGTCATAATGAGCAGTTTTATGAGGAAAATGTAGATTTTATCATTTTATGATCAATTGTTGTTTGAAATCGTTAGCAATGCTTGAATTTGATTGTCAATCCTCTGTTTGATTAGTCATATTGAAGGAATCATTAACAAAAAGTCCTATAATAATTTTATGCAAAACACAAAATCCGAGACTATGGGATTTAAGGGGAAACATGCGATTTTTGGGTTTTTAGTGTGCATTTGCCGTTTCCATGGAATGAAACGGGCTAAGAAAATCATTTGCCATAAGAGCAATCAGTCTAAACCAAAAAATCAGTAATTATCACTAAATTTTTATAAATAAATAAATAATAAGAAAAATAGAAAAAATAGGTTTTTCGCATCGTAAAAATAAGAAAAAATAAGATTTATGTTTGTGGATATATGATAGAGTTGGAAGCATAAGGTTTAGCCTCAGTTCAACCTTATCTCTTTGTTAGAGCTAAAGCATGAGGTTTAGCCTCAGTTCGCCCTATCTCTTTGTTAGAGCTGAAGCATGAGATTTAGCCTCAGTTCAACCCTATCTCTTTGTTAGAGTTGAAGCATGAGGTTTAGCCTCAGTTTAGCCCTATCTCTTTGTTAGAGTGAGTTTTTATCACTTTCAATAAAGAAAAATACATTAAAAACCATGCCTTACACACATCAAGGCATGCAAAATTTTAAATGGTAGGGAGTAGGGGGTTGTTGCATGGATGAAGGACATTAAACTATGATGTTTCATGATGCATATCATATAGAGTTCGTAGTTATTTCAAATTAAAAAGGGACTAGTAGCACGAGGAAGCTCAGTGCTAGCCCTAAGCAACGAAGCACTATCATAGAAAAAGAAAATCATGAAAAGTATTGTCTTTGCACTTTCACGTTGCTGATTTTCAAAGAATAGATTTGTCTAAGCACAATGGTCATATATACACTTGCATTGATGCACCATATGGTATCATATCCTAGATGCATAGCACTTATTTGTATGAGTGATGACCAACGCTGAGAGTGTGAGGTATCCCAAGCCGTAGGGTTAGATATTCAGTTCCTTGGGAGTTAATTGGTGAGGTTTATCTATCATCTCCTGGATTTTTTAATTGAAAGAGTAGAGTTTGTTTTGAATATGTTTTATGTTCATTGCGCATTTTGGGGCCAATCCCTGAGGTGTAGAAGAGTCGTAGTGGAACCGCGGTGATCAACTGAGGGGTGCTCCTTTGTGTGTGATCGTGATATATAACACCAGCATGTTTAGGGACTCCCTATGAGGAGTGGGAAAAGAATTATTCGTTGGACTACAAAATCAGACAAATGCAAAGTTCATAGATGCTCCTAGCCGCGAGGCCGTGTGGAGTGGTTTTAGGTGAGTAGTAGAGGCCCGATTAATGCCTTAGAGCCAATGTCAGACCTGTTTTAGGTTCTGATAGGTGGTGTGCTTGTGTTGGGAGCCGGTAATAAGTAGAGGTTTCCAAATCTCGATCAATAGGGACCAATTTATTAGTCTATGCCAAAAGGCAATGAGATAGATTCAAAAGACTGTCAAGTTGAACTTTAGAAGCAAGAAAGAGCTGAACGGGCTAGACAGTGGGCCAAAATTATTACAAGATATTCTTCGCAAAGGAGTGGTCCAATATCCCTACAATGGCAAGGTCTTAGTAACTCTAGTTTGATGCATAGTTCGTTAGCATGAGGAAGTACTAGTACTTCCCCCCTTCCGGTCTGTCCATCCACTTCAAGTGGAGTAATAGTTCTGATCATTCAAACTCCTTTAGCAAATCTAGTTGTTACTATGGTGCTACCCATTGCAATCCCAGCAGGGATGCAAAACTTGCCAGCCTTAGGGCTTCCTCTTCCCATTTTTAATGGGTTAGCAGAGGAAGATGCAGAACTTCATATAAATGAATTCCAAAAGTTAATGTTTAACTGTCGAATTCAAGATGAAGGAAACTTGATGATGTTCTTTAATATGACTTTGAAAGGATCACAGCCTAGAAGCTGGAACCATAAGTACAATTGACTTCTTCTTTGCAACCTTTCAAAGAGAGTTTACCCCTAAAAGTGGAGGGCAGTATTGGTTATGCGTCCTCAATGTAACACATTAAGAACCTTACGAGAATGTTCATGGATATGCCAAGAAATTGAAGGAAGTATTTCGTAAGTTGCAAACCTATATTCCTATTCCAGCTATTGCTTAGTTGCCATACTTTTTGAATGGGCTAGACTTTAACATTCAAGTGCAGTTGAGCAATGTTGCTCTTGCCAACATTGATACAACTATTACAGAGCAGAGGAGGTAGAATCACGATTGCAAGTAGTGTATACCTCTAGGGCAAATTGGAATTCGAATCTAGGTGTTGGAAATACTTTGGCCTTGACGAATGGCGATCAAGGGATACCCATGAGTCCTCCTAATGGGAGAGGAAGCATGATTCAAAATATTCCTATGTTGCCAAATCCTCCTAGTGTGACCATGCCTATGGCTAGCCAGATGGCTCCACCAAATATTGAAACCCAAACAATAAATCCTACCATTATTCTAGGAAATCAATAGCTGATTCCCAATCAAGTAGTGAGACTAATGGAATGACAAGTAGATAATCGCAACTATGAGTCATGTGTCTCGAATGTCCTTGGGGAAGTTAAGGATATGATGAAGCACTATACTGATATGATTACTAGACAATATAGGAAAATAGTCATTGATGTCAATTTCCTGAAGAAGCAGCAGAATTTGATAGGGATTCGACACCTCGAAGAGGGTGCCCCCTCAAGATTCAACTGTAAGTGGTATGGTGGCCAACATTTCCCTAGGAATTGTCCAAATGTTAAATGTGGCATATGTGGGAAGTCCAACCTGTGAGGTGCCCGCCCATCGTCTTTCCAGGCACTCTTTTAGCGGTCTATCGAGAAACGAATCTAAGCGTCGCTGCCCGGCACTCCCAGGGAATGTTCCGAGTTTTGTCGCCTAGGGTTTCCCGAATCCACCTCACAACAGAACGTTCACGACCGAACCCACTAGGATCGACCTGAAATTTGGGTTCCTAGTTGTCAAGGTCTCCTGTTAGCATTCTAGCATCGGGTATTGGACATCCTACTTTACGCAGAGATAGATCTATGCCGCACTTGGTTCAAAGAGAATGGGAAACGAGAGGGATGCATTGCTCAACCTCTCTGTCCATAGGGCATAGTCCCATTCCGGTCCCCTAAAACGGCATGAATCGGGTTCTAACCTATCAATACCTAAAGGTCGAATGACGATAAAAACTTGTGAGAAGCCTCCCAGTTCTCTGGGACCACCCTGCCATAGGACGGACCCGTCAGGGATTCCGCCCACCCGCTTCCCTTAATAGCTTTAGTTTTCTAATTAGGTCCTACTACATTTATGTGTGACACTTAAAATCAGCTTCATTAATTAAGCCTTTTAGGGAACACGGTCCGTTCGCGTAAATTATAGCACAGACACGAAAACAGAGCAAAGCAATCTATTGACAAACAAGATCAAACAAGTTCCTTAACTTATCTTCAAGTTAATCTTTGTCTCCCGCCCATACAGGAGAAATTATGTTTCGCTTCTGTCCAACAGAAGTATCCCTTCTGCCCTGCAGAAGTAACTGGTCCAATTCACATGGCACCACAAACTCAATCCTTTATCTAGAATAGGATCTCCCAACATGCCTAGATGTTGGGGGCCACGGAGGTCTTCAACTCCATTCTAGACCTAGCAAGGGGTGTCCAGAGCTCCAACTGACCCGCAAGTTGTCTAGGAGCGAAACATCATTCCCGTGGTTAGCCTTTTCACCACTCAACCTTCGGCCCATGAATCGAGCAGTGCCCTCTCGGGTTAATACGCGGTGCGACCATGGAGATGATCCACCCGTACAATATATCCTTCCTTAATTAAATCCTTTAAGAATCAAGCACAAACAAGGCATTCAGCCTAATATCATTTTCTAAGAAAACATTCCTTTATTCCCATGGCAACTTGTCATCACAGACCCTTGCCATGCATTTACCATAAATCACAAGCACTTGGAATAATCATCCAAACAACAACTAACAACCAGTTGAATGTAAAAGCATTTAGGATATTGTTTGATCAATCAACAAAACCAATTGCATTCTTTCCAAAACAATACAAGAATAGATGATATAACATTTCCATCGTATATTTGCTCTTCCCCTTGGGATCTAAGAGCAATACTATGCGAACATGATCTTAACACTTCCTTCCTTTGGCTAAGGCATATGTTAAGGGTTCAAACACTATTCATGATGTAAGTTCTATGGGTCACTTACCTTGATTGATAACCGAGCCCTGGATTTGGGTTGGCAAAAGTCATCGTTATCCAACGGATCTCAAGACATCTTAGTTTTAACCCTTATGATTAATTTCTTGTACTAGCTCTTAGTCAAGTCATGAGGTAACTAGAAAATTATCCTCATATATCAAACATGTCATAGGCATAACGTATAAATACTTGATAAGATAAGTGCGAGATGATCTCAAGTAATTAGACTCCAATAGGCCTTGCATTGACCTAGAATCTAGTTTTTCTTAATATTTGGCCTCTTAGGCTAAGTACTTTTGAAGTATCTAAACTTTAAACTAGTACTTTCTATTCATGATTCTCAATGTCATATTCTTTTAGTAATTATGCTATTTATAACCCTTGACTATACTTTAATCTAGCACTTGTAGGCCCAATCTTTTAATGTCGTTCTTTTGACGACTATGCCATTCATATCGCTTGGCTAATTCTTCCTTGTAATTGCTCTACTAGCAAATAAGTCGGTGCAATTATCTTCCCTTGGTATATACACTTCACAAACTCCATCTTCCGAGTAAGCGAGATGAAATTTATCATTTCCCATGACCTATACTCGTGCAATAGTATGGACTTAACGTATCTCATACAAGAATCAAAGCAAGCATCTATCAACTTGAAAATACATTACTTACGACCGAAATTGTAGTTGGATTGATAGTGATGCCTTTGCTCGAAGCCTTGTTGTTGGTTGCGGGATTTTCATCCGCATGCGACATTCTTCGCTTGGAGGCCATCGTCCGCAAATAGACTCAAGAGATTAAGAAGGTAGAATAGATTCAAGATGGGAGATCGTAAGAGAAGATGGTTAAGTCGAGGACCGAGATAAGGGAATTGAGCTAATTCTCTTCCTTGCAGCCTCTCGGGGTGACTCTTCTCTCTCTCTCTCTCTCAAGCTCTCTTTCAAGCTCTTCCTCACAATCTTTTGGAGGAGTATCCTCCTCTCTACCTCTCTCTCGCAGCCTCTCGGGGTCTCCTTATGCTTTTATATGCCTCTCCCATGCCTCATATTTATAGTGAATTTGAGAAGAGGGCTTGTGGTTGAGAAGTAGAGCTCTTTAATGGAGGGGGATCTTGGAAAGATCAGTGATCTGATGCTCAGATCATAAATCTGATGGTTCCATTGGCTTCGAAAGGGGGGTAAAACCCCAAGACACTTGGACACTTGGTTAGAAAGCTTTTAGTTCACTCCTTCTTCTTTTCTCTGTTCGAAGTGCTGTCTACTACCTGTAAACTGCGATCGCGGCGCGCGCGATTTCGCTAGTCACTTTTCTTTATTTTTCTTTTTATAAAATCTTCAAACTAACTAAAATATCACTTGTCTTTTCTTTTAAATGACATCTAGTTCCATATCTTTTTTAAGGATAATATCTAAAATATACTAGTTTTGCCCAAAATCTAATGTTTTTGGACCTTCCAAACTATACACATGAACTTTAGTGATTAATATAACTCATAAGTCTCGTTCACGTTGTAATTTATGTGAAGGGTAGCTACGGTCTTTGCCAATTCGAGAAAAATATCGAATTTACGACTCTTGATTTTTCTAAATAAAATATTTTAAATTAAATAAAAATTATCAATAATTAATGTTAGTTAGTTTTTACCTTAGTTAGTCTTTAGTTAGTAATCTTACTAACTTATTAATTGACTAACTAACTTACGAACCAACCAACTAACTTTTATTGTGCGGAGATATTACACAACCATTTGGCTAGTACCTGTTGGAGCAAGATTAGTTCTCTCCAACAAGAAAGTAAATAGCTAGGTCTCATTAATCATCGAGCATAAGGAAACAATCTTCAACAAGATGAGGGACCGAAATAAATACTATAGAGAGGGAAAGTTATGGTAGAGAAGCTGCCTCTAGTGGCAATCGAATCAGCCTTATAGAAGTTGTTTGTGTCAATGGCACTTAAGCTTCTAATTTACATTTACGAGAGGTCAAAAGGATAAAGAAGTTGATAAAGACAAGGTCAAACCTATCAAGGGAAACTCTAACCAAGATGGTAAGGGGACGCAAGTTCTTAATCCCAATATGGAAGGCAGACCTCTCAAATCTGTCGATGATGGTAAAGCCGACCCCAAGAAGGATAAGGAGTCCAAAGAAAAGGCAAAAGCCAAGAAAGAGGCACCAAAGCCGATTCAAATACCTAAGAAAAGAATGGTCTGGCGAGAAAAGCGAGCTCTTGCTAGCTATCATGAATTTGATTTAGCAAGTTCTCTTTGCAAAGTTAAGCAGGATGTAAACCTCTTGTAGTTAATTAAGTTGTCTCCATGAGTGCGTAAAGAATTTAAGAAGATTCTTTACCCTGGGTATATTGTTGAGCCCTTGGGAATAGCATGAGTAGGAGACAATTGGTTTGAGCATGCTAAAAAGCATTGCCCAAGGGTAACAATATATGTTGATGGAATATTAGTGGACCATACTATTGTGGACACAGGATCCCCCGTCAACATTATGAGTTCAGAATTGATGGAGAGGTTGGGATTAGAAATCAAAAAATATGCCTCCACGATTTTCCGAATGGCTATAGACAGTTTAACCTTAAGGTTGCATTACTAAAGTCCATGTGACCATTGCCAATGTGGAATGCATCCTGGAGTTTAGGGTCATTAAGTTTGCAGGGCGACCTAGCTATCAAGTATTGCTAAGGCAAGCCATGGATTTTACAGGCAAAATGTCAGGTTGATATACCCACTAGTCAGTTGATCTTTGGTAGAGGTGCTAGACATGTAGTAGTAGATGCATATCTTGAATCTCCTCAAAGTGAGAGAGATTCTTTATCCTTGTCAAAGGTAGATACATCAAATGCTCCATCTGCTAGTGAGTCGTCATCAAGTGATGAATCCAATGAGGGGTCCATCACAGAGGATATCTATCAAGTAACTTTGAATAAGCCAATAGAAGCTCAGGAGAGGATAAGGGATGCAGATCTAATTGAGCTAGACCTTGGTACATTAAATGATTCACAGCCAATTAAATTAGGGTCCTTGCTGAGTTTGGATGAAAGGGAGAACTATGTGTCCATGATTCAAGAATTTAGCGACATCTTTGCTTGGAGTTATGATGAGCCAAGAGGCATTCCTCCCAGCCTAGCTATTCATATTATCCCCTTAAAGGAAGGTAGCCGCCCTATGCGACAAAAATTAAGGTGTATGCCTTTTGAATTAAGAGACCGCCTATTCGAAGAATTGACAAAACTACGAAAAGCTAGCATGATATTTCCGGTTCGACACACAGAATGGTGTTCACCAGTTGTTATCAAGAAAAAGAAGAACAATCCAACTCGGCTTTGCATTGATTTTAGATAGCTTAATAAGCAAACGGTTAAGGATTACTATTTGTTATCATTTATTGATTAGATTTTGGATCAATTAGCCCATAGGGAAATTTATTCGTTTATGGATTGCTTTGTATACAACCAAATGGCTATTGCAAAGGAAGATAAGATGAAAATGACATTTATCACTATCTTTGGTAATTTTTCATATCATATGATGGCCTTTTGGCTATGCAATGCGCCTGATTCTTGGTAGGAACAACTAATAAGACTTTTGGTGACATCTCCCCATAGGAGTTAAAAGTCTTTATTAATGATCTAGGGGCAACCACACAAGGGAAAGGCAACTAGTCATTCTAAGGAAATGTTTTGAGTGTTGTAGACAGTTTTGCATTGCTTTTAGAGCACGAAATTTCATCTTTGGGGTGCCCTATGGGTTGTTACTAGGCCATTTGGTTAGTTTAGCTAGTATTGCCAGTTAGGGCCAAAAACGTTTCAAAAAAGGCACTTGTAAGAAAATGATTAAGTTACTAATTAGTCGAGGTTTTAAAAGAATGAACCCTCCAAATTTGGTCATTCAGATATGATTAATGAGAGAATATATTATTCATTTAAGAGGTCAGCCATTAAATGCCTAAGGATGTTAACTCATGTCAAGGGTCACTTTTCGGCCATTATTCTTTCTTTTTGAATGGTTAAATATTCTACTATCACGTTTCCCACTAAAATCGCGCTTCTTTTTTCGTCTACACTCATTTGAATCATCGTTCTCTCCTCTTTGCTTTGTTTCTTAGTTCTTAAAGCATATTTTACTCTGTCGTAAAATTTCTCGCCAAAATCACGTCCAATTCTTACCAGCAATTTGCATTGGTCTTCCTTCGTCTCCTTTCACAAAATCTTGAGAATGTGATCAACAATCAAAAGAGTCTCTACACAGAGGACCAACACCACTTACTTGTCGATTGAGCTATAGAGATATGGTCCTCCATGGATCTAAAACGAGATCATCTCGTTAGTTTTTAGCAGACCCAACTAGGTTGGGACATCTAAGCCACATCTTTACTTCAACCCCTAAGACATCCATTCTGTAAGATTTTGTTTCAACTAAACCCAAGCTTTTTCTTTAATCTCTTCAATTTGATTCATAATATATTATAATTAGAAGAAAGGAAGTACTTTGATTTTTGGGAGACAAAAATATTTACCTAGTAATAGATTAAAAATATTTATTATTTAATTTTTAGTCTCTTAAAATATAAAAAATATTAAATAAGTAATAGATAAAAATATTAGTGATATTCTGTATCATATCAACTTTAGGACTAAGAGGATTTTATGTGTGCAAGATGCTTCAGAGAATATGAAGGATACAACTTCTTACTTGCTATTAGCTCTTAGGAGTCTTTTTCTCATCATATCCTCAACGATGATTCTTAATAGCACTATCGAGTTTCAATATCCTCAATTGTGATTCTCATTAGCACTATTAGATTTCAATACCTAAATGGTGGCTTGATGTCATGGGATGATACTACTCATGCTACCATATCTTGGCAAATCTCTTAAGATATCTTCCCTTGATTTGTAGAAAGAAATAGAAAGGACTTGACTCTATTTCTTTCTCTCATAACTCTGATTCTAATGCAGACTGGTTTTATAATTGAAAGCATCACTACATTATTGATGCTTTATCCTTGTATATCTTTTTTCAAATGTAATATATCTCAATTTCACCAAAAAATGACCATCAAAATAATCTTTACGATTATAGATCTCCTTTACTCTATAGCATTCATTATCTTATTTATTCTTTAAAAATAGTTTAAAGAGTATTATATGATTTTATACAAAGTCCTCTACATGAAATAACATGAACTTTTGACAAGTCAATGGAGTTAGGTAAATAAATTATTAGTGAAGTCATTTATATAATAATATAAACTGTTGATAAATCAATGGAGTTGAATAAATAAGTCATTAGTAGTCAAATTCTTATATAAAACCCATGATAATATATATAATTATTCAATATCTCTTCAATCTTTTTCTATAGCTCAAAAGGATAGAATATACTATTCAGTAAAGATAAACTATATTTCATAACTCTTCAAGAATGTACTCTCTCTAAAATAAAAATATTTTAGTGAATTGATAGAATGATTAGCAAATAAATTATTAAATATATATGTTATCTCAAAAATATATAACTGTTCATATCTCTCATATATTTTTAAAGCTCTTAAAAAAGATAGAATTTTTATACTAATGCAATATCTATTCAAAAAGATAGTCTATTTTGGATCCAAATTATGTAATGATAGATAATTAAAAAAAGTAAAGGAATAGCCCAAAAAATTTTAAGCTTTAGGATAATGGTCACATGTGACTCTCTCATAATGTTATAATCTTTGTTTTTAATAAGACCTTACATCCATTTAAAAAAATACAAAAAATTCATAAAAGCATTAGACTCTAAATATTTTTGGAAAGTTTTTAAGAATTTTTTGAGCTCATTTTTTATTTTAAAGCTATTTTTAAGAAAAAAAGGATAAGAGAATCCTCTTTATATGTTGTAAGGAATAAGAGGAGCTGCGTGTGAATGGTCTTGAGGGGAAGGGGAAACCCTAACCCCAAAAAAGCACCAAAAAAAGGTCATCATAATATGGCACGAATAGGGGGGTTGGGTGATGATGGGTGATGACCCAATCCCCCTATTCGCGCCATATCATGATGGCCTATTTTTTTATGGCCTTGAGGGGAAGGGGAAACCCTAACCCCAAAAAAGCATTTAAAAATCACAAAAAATAGGCTATCATGATATGGTGCGAATAGGGGGGTTGGGTTATCGAGCAACCCCCCCATTCGTGCCATATCATGATGGCCTTTTTTGTGATTTCTTTGTGTTTTTTTTGGGTTAGGGTTTCCCCTTACCCTCAAGACCATTCACACTCAACTCCTCTTATCCTTTATAGCGTTAGGAAGATTCACATGCGTACACTCTCAACACCCCCTTCCCCTCCCCCCTGCCTCAATGACACATTGGATTACAAAGCATGACAAGATGCTCCCCGTTAATCCACAATATGATGTCTTTACAAATCAAGCTACAATAAAATCCAATATATATTCTTTCTCCTTGGCTTGGAAAGCTCACTTCCTTGAGCAAAAGAGGGGCTAGATTGATTTGTTGGCTGATCAAGTACTCTAGGGGAGATTGGAACCTTGGCAGTTGTCTGCTTTGCCCTTGTCATCATTATTGCTTGAGAGAAAATTACAGGAATAGTAATAAAAAACTATTCGCTGGTATGGTCGATACGACATGGAGAGGATAAGTTGATATGACGCGAGAGCAGCAAAGCCAAATCTCTGCAAGGTTCTATTCGCGTCGTATCGTGAAATAGCCGATACAGTGCAAGCATGGCAAAGCATAATCTTTAGTGCTATACTTCTTGCTTTGTATTGTGTATGACCTGATATGGCACGAGAGTGGCATTAAAAAATCTCTGTAGGGTTCCTCCTCGCTCCGTATCGTGGAGGAGTAAACATACACGTACAAAGTACAACCCCCCCTATAATGTCTTTTTTTTGTGGGACCTTAAAGCTATTTTAAAAAATCCATAAATTTATTAAACTTTGAAAAAAAATAGAAATTTTTTAAGAATTTTCTAGCTCGTTTCTATTTTAAAAATATTTTTAAAGCAAAAAAATATCAATATTTTTTTGTGATTTTGTCATTTTTAGGCCATTTTTTTACTTTGAAATAGTTTTAAAATAGCAAACGGGCTCCTAAAATTCTTAAAAATTTTCTAAATCATAGCCTAATAACTTTATGAAATTTTTTTGGAATTTTTTTAATAGGTTTAAGATCTCTCAAAAAATAAGACATTATAGGGGGGTTATACTTTGCACGCACATGTTTACTCGTCCACAATACAGAGCAAGGAGGACCCCTACGAAGATTTCGTTATGCCACTCTCGCGCCATATTAGGTCATCCACGATATGGAGTGAGAAGTATAGTACCAAAGATTGTGCTTTGTCACGCTCGCACCGTATTAGCTATTCCACAATACGACGCGAATAGGACCTTGCAGAGATTTGGCTTTGCTACTCCCACATCGTATCAACTTATCCTCTCCATGTCGTATCGACCATACCAGTGAATAGTTTTTTATTACTCTTCCTGTCATTTTCTCTTAGGCAGTAGTGATGACAATGACAAAGCAGACAACTACCAAGGTTCTAATCTCCCCTAGAGTACTTGATTAGCCAACAAATCAATCTAGACCCTCTTTTGCTCAAGGAAGTGAGCCTTCCAAGCCGAGAAAGAACAGATCTAGGTTTTACTATATATAGAAGTGTTTTAGTGAGATATATGTAGAAGTGTTTTACTGAGATAAGAAAGGCCTAGAGAGCTTTACAGCATGTCATTCCAAAGACAGCTTTTATCAAAGTTATCAATGATATTTCTAATAGATTTTCAAGAGCATTGACTAAAACTAGCCTACAAAAGAAATGGTAGCTTGCAGTGATTCTTTTTCTTTAGGAGGCAGTTGAAGAATTTTTTATTGACTTTATGAATTATGCTTACATAGTGTTGCCTGCTCATGCTCATAAGATCACCCTGATGAACAAAGATTTTAATATGATTACCAGAATAAGGTACATGTTTGACAAGGGACTGGGGCCCTTGTCCACTATTGATAAAAAAAGCCTTTGAGATCCTTAACGAACCCCAAGATTCTCTAGGAAAGAAAAAGGGCCAAAGACCGAGGATGTGATACATCTATACCCAACAAGGACTACATCCCAGCAAGAGTTTGTCCAAGAAGAAAAAACACAAGAGGTCATAGAAACCAAGGATGATGTTTGCAAGAGAAAAATCAATGTGCTTGGCCCTGTTAATTATAAGAGAATGGATGAGGTGTATAGACAAATGGTTATCAATGTTTCTTATACTTCTGAGGAAAATGACTATCTTAGCATATCTCTTTAGCACAAATCCATGCTAGTTGTAAAAAGGATATTTAATTGTTAGATTCTGTAGTTTATTGTTGCGTAAGGTAAGGCATTTTGACTCTCAAAATTTTTAGTATATAGAATGATTGTGCTATTGATTGCAAATAACATGCATTTATTTTTTCTATTAAATTTAGGGCATTAATTGCATCTTTTAGCCAATAAATCTCTAAAATTATATGTATTATTGATCCACTGTTATGAATGGAATTGTTTTTTAGATTTGATTCAAACATAACAATGTCTAATTCCATCACAAACTACCATATTTTTTTTCATTACATCGGATACACTCACCAGAGAAATTATCCTCATGAACTCTCTAAGTGGTATCCATGGCCAAGGAAGAATGTGAGTTGAATGGAATACTGGTTGCTTTTTGTTTAATTTTTTATTTTATTTGATTATCTATTTTAGTTACATGTTTCCATTTGCACTGCTGGTAGGCTCGTGACTACCTTCTTGGACACCACATATGAGGATATTGTTGATCCTAAAAAACCATATAACTCTCTCTAACAAGAAGTACCATTGCAAAGTCATATATATACTTGTGGAAAGAGAGTGATTTCAAATGTCTGCAAGACAATAGATTCAAAGATACTCAAGATACATGGGGTGAATGTAAGTCTCTTTCATATTGTTGGTTTTTTTAGGGACCCTTTGTTAGTTTACCAACTTGTTACATTTTTTCTCGTAATACTAAGATTACCCTAACTCATATATATGGTGGATAAGGAAGCAATGTATTGAGTTGATTTTGGATAGGATAATCACACTAGTTGATTCCAATTCCCCTCCACAAAGCCACAAAACATACATAATATATTAAAAACATTCCCTCAGTAAAGTAACCCACAATCTGATCAGCATAGATAATGTCTACGAGCACCTTATGAATCACATGGAAGGTTCCACTTAAGCTTTCCATAGGTTACCATTCAGTACTTGTTGAGAGAAATATATCTACAACCAAGAATTCATTATTAGTACTTGCTTAAATTTAAAAAAATGCATATGTTATCAACTCAAGTCTTACAATGTGTATATCCTTCACCATGTAAACATGTTGCAGTTTGATCAATCACCCTTCATGCATAATTTTGAAAGAAATGATATGTCCCTTCTAGTGATGTTTAATATCCTCTCTTTTTTTCTTTTCACCTTGTGAAAGTCCTTGCAAGAGGGTAGCATCGCAACCTAATCGTTTACGCTAAAGATCTTTGGCTTCCAATTTTCATCGGCTCTGTGGCTATAAACAGTGCAAGAGTTTACTAAACGAGAAGAGCACCTTCTAGATGCCATACTTCAATTAAATTCGTAGAGAAAGAATCTCATCGAGAAAGATGAATGAACTAAAAAGCAGAGAAAGAAGCTCACCGAGAAAGGTGAATGAACCAAAAAGGAATATTAAGAAGACTAATCAAAATATATTGGGTGCCAAAAATTTCTCAACTTTCAAAAAAATCATCATTAACTTCACAGCAACTTTATTATGTCATTTGTCAGATTTTACAAGTAAATAAGGACTTCGGGGACTACCAAAACATGTCAGACTTTGGAGAGATTTTGGCTAAAAAGGAAGAAAGAATCATGAAGTGGACTCTACTAGAAAGAATCATGAAGTGGACTCTACTATCTCCAAAAAAGAGGAGACAAGAATACCATATTCTTGCACACATGACAAACTCTCTTTGGCCTTTTTCTTAATCCCGTGATTAACAAAAGTGCATTTTTTGAAGCATTTTTGGCCCTAATGGCAACTAACCTTGAAAAGATAAAGATTATTGTCGCTATGAGCCCACCACGTACTCCAAAAGAGGTACATAGCTTTCTATTCATGAGTGGGATATTATCGAAGATTTATCAATGCACTAGTAGAAATAGCATTACCATTGACAAACCTCCTATCTTTTAGCTATATGTTTGAGTGGAATGAAGCCTATCGAGTCTCTTTTGAAAATGTGAAGCAGGAGCTAGTGAAAGCACCAATTCTAAAAGCACCCAGAAGAGGTGAAGTTTTCTATATATTTTTAGTAGCCACAATGCATAGTATTAACTACTATTTAACCCAAATTTGGGAGAAGAAATGGTATCATCCAATTGCCTTTGCTAGTAGGAAATTGGAGATATTGAAAGTCAACTATATGTACATGGAGAAATTGTGCCTTGGAATGGTCTTTGCAACAAAGAAATTTAGGCACTATATTCTCTATGAGAAAGTAGTATTTTTTACAAAGGTGAAAGGACTTAGACTGTTGCTGAACAAGTTGTAGCCACCTGACCATTTAGCAAAGTGGTTGATCACTTTGCAAGAGTTTGATTATGAGATTAGGAGTAAGCCACCGAAGCTACAGGGTATTATGGAATGTCTTGTGGATTTCGGGGAGCCAAAGGAATTTTTGGTTGAAGGAAGTGATATTATTGAAGGTTCATTTAAGGTTGATACAGCTTCTATCCCTTCCTAGTACGTAGTTATAATGTATTTTTTATCTATAGGAGGATTTGGGGCTACTTTATCAAAGTCTACAAAGAGGAAGATCAAGCAACAAGCATTACACTTTTTGATTATAGTGAGTGGTTTGTATCGGAGAGGTGTAGATGACATTTATTATCATTGTGTAGTATCTTATGAGGTACCATTCATTCTAGAGGAATGCCATGATTTAGCATGTGGGGGACATTTTGCTAGCTAGCTTACTTACCAAAAAGCTCTCCATGCTAGATATCGGTGACCATCAATTTTCTAGGATGCTTTCAACTATGTTAAGCCTCTAAACCCTATTTTAGTTACGTTACCCTTTGAGAAATGGGGCATCGATTTTGTGGGACCAATATACCCTTCATCAACTACGCGTAAGCGGTATATTATTGTAGCAATGGACTACTTTACAAAGTGGTCTGAATCTCAAGCAATGATGAAGGATAATGCTAAGGAAACTGCTAGTTTCATTATGGAGAAAATCGTTTGCGGTTTTGGTCCACTGAAGGAGATTGTGTCTAACTGAGGGACGCACTTCTTGAACAAAGTTATAGTATCTTTGAATGAAGATTAAGCACAACAAGACTATCCCGTATAATCCTCAAGCGAACAATCAGGTTGAGAGTAAAAATAAATTGTTGGTGCGAATCTTATAGAAGATAGTATCGGAAAGCAAGCATGAGTGGAATAAGAAATTATATGTGATAATGTGGGCTTACAACACAACATTAAAGAGAGCTATGGGCCACACCACCTCGTTCAAGCTAGTGTATGGGGAACATTGTGTTTTGCCATTGGAAATAGAGCTGCCCACTATGCGTTTTTCTCTTTGTCGTTCGTTGGGAGAAGCAGAAGTGTTGCAAGAGAGATATACTTCTCTTTCCCATCTTGATGAGATTCAGTTGTAGGCTTTATTACATCAAGAAGTAGGGAAGAAGAGAATGAAAGCCCTTCCTGACCTTCAAGCTAAGAAATAGAAATTTTTGAAGGGACTGTTGGTGATGTATTATGATGCTCATCATCCCAAGTAAGTTGGAACCCAAATGGGATGGACCATACAAAATTGTATGTTTAGAAAATAATAGCTCTACATCCCTTTTAGTAGATTTGTGGGGGGGTAGAGTTTAAAACCAAAGTTAACTTTAATAAGCTGAAGCCTTACTATGTATAAGAGCTGACATTGAGCTTGGTACATATGCAGGTCATTCATGAATACCACTAAGGTCAAGTGATCTGGTGGAGTAAATCATTCCATATCTTGAGCATTTGTATCTAGAGCAACGTTACCACTAAGGTCTAGTGATCTGGTGGAGTAAGGGCTATCGGGTTATTGAGTGGCGAGACACATCTTTCACATGAGCAATTAAGGTCTACTCCCACCATTGTCAATGAATTTTGATGAGCATTCCTATCGAGTTCAACAAGGAAGGAGGGATTGTACTTGTTGTACATCCTCTCTCTCGGTTTGATTTTTATTATCATAAGTACGAGTGAGCTAATTAATATGGTGTGTCCTATCAACGATTGGGTTTTTACTCTGTATTTTGACAAAGCTTCTAGAGGACCCACTAAACATGTCAACATTGGTGTGGTCATTAAAGATCCTCAACATGGGGTTGTTATGAAGATAGGAGTCTATTTAGGACCCTCTTTCACTAATAATATGGCAGAATATAAGGCCTTGATCATGGGGCTACATATAGCCGGATGTGGTGGTATTCACTGATTGTTGGTTAAAGGTGACTTGTAGTTAGTAATCAATCAGCTCAATGGGACCTACAATGTGCAAGATCCCATCCTACGGATGTACCATTATGCAACCTTAGATATGTTGCATATTTTTGAGATGGTGACTTGTCATTAGTTCCTCGATAGTGGAATCACTTTGCGGATTCCCTGGCTAATTATGCATTCATTGAAGATGTCTTTTTCAATTGTGGTCCAAGGGAGCCATTACAATACCTCCTAACATTAGCCTTGGACTACTTTGGTGTCTTCTTGCTAGCACATCATATTTCAGTCAAATGGTTAGTTTGGGTAATGAGTAAGGTAGCAAGTGAGCACTTTCCTACTCTATCGTGGATGCATAGGATTGTGAATCTTTATATTTGTCAGACACCCCTTATTGTTTACGCAAGGGGGTTAGCTAATAACCTGATACACTTAGTGTAGGGCTTGAGGAGCCCATATCCTTGGTCGATCTTGTGCTTTAGTAGAGTTATGTTAGGACCAAGGTTTTGTTTTAGTAGTACATTGTTGAATGGTAGTAAAGTATTTTATTCCATAAGGCCAAGAGGGTCATTTCAATAGGGTTCTAATGTTTTATTTCTTAAGGCCAAGAGGGACAATGTTTTGGTTGTGAAATGTTATATTCCTTAAGGCCAAGAGGGCCAATATATGTTTGGTGTGGGTATGTTTAATGGTTTTTTGTTTTAGTGATTGCATCAAACAAGTTTGACAAAGTTCCTAGAGGGATCCTTTGTTGTACACAAGCTTCTTATGTCCATTTGAGGTGGTGACGTTGCCTTTTTGAGTTTTTTTCTTAAGCTAACAATGTTATATGTGTATGTGGGGGTTTATTTTCTTTTTGTTTGTAGGGACTAGCAATCAAGGCATGAAGTCCTAGGGCTAGGTTAGGTATATCTGAGGGAGGTTTGAGTAGTTGTCTACCTCCTATCAAGACATTATCAAGCATTGAAAGACTTGTTTTAGAAGGTAGTCCTAGTGGCCCTGTTGTGCTAGCTTGCTAGGTAGGTGTTCTAAGAGTCCCTACTAATGTGAGGTAGCTAGAGAAGCATGCCAAACTATAAAGAAGAGAAAAATCGAAATACGCTTGAAAAATAAGGAAACACAAAGGTATGTAAAAAGGGATTCTAGCCCCCCTAAACTTGAAAAGAAAAAAGAAAATGAAAAAATCCTAAAAGCAGTTGATTATTGCATTGTAGAGACCTGGTAGGTTCCTGGGGACGAGACAAACCCAGAGTTGATGCCTTGCCTTCCTAGGGGTAGCAACTAGCTTAAATAAAGAAATAAGAAAGGTTGGAGCAAAAATAAAAGTGAGCAAAAATGAAAAGGATTAAGTGTCGCCTCATGAGATCTTGGTAGATTCTTGGGTATCAAGTCAGGATCTGAGGCCAATGCCTTGTTCTCCTTGGGTCACTCTATGCTTAGCTCCCTCCTTTTTACACACCTAAGTATGGAAATTTTGAAAGACTAATTTGTTACAAGGAAATATCTGATGACCCCCGCCTATAAGAGTCCTAGCCTAGTAGGAGTTCCTGGTCCAGTTATCCTAAGTTTTAAGGGAAAATATACGATTTTTGGGTTTTTGGTGTGCATTTGCCATTCCCATGGAATGAAACATGCTAAGAAAATCATTTTTCATATGAGCAATAAGTCTAAATCAAAAAAATATTGATTATCATTAAATTAATACAAATAAATGGGAAAAATAAAAAAATAAGAAAAAATAAGTTTTTCACATTATTAAGAAAAGGAAAAATAAGATTTATGTTTGTGGGCGTATGATAGAGCTGAAGCTTGAGGTTTAGCCTTAGTTCAGCTCTATCTCTTTGTTAGAGTGGCTTAATAAAGCAAAATACATAAAAAACCATGCCTTACATCTATCAAGGCATGCAAAATTTTAAACGGTAGGGAGTAGGGGGTTGTTACGTGGATGAAGTATGTTAAACTCTGATGTTTCATGTTGAATATTATAGAGTTCGCAGTTGTTTAAAATTAAAAAGGGACTAGTAGCACGAGGAAGCTTGGTGCTAGCCCTAAGCAACAAAGCACTATTGTAGAAAAAGAAAAGCATGAAAAGTATTGTCTTCGCACTTTCACGTTGCTGATTTTCAAAGAATAGATTTGTCTAAGCACAATGGTCATATATACACTTGCATTGATGCACCATATGGTATCATATCCTAGATTCATAGCACTTATTTGTATGAGTGATGACCAACGCTGAGAGTGTGAGGTATCCCAAGCCGTAGGGTTAGATATTCGGTTCCTTAGGAGTTATTTGGTGAGGTTTATCTATCATCTCCTAGATTTTTAAATTGAAAGAGTAGAGTTTGTTTTGAATATGTTTTATGTTCACTGCGCATTTTGGGGCCAATCCCTGAGGTGTAGAAGAGTCGTAGTGGATCCATAATGATCAACTAAGGGGTGCTCCTTGTATGTGTACTACATGGTGTATAACACCAACATATATAGGGACCCCCTTTGAGCAGTGCGGAAAGAATTATTCATTGGACTACAAATTCAGACAAATGCAGCGTTCATAGATGCTCCTATAGCCACGAGGCCATGTGGGGTGGATTTAGGTGAGTAGTAGAGGCCTGGCTAGTGCCTTAGAGCCAGTGTCGGGCCCATTTTAGGTCACGGAAATTGGAGAGGATATTTCAAATTATTAAGAAGTTTTAGAGATTGGAGAGAAGGAGAAGGTAGGAGAAATCCTTGCAAAACCTTCAGATCTTGACATTAGGAGAACATTTGTGTTGAGAAGAATTTAGTGCAAGGCATGAGTACCCAATAGAGAAGATGTTATCTTTCCTTTACAAAGATGGACATATTATAATTTCACAAAAGTAGTATTAGTTCAACACCTTTAAGGACTTGGTGGAGTCAGAAGAAATTATTGAAGATTCCAAGGTCTTCAAGCGCTACCCATATTGAGGAAGGAAGTACAATCAAAAGAGAGTTGTAAAGAAAAGGCTCCAACAACTTCTTGAAGATTGTAGGAAACATTGGATCGTCCATTCCACAAAAAGAGCTATGAGATATTTGAATTTTGTTCTAAGTTTGTGAGCCTCTTAGTTTATTAAGAATAGACAACAAACCCACAAAACTTTTACTAGACTTTTCCACCTACAATAGAATAATCAATATTGAGGATACTAACATGGACATGGAGGAGGTCCTACCCATTGAGAAAGAGGAGGCTATATCAAAGGATCTCAATATAGTCAACTTGAAAATTGGTAGTTTGTTAGAAGAGAAGGAGCATATAGACATACCAATGCCTATTGAGTCCCTTGCTTTGGCAAATCTCCCCTCCTTTCCCATACTAGGGAAGCAGTTCCTGTTCCAAAAAGTCAAAAGGCGCAAGGAGGACTTCTATATTGGAGTCAATACAGAATGTTATCATGATGAGAAAGGACATTGTGGATGATACTAACGACCACCCTAGAAATCAATACCACAAATTTTATAAAGGCCAATGAGGCTCTTGGTATTGCCTAGTATAGAAAGCTTTGGATTACTCAACGAAATTTCCCACTGAAGAGGAGTTTCTAGAGACTCAAATGAGAGTTGGTATTGAACATATAGGAAAGGAGATTGAGCTCACTATGGAGGAACCTCAATTAGGCTCCATTAATCTATGGGTCATAGACAAGGTTATAGAGGAAAAGAATCCTGAAAATTTGAGCTCTTCTTTTGTTTGTTTTCCTATTATTTCATTAGTGGCTTGAATAGACCATGCTCAATTACTTTTTTGTTTGTTTTCTACTATTTCTTTAATGGCTTGAATAGATCATTCTCAATTACTTTTTTTTCATGTATCACTATATGAAGATGATGGCTTTCTAGCTCATTTTGGTGGCAAAAGGACTACATTTGGACAAGATTCCACCCTTTCACATTACCTTTCCAAGCTTAACCTAACATTGTGTAGATTTACCACATAAAGTAGTTTGACAAACCAACAATGCCGATATATTTTCTCAAGACTTTGTCCAAATATTTAGGGTATTCCCATATAGCTATAAATAGATACATAACCATACTGATTGAAAAGTATGTTGCAAGTAAGTTTTCGGGCTATGCTCTAGGATCCAAATCTCTAAGAAAATGATACTTCTTATGCTACAATGCTTATTCCTTGGTAGCTAATCCTCAAAAGAGCCCCCCATTGCAAGGCTAGATGAGACAAAAATACCTCCTACAAAACAAGAGGAGCTGATTCTATCTTGAAGACAGAGAAAGATGCGAAAGAAAATTCTAGAGAGCAATAAAAGAAGAAGTCATTTTGATTTTCTTCTAAGAAATGAAAAATAATAAACTCATCTATATTACACTACCTTGATTATCAATACAAAAGGCTACTTGAGTGACTATTCTACAAAATAATGTGATCAAAATCCATGTCTTGTACAAACTCATCATACTAATGAGAAGCTTTATATTGAGTTAGATTAGATCCTATGTGGTTTCTTCAATTTGTTATATAATGCCAGTTGACTTTATATGCCAAAGTTGTTGTTTTTAGAGCAATTTTGATTTTCCTTTCTCGCTATCAAATCTGGTGGTTCTAAAGTAGTATGATCTTGCTTGGTAATGAAACTTCTCCATGCTTCATGTATTCCATATTGACAATGGTGCATAATTGTCAACAAAGTATATTGTGTGCCTAAATAAAATGTGATACATAGCAAAAACTAGTGAGGACCATGCAAGATGTTCTTATCAAATAAAGAGGTTAGAAAGTATACTTACCAAAGTAGAATGTGATGTGATCAAAAAGCCATTTGGGGTCTCATGGCTCTCACTAGTAACTTGCGTTGCACCTATCTACCATAAAACATTGTTGGAGTGAATGCTTGTAGCCTTGCCTTGTGTGAAGACAAATCCTTGTGTGTTGTAAAGTCTTGTTCATGAGTGCAATACTTATATGCTTCATTTCTTGGTATTTTAATATGATTTTCTCATCTAGTTTCTTTCTTCTTTGCATTCCAATTACCTCGGCAAGTTTCTTGCATCAATTGACACAAGAAGCCTCTTCCAATAGATCATGCAAATGAATATGTAAAAAGAGCAAGAGCAATAGTTAGAAAGAAAGAAAGAAAAGAGAAAGGCCTATAGCAAATGACTTCTAAAAAATCCTTAAAATCTTAAGATTACAATACCTTATAGACTTTTTTTCTTCTGATGATAAAATTGCATGTTAAGCTTTTTCCAATACAACATACAAATACATAAAAAGAATAAGTCTTTTAAAACCCTTAACAATGCATTTAAATGGAGATACCTTAAGATTCCTCTAATGGCATGAGAGTGGATTCTAAAGCTAGAATTCAAGTGCAAAAGTGGCCCAAGAGCCATGAAAGAGGCATTTTGGTGAAAAATAAAATGGTCATAGATCAACATCAAGCAGCTAGAGTTTTTCTAGATGTATTTCAACATTGGGAATCCAATGCAAGTTTTCATTTGTCAATCAGAGTCCATTTGACCCCCCATTTAATGGCTACAAGGTTTGCCATTATGAAGTAGCTACTAGATCCGAAAGCCAAAAAGCATGTGATAGAGGCTATACTAATAGATTTCGATGCCAGGAAGTTGCACGTCTAGTCGGATCACTATTCTGAGGTTGTTTGCCCCTCTGTCCAAGTTGGAACCACTTGTAGAAAAGTGTGAACATGCACATGTGAACTAGATAATTTAGAGGTTAATGGTTAATCATGGTCACATGAGAGGGGGTGGGGGGGAGGGAAGGGGGACGTGTTTTTTTCAGTGTCCCTCCTCATTAAAAAATGATATTTGATGACTATTACCATCTTCTTCCTGCTCAAGAGCATGAGATCTCTCAATTCTTTGCTGTTGAACACTTCAGTCCTCAAGAAAACTGATGTAGGGAATGAAAAGATCCAATTTCAATCTTTCTTTCTCCTATTTCTATCTCCTCTTTGTTCCTTGTTCATATAGTTGTGTCTATGAGATAGAGAGGAAGGGCTAATTCGATGAATCGAGGATGGATGATAGTTTGGAAGCATAATGTCACATAGATCGGGTAATTTGGATGCATCAGTGGTGGCTGAAAAATAGCATCAATGGATCCACTTTTTTGAAATACTAGATGTACATATGTGGATTTTAGAGTGTGACTCTTATTTAATGTTTATGATGAAAATTTAGTGCATATGATAGAAAGATAATTGAAAATAGTTGAAATACGTTTATTGATGTTTGAGATTTCAAAAATACAATCATTTTTCTATATGCATATTAAAAAAATAAAATCATAAATTCAAAATACAAGATTTAATGAAAAATTGTATTATTCTTGGGTTTTAGGGATTGAATGATGTTCATATGATGGCATGAAAATGAGTATGTTGATGAATCACTTTTTGCATAAGTTACACAAATTAGAAAACTCTAAAAAATCAATAATTTATGTTGAAATAAATTTAAAAATTATAAAAAATAGGTCAATAAAGAACAAAATTATTAAAAAATAGATTTTGTATACTAAAAATTATCGAAAATTAGGATAATGTTTTTGAGTATGTAATGAAGGTAAAGCATGAGGGTTTCCCTCTATTTGTATGTTAAAGTGTATGTTTAGAGCTTGTTTCTCTAGAAAATTATCATGAAATCTCCCTACATTTATGCAAGCAAACAAAATGTAAATGGTAGGGGGTGTGGGGTTGAAATGGAAAGATATTTGATTAAGTTGTTGATTTCTTTGCATATTTTAGCATATAGACCATGGTTTATATAAGTTTTAAAGGGTTCAATAGCATGAGTTAGCTCAATGTTTTTTCTTAGCAACACAACACGACGGTGGTAGAAAGAAATCATGAAAAGATTGTTTGTGCACTTCACATTGGTTGGTTTTTAGTTAAGCTCTTTGAGCACAAAGTGTCATACACTTTGCATATGCAATCTACATATGGTATCAGAAGATAAATTCCTAGATACATTGCAATTGTATGTCTAGGTGAGGACCAACATTAAGAGTGTAAGATTCCCCTTTGCTATAGGGTAGGGCAATATCTTGGGAAACGGATTAAGTGAGAAATATATACAATCTCTTGGATCGTTATGTTTATATTATGAGAGGATTCTATTACACTTGTGTTCTACGTTTAAGATGATGCATCTTGGGGCCAATCCCTGATGTGTAGGAGAGCCATAGGATCCATAGAACTTTGCTAGGGGGAGCTCTTTGTGTATGTGATATGAGGTGCTAGCTACTTGATGCCTGAATACTCTCTCTGTTGGAGTCAGAAAGGAAAAAAATCATTGGACTATAAATCGATACAAATGGGTGATCTATTTTGAGTATTGTATAGCCTCTAGACGCTCTAGTGGCAAGACCATGAGGGTGGTTTTGTGAGTATAGGAGGCTCTATTAGAGCCCTAGAGCCAATGTTGTTGAGATATTTGCAATCACACCTACTTTAGTCCCTTTGTGAGAAGCAGTGAGGGCTCAGGACCAGAATCCCATATGCACAGTAGGAGAAAGTACCACCACTCAATTCCTATAAAGCATTATACTTGCACTCTTTTTCTAATGCAATGATAGTACTCTTTTCTTTCTAGTAAAGTGTCAATGTCACTGTCCATACACAAGATTGTGTTTATGAGTCCAAGTCTCAATCTTGGAATGTAATTCACTTGTGTGACAATTTGTCTTTGTCAAGGTCAATGTATTCATGAGTTTCTTCTTCCTCTTTCAACCTCCATAGCTTTCGCATCTACCATGCTCTAGATCCCGCACATTTCTATCATGGTATCAGAGCCCAGTCAGGCATGGCATAGCTCCCTTCTCTGCTCTCTCAAACCCTCTTAACCTTAGGTCAGCTCAAGTCCAGCTCATGGTTCTCATTTTCCACCTCCATCTTCACTTGATCTTCTTGGCAGCCATAGCCAGCCTGTACCTACCTTGCTTGGAGCCTTCATATCTCTCAAAGCAAGCCATATCTCAGTGAGATTCCTTCTAGACATATATTCCTCTACTCAAGGCGCTTCTTTCTGGCACTTCAAACCAAGACATTGATGATCATCCAGCTCAGCATTGCGTGAATACAAGCTCGTTGTCTAGATTGTGCCTTCTGCTATTCGTATGTTGAATTCCGCTTGTACACGTCGTGATGCTGACGAGCATCATAGGGCTTAGATAGCCTACTTCCTAAGCTACATTTCCATAAAAAAACTTTTGAAAATGATCCACTATAGCTCCCAGAATCAGGAAAAAACCAGGCTGCCCCCAGAAACCCTAATGTAGAATCCATAGCCAAAGCTTCAACATTCTGACATTTTTCAATGTTTCTCTCACTGAAGTTATCAACAGTGATTTTAATCACTGAGCAATACTCTTTGAAGTTCATTAAAGTCTTGTCACTCAGATTTGAAGGTATCCGCATATCAAATCAAGAAGGGGAAGATTAGACTTGGATTTAAAAAGAGTAAAGGATTTTGCAGATTTTTAGCACTTGTGCCTCTCAACCAACACTTCTGCTGCTCAAATCTCATAATTCTAAAGTTGATTTGCTATTGTTCCTATAAGTCTAACATGGGCAAAGACTCTCCAACTGCTCACTTCAAAGGAGTCGGTTTTCACACCTGGCAAACCCACATCAAACTCATCCTGATGAAGAAGGGCCTCTGGGCCATCACCACTAGAAAAGAAAAGAAGCCTCATGATGCAAATCTTGCTGTCACTTGGCAAAAGAACGAGGATAAGGCTCAGGACATTATCAAACTAGAGCTAGATGACAGCTATATCCATCATGTGGATAACTGTGAGACCTCACAGGATATATGGAAGAGACTTGACACCTTGTTCAGTGCACAGTCTAAATCATCAAAGTATGGTCTCCTGATTGAGTTTTTCAGGCTTGAAATGAAGTCCAACACATCATTTGCCACACATCTAAATTGCATGGAAGGACTTCTAACCCAACTTGCAGGAATCAACATTAAAATGGAAAAAGATGTTTGCATCAGTGTTCTACTTAAGAGTTTGCCTCCTGAATATAATAATGTATCAACAACTCTAATTAATATGTCAAACCCTGAACTTGTTGATATCCAGGCATTACTGTTAGAGGAGGAAAAGAAGCTAAAAACTAAGGAAGAACCAAGTACCTCTAGAGATGAGCATGCATTATATGTTAGCAACAAGTACAAAGGCAAGAAGGATCAAGTCTTCTGTGATTTTTGCAGAAGGACCGGACACACCGAGAAGTTTTTCCACGCCAGAAAGAGGTCCCAAAAGGCCTATCTAGTTCCAGTCAAAGAAGAAGATGAAAATGGAGCAAAGGAAGAAGAAGAAGAAGAAGACCACTAGGAGAAGGACAAACCTCATCAGTCCTTCTATTCAGATAGACTTTTTTAGTTTTGTATTTCCTAGCCCTAATGCCTCAAACATAAACTTGTAAACTCCTCAATTATCCTTGTACTACAACCTCTGTACACTTTGTGAGGTCCCTGCTACAGCCTCTAGATGTCCATCATGTTTGTGGCACCCACACTTAGCCTTTTCTACGACAGCCTCTGGTATTTTTGGCATGTTTATGGCATGCCCACACTTTGCAAGTGTTGCTTTCACTAAAGCCTCTACACACTTTGTACTTTTGGTTGTGATTGAGGAGGGGTATTGAGATATTTGCAATCACACCTACTTTAGTCCCTTTGTGAGAAGCAGTGAGGGCTCAGGACCAGAATCCCATATGCACAGTAGGAGAAAGTACCACCACTCAATTCCTATAAAGCATTGTGCGTGCACTCTTTTTCTAATGCAATGATAGTACTCTTTTCTTTCTAGTAAAGTGTCAATGTCACTGTCCATACACAAGATTGTCCAAGTCTCAATCTTGGAACCTAATTCACTTGTGTGACAATTTGTCTTTGTCAAGGTCAATGTATTCATGAGTTTCTTCTTCCTCTTTCAACCTCCATAGCTTCCGCATCTGCCATGCTCTAGATCCCGCACATTTCTATCAAATGTTGGGCTCTTTTTAGTTCCCGATAGGTGGTGTATTTGCCAAGAGACACTAATAAGTAGCAATTTTTTAATCTTGGTTAATTAGGGGATTGGTTAGTCAATGTTTCCCAAAATGCATTGAAATAGATCCGTTATTTCCTAATATATGCCATCAACCCGAGATTCCATGACAAGAAAGAGACAAAAGTGCTAGACATCAAGCTAAAATTATTAAGAGGTATTCTCCTAAGCATAGTAGTCGAATATCCTTAAGAGAGAGATCTTGTTGACCTAGTTAATATCACACTCAATCTGTTCGGGGGGGAGGAGAAAGCTCTAGCCTTCCCCTTTTTCCAAAAAGTCAATCTACTTCAAGTGGGAGTTTAACCCCACCAATACAAACCCTAGAGAAAACCATGATGGTGCAACCTATTGCAATACCTATAGGAATGCTGGATTTTCTAGCCCTAGGTTTTCCTCTACCCATTTTTAATGGGTTAGCAGAGGAGGATGTTAAGCCTCACATCAGTGAGTTTCAGAAATTAATGTTCAATTTTCGAATTTAGGAAGAAGTTCATCTCATGATGTTTTTCAACATGACTCTGAAAGGGAGAGCTACAATGTAGTCTCATGGCTTGGAAGCCAACACCATAACCATGATCAATTTATTCTTTGCAACCTTCCAAATGGAATTTGCCCCTAAGAGAGGTGGTCAATATTGGCTACATATTTGAATGAGACACATCAAGAGTGCCATGAGAATGCTCAAGCATACGCCAAGTAATTGAAAGAGATGTTTTGTGAATTGAAAACCTCTATTCCTATTCACCTACTGCCCAACTATAATACTTTTTACATGGATTGCTTCAATATCGAAGTGCAAAGTTGAGTAGTGTTGACTTGGTATAGGCACTGATATTACACAAGCAGAGGAGATAGAATCGCCCTTACAAGCAGTTTATGCATCTATGGAAAACTTAAATTCAAGTCTAGGTCCTAGAAATAATTTGGCATTGATCAGTGAAATTCAAGGTGCGACTAGTACACCTATGACCAATTTGAATGGAAGAGGAAGCACAATGCAGAATATGCCCATGCTGCTAGCTTCTCTTAATGCTGTTATGTCAATGGCTAGCCAAATGGTCCCACTAAATAATGGAAGCCAATTGACGAGCCCTAATGTTATGCCAACTAATCAGCATTCCCTAATCAAGTGGTTAGACCAGAGCTAAAAGGCGAGCAGATGATCGCGATTATGAGTCTAGTGCGTCAAACGTTCTTGGCAAAGTCAAGAACATGATAAAGCATTATACCAATATAATAACATAATAGTATAGATAAATAGCTATAGATATTAATTTCCTAAAGAAGCAGCAAAACTTCATAGAAAGTTAATATCATGAAGAGGGTGGTCCATCAAGGTTTAGTTGTAAGTGGTGTGTGGTGATCAATACTTTCTGAGAAATTGCCCTAATGTCAAATATGAAATATGTGGGAAGTTTAACTATCTAGCTAGTACTTGTTGACCACACCTTATGACCCCCAAGTTAATGGGCAAGTAGAGAGTACTAATAAGCAACTTGTGGGATTTTATCCAAGATTGTATCTAAAGGAAAGTGTGATTAGGATAGGAAGTTGTATGTGGATGTCTGGGCTTATAATACAACATTCAAAAGAGCTATAGGCTATGTCCCTTTTAAATTAGTATATGGGAAAGAGTGTATTTTTCTTTTGGAGACTAAGATGCCTAAAATAAGATTCGCTCTAAACCATTCTTTGGGTGAAAAGAAAACATTGCAAGAAAGGTTGACTTCCCTTGCACATCTTGACAAGATTTGGTTGCAAGACTTATTACATAAGGAAGTAGGGAAGAAGTGAATGAAAATGCTTCATGACCTTTAGGCTAAGAAGTATAAATTACCAAGGGTCAATTGGTTTTATATTCTGATGCCCATCGTGAGCTTTTCATAATTAAATTGGAACCCAAATGGGATTATCCTTATAAGATTGATCCTATAGGAAAGAATGGCTCTACATCCCTTTTAGAAGATTTGCAAGGGGTAGAGTTTAAAACTAACATAAACTTCAATAAATTGAAGCCCTATTATGTATAGGGACTGATGTCAAACTTGGTGCCTTTGCAAGTCCTTTAGGATCCAGCTTAAACTTGTAGAGAGTACCAAGACTATTGGATGGGAAAAATCGTTCCTTATCTTGAGCATCCATATTTAGAGCAGCATTACCACCAAGGTAGAGTGATCTGGTGGAGTAAGGGTTATCATATTACTGAGTGGCAAGATGAATCTTTCACATGGGATAGCCATATTAGCATTGGGTTCTTACTAGTGTCCCTATTGAGTTCTGTGATATGAGGAAGGAGATATTGTACCTATTTTGCACTCTCTCTCTTGTGTAGACTTTGACTATCATAAGTATGAGTTGGTTGATTGCCAAGGTAGGTTACATCAATGAAGCCTTGGTTTACACATTATATTTTGATGGAGCTTCTTGAGAACCTGCAAAGCATGTGAGTGTTGGGGTTGTCATTAAAGATCCCCATCATCGAGTGGTTTTAAAAATGGAGTGTAGGCACTGCTTTTATGAATAACATCATAGAATACAATGCCTTTACTGATGGGACTGAATCTGGCCAAACATGGTGGTATACACCAATTATTGGTGAAAGGTGACTCACAGTTAGTGATCAACCAATTGAATGGGACCTATAGTATGAGGGAGCCCATTCTAAGGATGTACCATTATACAACCTTGGACACCCTTGAGATCTTTGAGGTAGTGACTTGCCAATTGATTCCCCAATAGTGGAACCACTTTGCAAACTCCCTGGCTAATTATATCTTTATTGAATATGTCTTTCTTAACTATGGTCCTAAGGGACTTTTACAATTTTCTTGTGATACTAGTTCTGTGAGAAATGCGGGATCTAGAGCATGGCAAAACCGGAAGCTATGGAGGATGGAAAAAGAAGTGTAGACTCATGATGGAAAGGACACTGTTTGTTACACAAGTGAATTAGGTTCCAAGATTGAGACTTGGACTCATAAACACAATCTTGTGTATGTGGACAATGACATTGACACTTTACTGAAATGAAAAGAGTACTATCATTGCATTAAGAAAGGAAGCAAGTACAATGCTTTATAGGAAAGTAGGAAACTGCAGTAGGCACCATTGTGCATATGGGATAAGTTAGCCTGCATATCCTTGACCCTGAGACTCCATACAAAGAGGCTGTTTGAGTGTGATTGCTGATTCTCAACACCCCTCCTCAATCACAACTAGAAAAGGCACAAAGTGTGTAGAGGCTGTAATGAGAACCACCTGCAAAGTGTGGGCATACCACAGACATGGCAAAACACCAGAGGCTGTCGCAGAAAAAGCTAAGTGTGGGTACCATAAACATGGTGGACATCCAGAGGCTGTAACAGGGGCCTCACAAAGTGTACAGGGACTGTAATGCCAAGTTACATAAGGAGTTTACAAAGCTTATGGCAGGAAGCATTAGGGCAAGGAAAATACAAGGCTATTAAAACAGTCTATCAGAATTATGAGAGTACAAGGACTGATGAGTCTTGTCCTTCCGATCCTGGTGGTCTTCATCTTCATCTTCTTCTTCCTTTGCTCCATTTTCTTCTTCTTCTTTGACTGCGACTAGATAGGCCTTTTGGGATCTCTTTCTTGCGTGGCAGAACTTCTCGGTGTGTCCGGTCCTTTTGCAGAAGTCACAAAAGAGCTGATCCTTCTTGCCTTTGTACCTGTTGCCAACATATAATGCATGCTCATCTCTAGAGGTACTTGGTTCTTCTTTAGTTTTTAGCTTCTTTTCTTCTTCTAACAGTGATGCCTAGATATCAACAAGTTCAGGATTTGGCATGTTGATTAAAGTTGTTGATACATTATTATATTCAGGAGGCAAGCTCTTAAGTAGAACACCGATGCAAACATCTTCATCCATTTTAATGTTGATTCCTGCAAGTTGGGTTAGGAGTCCTTCCATGTAATTGAGATGTGTGGCAAGTGATGTGCTGGACTTCATTTCAAGCCTGAAGAACTCAATCAGGAGACCATACTTTGATGATTTAGATTGTGCACCGAACAGGGTGTCAAGTCTTTTCCATGTATCCTGTGAGGTCTCACAGTTATCCACATGATGGATATAACTATCGTCTAGCTCCAGTTTGATAATGGCCTGAGCTCTGTCATCATTCTTTTGCCAAGTAGTTGCAAGGTCCGCGTCCCGAGGTTTCTTCTCTTTGCCATTTGTGATGGCCCAGAGACCCTTCTTCATCAGGATGAGCTTGATGCGGGTTTGCCAAGTGTGGAACCCGACTCCTTTGAATCGAGCATTTGGAGAGTCTTTGCCCATGTTAGATTTACGGAAACAGTAGCAAATCAACTTCAAACTTATTAGATTTGAGCAACAGAAGAATTGATTGAGAGACACAAGTGCTAAAAAGCACTAACTGAGTGTCAATGAATACCAGATCTGCAAAAGTCTTTTACTCTTTTAAAATCCAAGTGATCTTCCCCTTCTTGATTTGATGCTGATGCCTTCAAATCTGAGTGACAGTACTTTAATGAACTTCAGAGAGTATTGCTCAGTGATTAAAATCACTGTTGATAACTTCAGTGAGAGAAACAGTGAAAAATGTCAGAATTTTGAAGCTTTGGCTATGGTGGAATTAGGGTTTCTGAGACAGGGGCCTGGTTTTTTGCTGATTGCAGGAGCTACAGTGGATCATTTTCAAAAATTTTTATATGCCTAGGAAGCTGATTTCATGGGCTACAAAAGCCCTATCATAATCGTCAAAATCGTGGACAGTATGCAGCACGCAGGGGGCGCGAACAGAATCGACGCAGTCTGGGGCAGCGACGTCGAATTTGTGCAATGCCAGAGCTGTAGCTTGCCAATGTGGTTGTTTGTTGTGCCAGGATGAAGCGCCTTGAGCAGAGGAACAACTCCCTAGAAGAAATCGTGGGCTGAAATGGCCTGGTTGAAGAGTTATGGAAGCTCCAAGTGAGGTAGGTCCTGTCTGGCTATGGCAGACACAGAGCAGAGATTGAGGATTTTCACAATGCTGAGCTCCAGATGGTCCAATGTCCTGGATTGATGTGATACAGGGAAGCTTTTGAGTTGAAGAATACTTTTCCAGAAGGAAGCTCCAAGAGATTTGACCTGTGGAGTGAGATATAAGTAGCTCAATCTGACAGGGTGCTGCTGGCTATGGCTGCCATGGAAGCTTCAGTGAGAGTAGAGTTGGGAGATGAAGTCATGAGCTGACATTGAGCTAGACTGAGATTGAAAGGAATCAAGAGAGGCTAGACAAGCAATGCCATGCCCAACTGGGCTCTGATACCATGTGAGAAATGCGGGATCTAGAGCATGGCAAAACTGGAAGCTATGGAGGATGGAAAAAGAAGTGTAGACTCATGATGGAAAGGACACTGTTTGTTACACAAGTGAATTAGGTTCCAAGATTGAGACTTGGACTCATAAACACAATCTTGTGTATGTGGACAATGACATTGACACTTTACTAAAATGAAAAGAGTACTATCATTGCATTAAGAAAGGAAGCAAGTACAATGCTTTATAGGAAAGTAGGAAACTGCAGTAGGCACCATTGTGCATATGGGATAAGTTAGCCTGCATATCCTTGACCCTGAGACTCCATACAAAGAGGCTGTTTGAGTGTGATTGCTGATTCTCAACAAGTTCAAGGCTACTGTGAGGATTGCTTGGTTGACATATCCTATTTTGGCTGCCAATGATTAGTATGGGTTATGAGCCATGTTGCGATTGGCCATCTTTATATTCTATCGTGGATGCATTGGATCATTCAACAATATATTCGTCGGGTACCCCTTTCCTTTTATGCTAGAGGGTTAGCTAATAATTTGATGCATTTAGTGTAGGGCCTAAGCAACCCATCCCCTTGGTCTAGTTTTGTGTTTCAGTATGGTTTATGTGGGGGACAAAGGTTTTGTTTTCAACAATAGGTTGTTGAATGTGTGCTTTATGGTTGATTTCATTAGACCAAGATGATTATTTATTTGGTAATGACATGGTTTGATTCCATTAGGCCAAGAAGGCCATTAGTTTGTTTGGTGTGGTTACGGTTAGTAGATTTTTTATTTTAGTGTTATTGATTGGTAGGATCGCTTCATGAGGATATTGGAGTGTATGTATAACCTTCACCACTATATCAAAAGTGTCGGTGGATGTGAAGTGGAGTCTATTGCTTTATTAATGCCGATCAACTTGCCTACCTTCAAAACAACCTTAAAAGAATCAAGTGGATGGAGAACCTTAAACTAGTCAAGCTATTTATCTTCAAAGAATTGCACCTAAATTCCATCCTTGATATAAGTAGAGAATGAGTTTGCCAAAACCGTTATCTTTATGGTCAAATGCTCCATATTCTTGAAGCCAAGCATGTTGCCATTCTAGGGTGCTCGTATCACCATAATTATTGTAGAGATGGTTTCTCAAATCTTTCCTAAAAATACAAAGTCCTAAATATATTTTATGAGCCTCCAACCTACAAAACTATTGATGTATCTAAATTTCACAATTAGGACTATTGTAAGCCAAAACTTCTAGGTTGAATCCAAAATCATCTACTTGATGTAATAAAGAAATCCAGTTAGCCCTATTACAAACCATGAATAATAAAAGAGTCTCAAATTTTTGCAAGATTGTGTACATTGTACTAATCTTATGCCATAAATTTAAAATTCCTGGATTCTAGTATTGAAAATGATCTTAAAGAAGTGAATATTGTAAGCACCTAAGACATGTAACTAATCTTGCAAATGTTATCAAAACTAGGGTATTATGCTTTCCATGTCTATGCTTACCCCAGCCAAAGTGCAATAGAAGAAAGTTTTTCTCAAGTAAATCAAACCGCTCGAGTTTGATGGCAAAGGAAAGGATGTCAAGTCTAAAGTGGAGATTTGGATTGAAAGTATGGAGGATTACTTTATTATTGCAGTACTGCTCCTCCAAATCACGCAATGATAGCTAAACTGAAGTAGATAGACAAAGCATGACATTGGTGGAAGTAATGGTGCAAGGACCAAGGGTTTGTGGAAATGACCATTACTGTGCACACCAAAAATGAATTAATTCTTTAGCTTGAAGCAATCTAAGTTAAGTTTGAAAGCCTACTATTCTAGAGTTGTGTCCCTTTTTGAAGTATGTCCCACCCATGGATATCACCCGGCAAGTGTCAAAATTTTGTGATGGGCTAAACTCTCCATTAGATACCCATCTCAAAGCAATACCCCCATCTAACTTACAAGATGCATTAATTCGAGCAAGGGCCATTATATAGGAACTTCAATCAACATACAAGGGTGGTAGATTTTAGGGACAAAGTTCTCCATACAAAGGGCCACAAGGATATGTCAAGAGGATCCAGGGACAATACGAGATTGGTCAAAGGAAGAAGGCCAAGATAAGTACAATTGGAAACTTTGTACCTACAGTTGACAATAAGGAGTTTCCAAGATGTTTCCATTGCAATGAACCCAGCCACTTCAAAAGACAATGCCCGAAGTTAGGTCAATCAATCTACCAAGGGAAATTTCATAGTGAGAATCAAGTAGTTTCAACCACCAACAATGAAAAAGTTTCTGGAATAACCTTCAAAGGGAGGAACAAAGGAATAGAAAAAGGTGAAGATCCCACTTTAGAAGTGGATATGGAAAGAGAAACGATACATGTTGCTCTCAACAAGAAGGATCCCAACCACCATGTTATCATGTTTTCGACCGTGGTTCCGCAGCACAAAGGAGCGGAAAATGGAAAGAATAGAAAATAGCAAAAAGGCATAGGATAAAAGCAAAAAAAGATAAAAATAGAAAAAGGCGCCTTGACCGGCAACCAATCCCTGAAAAACTCAAATGATCGAACACGACCCGCAGGAAGCTTTGGTGTTGGGCCAAGGCAACGAAAGAGGAAAAATGTGCATCATTAAAATGAGGAAGCACCCTCGAATCAGTGTAAAAAAGTGCCAGGCTCGCTCCTGTGCAAAGTGTAGGCATTAGTTGGGAACAGGATAAATTAGAATGGTGGGAAATGGAAAAAAGGGCCTAGGCTACGGCCGGCCATGTAAAAGAGGAATGACCGCCCAAAAAGGATTTAGGGCTTTGTATATAAAGTTGAAAAAAGAGAATGGGAAGCTCATTCTTTGGTGTGTGGCAAAAAGAGTCTTCTTCTTCCTCTCTTCTTCTCTCCTCCTTGCTTGTGCGTGCTCTTGAGAGAGGGAATGTGAGAGTGTGAGGGAGTGAGTGTGTGTGAGAGTGAGGGATCAAGAGGGTGAAGCTCTTCACCATCTCCTCTCCTCTTCTTCTCTTCTCTTCTCTCTTCTTCTCTTGCGCGCGCGGCTATGGAGGATGGAGCTTGGAGATGGAGGAGGCTTGAGGATGCTTGAGCTAGCATCACGAATCGTGGAGCTACCGGAGTGCAAGAGAGAGGAGGGTACTCGATCGGGCATCAAGGTAAGCTCACAACACTCCTAGGATCGACGGCGCGTTGGCTAGGTGAGAGATAGCCATTAGAGCTCGCTTGGAACGCTTGAAACAATAAGCGGTCCGTGGGTCTTGGCAGTTGAGTGAAAGCTCCCACATTTTGGTTCCGTTGCTGGGACCAATGGATTCAAGCTTGAGCACTTGCGCACCTCATATCGAGCATCGGAGTAGGGTATTCATCCCCGAAACGGAGCTTGAGATAGGTAGGAAGTTGGGTGTTTTCGATCTTCAGAACAGGTAAGTATTTTGGGATATTCTGGTTGATTGATGATTGGAAAACATGGAGAAATTAGTTCAGTGTTTTGCTTTCGATTTATGTTGTGTTTAGGATAGGTTAACAGTAGGAAATCACACCTGAGAGGCAGAGGGTTGCTGCTGTGAAACAGGGAGAAAATCGGGGAAAACAGGGGGAAAATGGAGGAAATGCGCATGTAAATGTGTAGGAAACGCTAGGAGAGTGATCTGTAGTGTTTAGGGAATGACCAGCAGGGTATAAGTTCTGGAAGGGCAAGGGAATCCTCATTTGCAACCAGCTGAGAGTAAGAGAGAGAGAGAGAGAGAGAGAGAGAGCTTGGGCGACCGTTCAATCGACCAGGGCACGGAGTGACATTGCATTCGGCGATCCCCAGGTACATAGATCTCTCCCTCACCACTCCAAACCCATTACTGGTGAATTTCGTGGTCAATAGTAATAGATATTTGGAGATCTTTGGGCGAATCCGTGCTCGCAAGTTCGTCGGGCCGGTGGAATCGGACGCCGGACTCAGTGTCCGATTCCCAGAATCGGACACTCAGACAACCGTCCGATCGGACCACCCTGTCTGATTCGGACACTCGGACAACCCGTCCGATTCGGACACTCGGACAACCCGTCCGATCGGACCACTCCGTCCGATTCGGACGCTCGGAGACTCGAATGCTCGGACTCGGACCCACACTGTCCGATCAGACGAATTAGGACACGTCAGCACTCGGACCACTTGCCCGGTCCGAGTCTCAGAATCGGACCCGCCCATAATCGGACCACCAGAATCGGACACTCAGACCAGCCCGTCCGATTTTAGAAATCGGACCACCCTGTTCGATCGGACCATTCGGACGAATCGGACCACCCAAAATCGGCGAACCAGCCCAGAATCGGACCACCCTTGTCCGATTCATTGAACACTTGCCCGTCCGATCTTGAAAATCGGACACTCGAACTCTGAGACTACCACTCAACTCTGACACATCTGGTCCGATTCCCAGAATCGGACCACTGGTAAATCGGACGTCCGATTCCTAGAGTCGAACAAAAAAAAAACCACTGGTAAATCGGATCCCCACGAGCGACTGGAAGCGCAACCCACTCCAGATCGACATGGCGAACGCCTTGTAGGCAGTTTCCGACGTAGGAGCCAAGACCAAGGAACACACTGGAGCATTCCCCAGCGACCTACCCCCTAGTGAACAAGGAGAAGCAGTGCAGACCCTAGAACCCACTAGAACGGCCAGGACTTGAGTAACAAAGCCTATCAGGCCCGAAACAAGCGAGAGTGAGTAAGACGCCAGGAAATTGCTTACAGCACTCACGTTGAATTTCTGCACTTGAAGTACACTTAGGAAAGCTGAAAGCCTGATTGAGCACAAGTGCACAACACACTCACGAGTGGCCATAAGTTGAGAATTGTATTCAGTAATTAAAGGAACTCACTCTGATAAATTGCTCAAAAAACCCACCAATAGGAGAGGACCCAAGACGTAGACAAACACGCGAAGCGCAGGGTAGAACCAAGCAAGGAGTGCCAACGACAAGGATCTGTCACGACTAGTCAACCTGATCGACAGTGCAGCAAGGCGCAAGAATTCGACCATGACAGAAGAAGGCTCAGACCATCGCTCTACCGAGGAGCTCGATGTGAGTGTATTCCCAGACGCTATACAGCACATGGTGAGTAGTTATGATGCACACGCCCGGTATGAGCACCATGGCAGGATGGCAGATGCAATCATTGCAGACCTAGAGGAGGAGAGAAGGCTAGCCCATAAGGCATTGCAAGGCATAGCTGAGTATAATAGGGATCAACAAGCTAGGAGCCAAAGGCAAAGCATGGAGCTGCATGAGGTGCAGTGAGTGCTGAACTTGGCTGGCCGGAACCGAACAGACCATGAGAGAGCACTAGAGGGAGACCTGACGCTGAGCGAGCTCCTCATGAAACCGCTGCTCGATAACACCGCAGTAGAGCAAAGTGCCACTGCACTAGCGACATCTCTGCTTGCAGGATTAGGGGCAAACCAGGGCTCAAAGAGCCAGGCCAAAATACCGATTGTTGCCAAGCAACTCGACAAGTACCAACCGCATGATGATCCGTACAGCTTTGTTGAGCAGTTTGAGCAAGTCTGCGAAGCCAACGGCCTCAACGACCAAACTCAACGTTCGCAAGCATTCGGACTTTGCTTAAGCGATAAGGGTAGGACGTGGTACACAAGCCTGGATGCCGTGGAACGAGCCAACTTCAATAATCTCAAGGATCTCTTCGTCAAGAGGTTCGCTGAGCCCGGATACTCCGACAACCTGCTAGTACGCTTGATGAATGTCAAACAGAAGGAGAAGGAGGACATCCGCGACTACGTGACCCACGTGAGAAGTCTCTTTAAGAGAATCCATTTAGGCGAGCGACCGACTAACAGAGCAGTTTCAACTGTATTCATCAGTGGAATTAGACATGAGGAGTTATATAAGGCATTGGCAGGCAATTCAAGCTTGCAGCGGGACGTGGTGGCTAGAGTTTTTAAGGAAGCCATCAGAGTCGATGACCAGCTAAAAGAGCGAAGCTCTAGGAGCTCAACTCTGGAAGAGACTAACCCGCGAAGCTTAGAACGAACGTCAACCTCTAGTGAGCGGTCGAACCCATCATCCCAAGATAAGGGGAAGGCCACCAAGACAGACCAAGGCTTGGCTGAGGTCAAGATGGAATTAGCCAAAATACAAGACATGTTGAGACGACCAACGCGCCCGCACATCCAGTGCGTGTACTGTGGTGGAAACCACTTGCCAGCAGAGTGTCAAGACCCTAGGTCAAGACCTTGCGCTAACTACGGTAGGTTCGGCCACGATGCCGCACACTGCAAACTACCACGAAGACTTCCATACTCGCAACCCTACGGCCAGCCTTATCCAGCTAACAGGCTGCAGCCATTCTTCAGAAGGGGAGCCCCGTTAGCCCTACCTGCGCCTAACAATATGAAACCAGCTGTCCCTAGAATGGACATAAATCCTACCGGCATTCCTAGACCGCCTGGTCCTTATGTGACCCACCCACTGAGCGACGCTCCCGTACACTATGTAGAGGAGCCTAGTGATGAAGAGACCTACATATACCCTTACATCTCACATGACGACGAGGGCAACGCGGTCCTCATGGATTACCGACCCGTGTCGGTGATGGCGTTAGGACGAGGATGGGGTAGAGGCCTAGGAGGGCAGCCACAGGATCCGGTCACATGTTGGACTTGCGGACATCCAGGTCATGTCTCATCACGCTGCCCTGAAAGAGAGCAGAAAAACAGGGACAAAGCTGACCAAAGGTGCGCAGAGTGCGGAATCACCCATCTTTTCATAGATTGCCCAAAGCAGAAGTCGTCCTCCGGTTCAGCTAATTTTCCATCCATCCCATTGGGACTGTTTGGTGTTGAAAACCCCAATGGGGAGGCTACACCTATTCCCTTGTGAGTTATGGCCCGAGCCCGAACGAAGTAGCCCGACATCTCTCTGCCAGGACCTAGCAATCTTGACACGACCTCAGTAGGAAAGAAAAGCCGTAGGTGGAGAAAGAAGAGATCGGAAGCTAAGGTCGCATTAAAGACCGATAGTGCTACGACCTTACCTAATGGGAAGAAAGTCTCAGACGTAGAGGAAGAGACTTCAACCCCTAAAACAGCCCAAAAGGGAAGCGCTAAGATAGGGGAATATCCGCATCCAAAGCTGCAATTAGAGGCCATAGAAAAGGTGAAGGAATGGGTGAGGGAGACTCAGCAGCATCTCAAAGATGCTGAACCCATCATAGAGGATGAGATCAATGATCTCTCCAGCAGGAGCACGCCAATGTCGCCACCTCTACCTAAGTCGGCCGAAGCCACTGCGCCACAAGCAATGCTGCTGAGACCATGTCTAGATGCAACAGAACCGCAGAACAGCCACGGCCAATGGCCAGGACAATCTAGGCTAAGAGAAGGACGAGTGTCTGACAACCTCTTGACCACGTTAGTGACCACGCCTGTAACACTTAGCCTGGGGGACCTGCTTAAGCAGCACCCTGCCCTATGGCAGGACCTTAAGCAATGGGTCAAGGGATCGCAAGAGCAGGCCACGGCAGACCCTCAAGACCAGGATGTGGAAACACAATTGCCAACTCTGACGCTACACTCCGTGCCTAAATCCTTGTACGTCAACGCCTTTTCGGAGAGCTCTGAGATGCACGCAGTCCTGCCGGTCCTAGCCCTGGGTGACACAACAAGGAAGGGAATTGTAGACACGGGATCCGGGGTTAGTGTGCTTAGCCATGCAGTGCTGCAGACTTGGGGAAGCCCGCCTGTCGAAGCTGCTCGGTTTAATGTCACGCTAGCAAACTGTATGAGAGTACGGGGCACTCCAAGCCCCAGGAGACGATGGGAAGTTGAATGACAAAGATTCCTGCGATGAGTACAAAGACTGCCAATCCTTCAGTGATGAGAGTGAGGGTGAGGTGGATACCATAGAATACGACACTGATGGACGAGAAATTGAGCAGATACGAGCAGACGCCAAGCCACAGAAAAGGCAGGCCCTTAGACTAGAGCATGGAGTCATGCGCATGGAATGTGATCGTGCGTGGTTGGAATGTATGGGGGCCATAGACCTGGGGCAAGTAGGCCTGGCCCAGTCAGGAGCGACACCAATACTTAGAACCGAATCGCCATCCGAATTGCTGCCACCAGGGGAGACCACCTCTTCTAGCGAAGATGGAGGGTTTGACTCTGAATCGAAAGTTACTTCAGATAGCGACCCAGAGATCCCTAGGCCGCCCATGACCAAACGCACCAAGGGGGACTTACCCGTCCACCTGAGACACAGACGGTCATAGCAGGATAGGGCAAAGCACCCCAAAGATGCACGATCAGAAGGGCAGTGAAAGCCGCAGGACCTCCCTAATCGATTCACTAAATTCAAAAAAGGGGATAGGGTAGTGGTTCTGCTAGGTGCCAAGCGTCAAGGGCAGACAAGCGAACCGATCGAAGGACCAGCCAAGGTCAAGGAGGTAAACCTAGCCCTGGAAGGGGAGATACCCCGACCAGTGTTCATTGCCAATGACTTGACTAGTAAGGAAGAGCTGAGTCTTGTCGCTCTCTTGCGGGAGTACATAGATGTATTTGCCTGGTCCTTAGAAGAGCTACGGGGGGTAGATCCGAGTGTTGTGACTCACAACATACCCATGATGTCGGACGCAACGCCGGTCAAGCAGCGACCGTACCCCATGAATCCAAAACACGCCCATGCTGTCAAGGAGGAAATTGACAAGCTAACGAGAGCTGGATTCATTTACTAAATTGAGCACACAGACTGGGTATCACCCATAGTCATTGTGATGAAGAAGAACGGCAAAATCCGAGTGTGCGTCAATTACAAAAAGGTGAACGTTGCTACAAAGAGAGACAATTATCCTTTGCCGTACACCGAGCACATGCTTGAGAGGGTGGCAGGTAAGGAAGCCTACAGTTTTCTGGATGGCTTCTCAGGGTACAACCAGGTGCAAGTGCATCCTGCAGACAGGGACAAGACCGCCTTTGCCATTGAGTGGGGCGTCTTTGCGTACGTAGTCATGCCCTTCGGGTTGACCAATGCCCCCGCCACCTTTCAACGCCTCATGTGCGTCATCTTCAAGGACATGCTTCGCAAGGAGTTAGAGGTCTTTGTCGACGACCTGTGTGTCCATTCGACCTGGATCGAACACCTAGACAAACTCGCGCAGTCTTTGAACGGTGCCGCTTATATCGTCTCTCCCTGAACCCCTTGAAATGTCAGTTTTGGGTGAAGCACGGATGCATCTTAGGACACGTGGTGTCGAAGAACGGCATTGCCACGAACTTCTCAAAGGTCAAGGTTATCGTTGACCTTCCACCCCTAAGTAATTACAAGGGAGTTCAATGCTTCTTAGGTCACACTGGATACTATCAGCGGTTTGTACTGAACTACGCACTGATCGCTAGGCCATTGTATAAGCTGCTAATTGTCTTCGAGTGGACCAAGGCATGCCAACGGGCGTATGAAGAATTGAAAAAGGCTCTAACAATGGCACCAATTCTACGAGCCCCAGACTGGACCATTACCTTCCACGTATACATTGATGCCTCTAAGTTTGCCGTGGGGGCAGTGTTGTGCCAACCTGGTGAGCATAACCTAGATTACCCAGTGAGTTTTGCTAGCAGGCAACTCACTGAAACGGAGATGAATTATTCGACAACGGAAAGGGAGGGATTAGCCATGGTGTTCGCCGTGAAGAAGTTCCGGCATTACTTGTTGGCCACCCCTTTCACCTTCTTGATGGACCATCAAGCCCTGATCTATTTAGTGAACAAACCTTGTGCTACAGGACGTATAGCTCGATGGCTCCTCCTGCTCCTAGAGTATGATTTCTCCGTGGTGGTACGAAAGGGGAAACAGCATTACATGGCTGATCATATGTCCTGTATATCCACAGGACAAGGCATCATGGAGAGTTACCTAACGCCCACTTATTCCACCTGTCCAGCGAAGGAGACCTATTTAGGGCCGATCTGACACCATACTAGGCAGACGACATAGTCCAAGTGTTCGAGCAGGACTACCCGAGCGACCAATAGAACGGGCACGGCTTAGGCTCTTGATCCTGAAAATCCAGCCCTACCAGCTGATTGCAGGCCAACTCTATAGGCTGGGGCAAGACGGATTGCTGCGTAGGTGCGTGTGTGAGCATGAGATGCATGATGTGCTCTCAGAGGCGCACAGCGGCATTGCAGGAGGACACTTTAGCAGAGACACGACAGCACGGAAGGTGCTGCAGTTCCAGCTATGGTGGCCCACACTTTTTCGCGACGGTAAGCAATTCGTCAAGCATTGTGATGAGTGCCAACGGACAAAAGTCCCGATCTGTAAGGATCAAATGGAGTTAACCCCTGTTATTGCTCGCCAACCCTTCGAAAAATGGGGGATTGACTTCATAGGACCCATCAGCCCCGCGGCGCAATACTCACAAGCCAAGTACATCGTGGTGGCCACGGATTATCTCATGAAATGGGCAGAGGCGGGAGCCACACGAAAAAATGTTGCTAGGACGACTGCCAAGTTCTTATGGGAGCAAGTGATCTCGTGCTTCGGTTGCCCCATCGAACTGGTTAGCGACCAAGGAACACACTTCATCAACGAAGTGATAGCCCATCTCTTATCCGCCTTTCTTATCATCCATCGCAAATCCTCACCATACTACCCTCAGGCTAATGGCCAGGCGGAATCGACCAACAAAATTCTCATCAACGTCTTGACTAAAGTAGTCACAGCCTCACGAAGCGACTGGGATAACAAGCTGATGGCAGCCTTGTGGGCCTACCGCACAGCTTATAAAACGGCCGTCGGTCAAACCCCTTTTAGGCTGACCTATGGGACTGAAGCCATTCTCCCATTAGAATTCTTTGTCCCTAGCCTGAGAATAGCGTTCCAAGAACGATGGGAAGGGAAGGAAGCATGGACGCAACGCTTGGTCGAGCTGGAACGCCTATCAGAGACTCGTCTTCTAGCCACCCACGCACTTATCTGCGAGAAATCCCGACGCAAGAGCTGGTTTGACAAACATGTCAAGCAACGGGAGTTTGAGTAGGGTGACTTAGTGCTCCTCTACTCAGTTAAAGGACATAAGCAAAAGATGAAATTCAGAGGTCTCGGACCCTTTAAGGTTCGGGCAATCAGCCGAACTGGTAATGTCGAGCTTGAGACACTGGATGGTGAAGGAATAGGCTTCTTCAATGGCAGCCGTGTCAAGAAGTACTACCCTCCCACTCATCCTTTGCATGAGCCACCAATGGTGGAACCGCCTGTCAAAATACGAGTAGCCACAATTACTGAAATCTACGAGAATGAGGAGGAGGCTGTAGAACCCGCCTACCTCCGTGTCACGGTCACTGCCAAGCAAACGTGCTCCTTCAACGCCTTGATTGATGAGGGGATAGATTTCAATGTCTTAACGCACAAGCATTGGATCCAACTTGGCAAACCACTACTTCATCCCACAACTGCCAAATTAAGCCCATATGGGGCTCAATCTTACGTGCTTCTCGGCAATTGCAGACTCGTCGTTTCTATCGAGTCTGAGACTGTCCCAATGCTTTTCTACGTATTGCCGAATACCACGGACGCAGGCATGGAGTCACTGCTCGGGCGAACCTTTAAAAAGCAGCCTCACTGCAATGTTGATTATGAGTCACAGTGCATCCACCTGGCAATCGGCAACGTGCGCATTGTCACAGCTTTCAGCAAGGGCCTCGTAACACCGCCACCATCCGCAGGGCCACCGATAGAAACAGTCGTAGGCAAGACTGAGGAGGAGGGTAATGCATGTCTGTCGCCCCCAGATTCCCATAAACCGCAGGCCGCAGCAACCAAAGCAAAACCCCAACAACCTCGCTTCCAATGGGTGCCTAAACAGCCTCGAGAACCGCCTAGGACTAGACGCGCATGTCTGCATAAGACCTGCCACTCTAAATCTAGGAGACCAAGATGCAATCACCGGAAGCGCCGCGTGATTAAGCAAATATGGGTCCCTAAAATCCTCCTGCATGCGCAAGGCTACTATGAGGGGAATGCCTCGCTGTGGATCCCTAAGGCCCCTACTGCCAAGGGCACTAGTCCTACACCAACCTCAAGTCTGATCAGCCCATGTCCCCCGACGCCTCAAGACCATAGGCCGCAGTGCTCTCCAGAGCCCCCGCCATCCGACTCCTCTACGCGTCGGCCCAAGAGAGTCGCACAAACCTATCGGCCCAAACAATGGCCACCACCATAAGTGGCATCATGCGACCAAGTCAACCCGCCTCTCCGCAGCCTAACTGACTGCAGCAGCCCAACTGCTGTGACCGAATCTAACCCACCCATCTTGCCAACAACCAGGTTGCCGACTCAAAAGGACTCCGAGCCGCAACTCTATACAGTCAAAACCTCCAGTTCTAGCAAACCTCAACCACCCGTCGGCCTTACGCCCTTCTATGAACGAAAGTCATTTCTAACGCTGGCCGCCGCTGACCTTGCAGAGGACACCGGAGATGATGTGGTGGACTGCATCAAACAGCTCGATGCCACGTTTGTTGCACTGGCCCTCAGCTATGACCGCTTGGACTTGGGTCTATTAGCAGAACCCTTTGCAACAGACGTGCACAATATACCTTGCTCTTGGGAGACTTTTGAATTCGCCTTTGCACAGGCTTCTTGCTCTACCGCGCTGAGTTGCTCGCTAGCGAGGTCTCCAAAGAGCAAGCCATTAAGCAACGCCTCATCACATCATATGACCCACGGACAACGTCTGCCATCACCGACCAAGAGATCGCAAGGTTATTCCACCTTGCTGATACGGGATCACCCTTCTTGAGGCAGTGGTGCACTCTTAGGTTGCAATGGGAAGTCGACGGATGTCACATAATGACCAACGCCGAGCCATCAAAACGGCCGAGTATGATCCCACCTACGTCGCGCCTACCTTGTATAGAGTATTAACCACTCTTCGGGGTCGACCCATGGACGAGCATATCACAGGGCACCCCTATCTTGACCGCCTCTTAACAGAGGAAGAGCTCCACATCGCAAGTCGGGTCGACTCCGGTGATTTCCTCACAGATGTCCTCACGTACATCACACATGTAGGAATTCGACCCTTTGATCTGGACTGCGCTGCTCAACTGGAATATAACCCCAACTTCTACGCTTGGCTCCTACACAAATAAAGATGAACGCCTTGGCCTCGCAACCTCCAATCCTGGGACGGATTCTTCTTTTCCAAAGGGGGGAAGGGGTAGTAAGGTGGATAAACGAAATAAAATCTAAAAAGTAAACCAAAAGTGAAACGCTTAAATTTGAGATGCAAAAGTAAAAGGTGGTGATAGAAGTCTGAAAAGCAAAGTTAAGGCTATGTTCAATAAAATCTGCTATGCTTTTGTTCTTCCAGCAAATTAGTTGCCAAAAAATACTAAAAATGGAAATGGCTAAATGTGCAGGTGGCGACCATGGCAAGCCAGGACAAAGCAGGCAAGCTTCCCTTCTCGGAGGAGGAACAAGTAAAGTACGGCCTCACGGTAGAAACAAGAGCTTTCAACCAGTTAAAGTTCCGCCATGTCTTCAACCTTGAAGACGTAGCCATCGAAGAACCGGCAGTACATCAAATCATAGAGCAGTGTCACTTACAGAAGTACCTGGACGCAGTGGGCCGGAGGATAGATTACACCCTGTGTGCTAATTTCTTGCGTACCTTCAATAGAAACAAGGGCACTGTCATGGTGCATGACAAGGAAGCTACCAGACATGTGCAGATCGAGCTAACCCCCGAGTTGGTGGAAAGGGCACTAGGGCTGCCAAATAAGGTGGAAAGGAAGCCAAAAAGAGACATCTACGCCATGTTGGGGATAGATAAAGTGAAGGTTCACACCAATGACGGAATTAGCCTGGCGGACATCCCCAACCAAGAAATTCAGCTACAGGCAAAGATGGTGCATGCCCTGTTCTCAAGCCAGAGGTACAACAGCATTATGACCCGAATCAATGTACCTCTGATCGACAGCATTGCGGCGCAATCGCTGGATGAGGTGAACCTTAATGGGTTCGTGAGAAAGACAATTGAGGCCTCGGCGAAGGCCCTGGTGAACAGGAGGAAGAGCCGTGGCAGGAGAGTCCCCGTCGTCCCGATCGACCCGCAAGGCATCATCCTCTAAGGCCTCCACCATAGGGTTTGGAGGTGTCCTTACGGCAATCATCCAAGAAGCGATAGGGCAGGGACAAGCAGGAGAAGACAAAGAGGGAGGTGATGAGGAAAGTGGCGAGTCACCGTCACAGTCCCCGCCTCACACAGAAAAGCAGCAGAGGTCGTCTGATGAGACGGAAACGGATGTCGATGAAGAGGAAGAATCCCAGGCTACACCACAAAGGCATGCGGAACAACGAACCAAGGCCCTACATGGAAAAAGAGAGGAGGAGTGAAAGAAGAAAGAGAAGGAAGATCTGGAAAGGGCTCGAAGGGAGTCGGTGAAAGATGAGGAGGAAAGAAAAAGAAGGCCGAGGAGGAGTTGAGAAGGAAGGAAGAGGAAGAATTGGAGCTGGCAACCCGTCGCTCCATCGAGGAGCAGCACAGAAGAGACGAGGAAGGAGCAGAGGGTCCGCACCAACCTGAGTCACCCGGTCCCAGTGCCAGTGTGCCGGAAATCGCACCCCTGCCCCCTGCAGAAGGAAAAGGAAAGGACCCGATCAGGCCAACTTCCCCCCTCCTCATACCGTCCATGTCAGCCACTCCTATCATGACGACACCCCTTGCCACCGCCACCCAAGGGCCCACCCCAAAAGTCGACGAGAGCAATGTGGTCACTTGGCTACAATTTTTGGTGGAACGGGAGCTGGCAAGGGAGGTGGCCATGGCCACCCCAGCTTCAGGAGCCAAAAGGGCAGCCACGGCTAAACTGGAGCCAAGGCCGGAACTGAAAAGGCAAAAAATAGAAGATGTCGCCAGCACTACGACCATGCCCCACCCCCCACCTCCAGCAGGCCAATACGACGAGTATGTTAAGGAACTGCTCTCGCAGTTGCAAAGGGCCAGGGAAGAAAGGAGGATAGCCGTGGAGGAGCTGGCAGCGGAACGAGAATCACAAGCCGCCCTCCAGCTGGAGAGAACAAAGCAAATAACAGAATATCAAAGGGAAATCGTTGTACTCATGGAGGAAGCCAGCACTAAGGAGGCGGAAGAATTAAAAGCCCTGAAGGAACGTGACGCTGCCTAGGAGGGAAGGAGAAAAATCTTGATGGAGCGTCTCAACGAGGAGAGGGAAACGAATGCCCACCTTCGACGCAAAAATGATCAGTTATCTGCAATCAACCTGGAAGCGCAAAGCCAGCTTGACAAGATCAGACAGGAGGCTGCAGAGCTAGACCAGTTAAGGGCAGAACAAGTGCAAAGGATGCAGGTGAAGCTGGACCAGCTCAATGTGCAGATCGCAGATGAACGCCAGGACCAGTCCTGCCTGCACTATGAGCTCGAGGCCCAGTAGCAACAGCTCATGGCAATGACCCTCCATCAGGGGGAGAGCCTGGAAGATATGGAAAGAATGGCAAAAGAATGGGCCGATCACAATGAGTAGAGAGTACGGGACTTAGCATGCCGGCTAGCCAAGGCCGAAGAAGACAGGGTGCTGACTGAGAATCAGACAGAGGCGGCCCAACTCTCCACGATAGCCCAGCAATACACCTTCCTCAATACGCTGCTCCACTCCACCAGATCGGAAGGAGATGAAGCCAATGATCAGCTGCAAAGGAAACTAACCATTGCGCGTAGAGCTCTCACAGCAGGCCTGCACGTGCTGCTGCAGCTAGGAGGCCTGCTGCAGAGCCTAGAGGAGCAGAGAAGATGTCTTGCACAGGTAGGCCTGACGACACAGGAAATAGATGACCTCGATTTCACAGAGGCAAGAGCATAAGAAGACGAGCAAGCAGAAGGGGGTGAACCGGAGTTCGATCTGGGACCTCAAGAGGAGGAATACGTCCCACCACCCCCTCAGCCACAACAAGCAAAAGTGCAGCCCCCTGATACATCTGCCGAGAGAAGAGCAGCCCAAACCAATTGCAGGAAAGAGATGGTGGAGAAGGCAAGAAGAAAGCTGAATACTCTTATTGAATCAAGTCAAGGCAGAGCTGCCATTGGCATAGATCTTGGAACCTCATCGTCCAATGATCCATGCCCAATGCCCCAAGATCTACGGATTGCTTATTGATTCCATCAGCCTGAAGACCTTCAACTCAAAACTGAAGACCTTCAAATCAAAGACAAGGATCTTCAATCGAAGCCGCAGGTTTTCAAACCAGACAGCATTCGAGGGGTTTCTCCAGAATAAATCCCTCCAATACCATCATCCTAAGGCATTGCTTATTGCTTCAAGCGTTTCTCATACTCAAAAGACGAACGGCTACATAACCAGCGCCACAACCATGTGACAGACGTCGACGAGTATCTCTATCGAGCCTAAAGCATGCCGGCATCTCTCCTGGTCATCATCCCTAACCACCCACCTACCTCTTCCGCCTAACAGCCGACCTAACCGTGGGTCCGCAAACAAAGGAGCGGAAAATGGAAAGAAGAGAAAATAGCGAAAAGGCACAGGATAAAAGCAGAAAAAGATAAAAACAGAAAAATGCGCCTTGACCGGCAACCAATCCCTGAAAAACTCAAATGATCGGACACGACCCGCAGGAAGCTTCGGTGTCGGGCCAAGGCAACGAAAGAGGAAAAAGGTGCACCATTAAAATGAGGAAGCACCCTCGAATCTGTGTAAAAGAGTGCCAGGCTCGCTCCTGTGCAAAGTGTAGGCATTAGTTGGGAACAGTATAAATTAGAATGGTGGGAAATGGGAAAAAGGGCCTAGGCTACGGCCGGCCATGTAAAAGAGGAATGACCGCCCAAAAAGGATTTAGGGCTTTGTATATAAAGTTGAAAAAAGAGAATTGGAAGCTCATTCTTTGGTGTGTGGCAAAAAGAGTCTTCTTCTTCCTCTCTTCTTCTCTCCTCCTTGCTTGTGCGTGCTCTTGAGAGAGGGAGTGTGAGAGTGTGAGGGAGTGAGTGTGTGTGAGAGTGAGGGATCAAGAGGGTGAAGCTCTTCACCATCTCCTCTCCTCTTCTTGTCTTCTCTTCTCTCTTTTTCTCTTGCGCACGCGGCTATGGAGGATGGAGCTTGGAGATGGAGGAGGCTTGAGGATGCTTGAGCTAGCATCACGAATCGTGGAGCTACCGGAGTGCAAGAGAGAGGAGGGTACTCGATCGGGTATCAAGGTAAGCTCACAACACTCCTAGGATCGACAGCGCGTCGGCTAGGTGAGAGATAGCCATTAGAGCTCGCTTGGAACGCTTGAAACAATAAGCGGTCCGTGGGTCTTGGCAGTTGAGTGAAAGCTCCCACACACCAGTTCTTCATAATCCAGACCCCAGCAACCTACCAAGGTAAAACCTTTAAGATTTTGATTAATTGTGGAAGCACCCATTCATTTATCACACCGAAATGTACAAAGAGGCTAGGAATAAACATTGAGCCTACATCTAAGATGTTAGTGGAATTGGAAACTGGGAAAGAGGCAATTTCTTCTCAACAAATTAGAAGAGTGGAATTTAACTTAGGAGGAGGCAATCTCTCTAATGTGGGGTTTAGAGTCATGAATTTAGCAGCTTATGAGTGCTTACTAGGAATGGATTGGCTAATTCCCAATGATGCTCATATTCATTACAAAAAAATGTCAAATCACATTCCTAGATCAAAAAGGAGAGTTAGTAACCACTCAAGGCAAAGCTAGAAAACCTAGAATCCAAGTAGCAAAAGCTTCTCGGATCATGAAGGGACTAAGAAAAGGACTACCTATATATCTAATTAAACTTAATAAGATTAAGCAAGGAAAGGAAGATGACTAAGAACCATCTTGGCTAAAGGAATATGTAGATGTGTTCTCTAAAGAGCTGTCAGAACTTTGCCCATCAAGAGAAGTTGAAGCTAACACCAAGAGCTACACTAGTAGGCCAAATGACTCTATTTTATGTCCATTCCAAAAGCCATTGAGTTGAAAGAGTAACTCAAGCACCTTTTGGACCAAGGATATATCAAACTGAGTAATTCACTATGGGGATCCTCGGTGTTGTTCCAAAAGAAGAAGGATGGAACCCTCCATCTTTGCATCGACTACCATGGGCTAAACTACGTGACTATCAAGAACAAATATCCAATTCCAAGGATAGACAAATTACTTGTTTATATTAAGGTGCAAAGATCTCCTCAAAGATTGATCTATGATCGAGCTATTATGAGATAAGGATCAAAGAAGAAGACATTCTAAAAATTGCATTTAATACAAGGTATGGCCATTACAAATGCATTGTGATGTTATTTGGATTAACCAATGCACTCGCAACCTTTCTAATGCAAGACAGCTTTCGACCCTATCTTGATGACTTTGTTCTTGTCTTCTTCAATGACATCATGACCTACTCAAAGAGGGATGAAGATCATGAGCCGTAACTTTGAGTTGTCCTTGAAAAAATGAGGACACACAAGCTTTATGCCAAGAAGAAGAAATGTACCTTCTTTAAAAGGAAAATTAAGTACCTTGGATTTATAGTCTCTAACAATGGGATTGCAGTAGAGCCTGCCAAGGTTAAAGATGTACAAGAATGGACACCCCCAATGACAATTAAGGAAGTCCAAGGTTTTCTCAGCTTGACAAGATGGTACGAGATTCTCATCAAGGATTATGCCTTGATTTCCAAACCCTTGATCGATTTACTCAAGAAGCAAACTGCCATTGTATGGACTCCCACTGAACAATCTAGCTTTGAGAAGCTTAAACAAAGTGATCATAGATCCTATTCTAAAACTACTCAACTTGAACCAAGAATTTGAAGTTGTCACACTCAAGCTCTCTTGCATTAGATTGTGTATTCATGCAAGAAGGCCATCTAATAGCCTACTCTTCTAAGAAATTGAAGATTCATGATAAGAACTATGCTACCCACAACCTAGAGCTACTCGCTATAATTCTTGGGCTATAAACAAAGTGGCAACATGGGTTATCACCTTTGGGACCTAAAAGATAGAAAGATTGTCCATAGTAATGATGTGATCTTCAATGAGAAAAATATGCATAAGCAATCTCTTAAGGAAGTGGAAACAAGAAAGATTACTTTCCACAATGTAGTAACACCTATTATTTTTCTGCATAGGGCAACTACTAGTGCCCCAAGTGTGCAAACAGGGGATACAAGTAATGCTTTAGCTAGTGAGCAAGAAGTAGAGAGACTTATTGAGCAGCATGTTGAGAGCCCTATGGTGCCTCATGAACAAATAGTGAAGACTAAAATTCCCACTCCAAGTCAGCCCATTATGCTATGGAAATCTACTCATATCTCTCATACCCCTAAGAGATTTCACCCTAGGGTTGACTATATGATATTGGTGACAAATTGCAAGGAGCCTTCTTGTTATAAAGAGGTCATGATTCGTGATGATAAGCTTAAGTAGGAGCTAGCTATGCAATCTGAAAAATATTCCATTATGGAGAATCAAACTTGGGAGTTGGTTCCATGCCCAAGGGTAAAAATACTTTGCCATCTAAGTGAATCTATGAATTGAAGGTTACATGTGATGCTAAATCAAAGTACAAGGCAAAGGTTAGTAGCCAAAGATTTTAAGAAAAACAAAAAAAGGTATGGACTCCGATGAGATCTTTCCACCTATGGTGAAATTGACTACTCTTTGTACTATGCTTGCCTTGGTGGCTAAGGATGATATGAACCTTATACAATTGGATGTCAAGACAACGTTTATGTATGGTGATCTTTATGATGAGATCCACATGCAGCAACTAGAGGGTTTTGTGGAATATCACAAGAAAAGCTTGTCTAGAAGCTGAAAAGGACTCTCTATAAATTAAAGGAGGCCCCATGGGAATGGTACAATAAGTTTAATGTCTTTATGTAGTCTCATTGCTATTAGAGAAATGAGACATACCACTGATGATACACGAGAAAGGTTAAAGATGGTAGCTTGATGGTGTTAATCCTTTATGTGAATGGCACATTGATAGATAGGAAAAACAAGTATAAGATTGATGCTTTTAAAAAAAAGATTAATGAAAACCTCTGAAATGAAGAATTTGGGACATCCAAATTACATTCTTGGCATGCGTATAATCAAGGATGTAAAAAAAGATATTACTTTATCTATCCCAAAAGGATTATATCAGAAAATTATGGAGGGGGGAAGGTAATTAGTACTCCATTGCCTCCATATGTGAAACTTATTGCTAATTATTTTTCCAAATCTAATGCAAAGAATACTAAAATGGTCAAGATCCCATATTCATCATGTGTGGACAATCTCATGTATACTATGATTTCCACTCACTTGGATATTGTATTTGCAATGGGAGTAGTGAGTTGGTACGTGTCAAATCCTAGCGAGAAGCATTGGGAAGCAATGAAAGGCATCTTGAGGTACTTTAGTAGTCCAAGATTAGCAGTGGTATACTTGGATATATAGGTGCAAACTATGCAATGAATATTGACAATATAAAGTCACCCACATGAGATATTTTGACATTGTATAGCAATGCAATCTCATTAATGTCTCACTTGCAAAAATGTGTGGCATTATCTATCATTGAAAGGTAAGTATATTGTATCCCCGCAATGGTGTGCAAAGAAGCCATATGGCTTACTCGTCTAGTGGGAGACTTAGGCCTTCGTAAAGACATGCCATTCTTGCACCATGATAGTCAAAGTGCCATCATGTTAGCAAAGAATCATGTGTTTCATGCAAAAACCAAGCACATAGAAATGAGATATCACTTCATTTGTCAAATGCTTGAGGATAAGCCAATTGGGCTTATCAAAGTACATACTGATGATAACCCTGCAAACTTTCTCACCAAAAGTCTACCCTCCGAAAAGTGTGCACATTGTAAGGAGTTGATGGGCATTGGGTGAGGGTAATTCACATGTATTATACCTCACACATATTCTCATTCTTCTCTTACTTAAAGACACATTGGCAATTAAGTGGGAGATTGTTAAGGTAAAGGCCAATGTGGCCGGTCGCCCATCTTACTCACTAACCTTAACTATATATGTACACACTCATTCTTTGTTCTTTGAGTAATAATATAATAAGGTTCTACTCACAAGAGAGGTATTAGAGGCACCATGAACATTCTCTCTCTCTCTCTCTCTCTCTCTCTCTCTCTCTCTCTCTCTCTCTCTCTCTCCTTGCAGCTCCAACACAATCTTTCTTCCACAACATGAAACAAAAGTGTCGAGTGAGATCCTTCAAGAAAACATTGATCCAAGGCAACCATGGCACGAAGCAAGTGAGCATGGGGAGCATAATAATCTATACCACTTTAAGACGCACATGAAATGGCCAAGCTTGAGATTTTCAATAAACAAACTTGGCTTCCAATTTCTGTGACATCCATTTCGATAAGAGTCTTAGATGCTATCAACACCCGAGGGATAACCAAATGTCTTACAATGTCTCCCTATTGAACAAGCACACCTTGCTACCCTAAATAGACCAAATTCAAACCATTGTAAGCAATAAGAAAATATTTGGCAGCATTGATATAGAGCCCCGACACATGCCCAAAGAATTTTCAAACATCTAAAGCTTTGTGAAGATTACAAGCATCTGCTTTCAAAACCAAGTAATTGTCATCCGTTATTGTTGCCTGATCAACAAAATGTTGCTATGAAGGTAGAGATAAACCAACTAGCTACCCCATACCAACCAAACATGATAGCTTAGAAAGAATGGGTTGAGTAGCAAGTGCAAAAAAGAGTGGACTCAAAGGACGACTCTATCAAATCGAACACACAAGGAAAAAGGGCATAGTAACTCCACCATTTAACATAACCTAAAAAGTAGCACCCTATATTGATGGTGTAGATCAACCTGGACATACAAGGTCCAAAGCCCATGACTTGCATGAGATCTACCAAAAAAGACCATTCCAAGAAGTCAAAAGAATTTCCATATCCAATTGCACCAAAACAACCTCCTATTACGTCTATGACACACACATTTATGCATTCAAAATATTACGAAGAATATTTTTTCCCTTAATAAACCCATGTTGATGCGGATGAACAATATCAAGTGTCTATGGAGACGATTTGCCATATCCAATTGCACCAAAACAACCTCCTATTACGTGTGGCACATTTATGCATTCAAAATATTACGAAGAATATTTTTGCCCTTAATAAACCCATGTTGATGCCGGATTTGATGCCGGATGAACAATATCAAGTGTTTATGGAGACGATTTGCCAGCACTTTCACAAAAATCTTATACATAATAGCCCATCAATGAAATCAATATCCACTACATAAGTTTGGAAGGGAACTTTAGGAATCAACTTGATCACCCCCTCTTTCCTTGATAAAGGCATGCTACCCAAGGGCCAAACCTGCTAGCACATGGCAACCAAAGGTTTTCCCCAAAAACCCAAGAACATGTGATTTTACACTACCATGTCAATAAAGCCCACTTGAGAAATAATAAAACCTCAAACACATCTAGCCATTGGGCAAGTAATGAAGAGTCATCCACATGGGGGGTGACATCTACCACACAAGAGCTTGTGGTGTTGCAGCATATGATCGGTGGCAAGACCCCCTAAAAGAAGCCTCCAAATAGACATTCTCATGGTAGGAAAGTCAAGATTACCACGTTAGAAGCAATTGATCACGCTACAGATTTACCATCATTGGAAGATCAAACACAAGTTGCTTTCTCAACCACCTTCCTGTACTGATCCTGATTGGTTGATCGTTCCCAAAACAACCATCTCACTTGGAGAAAGGCCCTAGGCATGAGTCTGCTAATGCAAGCCTCTCCCTCCTCTTTTTCACAAATTTACAAGAGTAACATGACCACTAATAAGTATTAATTACAAAGAATTCTCTCTCTCTCTCTCTCTCTCTCTCTCTCTCTCTCTCCAGACGTCCTAGGCCTCGATACAGACACCGACGACACTTCATAGGCAGATACAAGGGATTATTGCTCAAGCTAGAGCTAGGCCCTCCATATCCACATGAGATTGTACCATTTTGGAGCTCATTGTTGCTAGATATAGCTCTATGTTTTACACATGGCCATAGTTAGTTTCCTTTCTTTTTCTGCTTGTGCTACATATTTTACCTAGACAGTTGTACCATCATACACATGATTGTAACTCATGGTCTCATAGGTCATTTTGGCCTTTTCTAGATATTAATATTTAGTGTAAACTAATGTATGGAAATATTTACATCAAACATTCGGGCCAACCAAGCTGAATAGCAGCAACTCAGATGAAGCCAAAAGGCTATCAGAACAACATAGTACAGTACCACCCACACACACACACACACTCTCTCTCTCTCTCTCTCTCTCTCTCTCTCTCTCTCAAAACCAAAAAACAAACAATTTAAAATTGATTAGATCTTCTTAGGCACCAAAAGGCTTTGTGACGCTGTGAAATAAAAAAGATGGCAAAGGAAACATGATATTAATGAGTCGCAAGGCTTCAGGGTAAATCATGAAATTACAATTCCTAGTGCCTGTTTATCGTTCATATGATGTATATCCAGCTTGGGACATTGCGACACTTTGCTTAACCCCTTCATTTATTTTAGTCCCACAAAAGCACAATAACCATATGGATATATACTGAAAGTTTGCAAATTACATTGAACTATCCCCACAAAAGCATAATAACCATATACACTGAAAATTTGAGTCTATATTGACAAAACTGAATTGGGTATTATTTGGATTATTGGGCATGTACAACCATCTGAAACCTGTGAACCAGAATTACAGCACTTTTATTAAGTGCACCAGCAAATAAAACATGGGTACCATTGTGTATAGACAGTTTATTTTACACCCAGTCTATCAATTCTCATGTTTGCAGAAAAAACTCCAGTTAACTAGTATTCTCGTGAGGTTAATCAATAGCCGAAAGGCCCTCATCTGCCCTAACTATTTGTCAGTGAATTCACGATGAAGAAATGGTCTTAATGGTCTGCAGTGAGATGTACATGGAGAATTGTAGTTTCTTGATAATTGTGAGTTTGAGGTGGCATCAATGGATGTCGTGTACACTTGACATTTGCCTAAGCACCTGCATCTGCTGTTCTTATATTAGCAAAAAGGCGTTTTCGGATCTGCAAAAAGAGAAAAACAAGCAGTTATACAGCAAAATGAGGATCTGGTGCACAAAGGAGGAACCCATTTGAATGGTGCCCCTTGGAAAACTTAATTTTTTTGCTGTTAGTGCCATCTCATGCTTTTGAGATAATATGCATTTCAGAAATACTTCTGCTAACATAACTTCTGTCTAAGTCTTTATCTGATTGTTAAAAAAACTCAACAGTATTCATAATGAGTTGCTATGTTCATTAGAATCAGATTAACACCATTCTGAGCACCTGAAAGCTACAAATGCATCCCACCTCTGGCAGATTGTGCTTGAAGGTAATTTCAAGCCTTGAATCTAGAGTATTGTTACAAACAATGCGTCCATTTCTTGAAGCAAGAATAACACCACCGGCACTGCAGGCCCGAAGGAAAAGGTCAGATTTCTTCCTTCTTCACAGCCTTCAAAGACGGCTATTAAAAAAGAACCAAGCATAAGCCTTGCATATAGCCTGAAATGAATGTAGTTAATCAAACTTAAATGGTTCATCTACTGTAGTGTTGAAAAAAACTGTCAGCTTTAATGAGACATTAGTTACTAGCACCACCCCCCTCTACATACTTGTGCATGCCAGGCACACGAGCAAAAGACTGGTTTGGCTCAAATAAGAGTCAAGACAACTGAGATGCATGCACATATTCTCAGGTAAAATTTTTTTTCAAGCAAGGAGAGAACCATTTGGGGCCAGACTCCATGCTTTCTTCTGCAGGTGGAGGAAGATACGTGTGCTCATCAATGATCACTTCAGGTGGATGTGCCTTCATTTTAGCAGCATACTGATCTCTTGCTACCTGCAACACTGATTTTACAAGTCGCAGGTCTAGTTGTCTGCACCTTAGTAACAACGCAGACTCTTGCAATTTCAGCGCTCCCTGCAAAAACAACATTTCTGCACTCAATTGTGATGTAGCTTGATGTATGAAAACTAGAAACTTCACAAATGCCTGGATAGAGGCTAGCTTGCTTATCTAAAGAGCAAACAAAAGAGTCTTTGCACCATTTGACTTTGGTTTTCTTAAGCTGAACAAGAATATTCTTGAACACAAAAAAGCACCATCTTTTTAGTGTGAGGTTACAGCATGTAAGCTTATCATAGTCCAATACTCAAAAGAGATGAAGATAACTCAGGGTGAGATCCTTTGATCTAACAACTCAGTGGCCTACACAGCCATCTCACACAGCACGTGCAATCCTATGGTCTAACAACTCAGTAACCTAGCAAGGCCACCTCACACAGCACTATCAGAGTGTGCACCTATTGGCTGGGCTCTGCATGTTGTATCTATTTGGGTTACCACCAGAGTACCAAAACAATGCTGAGAAACGAGGTCAGCTCATTGAAAGACATCTACAAGTTCACTGAGATCTATGACAATACTTCGGCTAAAAACGAGGAGGAAAACTTTTGGTAACCAGCAAGCCTCTTTCAAAGAGGATTTCAAGGAGAACCATTGCTTCCATTGCCACCAAACAGGACATTTGAGAGGCAACAGCAAATGTCCAAGGAAGAGATAGGAGAAGACCTTAGTACCAAAAACAATGATGGTCAATGTTTAACTCTAGCCTATAATCACATCTATGCGTCCCACCCCAAAGCAGCCAAGGTGAAGTGGTACTGAATCTCAATGTGCTTCGTCCGGGCATGAAAAACAGGGTTCCTTGCCAAGGCAATGCAACTTTCATTGTCACATCGCAGCAATGTAGGACGAGTCTGGGGGCACCCAAGCTCCTCCAACAATCTCCGAAGCCACACAACCTCGCATGTGGTGGAAGACGCGGCCCGATACTCCGCCTCAGTAGACGAAAGGGCTACAGTGGGCTGCTTCTTGCTACTCCATGAAATAACACCTGCACCCAAAGTAAAGCAGTAACCTGTAGTAGACCGCCTGTGGTCCACGTCACCAGCCCAATCCGAGTCGCTCCAACCTGCAAGTACAAGATCTGACCCATCTGTCCCTGCGGGGTAATGAATCCCTAAATCAGACGTCCCCCTTAGATACCGAAGTATCCTCTGAGCAGCCTGCCAATGCACCGTCTTAGGTTCACTCATGAACCCTGCCAAGAGCCCAACAGCAAAACATAGATCAACCCTCGTGTTGAGAAGCCAAATCAAAGACCCAATCAACTGTCGATAGCGGGACGCATCCGCCAAAGGAGAAGCGGAATGGGAAGTGGCCTTCCAGTTCGGATCCATAGGAGTAGAGAGGGCCCGACAATCTTCCATCTCAAAAGATAACAAGAGCTCCTGTACATATCTCTGTTGGGAGAGAAAGATCCCCCTCTGAGACTGATAAATCTCATGGCCTAAAAAGAAATGGAGGAGACCCAAATCCGTCATCTCGAACGTCCGATGTAAAGCTGACTTTGTCTCCTGGACCTGCTGTGCAGCATCACCTGTGACAATCAAATCATCAACATATAAGACAAACAGCACACAACCATCCTCGGAAGTGTGGACATACAGCTGCGGATCGGCCTTGGACCGCCGATATCCCAACTGAGACTGGAGGAACGAATCAATCTTCTCGTTCCAAGCGCGCGGGGCCTGCTTGAGGCCATACAAGGCCTTCTTCAACCTGTAGACTTTCCCATCTGAAGAACCAAAGCCAAGAGGCTGCTCAACATAGATCTCCTCCTTCAAATCACCATTCAGGAAGGCCGACTTCACATCCAACTGATAAACAGGCCATCTCCTATGGCCAGCCAAAGCAAGAACAGCTCTAATGGTTGCCATGCGAGCTGTGGGGGCAAAAGTGTCATGACAGTCAATCCCTGGGCGCTGGGCAAAACCTTTAGCAACAAAGCGAGCCTTGTGCTTATCCAAAGTACCATCACTGAGATATTTGGTCTTGAAGACCCACTTGACTCCAATCACCTTCTTCTTCGGGGAGCGTGGCACGAGTGACCAAGTGCCATTCCTCTCAATAGTCTCCAACTCAGCTTCCATAGCTTTCTTCCATGGGGCGGACTGTCAAGCCTCCTTCACGGAGGTGGGCTCTCGATCCTGCATAACATGGGACATCAAACAATAGTTGGAGCAAACAAGCTCCGAAGAATGCGCCTGGTGCCTCCGTGACCGCCGCGGACCATCCTGCGGTCCCCACTCCTCAGGAACCCCCTCGATCCCTGAATCACGGAGTGTGTCACGGGCCCAGCGAGGAGGAGGCCGAACCTCCCCTCGTCGTTCTCCATCAGCAGAAGACTCTGGAATATCCACCGGTGGTAACTCCTCAGAGGGGTCCGGTGGAACAGTAGACTCTGTGTCAGAAACAGAATCATAATCAAAAGGCACGGGCTCCAGTGGAACTGTAGAAGGAGCCCAACTCTCCCCTGGATCTCCAAGAACGGGATGCTCCGCACCCGTTGAAGTAGCCGGTACCTCCACAAACCGCACATCACGGCTAGTGTATACATCCCGCTTGACGGGGTCATACAGTCGGTAGCCTTGGGACTGGGAGCTGTAGCCAACAAATACCTGTTTTCGAGAAGCCGCTACAAATTTATCACGGTGAGCCTTGGGAATGTGAACATAGGCATCACACCCAAAGACCCGAAAGTAAGAAACATCTGGCTTTGTCCCAAAATAAGCCTCAAATGGAGTCATCCCTTCCACAGCCGAAGTAGGGGATCGATTAAGGATGTGGACTGCAGTAGCCACAGCCTCGGCCCACAGAACCTGAGGGGTCTGTCGGTGCTCCATCATGGTGCGCGCCATCTCGATCACACTGCGGTTCTTCCGTTCAAGAATACCATTTTCTTGTGGAGTATTGGTATTGACAAACTCCTGGTGAATTCCTCTATCTGCACAAAACCGAGCAAACTCATTAGACACAAATTCACCTCCCTTGTCGGATCACAAGGTCTTCAACTTCCGGCCTGATCGGTTCTCCTCAAAGAGAAGCCAATCCTTGAAGTGCGAGAAAGCTTCTGACTTTAATGCCAAAAAATAGGCCCATGTCATCCTGCTGTAGTCATCCATGATCAGCATGAAGTACGAGCTCCCACGCAGGGACTCATTCCTCATAGGGCCACATAGATCCGTAGATACTAGCTCCATCGGTGAAGTAGACCGCCGCGAAGCTGTGTGGGGAATGGCATCCCTATGCTGCTTCCCCCGTATGCAGGAGACACATGGCTGCTGGCTCACCACTATATCCGGCAACCCTCGAACAAGCTGTCCACGTGACGCCCTCTGAAGATAGTCATAGTTCAGGTGACCAAACCTAGCATGCCATAACTCTGACTGTGACTGTGAGGTAAGAAAAAGAGTAGAGAGGGCGGTGGAAGACTTCAGTTTGTAAATGCCGTTCTCCTCATATCCAGATGATAGAACCTTCCTCGATTCACGATCAAGGACTCGCACTGTAGATGGGTACCACCTCGTCCATCCGGAATAAGCTGCATCTTACCCCGACCTGCAACAGAAACTGAAGAGCTGTCGCCAATAAGAATCTGCCCACGCGAGGGTCGCAACTGGGCAACACCATCTGATGAAGGAGTCATGTGCCGTGAGGCACCACTATCAACAATCCACTCTCGAGCCTGGGGGGCCGTCATCGCAGCATCAGAAGCATTCGGTGAAGCGTCCTCAATGACAGCTAGATGAAGAAATGCAGCTGATGAGGGTGCAGCCACTGCTCCAGAATCCTTGGTTTCCTTCTTCTTGGTGTCCTTCGTGTCTTTGTCAGGGCAATCCTTCTTCCAATGGCCAGTCTTGCCACAAATATGGCATGTGGAGTCTTTGTCCTTGTCCTTCTCCTTGTCCTTCTTGGACTTGTTATCCCCCTTCTTCTTCTTTTGGTCCTTCCCCTTCTTCTGAGAGGCTTGACCTGTCAGTGCCTCCGTCTTGGAAGCATTATGTCCCTTTAACTGTTCCTCTTGGTCCAAGACCATAGGAACCAACTCTTCCCAACGAAGAGTAGACTCTCGCCCAGAAGCAATGAGGGCAGAGTAAAATGTACCGAATCGTGGCGGCAACTGGGACAGTAGTGTGATCGCCATGTCTTTGGAGGAAATCGGCTTCCCCGCATTCTGAACCTGCATCTGTAGCTGCCTTAGCTTGTTAATGTGTTCCCTTAGCGAAGAAGACTTATTTACGGACAAAGTCCGCATCTGTACCTCCAAAGAAACCCTCTTCATTAGGGTCATCCGATTGTACATTTGATCAAGCTCCAGCCATATCTCACGAGCCACCGTCAAGTGCTCGATGTGAGCGATCACGGCTGTGGTGCATGAGAGAAAGAGAAAGGATCGAATCCTGGCATTCAGTTTGTCCCAATGAGACTGGGCCTTGGCCAACTCCGCACGAGCTTCGGAAGAGAGTTTGGACTCATCTCTTACCGAGGGCCGGTCAATCTCCTCCTGTACCAACTCCGCCAAATCATAGGACTCAAGAATGGCCAACATCATGACGCGCCAAATGCGGTAGTTGTCGCCGTCGAGCTTCTAATCTGTAGGAAGAGCCGGTAAGACAGGCACCTTCCGGTCCATAATCGCCTGGAACTCCAAGTCAATCTCTGTAGACATCTTCACCTGCAATGCCTTCACAAACGCAAAAGCAGCCCCCTCTGACTGGGAAAACTCAGCCTGCTAAGGCTCTTCCGCGTCCTGAACCTTCTTCACCCGCCGGAGGCGATGAAAAAGCAAAACCTGCACTTATAGGCTGAAAACTCAAACTTCCTCCGCGTCAAACAGCAGTAAACAGCAGCAAATCCACCACCTGTACTCCTTTCCTGTGCGCCCACACTCGTTTCAGCCTTGTTCCAAGGCACAGCCCTCCTGTCTGCCCTTAAACGCAAAAAACGCAAATTTGTGTCGCGATGGAAACTCCTCTTCAGGTTGATTCTGCGCTCAGTCAGCCCTCAAACACTGCTCTGATACCATGTCAGAGTGCAGCGGTGCGGAAGCGTAGGACTGAGAGAGAGAGAACGCAGAGAGAGAAGGGAGAGAAAGAGACAGTGGACGATGAAGATCTGCTGTATAAAGAATGCTGAATACAAAGATATACACGGGCGCAGTGCACTGGACTGCGTGTCTCCACCTCGACGATGCGACCTGCTGTCCACCTCGAAGTCTGCTGCAGTCTGCACTGTCTGCTGTCTGAAATCTGTGAACAGAGACAGAAACTGCGCGTCACCGGTCTGTAATCTGCGTCAGAGAAGAGTGTACAGACTGCTGAAAGTGTCGACTATAAATAGTCGAAATCTGCCACGAAATGGGGCGCCAGAAATAGGGCGCAGCCTGGAAATAAGTCGGCTGCATTAAATGCAGCCGACTGGGCTGCAGACAGTCGGACTGCCACGTGGCAGTCCGACTGCACAGTCGGACTGTGCAGCTGCCCTGCTGGTCCGACTGTGCAGGCTATGATCTCTAACAAAAGGCACAACCACCAAAGTAGCACTCCACATGTCATGAAAAGTAAACAAACTAGTAGTGTAGGAAATGATAGTTAAATCATAAAAACACCTCAACTAAAAGGAAAGGAAGATGGATGCCAAGAGAAGAAGAATGCCCAAGACCGTTTGCCGTGTGTTTTGAGCATTAATCCTCAACCATCCAGTAAACCCTAATGGCTTCCTCTCAGTAAGCTGGCACCCCAGGCGGCAATTGGAAGCCATAGAAAAGGTGAAGGAATGGGTGAGGGAGGCTCAACAGCACCTCAAGGATGTCGAACCCATCACGGAGGATGAGATTGAGGACCTCTCCAACATGAGTGCGCCGTTATCGCTACCCCAACCTAAGTCTGCCGAGGCTGCTACGCCACAAGCAGTGCCGACAAGGCCAAGCCTAGACGCAATAGACCCACAAGACAGCCGTGGCCATTGGCCCGGACAGGCTGAACAAAGGGAAGGACGAGTGTTTAGCAATCTCCTAACCACACTAGTGACCACCCCTGTAACGGTTGGACTGGGAGAGCTGCTCTAAATACACTTTCGGAGCATTACAAATCATTGGGCAACTCAACGATAATTGTGGATGAGACACAACCAAGTTCCAAATGGATACTCCTCGAGATAGGTGCATCTCATATATATGGTGAGAATAAGTTGTTTAAGTTTAAAACCTCTACAACGTATATAGAAGACCAAGGCATTCTGACAGTTAGTGATACTCTTTCTGAAGACCAACATGTAAATCTGCTAGCCCTTATTCTCCCAAAAATACCAAACATCAACACAAAAAAGATTACCCTTATCTTCACTTAAGATACATAGCAATAGGCATTATCCCCCTCTTCCGTCGAGGTTTAAATGCCTCTTGTATGGCTGCTGTCTTGGATACTAGACACCTCCAACTTCATGACATGATTGTAGGTGCTGCAGTATCTCCCCTTTCCAATGGACCTATTTTCTCTAAATTACGCCCTAACTATGTAATAGCTATGGATGGCCCCTATTTAGAAGAATTGTTAATGCTTCATGTCCAAACTATGGGCTTACAAATGAAGGCCTCCTCCACCCACTTAGCTATACAATACAAAATGGTATTTAGACGTATGTCTCTAGCAATACCAAGAGTGGTAGAAGGAGTAAATTCCCCTAAAGACAAAGGCCAGACCATCATCATGAAATCGGATGAAAGCACTCAACGCTTTCTTCTTGGCTATGTCAACTGGTCTGATATAGAGCTTCCATATGAATGGTAGATGGATATATCTTCCTTGAAAAAGAAAGAATTCCTGCCTCCTAAGGTTATCAAAGGCAAAACCCTATTTCTACCTCAACATCAAGCTTCTGAACCTCCTGTTGCTGATCCAATCATCCCACGACTCTCTTTTACAGCCACAGCTGAAGGTTACTCCTTCTCAGAAAGCTAATGTCCTCAAGTTCCATACACAACCCTGTTCTCATGATCAAATTGTCCATGGTGTATGTCAACATTGTAAAAAATTAATAGAAAATGCTTCTTCCTCTTCTTTAGTTCTCAATGTTGTCCAAGAATTCGGATATGAAAATAACCAATAAAAAGCTACTCCCTACTTATGACCCCAAGAAGCTGCCTCTTGGACTACTAAATTACAAGCTGCAAACTGGACATACTTGGCTCTTACTAGCTTGATTTGAAAAAATGGATTCCCTACAACAACTTTCTAATCAAATCCTTAACTTATGTTAACAATTGGTAAAATTTTCCAGATCCAATCCTCCTCTAATATTGCCCATGAGCATTGTAACCGGATCTATGACTCACATAAAGCGGTAGTTCCTTCAATTAATACCTCATATTTTCACTCACACACACAAACAGAGACCTCACTCCCTCGCTCAACACCGAATTGGCCCCAAAGACCGGCGCCCCTCTCAGTATATCTTTATTAATTAAAAGATGGAAAGTTACAAAAACGAAATGTTCCAAAATACATAGCTGCATACGGACAATACAGCGTGACCAGAACAACATCCCTTTTAGGAAAGCATTTTTTGTAACCATAACTCAATAATTCATGTGCAAAATTGCAGTCTGCAGAACTCTGTATTTACTGTTTTTACTATCCAATATATCCAGAACAACATCCCTTTTAGGAAAGCATTTTCTGTGACCATAACTCAATGATTCATGTGCAGAATTGCAGTCCGCAACAAACAGCACTAAATCACAACTGAAAAACCCTATTCCTATGTGGCATGGTCATCGCTTCCTTTAGTTCCTGCATTGGAGAAGCCAACACCTGCTCCTAAACCTGGACAGTGAGGCTCTTGCCTCAACAGAAGTGCAAAGAAAACATAAACATGTACCTTCAATGGAATCAGCCCATCATGCAGAGCATTTCCTCTGAGAATAGAGAGAGAGTTGACCAGAGGGAGCAAGCTCTACCTCCGTACCTAAGTCAAACATGAAGAAGTACTCTCCATAGCTGATGTACTTGCAACAGTATGCCCTCAGCTCCTCAAAACTTCATTCTCAAATCTATCCCTCATCCCTATTACGTTTTTTTTTAATGATCTCTCTCTCTTTTGGGAATGTGTGCCACATGGCATACATATAACAATTTTCTCGTTTAAACCTTCCGGTCTAAAATTCTCCATGATCAGTGCAAAATTTGACCTCAGCACAAACCAAAGAATTAATCATCGTGCAAAAACGAAGATAATGATACAAACAGATTCTGGGGTTCAAAAATAGTAACTCCCTAAATTTTAGGGATGGTAACCCTTGCATTCCTCAAGTTGTTCTGAGCAACTTTTATCATTGCAGCCGCATCAAAAAGTGTAATGTCGCTCAGTTACGATGACTTTTATTCCGTGAGCATTCTCACATGTGCATCTTCTGTGTTGGCCAGGCTCATTGTTCTGCACCATCTCCAATGGCTAAGCACACAGTCCCAAACCACTAGCATTCTATTCTTCAGTACCCATTCAATATGGAACCGGTCCTAAGGCTCAAACAAACCATTTGTCCAATTTGTCCCAATGGCTACCTCTTCTGGTCATGCAAAGATCCCGGCTTAATCCAAGAGAACTCTGGGGATAAAAAGCAACAGCAACTAAAGAAAAGAAAAATAAAATATTTATATAAGTAAATAAGGAAAGCAACTGCAAAAAGTATCACCACCTGGTGACATACCCCCCTCTTAAAAGAAGTAAGCAACCTCGATTGCATGCCACACGTGCTAACGGATAACACAGGACGATAACAAGATTCTCCATGTTATTAGTGCCATCGCATGTATCACTTGCTAACAAATGACACGGAGCGATGGTAGGAGTTTTCCCACAACCATTTGTGTCATTGCAAGTTTAAGTCTCACATAGGTGGAGGTTCACATCCTGTATCCGACTATGATTACTAAGGGTCTTTCTAATATACATGTTTCTGGATGCAACACTGGGCGATAGCACGTATCTCCGAACTATTAGTGTCACAACATGTATAATCATTCAACTGAAGTGTAACAAATACAACTTCAAAGCACTGAGATTTCATTCAATGATACACATATTAATGCTAAGTGTAAGCCATACATTGTGCACTATTCAATGAGATGCAGTATTCAATTGTACAATAGAGAATGTATATTGCTTTAACAAGCATTCTAAGTCATTGTAGATTCCAATAAGAAAGGTTCTCGGTAAAGTTGCAATAACTGAGACGAATCTGCCAATTCAACCTCTTCCATCCATTTGGCATCCATTGGTGAATAGTTCTTGAACTTCACCAAAAATCTTCTTATAACTCTACCTTTCACTTTCCTATCCTTATGTGCCAAGATCTGCTTAAGAACTAGAATCTCATCTAATTCCTCTACTTCAAGTTGTTCCTCTTGAACCATATCTTCTGGCACTTCACCAATAAAAGACCTCAATAGGCTCACATGGAATGCATTATGAATTTTCCAATTCTCTGGCAATTTCAGCCTATATGCCACGTCATTGATCTTCTCTAAGACCTAAAAAGGGCCATAGTAACGCATACTCAGCTTTGGAAACAAACATTCCTTGCCCTTTTGTTTTCTCAAACGTGCCTTTTCAAAACGCAATAAGACCCAATCATCCTTTTTGAACAAGAGTTCCTGACGATGACTATCAGCAGCTCTTTTCCGTTTAGCTTGTGACTTTTCTAAGGCATACTTGACCTTTTTATATGCTTCTTCCCAATCTTTTACATAACAATCTGCTTCAAAAATGTTATCTTTTGTCTGCAAAATGGAAGATAGTTTCTTTCCACCTTCCACAGTCTCAAAAGGTGCTTTGCCAGTAGATGAATGCACTGTATTATTGTATGCATACTCAACCAATGGCAAGTAGTGTTCCCAAGAAGTCTTATGATCTGAAACATAACACTTCAATAGATCTAAAACAATCAAATTTGCTTCTTCAGACTGTCCATCAATTTGTGGATGGAAAGAAGATGAAAATTTCAGCGTAGTGCCAATGTTTTCAAACAATGCTTTCCAAAACAAGCTAGTCATTCTTGGGTCCCTACCACTAACAATTGATCGTGGCATTCCATGGTACTTGAAGATATTTTGCATAAATATATTTACCATGTATTCTAACTTAACCTTTTTCCTTACAGGAATGAAATGCGTTGAATTTGCAAATGATAGTCCAGATTCCATCATTCCCTGAAGAAGTTCTGAATGAAATTCATGGCAATATTTTCCCATGGCCTTTCTGGAATAGACATTGGTTGCAATAACCCTAGTGCCTTCTGTCTATTAAATTTGACCTTTTGGCATACGAGGCAAGATCTAACATATGCATCAACATTAGATCTCAAGGCTCGCCAATAGAAGAAAGTCCCTACCGCTTTGACTGTAACATCAATACCACGATGTCTTGCATACACTAGAGCATGACTTTCTAATAAAACTTTTGGCCTTACCAGTTTGTAACGCATAGTCTTCAATGCATCATGATAAAGCCTTCTTTGAACACATAATGATCATGATGTTGGCCATTGATCAACTATGTTTTCAGAGAAATCTTCGTCATCAGCATACTGCTCTTTCATATCATCCAATTCATGGTGATAAAAAATTGAAACAGCTGACACTTGTGGTTTGCGAGATAAAACATCTGCAACAACATTCTTCTTGCCTTCCACATACACTATCTGAAAATGAAACATAGGTAGGAAATTTGCCCAACGCATGTGTTTCTCTGACAATTTTGCCTATGTAAGAAAGTATCTAAGTGTTTGATGATCCGTTTACACTACAAAATCAGCACCAAGTAAATAGTGCTTGCAACTAGAAAGGTGCATGGATCACAGCCAATAACTCTCTCATAAATTTGATAATTCCTTTCAACAACAAAGAGTACTCTACTCTTATATGCCACAACTCGGCCATTCTGCATTAATACAGCACCAATGTTGTTTCCACATGCATCACACTGCACTACGAATAGCTTAGACACATCTAGCAAAATAAGTACTGGATCTATAGTCATTTTCCCCTTCAAACATCTAAATGTTGATTTTTCTTTGTCAGTCCATTGCCATTTGATATCCTTGTTTTCAAGTGCATGTAAAGGAGAAGCAATCTCTGCAAAGCGTCTTACAAATCTTCTGTAGTAAGAGTATAGGCCAAGAAAACTACAGACATCATGAACGGTTTTCAAGTTTGGTCAAGAGACAATTGCTTCTATCTTTGCAGGATCCATCTTCACACCATCTTTAGAAACTATGTGCCCAAGGAAATGAATCTCTTCCAAAAAGAATTCACTCTTCTTGCCATTAATGAGCAATCTGTTATGCTTAAGCTCATTAAAGACTGTAACTAAGTGTTTTCTATGCTCCTCTTCATTCTTTGAAAAGATAATCATATCATCAAAGAATGCGCCAACGAAACTTCGATAAGGGCGGAAAATTCTATCCATCATCCTGTTAAACGTAGCAAGAGCATTGGTCAATCCAAACGGCATGACAAAAATTTCATAGAGACCAAATGTCATTCTAAAAGCAATCTTATGGATATCCTCTGGTCTGATTCTAATCTGATGGTACCCACTTTTCGAATCTATCCTGCTAAACATTCTTACTCACTGTAATCGATCAAGAATGTCATCTATCCTCAGAATCGGAAACCTATTCTTAATCGTGTTCTTATTCAAGGCTCTATAGTCAATACACATTCGCCAAGAGCCGTCCTTTTTCTCAACTAGCAACACAAGTAAACAAAATGGAGAACTACTGAGCTGAATTAGTCCGTTCTCTAAAAGCTCATTAACCTGTGTCATAATCTCTTTCTATTGCACTGCACTGACTCTATACGATGGCCTATTGGGCGGACTAGTCCTCGAAATAAGATCTATGGTATGATATTCAAGCCTCTCAAGGGGTAACTCTCCTGGTAACGAATCTGAGAAACACTGAATTTATCCAAGAAAGCCCTTCTACTTTCATCTAGTACAAACACATTACTGTCAACTTCATTAACTTGCTTTGCAAAAACCAAGTACGCAGAAATATGATTTTTCATTACATAAGTAATTGCAAAAGCAGAAACAACTAGGACAGACTCTCCTTTAAGCTTCACATCTAACACATGAGTCTTGCTCCTATGTACAAGAGTAATTGTTCTGTTGTAAGTATCCAAGATAGCGTGCTTCCTGTGGCACCATGCAATACCCAATAGAACATTACAGCCCTCTAAAGACATAATATGGAACTCCTCTATGTCCACATAGCTCTGAATGTGCAAACGGAGTTTGCCAAGAATGGAGGTGACAGGTTCAATATGTCCTGGGCATGCCAAATCAACATGTCCAACTGGTCCCATTTCCTCGAGACGTATACCCAGCTTAGCTACCAATGCCGGTGAGATAAAGTTTGCATGAGCTCCAGGATCAAAGAAAATAAGCACTATGGAATCTCTGATCTTTCCCCAAGCTCTGCACAATTCTGTAGCATCATCTGCTAATTGATCTCCCACCATATCAGGCACTAAGCCAATGTTGGGCTTCTTTTTACTTGGCGCATCTTTATCCTCTGCATCTTTAGAAGATTGTTGTGGGCACTTAGAAGCAATATGGCCTTTTTGTTCACATATAAAGCATTTCTCAGCCATCATTAAAGCTTTTCTTTCTTCAAATGATTTGCCAAAAAGTGGCCTCTTCTGCCCTTTGCCCTATTTAAAAGAAGTCTAAGGTTGTTGCTGAAATCTTTTCTTCCAAAAAGACTTCTTTGTAAAGCTGGTCTTTTCTGGAAATTGCTTCTTCTTCTTGCTAGGATCCTACTTAAACTAAGAATCCTTCTTTTCAATCCCTTTAAAGTTGTCAGCTTTTCCTTTCAACAATCCACTTGCCACACCAACATTTTCAATTAATTGTACCATATTTGTAATCCTAGTCTTGGCACAATAATCCCTGATGGCTTCGGGCAAACCGCAACAGTACTTTTCAATTTGTTCTGACAGAGGCACTGTCCTGTAAGAACTCACGAACAAAAGAGCTTCCCAAAATTTCTTATTGTACTCTTCTAAATCCACACAATTTGCCACGTCCAATTTATGCCATGCAATCATGACATCTACTTCAAACGTGTTAGTTAACCATGAGGCTGCAAACAACTGTTTGAAATGGACCCAAGTGGGAGGTGCATATCCTTGCATCAACAATATATTCCACCACTGTAAAGCATAACCTTTCAAAAAAGTTACAGCCTTCCGCACCTTAGTAGTCTCAGTAAAATTCCCTCCAGTGTAAGTTGCATCAAACTACTGTATAAATGTCAAAGCTTTCAGCTTATCTTGCATACCACTGAACATTTCAAACTTTAATGCCTGACCACCCTCTTTATAGTCTTTAGGCTTTGCACTTTTTGGTATCAAGTTGTCATAGACAAGTGGCTGTAAAAAGAGGAGTCACTTAGGCGCATTATTAGCATTCATTTCACCTGTCTTAGCTGCCATTTGCCCACTAGGCTGAAAAAAACCAACCGCTACATTTTGAACTCCAGGCATCAAATAAGGACTCTGCAAAGTTTGATAATCAGACTGTAGACCAATATTAGCATAAAGTGGGTTCACTGCCTCAATAGGCATCATTCCTGGTGGCCCTCTAGGCAAGTATCCCTGATAACCCGTAGGTAATCCAACCATTGCTTGAAAAACTGACCCACCATCAAAGTAGCTAGGATAAGTAGCAAACTGAGGAGGAATAGTCTGTTGTGCCACTTGTGCATAACTGCCTTGACCATTCACTCCCTGATCCTATGCTTGAGCTTCTTGTTGCACTGGACATGTCTCCTTGTTCGGTGTCTTTTCCACATGCTCACGCACATTAGAGATTTGCCTTTTTGAGCGCTCCATGGTATGATGTGATGACTCAGCCTGAGAATCCTCATTATGTGACTTTAAAAAATTTTGCATTCGAGGATTCTTTACAAGCCGCTGCAAAGAGCCAACCATACTGAGGAGTTGTGCCATAAACAAGTCCTCCTATTCTTGCTTCTCATCCTGTGGTTCAATGTCGCTTCTAGAAGGTGTTGACACCTATGCACCAATACTCTCTCTTCGATGTCTATGAGCAGAAGAAGAACTCTCTTTTTCATAAGGGAGTTTTCCTTTGCCTTTGTCCATGTCTGCCATCTCTCTAGTCCTGTAATCTCTGTAAAACCTGTGTGTATGGCCTTTTCACCCAAAACTGTCCGAGCTTAAATTCTTATAGAAAAGAATTCAAATCCTGGGGATGGAACCATGTAACGATCCATGACTCACATAAAGCGATAGTTCCTTCAATTAATACCTAAAGCATTTTTTGTAACCATAACTCGATAATTCATGTGCAGAATTGCAGTCTGCAGAACTCTGTATTTATTGTTTTTACTGTCCAACATATCCAAAACAACATCCCTTTTAGGAAAGCATTTTCTGTGAGTATAAATCAGCAGAATTGCACTCTGCAGAACTCTGTATTTCCTATTCTTACTGTCCAGCATATCCAAAACAACATCCCTTTTAGGAAAGCATTTTCTGTGAACATAACTCAATGATTCATGTGCAGAATTGCACTCTGCAGAACTCTTTGTTTCCTATTCTTACTGTCCAGCATATCCAGAACAACATCCCTTTTAGGAAAGCATTTTCTGTGAACATAACTCAATGATTCATGTGCAGAATTGCACTCTGCAAAACTTTGTATTTCCTATTCTTACTGTCCAGCATATCCAGAACAACATCCCTTTTACCCTGGCATCATTCCAGTAGTAAAACAATCCCACAAACAACACTAAATCAGAGCTGAAAAACCTTGTTCCTGTGTGGCATGGTCATCGCTTTCTTTAGTTCCTGCATTGGAGAAGCCAACAGCTGCTCCTGAACCTGGACAGTGAGGCTCTTGTCTCAGCAGAAGAGTGAAGAAAACATACACCTGTACCTTTGATGGAATCAGCCCATCATGCAAAGCATTTCCTCTGAGAATAGAGAGAGAGTTGACCAGAGGGAGTAAACTCTACCTCTGTACCTGAGTTAGAGACGAAGAAGTACTCTCTATAGCTGATTTACTTTCAGCAATTTGCCCTCAACTCCTCAAAACTTCATTCTCAAATCTGCCCCTCATGCCTATTACATTTTTTTTTAAATGCTCTCTCTCTCTCTTTTTTTTCGTAAACTCTCTCTCTCTCTCTCTCTCTCTCTCTCTCTCTCTCTCTCCGGGAATTTGTGCCACATGGCATACATGTAACAATTTTTCCGTTTAAACCTTCCGATCTAAAATTCTCCATGATTGGTGCAAAATTCAACCTCAGCACAAACCAAAGAATTAATCCTCGTGCAAAAACGAAGATAATGACACAAACAGATTTTGGGGTCCAAAACTAGTACTCCCTAAATTTGGAGATGGTGACCCCTGCATTCCTCAAGTTGTTCTGAGCAACTTTTATCATTGCAACCACATCAAGAAGTGTAATGTGGCTCAAATACGGTGACTTTTATTCTGTGAGCATTCTCACATGTGCATCTTCTGTCCTGGCCAAGCTCATTGTTCTGCACCAGCTCTAGTGGCTAAGCACACAGTCCCAAACCACTAACATTCTATTCTTCAACGCCCATTCAATATGGAACCAATCCTAAGGCTCAAACAAACCATTAGCCCAATTTGTCCCAATGCCTCCTTCTTTTGGCTATGCAAAGATCCCGGCTTAATCCAAGAGAACTCTGGGGTAAAAAACAACATCAACTAAAGAAAAGAAAAATAAAATATTTATATAAGTAAATAAGGAAAGCAACTGCAAAAAGTATCACCACCTGGTGACAAGCACAATCTCTTCACTCGTGCAAACTACAACTGCTGTCACTGATTGGGCTAATTTCTCCGACAAAAGGTTGCAAAAGGAATAGAGCTTCCATTTTGTCTCTCCATCATCAGGAACTTTAAATGTTTATTAAGTTTCTGATCGCAAAGGAAAAGAGAAAATGATTATCCCTACAGGTGAAGATACTTCAGGTGCTGTCAAAACATCTCCAGAAAAGGATCTCTACTGTTATGAAGATCTTGATACTTCTGATTATGAGTATGTTGATGATCTATTAAAAGATATACAACATATCTATTGTCCTATGATGTATGATGTACAGAATACATCCCCTTCTAGTTCTAGATTATTTCAAAAATCTCTCCAACCAAGTCATACTGCTGAAGAATTAGCATAATATTTTGAGTTTATATTCCCAGATTGGTCAAATAAAGACTATCATGCTACTTTTGACAGCATTGAAGATTATGATCTTAGCCGAATCAAAAGACAAAGAGAAACAAATCAAGTCTTAGATCAAATGCTTTTGTGTATTGATCCAAAGAATATACATAAAGAAGATTTACAACATGATGTCAAAGCCCGCATTGACTCAAGGATGATGGGAGAAAGTATTGAGCAAAACCCCCCTAATATTCCTCCAAATGAGCTCCCAGCATGATATTTTAGAGACCAAGCCGCTTTTCAAAGACAGGTTGCTTATACACTTTCCTCCTTAGATGAAGATGGTGACAATGTGATAGATGAAGATTTTGTTTCCATAAATCCACACAGATCATAGGCTTCTCCGACTTCAATCCTTCGAGCTCAACTAAATTCTCATCATGTAAGTACAACATCTTGAAAAATGTACCCTATCAATACTTCTATTGTTCCTGTAAACGCTACTTATACCTCTTCATCAAAACCCTCTTATAATAACTTCTACAAAAATATTAGTGTGCCCCAAAAAGGTGGGTTCATTCCCTGTCTGGTTTGTAGAATGGAAATCCCCTAAAGAAATCAAACTCTTCATATACATGATGTATGCCTAAGTAGGCCAAAAAATTATAAAAAAACCCCAGACAAATAGGATTGACATTTTGAATGCATTAACACATGGATTTGTTGGTGGACTCAAACAGTGGTGGGTATCTATACACCCCCAAGTTAAAATGGCCATCGCCCAACATGCTGATCCAGTCTAACTATTCTTTGAACTTCTCCTTGGAGAATTAGTTGAAAACAAGCTGGATGATATGCTTGAAGCATGCGAAGCATTCTTCAAGTCTAAGCTGTGCAATCCCAGATTATATAAAGAATATCTCATTTACATGAGGGATTTGCTTTATGAAGGTCTTGGTGCTCATGACAACTCAACAAAGGAACATCTGGTATGCTCTTTCCCAAAGCCAATTCCTTTTTACTGCGAGGAAAGAATGAAGAATGAAAACAGAGGTTTAACGGACAGTGTAGGCAAGATCATACAGATCATTGAACACACTATTAAGGAAGTCTGTCACCACCAAAAGATGACCTAGCTAAATCAAAAATTTCCCCAGTCTGTATGCAAAACTACTTCAAAATTTGAACCTGATTTTGGTTTTTAAAATTGCAACTATGGAACTACTAGTCATAATGGCTACAATGGTCATAGACACCGCCATTCTTCCAACCGTTGCTACAAACATTCCAAGTCTTATTTCGACAAACAAGACTACAGTCATAAATCCTCCAGACATTCCAAGCATTCACATCGCCACAGGCATGGAAAATCGCATCACAAATTTGACAAGTCAAGAGATTATGACAAAGATCAAAAGAAAGAACTAAAGTGCTACATTTGTGGTAGTACTTTACATCTAGTAAACAAGTGCCCCAAAAAAGAAAAAACACAAACTAATGTTGCAAAAGTCAATATGCATCATTTCAACTCTTATTCTTCTTCTTCCAATGAATACTCTTGACTATTTTGACACTGACAGTTATTCTTCTGATAGCAAAGACAATTCTACTGACTCCAAAAATAGCAATATTTCTTGGCATACTACCAATTCAAAAACAAGTGCCTCTGCAGACTTTGAATCCGATACAGTATTAGATTCCACTGAAGATTCTGAGGATGACATTATTCATCCTGACAGATTTGAACCCATGAATGCACATGTTGTGCATTTCCCTTGAAGAAAAGACAAAATGGACAAAATGTTTATGGGTACTACTTCCACTTTAAGAGGAGAATCTTCAAGAAAATTCAAGGGAAAGCAAGTAAAGCAAAGCTCATCAGAATCTGATGATTCTGATACAACTACAACCTCTTCCTCAAAAAAGCATAAAAACAAGGTAAGACAAGAATTCTTTTCTAATCCATATGATCTTCCTAAACCAGGAACACTTGGCCCTGAAACAAAAGGACAAGCCAATATGTTTGTCCCATATAATCTTGAAAAGATGCATCAACCCCGTACTGCTTCCCAATTGATGCAATCACTCTCTTTTGTCAATAGTGGCACCCAACAAGCTAGTGCTGACATGATTACAGCCTTTATCCTCATGCAGCAAGAACTACATTCTTTGTGTAAAGTCTACCGTAGAATTTTGACAGGCCAAAAAGAATTGGCCCATGGCACTACTACTATCTTAAAGAACTAAATTCCTCTTCTATAAATATTCCTGCTACACCCGTCAACCAAATCCGGCTATCACAACTCCACGTACACAAAATTAATACTATGAATATTGACGGCCCTATTCCTATGATATGTGTACAACTGAAGAACATGCCCCAATTTTGTCTCTATGTAGATGCCTTATTAGATACGAGCTCTAGCCTAACCATTGCTCCTTTTGAACTTTTTCCTCAACAATCTATCAAATCTACCTCCCCCATCAAAGTGGAACACTCCAACAAGAAAAAGGTCACTCTTATTCATGTGACACAAGCTTATCTACAACTTAGCTCCATTAAGGTCCCCATTGAGATTCAATTAATGAAACAAATGAGATATGACTTGCTCATTGGAACCGATATCCTACAACATCTCGTTCCCTAAACCTTTTGGTCTGATGACTTTACTATCCCTTACAAAGGTAAGAAGGCCGAAATGTCTCTACTTTCCAAAATTGGTAGAACAATATATTCTATCATGGAATCTACTTCCCAACAAAAGACTGCTGCCCGAGATCAATGGATAAAAGGTGAAATGCAATTCCATGCCCCGGCTATACAGAAAATACAAGACCATCTTAAAACCTTCATGCATGAAGACCCATTGATGTACATAGAAAGGCGAGTCTCTTATGCTGTTTCTCTTCCTATACAGCCTAATGCTATCTCTGGCATGAAGTATGAAGATCTCCTATGCAAAGAAGAGATTCAAACTCTTCTTGAAAAAGGGCTCATAGAACCAATCAATTCTCTTTGGGCTTGTCAAGCATTTTATGTATAAACATTCTGAGCAAAAAAGAGGTAAAAAAAGAATGGTCATAAATTATAAATTCCTAAATAAATACTTAATTGGCCATGGACATCCTATCCCCCCTAAAAGACTTGCTACTAAAAAAACTAAAGAAAGTAAATATCTTTAACAAGTTTGATCTTAAGTCAAGATTTTCGCAACTTTCACTCAAAACCGAATATCATTACAAGACTGCTTTCCATGTCCCTCAAGGACATTGTCAATGGACTGTTCTCGCTTTTGGCATAAAGATTGCTCCTACTAAATTTCACGAATGGAAAGATTCTATTTTTGCCAAATTCCCCTTTTGTCTGGTGTATATAGATGATATCCTTGTCTTCTCAAAGACAGTTGCAAAACATATTGAGCATCTTATGCAATTTGCCAAGGCAGTTGAAGATGCTGGCATGGTCTTATCTCCAACTAAATCCGTGATGTTCCAAATCACTGTTGAATTTTTGGATTTGGAAATCCACCAAGGCACAATCACACTACAGGACCATGTCCTCACTAAAATTCTTGATATACATGATACTTTTACCATTGTGAAGCAACTACAACAATTTTTAGGGTGTCTAAATTGGAAAAATTCTTTCACATCCAATATTGCCACTTATTCTAAAGATCTTTATCCACTACTCCGAAAAGATCATTTTCATTGGAAACCAATCCACACACTGGCTATCCAAAATAACAAAAATCTCATCAAGCATCTTCCTCCACTTCGTCTTCCTACTGGTTTGCCATTAATCCTTTATACAGATGCCTTTGATTCCGACTGGGGAGCCTGTTTATGTAAAGAAGACTCTTCCACTCTTTACCCTTGTAGATATGCCTCGAGAATCTTTACCAGCACTCAACAAAATTATCCCTCTTACCAAAGAGAGATACTAGCTATGATCAAAGCTATAAAATCTTTTAGATTTTTTATTGAGTTTGTCCCTTTCACCATTCGGACAGACCTCAAACATGTACCAGGCTATCTAACAAAGAAGACCCCCTAATGGGATCGGAAACAAACACCTTTTGAGGTGGTCCCTTTTCTTTGATGCCCTTAATGTCACATTCCAACATGTCCCAAGCATCCAAAACAATATAGCTGATCTTTTGTTCCCACAACCACCTTGACAACTATAAAGGTCATGTACAAGATTTCCATAATGCTATTTGTACACTACCTTTTTTCATTTCCCGCCAAAAGGCACAATTACTCTTTCATCAACAAGCACTACCGAGATGCTTCCTCATCCTTGTATCTTCCTCTAAAGCCTATAAATACCCCCGTTGTATTGTCATTAGACAAAATGCAATCAGTGAATACAATTAGAGTGCAATTCGCCAGCAATATATGTTCTTCATATCTGCAGCTTTCAAAGTGTCTCTCACCCTAGCAACTCAAGCATCTCTCTTGAAGAGTCTCTAAGCTTTTTGTTTCACACCGCATTTCTGCTTTCAGTTTTCAATGTTCTGTGTTGAAAGCGAAAATGCCGTGTGGAACAGAAGGCATTTAAACCTCGACGGAAGAGGGGAATAATGCCTATTGCTATGTATCCTAAGTGAAGATAAGGGTAATCTTCTTTGTGTCAATGTTTTTGTATTTTTGGGAGAACAAGAGCTAGTAAACTTACATGTTGGTCTTCAGAAAGAGTATCACCAATTGTCAGAATGCCTTGGTCTTCTATATACATTGTAAAGGCTTTAAACTTAAACAACTGATTCTCACCATATATATGAGATGCACCTATCTTGAGGAGTATCCATTTGAAATTTGGTTGTGACTCATCCACAATTATCGTTGAGTTGCCCAATGATTTGTAACGCTCCGAAAGTGTCTTTAGAGCAGAGGAAAACACATTGCCAGCTTGTTGAGAGAAAGCCATTACGGTTTACTAGACAGTTGAGGACTAACGCTCAAAACAAACAGCAAAAGTGGCAACACAGCCTGATTGCCTTAACACGAGCAAAACCTCACTTGTCACTACCTACCTTACTTCTCTCAAGTGGTATGTGATATGGCTCTAATATCAAACACAACGTGAGCGCAGCTGAGACGGAAGCAACACAAAATACTATCTTTGTCTCCATGTTGATGGAGGCAATACTCACTAGGGCAAAACCTGAAAAAACAAATCTCCGACCCATGTAGAACAAGTAATATACCTACAATGTTAGTCCTAACTGAAATACAAAACCCAATATCAAAGGATCAAGATACCTACATACTAAATGTTCCATATTGCAACGCTTTGAATATTCAACTAGAGACAAAAAAGAAAGCTTTAGTGAGTATAGAATGCAATGGAGAACTTCGGAAAATATGGCTAAGCCTAAAGAAAATGTAACCTAACTAGCCTAATGTGCCCAAGGATAACCTAGGACTCCTAACACACAACACTGAAAACTAAAAGCACTTTTCTCTGTAAATGGATCTTCAATAAAGGTTTTAAGATGGTCTTGTATTTTCTATATAGCCGAGGCATGTAATTGCATTTCAACTTTTATCCATTGATCTTGGGCAGCAATCTTTTGTTGGGAAGTAGATTCCATGATTAAAAGCACTTTTCTCTGTAAATGGATCTTCATGCATAAAGGTTTTAAGATGGTCTTGTATTTTCTATATAGCCGAGGCATGTAATTGCATTTCAACTTTTATCCATTGATCTTGGGCAGCAATCTTTTGTTGGGAAGTAGATTCCATGATAGAATATATTGTTCTACCAATTTTGGGAAGTAGAGACATTTCGGCCTTCTTACCTTTGTAAGGGATAGTAAAGTCATCAAACCAAAAGGTTTAGGGAACCAGCTGTTGTAGGATATCGGTTCCAATGAGCAAGTCATATCTCATCTGTTTCATTAATTGAATCTCAATGGGAACCTTAAAGAAGCCGAGTTGTAGATAAGCCTGTGTCACATGAATAAGAGTGACCTTTTTCTTGTTGGAGAGTTTCACTATGATGGGGGAGGTAGATTTGATACATTGTCGAGGAAAAAGTTCAAAAGGAGCAATGGTTAGGCTAGAGCTTATATCTAATAAGGCATCTACATAGAGAGAAAATTGGGGCATGTTCTTCAGCTGTACACATATCATAGGAACAGGGCCGCCAGTATTCATAGCATTAATTTTGTGTACCTGGGGTTGTGATAGCCGAATTTAGTTGACGGGTGTAGCATGAATATTTATAGAAGAGGAATTTAGTTCTTTAAGATAGCAATAGTGCCATGGGCCAATTCTTTCTGGCCTGTCAGAATTCTACGGTAGACTTTACACAAAGAATGTAGTTCTTGCTGCATAAGGATAAAGGCTTGTATCATGTCAACATCAGCTTGTTGGGTTCCAATAAAATTGACAAAAGAGAGTGATTGCATCAATTGGGAAGCAGTACAGAATTGATGCATCTTTTCAAGATTATATGGGACAAACATATTGGCTTGTCCTTTTGTTTCAGGGCCAAGTATTCCTAGTTTAGAAAGATCATATGGATTAGAAAAGAATTCTTGTCTTACCTTGTTTTTATGCTTTTTTGAGGAAGAGGTGGTAGTTGTATCAGAATCATCGAATTCTAATGAGCTTTGCTTTACTTGCTTCCCCTTGAATTTGCTTCAAGATTCTCCTCTTAAAGTGGAAGTAGTACCCATAAACATTTTGTCCATGTTGTCTTTTATTCCAAGGAAATGCACAACATGTGCATTCATGGGTTCAAATCTGTCAGGATGAATAATGTCATCCTCACAATCTTCAATGGAATCTGATACTGTATCGGATTCAAAGTCTGCAGAGGCACTTGTTTTTTAATTGGCAGTGTGCCAAGAAGTATTGCTATTTTTGGAGTCAGTAGAACTGTCTTTGCTATCAGAAGAATAACTGTCAGTGTCAGAATAGTCAGAGTATTCATCGGAAGAAGAAGAATAAGAGTTGAAATGATGCATATTGACTTTTGCAGCATTAGTTTGTATTTTTCCTTTTTTGGGGCACTTGTTTGCTAGATGTAAAGTACTACCATAAATGTAACACTTTAGTTCTTTCTTTTGATCTTTGTCATAATCTCTTGACTTGTCAAATTTGTGATGCAATTTTCCATGCCTGTGGCAATGTGAATGCTTGGAATGTCTAGAGGATTTATGACTGTAGTCTTGTTGTCGAAATAAGACTTGGAATGTTTGTAGCAACGGTTGGAAGAATGGCGGTGTCTATGACCATTGTAGCCATTATGACTAGTAGTTCCAAAGTTGCAATTTTTAAAACCAAAATCAGCTTCAAATTTTGAAGCAGTTTTGCATACAGACTGGGGAAATTTCTGATTTAGCTAGGTCATCTTTTGGTGGTAACAGACCTCCTTAATAATCTGTTCAATGGTTTGATCTTGCCTACACTGTCAGTGAAACCTCTGTTTTCATTCTTCATTCTTTCCTTGCAATAAAAAGAAATTGGCTTTGGAAAAGAGCATACCAGATGTTCCTTCGTTGAGTTGTCATGAGCACCAAGCCCTTCATAAAGCAAATCCCTCATGTAAATGAGGGATTTGCTTTATATAATCTGGGATCGCACCGCTTAGACTTGAAGAATGCTTCGCATGCTTCAAGCACATCATCCAGCTTATTTTCAACTAACTCTCCAAGGAGAAGTTCAAAGAATAGTTAGACTGGATCAGCATGTTGGGCGATAGCCATTTTAACTTGGGGGTGTATAGATACCCACCACTGTTTGAGGCCACCAACAAATCCATGTGTCAATGCATTCAAAATGTCAATCCTATTTGTCTGGGGTTTTTCTACAATTTTCTAGCCTACATAGGCATAATCATGTATATGAGGAGTTTGATTTCTTCAGGGGATTTCCCGTCTACAGACCAGACGGGAAATGAACCCACCTTTTCGGGCACACCAATCTTTTTGTAGAAGTTATTATAAGAGGGTTTTGATGCAGAGATATAAGTAGCATTTACAAGAACAATAGAAGTATTGACAAGGTACATTTTTCAAGATATTATACTTACATGATGAGAATTTAGTTGAGCTCAAAGGACTGTAGTCGCAGAAGCCTGTGATCTGTGTGGATTTATGGAAACAAAATCTTCATTTATCACACTATCACCATCTTCTTCTGGGGAGGAAACGGTATAAGCAACATCTCTTTGAAAAGCAACTTGGTCTCTAATCTACCATGCTGGCAGCTCATTTGGAGGAATAATAGGGGGGTGTTGCACTCTTTCTCCCATCATCCTTGAGTCAATGAGGGCTTTGACATCGCGTTGTAAATCTTCTTTATGTCTATTCTCTGGATCAATACACAAAAGCATTTGATCTAAGACTTGATTTGCTTCTCTTTGCCTTTTGATTCGGCTAAGATCATAATCATCAATGATGTCGAAAGTGGCATGATAGTCTTTATCTGACTAATCTGACAACATAAACTCAAGATATTCTGCTAATTCTTCAGTAGTATGACCTAGTTGAAGAGGTTTCTGAGATAAACTAAAACTAGAAAGAGATGTATTCTGTACATTAGACATCATACGACAGTAGATATGTTGTATTTCTTGTAATAGATCATCAACATACTCATCATTAGAAGTATCAAGATCTTCATAGCAATAGAGATCCTTTTCTGAAGGTGTTTTGACAGTACCTGAAGTACCTTCACTTGTAGGGATAATCATTTTCCCTTTTCCTTTGCGATCAAAAACTTGATAAACATTTAAAGTTCCTGACAATGGAGAGGCAAAATGGGAGCTCCATCCCTTTTGCAACCTTTTGTTGGAGAAATTAGCCCAATCAATGACAGCAGTTGTTGGCACGAGTGAAGAGACTCTACTCACGGGCAATATTGAAGGAGGATTGGATTTGGAAGATTTTACCAATTGTTGACATAAGATAAGGATTTGATCAAAAAGTTGTTGTAGGGAATCCATTTTTTCAATCAAGCCAATAAGAGCCAAGTGTGTCCAATTTGCAACTTGTAATTCAACAATCCAAGAAGTAGCATCTTGGGGTCTTAAATAGGGAACAGCTTTGTATTGGTTATTTTTATATCCGAATTCCTGAACAACATTGAGAATTGAAGAAGAGGAAGAAGTCTTTTCTATTAATTTTTTGCAATGCTGACATACACTATGGGCAATTTGATCATGAGAATAGAATTGTGTATGGAACTTGAGGACATTAGCTTTCTGAGAATGAGTAACCTTCAGTTGTGGCTGTAAAGAGATTCGTGGGACAATTGGATTGGCAATAGGAGGTTCAGAAGCCTGATATTGAGGCCGAAATAGGGTTTTGCCTCTAATATTCTGCACTTTGATAACCTTAGAAGGCAAGAGTTCTTTCTTTTTCAAGGAAGATATATCCATCTGCCATTCATGTGGAAGCTCTATCTCAGACCAATTGACATAGCCAGGAAGAAAGCCTTGAGTGCTCTCATCCGATTTCATGATGATGGTCTGGCCTTTGTCTTTAGGGGAATTTACTCCTTCTACCACTCTTAGTATTGCTAGAGACATACATCTAAATACCATTTTGTATTGTATAGCTAAGTGGACAGAGGAGGCCTTCATTTGTAAGCCCAAAGTTCGAACATGAAGCATTAACAATTCTTCTAAATAGGGATCATCCATAGCTATTACATAGTTAGGGCATAATTCAAAGAAAATAGGTCCATTAAAAAGGGGAGATACTACAGCACCTACAATCATGTCATGAAGTTGGAGGTGTCTAGTATCCAGGACAGCACCCATACAAGAGGCATTTAAACCTCGACAGAAGAGGGGGATAATGCCTACTGCTATGTATCCTAAGTGAAGATAAGGATAATCTTTTTTGCGTTGATGTTTTTGTATTTTTGGGAGAACAAGGGCTAGCAAACTTACATGTTGGTCTTCAGAAAGAGTATCACCAACTGTCAGAATGCCTTGGTCTTCTATATACATTGTAGAGGCTTTAAACTTAAACAACTAATTCTCACCATATATATGAGATGCACCTATCTCGGGGAGTATCCATTTGGAACTTGGTTGTGACTCATCCACAGTTATCATTAAGTTGCCCAATGATTTATAACGCTCCGAAAGTCTCTTTAGAGCAAAGGAAAACACATTGTCAGCTTGCTAAGAGAAAGCCATTAGGGTTTACTGGATGGTTGAGGATTAATGCTCAAAACACACGGTAAAAGTGGCGACACAACCTAACTGCCTTAACACAAGCAAAACCTCACTTGTCACTCACTAACTACGTCGCTTCTCTCAAGTGGTATGTGATATGGCTCTAATACCAAACATAGCGTGAGCGCAACGGAGACAGAAGCAATATGGAACACTATCTTTGTCTCCATGTTGATGGAGGCAATACTCACCAAGGCAAAACCTGAAAAAACAAATCTCCGACCCATGTAGAATAGGTAATATACCTACAATGTTAGTCCTAACCGAAATACAAAACCCAATATCAAAGGATCAAGATACCTACATACTAAATGTTCCATATTGCGACGCTTTGGATATTCACCTAGAGATGAAAAAGAAAGCTTAAGTGAGTATAGAATGCAATGGAAGACTTGGGAAAATATGGCTAAGCCTAAAGAAAATGTAACCTAACTAGCCTAATGTGCCGAAGGATAACCTAGGACTCCTAAGAGACGAGTCTAGGGGAAGGTAGTGACCGAGGTAAACAAAAGCTAAAACTCACGAAGCTAGGCACTCATAGAAGTTATGAGGCATTGACTGAGGGAAACCCGGATACCAGGGGGTGGAGAAATTGTGGCTACCTCCTTGGGGAAAACCCCCTCTTAACCTCCTTCGTGTGGTACTACCACCATCGAAAGGGGCTAATGTCACAAGGATATGAATTTTTAATGCTTTGCTTAGCATTAATTAAAGAGGTAATCAAATGTGCAAATGTGACTTGCACATGCGAGATTTAGGTTAGTTATTTCACAATGTGAAACTTGGGACCCGAAGATATTAGTTAGTGTCAAAGGAAAAATTTGCACCAAGTTATATTGGATAAGTACTAGCCGGTACCTAGTGTCAAATTTTGGCCTAGACTATTTAATTAGTCCTTAGTGTTGACAGTGACACTATAAAATTGGAATTAATGTCAGTTCCGAGCTAATGAGCTAATGAGTGTCAAGATCACTTGGGTAATAAATTGGCCTAGTTAATTTAATTGTTGACCAATAAAATTATTTTTCTAAGCCATTAAAATTTAGTAAAATGATTTTCAGAATTAAAATATTCTAAAGATTTATTTAATAAAGTTGGCTACTAGATAATGCTAAAAATTGTTTTTGTAAGATTGCCACTTGACAAAACTTATCCATGCAAGTGAAAAAAAGTTTTTGAAGGATAGGGGAGGGGAAGAGAGAGAGAGAGAGAGAGAGAGAGAGAGAGAGAGAGAGAGAGAGAGAGAGAATTGTTCCTGCAGTGCACTAACTAGAGAGAGGCTGTCTGATCATATAACCTATCGTTGGAGACCATTTGCAACCATCAAGAGAGGCTTCTGACCTAGGAGACTAGAGCCCAAGGCCCTATGGATGCGAGCAACAGCATATGGCTCTAGGTGACAGCAATTTTTGGAGGTTTTGGTAATCTATGACAGCTTTCATGGCTGTCTAGCCAAGGTAGCGACTAATCTTTTTTAGTTTCTTGCGACAAAAACCAAAATTTCCTCTCTCCTCAGTATTCTTTCTCATCCTCCACCCTATTCACATTCTCCCTCTGCAATTTCCAACAAAATCAGCCATTGAAGGTGGAGATTTAAACTAATCTCTTCTATAAATCCAAATTCATAGTAGAAATTAGGGTTTAATAGCCAACGTTCAATTACCTGGAGGACAAATTATGTCATTACCATCTTTATTATCTGATCAAGATTGGAATGTGTTTAAGCCTGCAAACATGTATTTTGCTGCCCTAGAGTCTTCACTAAAATCCAATGCCCAAATGACTATGTTTCTTATTGCACTTGAGATCCATGCCTCAACCAGCTCCCATGAGAGATCATGAGCTCCTCCATTGTATTTCATTCATCATTATTCATTCTTTCTCTACATTCTTGACATTGTGATTGCTAGACATTGTCATACACATTTGTGTTTTCTCTATGCAAAATAGCAATTCCTCATATGGTATCAAAGCAATGGTGATCTTGAGCTAAAAATCCTGGATCTTTCATGAGAGAGTAGGGCTTTGCAAGAGCGACACAATCTAACTTATAACATCTCAGTTTTCTACTCTCTCTTCTATTGCTACAATATTCTCATTTGGGAGGGAACTTCGTAATCTCCCACCATCCCTCCCATTTCTATCTCTAGCTATTGCAACATGAATCTCTGTTATGGCTTCCTCAGAACTTCAGTATATTCAAACAAGTTTATGAGACAGCCATGTTAATCTTGTGAAATTTGAAGAGATGCAGCTGAGTAGAGGTCTGATAGCAGCCTACCAAGATGCATGCACAGACCTGAGATTGGCAGCCATTCAATCACATCAAGGGCACCCAATTTGAACATACAAGGGCCTATAGGGGATTGCTAGATGGAACTATGTCTGACCCAAATGGATCTCAGATATTGCAGGGCCAAGATTTGCCAGATTTGAGAAGTGCAGGCCCAGGGGCAGCCAGAGATGTGGCAGCACCTTGCTTAAAAGGGGAGCCAGTTCAGCTGCATCACCAAGAATGTGGCATGTCATGGGATCATACAATTGGGTAACCCTATACTTGCAAACAACCACAAATGCACATAGCAACAAAAGCACTCAAGTGGTGCAGGCCTGACTCCCCTCCCTATCCCCACCAAGCCACAAGGTAGACTACTAGGCACATCCGTTCAATCGTTCAAAGACCTCTAGCATTCCATACCACTTGAAGGTGCTGTGCAAAGACCGAAGATGGCAATCTAGCTTGTACTATAGCAGATGCATATCCACACTAATCCTAGGAATCTAATTGCATAACATTAATAGACTTGTGACATTGTGCAACATTAATAAGACTCACGACTTTTAAATGACCACAACTGACTATATGCCATGCTCAAAACTCCAATGTTCCTCCCTACGTGGCCACACCACCTGGTTCGAGAAAGAGGATGGAGCCATAAGAAAGCAAGCCTGTCACATTGGGTCCATCTCAGCAAGCCATGGCTCTAATACAGCTGCAGATAAAGCACTAACATGATAGCAAACAAACACAAAGTTCAAAACAAAGGACTCATATTTCACTCATACCCAAACTATAGAGCCATTGCAGCTCAAACCCAAGCCTAGGGCTAGCAATGATGAGTAGACGTCAACTTCCAACCTGGAAAGCCTACTCTACTCATGGTGTCACTTTAGCATGTAAGCATTTTAACCAGAATCTAGGGGTGCAGACTTTACCAACAAAAAAAGGCCAAATGTGCAATGTTAACAGGCTCTATAACAATTCCAATATCCTCTCAGCCCCTGACAGTAACTACAGCTTTTTAACACCAATACTAATGAAGTGAACCTTTCTAAAATACCCAATTCCACACAACTCCCTCACTGCTCATGGTTAAACGTGCACATAAAGGGCCACCCACCTTGTTCCCATCAGATTGTTCTAGGCCTTGTTTAAAAGAAGGTAAAGATATGCAGGAAAATAGCACAAGAAGTAAAGAGTACCTGCACAATGAGATCTTTCATCAACTGCTTGTATGCATAATGGTCTGTCATGCTGAATGAATAAATTCGCTTTTCTGCACCTTTCTTGATATCATTAACCAGGTGATCTTGCAGTTGAAGCACCCGCAAGCGAGAAGCATTGAGCTGCATTGAGTATTCACTAAAATATAAGAGGAAAAAGCAGCAATGTTAGGCTTGAATCAAATTAAGTCGTAGTTAACACTTTCATCCCATGGCCTTTACAAGTCGGCCTTCCTCCCACATTATCCTACCAAGACATCCAGTCCAGTACCATCTAAGCCACCCGTTACCCTATGCCAAGGATCGTTCATCCTGAGGTGTATGATTGCTGGCAGGCAGTGCATGTCACTCCTTAACTCGTAGCATGGCCCATTGCAAGGATCCAATAAAGCCTATTTGGTCTGCAGAACATAACGTATCACCTCTTAAGAGTGAGGTGTGCATCTTTCCTGTGGATTGGCAATCCAGGCCACCAGATACAAGCAGTGGATTCTGGAAGGATGAGTAAACATTATTGGTTTGGCCAATGCAGAGTTCTGGCCCACAGGTAAAGGCCATGCCACGGTGTTACAAACGTGCATCCTTAGATAGATCTAAGGAATGAAGAGGACACCAGTTATTTCAACAATGGCGACAAGAATGATGTCTGCGACCAAAATTGCGTTAATGACTCACATTTTCCTGCGAATCTCCAGTTGCTTCTCCTTCCTCTCGTATTCCTGGTTGATTTTACGCTTCTCGTCTTCCACATACTGTAGCTTCAGGAGCTGGAACTCCTGCAAAGGTAAGCGGATCTAAGAGTTCCATTTGTTTTTCCGTCATTTTTACTTTTCCTCCCGTGAGGAAAATCGCAGTACATGGAGAGTTCCGCCATTGCCAGTGTTCAAAAACCACGCAGGCCGATATGGAAGAGATGGTCTGAAAACAAAAAAAGGAGTTCGGAAAATCAAACCTCTTCGGCAGAAATGGCAATCTCCCGAGCTTTCTCTTCCGCGTCGTATTTGATGAAGGCCACCAAGCGCCGTATTTCAGAAGAGACGTCATCATCGTTCATTTGCCTGAAAGGGGAGGCAAGGCGTGCGGTAAAATGTGTCTGCGAGGCTCTCTGATAAGGGAGCTCTGCGGGGCGTAAGATCCTGCGGGTTGTATGATCCAGACACAGACAGACACAGAGAGAGAGAGAGAGAGAGAGAGAGAGAGAACACAGATTTGCTATGGAGGCTGCAGGAAAGTGGAAGGTTAGGGCGAGAATGTACAATGCAGCTCAATATGCCTGCCTCTCTCTCTCGCGCGCGCTCGCGCGCTTTTTGTCAGGCCAGGCCTTCTTCAACTGATCTCTTCTGTTTCTCTTTTGTCCCCCACGATCCTCTCATTTCATTTAAAAACAATAAAATAATTCAATTACAAGCAATAAACAATTATTTAGATACACTCACAGCCTTATTTAACACAATAATTAACTAATTTCTTGCTTTCCGTCAATCAATATGTTACAAATTTCACATACCCCTAGGTTTTTTTTTAATACTGTGAAGATAAAAAGTAATAATTTAGCTACAAATAATCCTTTTTATTAAGTCTTATTTCCTGCACTGAAATTTTCTTTCAAAAATTCCAAGTGATATACATAGTTCTTTTAAAAGTCTTATTTCTTGCATTGAAAAAGCATTCTAGTGAGAAGCCATTGTTTCAATGCAAAAAGAACTTAATGAATTAGTTTCCCAAATGAGCTACATAAGTTTTTTTTTAAATTCAAAAGGTTTGTACATCACGTCACACTCAAATTACCATTTTGATATTTTTATAAAGTAGATCTAGGGGTACATGAGGGGTTCACAAAAGAGTGATGATGCTTGCAAGGTCAATAGAGTGACAATGAGGGACTAAGGGAAGTGCAAGCTCTCCGTGACTAGGAAAAGAGTCCCTTGTCTTCCCATGAGCAAGAAATTTGTGGCCATAGTTAAAGAGGAATGGGGCAAGCTTTTTCTCGAGTCACTCTTTGCTAGTGTGGAAGCACACAAGTAGGACAGTATGGAAGGCCACACCATCCCATAGGCTCAATGTGCTTCTATGGAAGCTACTGTTTCATAAACTCGCAACAAAGACAGGATTGCAAAGTTTTGCAACTACAACCCTGTTTACACCTTTTCTGGGCAAAAGGAGAAGGATGCTTTTCACCATTTCCGGGGGGACTATTCATATCTTAGAAGCATATGGACGAAGTTCAAGGAAATCATGTTTCAAGTGGGCTTCCACTTTATCTCAGAGGATGTAAGGAAGCACTTTTAGGCAATATTGGAGGCATGCCTAAAGATGCTTTTGGGTGGTGTGAAGAGTATTAAGGAGGTGTGGTGGATTAAGAACAAAAGAACATGTGGGGTCCTTATATATTCTCAAGATGGCATATAGACAATGCTCTTGAGAAATGTCTAGAAGAGGCTAAAGCTTTGTTTAGGTTCGTCAAAGGCTCTTTCTGGATCTATAAGGTAGCTAACGAAGGTTTTGTTATGGCTTAATTAGTATTTTACGAAAATCCAAAACATTGAATTTATACAATACATAAGGATTTGTATCATAGCTTTACATGGCTAAAAAATATGCATCTTTTGTGCAAAGTGGTCACTAAATTGGGATAGTGGCATCACTCTGTTAGGCCCTTCACCCTTCTCAAGAGTTGGGTAGTTAAGTAATAAATCCCCATAAGTAGTATATTAAGTCTCTAACATCTAATAGGATTACCCTTACAAAACTGAAGCCTAAGTTCTATAAGGTATATATTTTATATAAATCTCAATTGTCAAATGGATTGCCTTACAATAAAGGGCTAAGGATTACGTTTTTCTCAAGCACTCAAAAGTCCAAGTTATTAGTTATTTATTAAATAGCTTTCTTTCCAAAGATTGTTAATTAATTCATATGTCCTTTGTTGAAAATTTAAAGCAAAAAGGAGTTTTCCAACCTTAGCATAAGGTTAGCAAGACAATCAATGGAAGCTCCCATGTCCAACGTTAGGTTCTTTGGGGGGGGCAAAAAAATTTCACATGCCTAATGTTAATTAAAAACTAAGGGCTTACTATAAGGCAAAAAGCGAAAAATGAAAAACCAAAACTTCAGATTTTTCAATGAGGGTGTTTATACCAAAAAGGTTCATCTAAAATGGTTTGCTATATGGGTTTCTAGCATACCTCTTTTTAATTCTTTCTTAAGGCTATTTTGGCCTCGCTAAACCTACATGTAATGGAGGATTTTAGACAATCAAAATTTGATGGTTACAGTAAATATATCATGTGAATCAATCATTTTTTTAAACCATTATAGAGCTTTGTGCCTATAAGAAGAAGCTCTTAAAAGTCCTCTCATGATTTTTTGCAAACTAGACACTATACATCTATCTAAGAATCTGTAACAATAGGAGACAATAGTTCATTGCTTAATGGTTTAATTCCTCCATAACATGGTCACCATTGTGAAACAAGCCTTGGCCTAAAGCAAAATTGACAATATAACTATCTAAGAATCTATAGCAATAGGAGACAACAATTCATTGCTTAATGGTTTAATTCCTCCATAACATGGTCACCATTGTAAACAAGCCTTAGCCCAAAGCAAAATTGACAATATAACTATGTAAGAATCTATAGCAATAAGAGACAACACTTCATTGTTTAATGGTTTAATTCCTCCATAACATGGTCACCATTGTGAAACAAGCCTTAGCCCAAAGCAAAATTGACGCTATAACTTTCTAGCTACACATCAATCTCATGTAGATTTTTAGGTCATAGCAAGCTACAAAAAGTTTTGACAATATTGAATGTCAAAAGAAAAGTTCTAACTTCACATCAACCTTGTGCAACTTTTCTTTCACGAGACAAAGGGAAATTTTCATTATGCCCTCCCCCTACCAAGCCCCTACCACATTATAAAACTCATTCTATATGTAAACATGTTTGTCCACTTGTGGATTTTAAAAATTTTGAGCACTTTTAAGCTTGTCAACAAATTATGGCTACATTTGCACCCTTTAGACATATTTTACATTGTTAGAAAAATATCATCTAAATGTAGATTATGGGTTGTACATCTACACAAGATTTGAGTCACAAGTATGGCATAGTAGACTCTTTATGATTGACTCAGTAGACAAAATAAAATCTACTTCACTTTAAGCTAATCTTGTGTCACAACTAGGGCATCCACCAGGACATGTCCATATGTAATTGCACCTAAAGCCTATATTGGAGAAGGTAAGAAAAAAATATGAAACAAATGATTTAACACACAATATGAAAGACAAGGATAAAAGTGAATTTACAGCTTGAGCTCCAAGAACTACATTTGTCTCTTATCAATACCTACAAAATGAGACCTACAAATGGTACTAAAGTCCTAAAAGATAAAGTGTCCTTCCACACTAAAAGATCCTGAGGGAAAAAACTTGTGGGACAAAATTGTCATTGTTGGGTTCCATATTCACCTTGATGCTATTATAAGTCTACAAATTCCCTCAATAGTAAAGTACCCTTGCTATGTCCAAATTTCACCATGCACCACTCTAAGTCTACAATCTAGCCTCATTTTACCATCCTAGTATTTGTGTGAAATGCAAGACCTGCTACCTATTAGCCTTGGCAATTTTCAAGTGTCATAGTACTTGTTGATCATTACTTTCAAAGATTGAGGCTTTGTCCACCTATAAGTTGACATTGTAGTGTCTTATTGTTTTTAAAGGACGGGGACCTTTTCTTTGATCACCATTTGTATCAAGTGCTTGTTAACTATCTTAATAGTTTTGAGGTTTTGATCAAGTAATTTTTGGCCTTTCAAATTTGATTTCATGATCTAACTATTCCAGGAATAAGAAGTCCATGCCAAGTCACGAGATCAATCATGAATATGTATGGTTTGGATTAAGTGGTTATCTTTGAAGAAGATGTCTCAGCATTCACATAAAGGTTAAAGTAGGGAAGGCCTATTTTAGAACACAAGGGTTGAATTTAGATGGGTTAACTATAGATGATGGAACAAAATAATACGATAATCTCAAAGTATGTTGTTGTACATAAGCTATTATGAAAATAAAATATGCGTGATTATTTTCTTGGGGAGGATTTTATACCTTGTGACCTTTCTCGAAATCCTAATTGCTTACTCAATATCCCAAGAGTCATAGTGATTAGCATTATAGATGTTAAAAGACAAGAAAGGAGAATAAGATTGCTAAGTCATGTACTAATCAAAAGACTTCTCTTAAAGATTGCAAGGAAGGTGTAGAGTTTAACAAACATTTATGCTTGTTGTGTATTTGGACATGAATGTATAATTCTGGGTCAAGTTGGACAAAAAACCTAAAATGATGACTTTGATTAGATGGAATATTCATTAGCTCCTTGGGTATGTTACTCATGAATATACGTGTGCATCACGTGGGTTCAAAATAAGGTATTTTAAAAATACCATTTTTATACATTTTTTACATATAGAAGGGTGTAATATAAAGGGGTTATTTATAGATTAATAGAAAAGGGTTATATTTTATGTAGGAAAACTCACAGATAAGGATATTTATAAATAGACCTTGAACACACATGATGTAGGGGATATACATATAGTAACTTCCCCGAGATCAGTTCTAAGGGCCAAACAGCTAGACATCTTATGCCTACAGGAGTTTAAATTTCACTTAGAGATGGAGATCAATTTTGAGGGAATTGGTTTTACAGATGCTTTGTCAATGCTAATAGTAAGGGTAGGGCAGGCACATCTATAGTGGTTTTAAACCTAAATAGATTTGCATGGATGGGAGTAGTAGTGTAGTGGTAATTAGAGTCATAGTTGACACTAAAAAGTTGGATTCTTTAGATAGCAATTAGAGTCTTGGCTTAACACTAAAGCTAGATGGTTTCTTTGTTTGCTCCTCTAATGCCTCGAGTAATAGAGCTCTTTATTGGGAGTGGTTGGCATACAAAATTGAGAGGTAAGAGTCTATATTTGCATTATCATAGCTATACACACTTTTGCACTTGCCATATCTTCTCTTCTCTTCCCTTTGACTCTTGCATGGCCTTGCTCTATTCTCGAGGGGGTGTCAAATGGGCAGGAGAATAAGAGAGTGACACATCTTGAAGTGCCCTATGTACTATGCTAGAACCTCACACGTAGTCATTTGCACAATAATTAATTTCGGCACAAAGACACATGTACACCAAATTGGCCAAGGTGCAAGCCACCTAGTGCATTGTATCCTCACTCACTCACATGCATGCAATTCTTGAATGTATATATAGTGCACTACATAATGCATAGTGTACATTGCACAACATACGGCATACAATGCACACATACACTCCATCCCTTACTCACCTCGTGCACGCCTAGATTCTTCCACCAATCCATGCATCCTAGAGCACTAATCCAATGCCACAATGCATAGTGCATAGTGCACATATGCACATAGATTGGTGTATGGTGCATGGCACATGGTGCACAATGTAAATACATAGCACATCACACCTAGATCCACCTACTATTATACACCACCTGACTAATTTAGGAAAGCCTTAAGACACGATCACATATAGGATATTACACACAATCACTTAGGGCCATCTAGCACATGTGCACACACACAATGCATGGTGCATGTGTGTACAAAGTACATATACTTCGTGCACGTGTATCCATGTATGTTGACCATCAACACACACACACACACACACAATGTCATTTAATGACATTTCTATTCACCACACACATAGCCTATCGCAGTTAAAATAATGCACGTCTCCATGAACGTACACATCTCACTATAGGCACACATTTGCACAAAAGGGGTGCAAATGCTACCATAAGAAACACACACATTTAGTTAAGAAACCACATAACTAGCCAATCAAAAAATATGAAGTAAACAAATTATTAAACATGTCAAGAGTAAAGGCCAATGTAGCCAACCACCCATCTTATTCACTAACCCTAAGTATATATGTACATATCATTTTTTATTCTTTGAGTGATAAGATAATAAGGTGTTGCTCAAAAAAGAGCTATTGGAGGCACCGTCAACATATCCAATAGAAATCTTCACGGTCTCTATTTTGGGTGAGATTCGATATATATGAAGTGGTGGATAAATTCTTGAGGTCAACCTATATGGGATAAGTATGCTCCATTTTTCAATTTGAGGCTATGTTGGGCTTTCTTTTTTACCTATAAGTGTTGCACAGGTTGTTTCATATATTTTTTTGCAATTCTACACATGTTCGAAAATTGCAAAATAGGTTAAGGATTACAATATTCACAATAGAGACGTTGCATATAAGTTACTAGGCATTAGTAGCCACTGACAAACTACTAGAAACATGCAGTTTCAGGTTGCATGTAGTTTGACACAAGTTGTTGATTACAAATTTCACAAATTTGGAGTGCAACGAGTGTTAATAAAGTAGAGATGTTGATGTACATGTTGTAGAAATTCTTAAGCTACATATATTGTCATAATATCCATGCATATTTGCTCGTGAATGAGCAAGAACACTATTCCTTGATGTATTGTAGTGGTTTTCAAGGAGATCGGTCTTCCAATGTACTTTTGAATATTTGAATGATGTTATGTTGCTATATCTATATGGAAGCATTGATGTTGTAATACTATGTTTTAACTATATGTAGTGATTTTTAGAGTAGTTGGACAATAATATATGCATTATTGCTGAGAAGTGGTTCACTTTCTAGCTTCTCTCACTTTTGGTTATATTGAGTAGGTGTTCTAGAAAGTCTACCAGGTTTGTGATGCAGTTTGTTAATTTTCTAGGCATTGTTACTTTATAGTTGATTGTTGTTTTGCACAAATGGCTTCATCATCTACAATGGACAATGAACTATATAACATCAAGAAGTTTGATGCTATTAACTTTAGCTTGTGGAAGGAGCTGATCTAAGATGTCCTTATTCAGAAAAAGTAGTCAAGTCCCATAAGAGGCATAGATGAAAAACCAATAGATATATCTATAGATGATTAGTCAAAGCTTGATACATTGGCCAAATTCACTTCTAGGCTGCACTTGGTAGAATCTGTGTATTTTAAATTATGAATGAGACCACCACACATGACTTATGGAAGAAACTATGTGACATCTACAAGAAAGAAACTGCCTCTAACAAGGTGTATCTCATGAAAAAGTTATATATGGAAGGTGGAGGAAGAGTGAGAGCACAAGTGGAAGCAAGAGAAAGCAAAAGCTATGGAGGTTCAAGTAAGACAGAGACTAAGACAGGATGTAGGAACTCCAATATTCACAACATATGACTTGTCTTCCCCTATTCCATTGTCATAGAAAGAATAAAGAATAAAGTGATAATGATGGGTGGTTGCCACCTATAGTGTACATGTGTGTAGGCACTATGTACAAAGTAAATGCAGGCGGCTAGGCATAGGTGGCCTTTAACCCCCAACAACCTTCCACTTAAAGGAAAATGTGCCTGAGCGGGGATAGAACAAGGAAAAATTAACAATGCATACATATAAATATAATAGGATGAGCAATAAATGTTATCTCATCCTATGCCCATCATCTTTCTTCTTAATGTTTGACTAGGAGACTTTTAGTGAGTAGACTAGTAGGATTCTCGTAAATCAAGATCATTATAAGCAATCACCTCTTTGATGAAGTCTAGTAGGATTCTCGTAAATCAAGATCTTAATAAGCTCTATCTACTTGTCCTTAATCACCTCTCTGATGAAGTCTCGATAAAGCGATAATGGACCTAAATGTGCTTGTTCTTCACATGAAAAACTAGATTATATGCCAACTAGATGGCACTCATAGAGTTTGAATGCAATGTAAGAGTCATAGTCATACCAAGGTTTGCAAACCAAACAACCTCTTTACAAGCCTTAGTGGGTGCAATGCACTTAGTCTTAGTAGTAGACAAGGTTATGCATTTCTACACCCTCGATATCCAAGAAACAACACCTCCATCAAAAGTGAAGGCATAGCCAAAGGTGGACTTCCTATTATCTGCATGTCCTAAATAATAAGAGTCTACATAGCCCACAACTCCAATATCCTAGCTACCATAACAAATGTACATATTTGCAATGCCCTTAAGGTATCTCACACAATATCCTTCACAATGTCTTAATGTTGCCAGTCAAGTGTCGACATATAATGAGCCACAACCCCCACTACAAATGCTATGTTAGCTCTAGTGGTTGTCATAGCATAGATAAGGTTGCCCAAGAGTGGATGTATAAGGGATCTTGGCCATCTTGACCTTCTCATCATCTGATTGGAGATAATCTACTCGACTCACCTTCACATGAGAAGGAAATGGGTAGCCAATATGCTTCCCACCATGCATATGGAATCGCTAAAGTACTCGGTAGATATACTCCTTTTGGGATAAGTAGAGAAGTCCCTTAGAGCGATTGCACATAATGCACATTCTAAGTATGTGAGAGAAATGCCCCATGTCCTTCATCTCAAATCTCTTTTTGAGCTATATTCAAAGCATCTAGCTCATCATGAGCACTCCCAACAATCAACATATTGTATCAAAATGATAAGGCTACCATCATGGGCCTTCTTTATGTAAAGTCATAGATTCATAGCATTGTAGGAATAGCCTTGCAAATGCATCTAGCTCAACATGAGCACTCTCAACAATCAACATATCATCAACATATTGTACCAAAATGATAAGGCTACCATCATGGAGCTTCTTTGTGTAGAGTCATAGATTCTGTAGGAATAACCTTGCAAATGCATAAAAACATCACTTGTACTACCACTCCTTAGGTGTTGACTTAAGTCTATAGGGACTCTTTCTTAACTTGCACACTAGGTGTTCCCTAACCTTTTCCACAAAGCCCTTATAAATGTCCTTGTGCAAACTATATCATGTAAAACAAATGAGATACCGGTATCAAATTGTTGTCTCACATCACCTATGCCAACAATGTCACATATATGATCATCACATAGTCTAACCAAACCTATAATAGTGTGGTAGGTATAAAACCAATGACAATACAGGGTCACATGAAAAGAGCCCAAATCAAGAAGTCAACACTAAGAGTAAGAGGACTAAAGCAACTAAGTAGCAGTAAGTGAAGAAGAAATAAGTATGTAATCATTTGAGCTATACTCTAATGCATTTATCTCCTCAATTTTAATAGTGGAATTAGGAACAATGTAATTATCAGAAGCTTGGCATTATCCTGCACTTTTTCTATTCTTCATTTGCCTTTTTCATGCCTATCATTATGCATTTTATGGCACTGTGGCCTTATGTGACCCTATCACTTGTAATAATGATAAATAAGAGAGAACTTAGGACCATAAGATTTATGGCATGACCTCCTCCCATGAGACTTAGACTTGTTCCTATTGGGTAGCGAGTCTCTACCATGGCCATTATTCCCTTTACCATCATGTATACCACTAATTGTAAGTGCATGAAAAGTATAGGTTGCATCAATGATCTTCATGTTCACTTCTTCTATAAGCAACGGTCCCTCTACATCAAATCATTTAAAGCAATCTTTAGGGGGATTGGCACTCATAATAGTACAAAAGGTATCCCAAGATTCAAGTACTATAATAAGCAAGGATAAAGACTTAATGTTATCCTCAAACTTAATGCCTTACGAGGTAAGCAAGCTAAAAATGAAGTGGAACTCATTCAAATGAATGGACATAGGAGTGCCCTCCTTCATACGAAGGTCCATAAGCTTCTTTAGCCAATAAAACTTTGAAGCATGACTTTGTTGGTCATAAATATCACATATCTTTTTCCATAAATAAGAAGCACCACCTTCAGCCGCAAAATGACATTGAAGTAAACATACTTTGACAAATACAATATAATGGTGGACTTGCACATCTCATCAAGTTCATCCCAATCCTCCCTATGCCAATATTTTGTCTTTATTCCCTTGGTTTTCAATGGCCTAACTTGTTTCTTTTGCACCAATACTTGTCAAATATGGGTCTTGCAATACTAGAAGTTATTGCCATCCAACTTCCCTATGTTAAAGATAGCAATATCATTGGAAGCATTTGAAACACTCACCATTATATTTACCAAACAAAGAGAGTGCATGCTATTATAATAATAGTAAATCACCCCCAAAGCTGAGCTAAAAAACATATAATAGGAGGAATGTTGAGCAAATATAGTATTGTCCACAAAAGCAGGAAGTACTGGAGTGCTCAATACAAGTTTTTGCTCTCAAATAAATTGCTCAAAATTGAATTTCAACATGGTTGTCCATAAAACTATAGTAAATGAGTGTGTAACCATAGACACAAGGTCAAAATACAAAGCTCCACTGTTAGAGATATCTCGGTGGTGATTGAGATATACAATACAACTAGCATTGTCATGACAAAAAAGGCATAAACCACCAAGGTGCCAAATGTTGTTAGAGACCCAAAGATATTAGGTACATAGATGCAATCTCAACGAAAAGAGTAGCATGAATATAAGACAACTGGGACACCGTTAGAACAATAATTAGTAATTTAGCTATAGATGGCGAATTAATGTTTAATGGTGTTGTGGGTAGTTTATTGGCTGAAAAGATATGTAGGAATCCATGGACCAAGGTAGAATGGACATGCATTGGCAACTTAGGAAGAGAGAGGTAGAAAATAGTACAAAGGTAAGAACTAGGACTATGGATGGTAAATCTCGGTCTAAGAAAGTCATTGAATGCTTCTGTTGTGATAAAACATGTCATATTAAGAGGGACTACTACAAATGGAAGTGAGAGCAAAAGGATAAGAAGAAGGAGGATAAGGATATTTATAGGAAAGAGGGTAAATGAAATGTAAACATTGAAGAAGGTAATGTAGTGGAGATGTAGTGACTATGTATAGTGATGATGGTGAGGTGATATTTACTTATTTCCTTTCTGCACATATGCTTATTGTAGTGAATAGACAATTAGCTCAAGATTGGATTCTTGATTCTGGTGCCTTTTACTCCTCAGAAGAAGAGATTCTATTTATATGATAGTAGTAGGTGTGGATCTTGGAATGACTATGTATGTGATATGGTTGGCATAGATGATATGCAACTTGCTTTTTAGAATGGATCATCTTTACTCTTTGGAATGTGTGCCATGTACCTAAACTTACTAAGAGTTTGAAATCTATTTGTCATTAGTTGGACGACTTGGGATGCTATACTACTTTTGGGAGTCGACCATGGAAAGTCCACAAGGAATCATTTACAGTTGTTGAAGGAGCCACATGTGGGACTTTGTATCCTCTTCATTTATCTTCTGTCAAGAATCATGTAATTGTAATGACAAATATTTAAATATATATTTGTGGCATTGCCAATTGGGACATATGTCTTGAACAATAATGAAAATGCTATCTCACTTGGATTACTTGCCTTCTCTTGATTTTTCTAAACTTTTTGTTTGTGAGTATTGTATATACAAACAACATGCACATTTAGCCCATAAGAAAAACTTAAATAGGAAAAGGAGTGAGTCGCTTGACTTAGTACATACTGATATATGTGGGGCTATGCCTATAAAGTCCATAGGGAGGCATCCTATTTTATCACATTCATTGACGATGTAGCTAGGAAAGCGTGGACTTTCACTATGATTAGAAAGATGAGGCTTTGCCTTGTTTTCAAAAATTTATAACACTTGGAGAAAATCAATTTGGCAAGAGACTTAAGTGTCTCAGAGCTAATAATGGTGGAGGTATGATGATAAATGAAAATATGTTATGTTGTCTAAAGCTGGACTTACTCGAGGATTTGATTGTTATACATTTGATAAACATATCACCTAATACTGCTGGATGGTGGCATTCCTAGAGGGGCATGTTCAAGTAAGAATCCCTCTTATGATCACTTAAGCATATTTTATGAAGCTTACCTACATGTGCCAAAGGAAAAGTGTAGTAAGTTGGAGCCAAAATCCACTAAATGCATCTTTTTGGGCTATAGAAAGGGTGGCGAGATGGGTTATCACCTTTGAGATCTAGAAGGTAGAAAGATTGTCTACAATAATGATGTGATTTTCAATGAGAAAAAGATACATAAGTGGCCTCTTAAGGAGGTGGAAACAAGAAAGGTTGCTTTCCAAGATGCAATTCCATCTATTATTTTGCCATGTAGGGCAAGTTCTAATGCACCAAGAGTGTAGACAGAGAGTACAAGTGATGGTTTAGCTAGTGAGTAGGAGTAGGGAGATTTATTGAGTAGTAGGTTGAGAGCCCTATAGTGCCTCATGAAGAAAGAGTGGACATTGGAATTCCCACCCTTAGTCCACCCATTGTGCTATGTAGATCTACTCTATCTCTCGTTCCCTTGAAAAAATTGGACTTTGATGAGATCTTCACACTATGCTTACCTTGATGGCTAAGGATGATATGGACCTTATATAATTGGATGTCAATATAATATTTCTACATGGTGATCATGATGAGGTCTACATGTGGTAGCCAAATGGTTTTGTGAGACATGGCCAAAGAATTGTCTACAAGCTAAAAAAGACTATTTATGGATTAAAGCAAACCCAATGGGAATGGTACAATAAGTTTGATGCCTTTATGAAATCTCATGGTGGCTACAAGAGAAGTGAGACAAACCACTACTTATACATTAGCAAGGCTAAAGATGATAGCTTGATAGTGCTGATCATTTATGTGGATGATATGTCGATATAGCTAGGAAAAACAAGCATGTGATTGATTCCTTGAAGAAAATGTCAATTGAAACCTTTGAAATGAAGGCCTTGGCACATGCAAATCACATTCTTAGCATGCACATAATCAGAATAGGACAAAGAGACCACTCTATTTATTCCAAAAGGATTACGACGACAAAGTGCTGCAAGTTTCAATATGGAGGGAGGGGGAGGCAATAAGCACTAGATTGCCTCCATATCTGAAACTTAGTGCTTATGATCGTCTCAAATATAATGAGGAGAAGGCTAAAATAGCCAAGGTTCCATATTCATTATGTGTGGATAGTCTCATGTATGCTATGATTGCCACTCGCTTGGACATTGCATTTACAATGGGACTAGTGAGTAACTACATGCCAAATCCTAGCAAGAAGCATTGGGGAGTAGTGAAAGGCATCTTGAGCTACTTGAGTGGTGTAAGAGATATGTGTGTATGTGTTGGGAGAAGTAGGAGTGGTATACTTAGGTACATAGATGTTCGGGGAAAATGCACTTGTGCCTAGCCGCCCATGTATTACTACACTGACAGTACTCGAATACTTGTACATTGCAGGTGGCAGGCGGCCATCACTGTCACTTCATTCTTTATTATTTTAATGACATTTGAATAAGGGAATGGCCACACATTGTGACTGTTGGAGTTCCCACATCTTGTTTCTCTCACATGCTTCCTTCCATCCTAGCTCTTACTTTTGCTTGCATGCTTCCACCATAGCTCTTGCTTCTGCTCGCATGCTTCCACTCTGAGCTCACTCCCTTCAACTGGTATCAAAACCATTGCACTAGCATCAAAGAGCTCAATAAGGCATTACTTCAGCTTGTGGGGAATACCTACAGTTCATAAGTTTCATGGGAGCCATGTCCTCAGGTTGAAGTGGTATGTATTGTGGTTCACTTGCTTACCAACTTAACTTGGCATGTTATAGGGATTCACAGAGCTCCCCCTGAGCGCTCCTTGTGCCCCACTTACCTTAGTATAACCAAAAGTAGGCCTACCTAGCCAAGCCTAATTTGCACCTACAATGCATTGCCCTAAATCTAACATCATTAATGGTCTCTCTGTCCCATGTGGCTCTTGGACACTTGCTCCAATCATTGAGACCCATTGCCCATCCTTCTAGCATTGGTCATTGACATTGAGCATTGATTTTGAGTCTTGGTTCAAGCTATCGATTGTGCAAAAAGGGCAACGTGTTGTAATACAATCTAGGACATCACTTACCTCTTTGTTTAGAGGTCATTTATGCTTCTTGGAATGCCTATTTGATGACAAATCACTCGGGGATGCTATGTCAATGTTACAAGATGCTATTCAGCTAATTTGAATGCACTTTTGGCTCATTTTTCTCACAAATTTTCCTACTATAATAATAGGGCTGAATGTCATTTATCTGGAAAAAGCTTATGTGCATATTGCTACTTGATGCTATTTGGGATCTCTATTGGATGTGTTGATGTATGCCATTGATGCCACATACTTGGTTATGCTCCTGACATGCTTTTAAGCTAAGATTGGAGCTTGGATGCTTGACATTGGTAGTCATTCATTTCATTAGATGCTATTGGATGCTACATTCATGGGCTTGAAGATCTTTACTAGGTTTGATGCTCTTAACTTATACTACATGTATCTTGGATGTTTGGATGTCATTCAGATGATGTTTGAGCTTTGTTTGCTCATTTGACATTTGACTTTTGCTTCAATGGAGCTATTTGGCATTATGTATTAAGCCACTTATGTGACATTAGATGTTATATTGCACATTGGATTGCAGTTGATAAGCTTGAGCTCCTTATAGTGAGACAATGGGATCTTCACTTCATGTTTATGCTCTCTTTATGCTATATGTATGTAGTGAATGCCCAATGGACTAATTTGACATTTTTCTTTGGGGTGGCACCACCTACCTCTATTAGATCATTGTCAGTTGTGCATACACCTGACATGAGTATGTATTGAGATTTTGTTACTACTACTTAGTTGGTTATGTCTTTGGTAGGTCTCTTCTATTACTTGTGAGACCTACTACATTGCATGATTGTTATACCATTAGATGTATTCTACTTTAACACTCTGAGGTTGACAACTTTGGGTATTGGTCACATGTTTCCTAACTACTAGTTGATCGTCCATACCCTACATTATGCAGGATATCCCTAGCAGTTATAGTTTGCAATTCATCAATGATAGCTCATACTTGCTTTGATTTTTACAAATGAGTTACCTTGTCTTGATAATTTCTTGACTATACTTTGTGGACAACTCATTATTTTGTTAATACCTCTTGTTTCCAGCGTGATTTACCATTGGTTTGGGGATTGATTTGCAATAAATTATAGTAGCCTATTTTTCCATTCTGTGTACTTGCTTGGGCTCATTATGGCTGGTGCTTGTCACGATAGTGCTGTCTTTAATATTGAGAAACCAGATGGGACCAACTATAGCTATTGGAAGACTTAGATATTGCAGGTTTTAGTGTAGAGTTTGTGCATATCCTTTTGCAACTAACCTTGCTTTATACCTTTCAAGAGAACCATCCAACTTACATTTGACCTTATAAACCCATTTACATCCAATGGACTTCTTGCCATAAGGTAGTTTCACCAAATCCCAAGTCTTGTTTTTCCTTAGTCCATCCATCTCTTCATCCATTGCTTGTCTCCATTCTTTGCTCTCTATTGCTTCTTCAAAGCAAGTAGGCTCCACATGTTGTACATAAGAAACCATGTATGCATAATGCATCTTCATGAACCCATTATAAGTCAATCTATCAACTGGATACCTTACCCTTTCTGACCTTCTCAATTGAGGTGCACTACTGTGTGTCTCATCTGATCTAGCAATGTTCATCAACTCCATGCAATGTGTAAAATTTTTGAAGGGCAGACTCTTACTAAGAAAGTTTATGGAATTATAATCAACATGAACTTTGATAAGCCTAACTTGCTTATTCTCAAGCACCTGACGAATGAAGTGATGCCTTACTTCTATGTGCTTGGTTTTTGTTGGGGTAAAGGGCACCTATGCCTAGCTACTTATATTTACTTTGTACATAGTGCCCACACACTTGTACACTACAAGTAATGGCTGTCCATCATAGTAAATTTATCCTTTATTATTTCTATGATAATAGAATAAGGGAAGCCAGGTGTAGAGGGATCTCACGCTCAGCCGCCAAGACCCACAGACCACTTATTGTTTCAAGCGTTTCAAGCAAGATCTCATGGCTATTTCTCACCTACCGACATGCCGTCGATCCTCTCGGGGTGTTGTGAGCTTACCTTGATGCCAAAATGAGTTGCCTCCTCTCTTGCATATGCATGTAGCTCCACAATCCTAGATGCTAGCTCAAGCATCCTCAAGCCTCCTCCATCTCCAAGCTACATCCACCATAGCCACACGTGCAAGAAAAGAGAAGAGAAGAGAAGAGAGAAGAAGAGAGAAGAGGAGATGGTGAAGAGCTTCACCCTCTTGATCCCTCACTCCCACACACTCACTCACTCCCTCACACTCTCACACTCCCTCTCTCAAGAGCACATACACAAGGAAGGTGAAGAGAAGATGAGAAGAAGAGAGGACTCTTGTTAGCCACACACCAAAGAATGAGCTTCTCACTCACTTTTCAACTTTATATACAAAACCCTAAAATCCCATGGGCACCCATCCCTTTTTACATGACCGGCCATTGTGGCAAAGTCTCTTTTTCTAATTCCCTCTTCTTGCTTCATGCCCTAAGCCTATGCATGTCTATTCTTTTACAAATGGCACAAGAGGGAGCCTGGCACTCTTTTACAAGAGTTTTTAGAGTTGTTTGAGATGCCTTTCATTTAAAATTGCACTTTTTGCCTCAGCTTAGCTTTAGGGGCTGCCTCTACGCATTTGCTCTTTTTCCATCCTTTTTCCACTTTTTCCTTCATTTGTTCGCCATCTCAAATTGAGGCTAACATTACCCCCCTCCGAGATGGGTGCCAATCCCATCGCAATTCTAGCTGTTTGTTGGGAAAGGGTAGGCGGTTGGCAAGTTATTGGTCAGGTGATGCAGGGCCACATGTAGAGTCAAATGCTTTGGAAGCTTTGGCAATGATGGTTGACAGAGAAGCCAATGAGATGTCAAGTGGATGATGGGGCCTCCGAAGTTGGTGGTTTGCCGCATTTTGTAGTACTTGAAAGGAAAAGGTGTGGTGCTCTACCTAAGGGAGTGTCTACCTTACTATGTGGTGCATTGTGCTAGTGCTGGTGGAACGGGGAGCTGGGTCTAACCACAGGCATGCATGGGTGATGTCCCACACTTGAGGACCCCGTTCGTGTTGTAGGGAGGTGCGGTGTGTGTAGCGTAGGGTGACAGGTCTAACCATAGGCAAGTGTTACCTCCCTAGGCATGTCCTGCCCTTGATGTGCCCTAAGCATGAAGTGGGGAGTTAAAAAGGGGCTAGGGGGTTAGGAGTGGAGCCGGTCGACCGAAGCCACTGGACACGCCTAACTTGAGAACCCCTAAGTGCAGTGATCGTATTCTGTGTGGTCTTGGGTGTGTCTTCATGTGAGTCATTCTTTCCATATCTTTGTCTTTTTGTGATGTGTTTTCTTGCTTTCCCTTTTTTTTTAAAAAGCCAGGATGATAGCCAATTTCTAACTTTCATCGTCAAAGTGAGGTGGAGAAGGGGGCCGGATAGATTTACTCAAAAACTACCAGCTCTGCATGTATCCCCTTGAGATTCATGCGAACATGGAGTGAAGTGGTGGAGAGAAAGGGGTGGTTATACCGGGTGAACTGGCTATCGTTCATATCTTCAAGAAGAGCTAGGCAAAAAGAAGGTAGAAGGCTAGCTCTCATCATCAAGCGCGTCATGGCGCCGGTATCGATGGCGTTAGGATCAAAAAAGAGGGGTGGGAGGCCACATTCTTATGGGGTAGGGTCTTGCTTAAGTAAGAGTTTAAGAAGCCTAAGGTAGTTACAGGTGGTTATGAAGGCTGGATCGGGACAAGAGGAAAAGTCAGCGAGGAAGCGGGTCATGGAAATGTCTAGGCTTTCAAAGGTGAAGGTGAGAGCTTGTTCAAAAGAGACACGGTTAGGATTATAGATAACAGGGAAGTCATAGTATCCATGGAGGGTAGCGTTCAAAATCCACTCCTACCCTACGAGGGTATGCCATAAATGTAGGGTTGTTCCTCTCGTAAGGTAAGATGTTGCAAAAGACCATCTAGGCGGGCATGCTAATGTCGCACACCCGTCTCCTCCACATGGGCTGGCAGTTGTAGCCTTGTATAGAATCTGGCACTTCAAAGACCTTATTCTACCAAAAGTATGCCTCTTCGGTCCCCTAGAGAGTGGGATTCTTTTCTCTCTCTTTCAGCCATTGCTGGCCTAGTCGGCTTCCAATCGCAATCACTTCCTCCACTACTTTAAGTGGCATGACTCTCCTTAGGCTAATGGGAAGAAGGAAGCTAAAGGAGAAGGGTTTTTTATCCCTTTCCTGTCGCTCCCAAACTATTAATTCAGCATGGAAACCTGTTGGGAGGTCATCTGGGCATGGTGGTAGGGGTGTTTATGGTTGCACAACCGGCTTGGCTCTCATTTGTTTCCGGGTTTCTTCCACCAATTTCTTTCTCATTTCCCTGAGGGCGGCTTGTCTTTCCACAGATGTGTCAATTGATGGCTACTCTTGGGAATGTGGCGAGGGGGGGTTGTGGGATCACCTCTTCTTTAAATATGCTTATATCAAATTGAAGTTCAGCTTCATCCCTCTGTCAGTCTAGTTGCTATGTTTCCTCTTCAAAGCCTAGTGCATTGACCTCCTGGGGGGTTAGGTCGGCCATCAATAAGTACTTTTGTTGATCATCAAGGCTGAGCCCCACGACATCAGGTTGGGGTGGCATGTACAGTCCTACTTGCAGAGCCCTACGGGCTATGCTTAGTTTCTTCTTTGCCACCTCGAGGGACTCCCCTTCCTTTGAGTGGGTGGTATCCATTAGTGTATTCAAGAAGGCTTTCTGTTGAGTGTCGAAGGCTACTTGGGCAGCTTCTGCTCTACTCTCTGCAAGGATTTTCTCTTTTTCCACGAGAGCCAGGCAACGCACCAAGGTCTTCATCCTCCGTTCATTCTATCCCACCCATTCTTCGGCTCTCTTCTTCATTTCCTCCATGCCTTCCCCCTACCTTTGCACCAGAGCTATGAGTCTTTGCTCCTGGTCTTTCAATTCTTTGCTCGTTCTCTCTTGCTCTTTTCTTTCTAAGTTCAGCTTCGCAATCATGGTCTCCATCTCCTTGTGATGTTGTTCTTCCTCTTGCTTCCTTTCCTCTTCTTTTTGGCATAAAACTCCTCCATGCCTCATTCGATCTGATCAGTCTTTGCGGTTAGCTCTTCATGTTGCATGATCAAGAGTTTATACTCCCTCTGCATTTTTACCAACTCTTGATTCTCATCTTCCAGCCGCTGCCTCCAGCTTTCCTCCCTGTCGTCCTTAGCCTTCAGCTCCTGTTTGAGATCAAATATCTCCTTTTGTTGCATGGCTATCTGTCGAGTCTTTTCAAGCTGAAAAGTAGCTATCGACTCTTTTTTCGCAGCTAACTCGGCCACAGCTATCTTCCTCTCCTCTTTAGCTTTCTCTAGTTGAGAGAGCAATTCAGCAACGAATTCTTCATAGTTAGCTGGTGGCGTCATCGTCGTGTGGATCGAAGTGGTTGAGGCCTCCACTTTCTAGCGTTTTGGATCTTGTCTAGATTCGGTGTATGTGGTCTGTCTCTTCTGCCCCATGAGACGTCCTCATTAGTGCGGATGCTTGGGGTGAGGGTGGCTGCTTCGGTGGTAGGCACCAGGAGAGTCGGGATAGGATGGATGAGGGCTTTATCCTTGCCTTTAGTGACGGCTGGCGATATGATCTTCGGCACCTGAGTGCTTGAGCTTAGCCCCTCCTCCCTAGGCGGGCTCAAAGCTCCTAGGTCATCTGCCTTGCTTTGTTGCTCTATAGACCGACGTGTGGCTTCGGCCATGTCTTTCTCCTCCTTCCTTCTCAGGACCTCCTCTTCCTCAATAGCCCTTCTCTCCCTCTCTTCTTCTGCTTTCCTAGATTTTTCCTCCAATTTATCTACTTCTTCTTTTTCTTTCTTCTTCCTCTCTTCGGCCTCCTGTTTTGACACCTTCTTGGCTTTCTTGGCTTCTTCCTTCGACTTTTCTGCTTCATGTTTCTTCTTCTTCTCCCTCTTTTCTGCCTCTTTGAGAGATTCCCTTTTTGCTCTCTCTAAGTCCTCCTTCTCCTTTTTGCAGCCCTCATCCTGCTTCTTCTTTTGTGTCGTCCTCTTCTTAGATTTCTTTGCTTGCTTTTTGCTTGAATGCTCCTTCTGTTCTCCCCCTTCTTCATCACTTTCAGTCCTGTCACTAGACAACTCTTGGTCCTAGTGGGGGACGATCTGTCAGGTGTTTCTCCTTATCCTTCCTCTACATCCTATGCCTCTTTTACTGCCTCCTGGATGAGGGTAGTTAAAACACTTCCATAGCCAATGAAAGAGGCTTTGGATGAGGCTTTCTTCCTCTCAGTGCTTTTGGAGGCTAGGGACTCCGTGCCTGTTGGCTTGCTCCCCAAGGCTAGTGCTTTTGCTACCTAGTCTATGGTCTTGCGCACATAGCCATTCTAGTCAACCTCATCCAGGGTGCGAGCTGCCACGTTCTCCAGCATAGGCACGTTGATCTGGTGCATGAGGGAATTGTAGCGCTGGCTGGAGAACAGTGAGTGCACCAGTTTTGCCTGCATGTGGGCTTCAGCATCAGGGATATCCTGGATGTTGATGTCGTCGTTGGTCAGCACCTCTTCCCTCTTCATCTTAAGCATGGCATAGACATCTCTTTTCTGCTTCTTCTCCACCTTAGGCTCTAACCCTAGTGCCTTGTCCACCAAGGTTGGGTTCAGGGGTACCTGTACCTATTTGGCCTTCTCCCCCCTTCCCACTGTTACAATTTCACATTCCTGATCTAGGTTGTAAGTTCTGAGGAATTCCACACACTTTGTGTGGTTAGGCTCTTATGCGACCTTCTCGAGGTACTTAGCGAGGTTGCACTACTCTAAACCCTCTTGGCTACTTTCTTCTTGGCCACTACTTCCTCGATGTTATGGATGGTTAAAAATTTTAGTTGGTTGTAGGCACGGCTTTCCAAGGAGATGCCGTATTGAGTCCTCTCCTCTTCCGTGAAGGGGATCGGTGTGCACGGTCTTGTTGCGACATCTTTTGTTCCTGTCATGAACCATAATTCCCATTAGTGCTTTTAAAAATAATGATTTACTGAAAAGAAAGACTTTATGTTTGTTGAATGAAAGCATTAAGATCCAACATAGATTCTTCCCTTCAAACTTTTTGCCTTTTATTTCAAAGCTTTTGTGGCATTCCTCCTACATCACCAGTTTCTTATGTGTTTATGCGTTTGCTTGATCTTGATTGGTTTTAATTTGATTCACCTTACCCCCTCCCCTTCCAGATTGAGAAAAATCCTTCCTAGGATTGAAGGTTAGGAGGTCAAGGGCATTCAGCATTCAGATATAAGGGTTACTTGCGCATGAGCCAAGTATAGAATTCGAGGTTATACTCTAGCTAAGCCTCGCGGTCCAGATCGAAGGGTCGACTACTTACGTGTGTGATGTAAGTGAGAAATTCTGTTAGGAAATCGCCGGAATCGACATGGCTAGCGATGTATAGCTCTTCTTTGGTCAAGAGACGATCAAGATATGGGTGGCCTTTGACGTGCTCTTCCATGGGTCAGCCACAAAGAGTGGTTAACACTTTATATGAGGTGGGTGCGACATAGGTTGGGTCATACTCTGATGTCTTGACTGCGCAGTGCTGCTCAGCGTTGGTCATGATTTGACATCCTTCGAGTTTCCACTGCAATCGCAGAGTGTACTAGTTTCGTAAAAATGGGGAGTCGGTATCAGCTAACGCTTTCAACTCCTCGATTTCTTTGTCAGTGTGATGGAAGAAGTCACACACTTATCATAGGACGTAATGAGGCACTGTTTCATGGCTTGTTCTCTTGATATCTCAGCGCATAGCAACTCAGCAGAGCAGCTGAGTGGGGTGTTTTGACAAATGCAAATTCAGATGTTTCCTAGGAACAAGGCATTGTGCGAATTTCAGCTCTAATGAAAGGCTCTTGCAATAGGCCTAAGTCCAAGCGGTCATAGCTTAGAGCCAGCGACATGAACGTGGCATCTAAGCATCTAAGACAAGCAATAGCGTCATCCCCTGTGTCTTCGGCTAAGTCTATGGCCAGAGTTAAGAATGATTTCTGCTCATAGGAGGGTTTAAGGCATGCAGGTGACTGGGGTTTGGTGGGGCTAGAAGGCTTGGCGGGCAGATGTTGGCAGTTGCCCATGAAGCAGTGGTTGAGTCTCGTGGATGAGCATCAGAGTAGTAGCTGCTACACTAGGATTGGGTTTGGCCAGTCTTATCAGCACTAGCAGGGATTGAAGTGTGTAAAGGCGTTTGTGGTTTGGGCCGATAGGCTTGCTCAACTCTTCTGGGCTTATGCATGGGTGAGCTTGTAGGAGGCGAGTCCTGGAAGCATTGCGGCTTCTAGTTCTGAGGTTCTATGGGGCTCAGGGTGATCAAGCTTGAGGCGACGTGTGAGTAGTGCCTTGGGCCATTTGGGCCTTAGGGATCCATATCTAGGCATTTCCCTCATAGTAGCCTTGCACGTGCAAGAGGGCTTTAGGAACCCATCTTGGCTTGATCATGCTTTGATTTCTATAACTGTGTCTTGGCCTCCTAGGTTTAGAGTTTCTTATGTTACGAGGACGTAAGCATCTACTCCTAGGCGGTGGTTGTAGTTGTTTAGGCCTCCATTGAAACTTAGGCTGTTGGGCCTTAGCTTTTGCTACTATGAGCGACGGCTCGTGAGATTTGATGGATGGTGGCCGAGCACTACCTCCTCCATAGACTTGGCTACGAGCATTTCTACCGGTGGCCTTGCGGACTTTGATGAGGTCGCACAACCCTTGCTGAAGGCTATAACAATGTGGGTGTTGCCTATGGCGAGGTGGATGCGCTGCGACTCATAATCGACATTGCAGTGAGTTTGCTTCTTGAAGGTTTGCCCTAGCAGCGACTCCATGCCTGAGTCTTTAGTGTTTCACAACACGTAAAAGATCATTGGTACAGTCTCAAACTCGATAACAACAATGGCCACTTGCCGAGAAATGCGTGTGAGCGGCCCCCATATGGGCTTAATTTGGCATTAGTGGGCTGTAGTGGTGGTTTACCAAGTTGGGTCCAATGATCGTGAGTTAAGACATTGAAGTCTTCTCCCTCGTCGACCAAGGCATTGAAAGCGCATGTTTACTTAGCAGTGACCATGATGTGGAGGTATGCGGGTTCTATGGCTTCCTCATCCTCATCATCAATTTTCATAATTGTGGCGACTCGTACTTTGACAGGGGGAGCTTGTACAAAGATCTGGCAATCAATGCATAGTTCAGCACAAACCGTCGATAGTATCCCATATGGCCTAAGAAGCATTGAACTCCCTTATAATTGATTGGGGGTGAAAGATCAATACTAACCCTGACTTTCAAGAATTCAATGGCAATGCCATTCTTTGACACCACATGCCTAGAATGCATCCATGTTTCACCCGGAACTAGCACTTTAAGGGTTTCAAGGAGAGACGAAATAGGCGACACCACTCAAAGTCTGCTTGAAGTTTGTCTAAGTGTTCTCTCCAGGTCGAGTGAACACACGAGTCATCCACGAAGACTTCCAATTCCTTGCAAAGCATGTCTATGCATATGAGGCATTGAAAGGTGGCTGGGGCATTAGTCAACCTGAAGGCCATGACTATGTAAGCAAAGATGCCCCACTCAGTGGCGAAGGCAGTCTTATGCCTGTCGGCAGGATGCACTTGCACCTGATTGTATCCAGAGAAGCCGTCTAGAAAGCTATAGGCCTCTTTGCCCACCATTCTTTCGAGCATATGCCCGGTGTATGGCAATGGGTAGTTGTCTCTCTTAGTGGCCGCATTCACCTTCTTGTAATTGACGCACACTCTAATATTTCCATTTTTCTTCATCATTATGACTATGGACAACACCCAGTCTGTGTGCTCAGTTTCATAAATGAATCCTGCTCTCATGAGCTTTTCAATCTCCTCTTTGACTACATGAGCGTGTTTTGGATTCATCGAGTATGGCCGTTGCTTGACCAACATTGCTTCTGGCATCATGGGTATGTTATGGTCACTACACTCAGATCTACCCCCTTAAGCTCTTCTAAGGACCAAGCGAACACGTCTATATACTCTCGCAAGAGAGCAACAAGACTCATCTCCTCTTCCTCAGTCAAGTCATCGACAATAAAAATCGGTCGGGGTGTCCCCTTCCTATTCTAGGTTCACCTTCTTGACCTTGGCTGGTCCCTCGATGGGTTCACTCATTTGCCCTTGGCATTTGGCACCCAACAAGATTACTACCCTGTCACCCTTCTTGAATTTTGTAAATCTCTTTGAGAGATCCTGTGGCTTTCTTTGCTCTTCCGTTTGCATGTCCCTAGGCTGTTTTGCCCTTTCTTCCTTCAACCATCTGCGCCTCAGGTGGACAGGTAGGTCCCCCTTGGTGCGTCTGTTCTTGGATGGTCTAGATATTTCTGGGTCGCTATCTAAGCTTACTTCTAACTCAGAATATAACTCGTTGTTTTCGCTAGAAGAGGTGGTTTCTCCATGTGGTCACAACTCAGAGGGTGACTCTATTCTAAGCACTAGTGTCCTACCTGGTTGGGTTAGGCCTGCTTGTTCGAAATCTATGCCTCCTATGTGTTCTAACCAAGCGCGTCACAATCCATGTGCATGACCCCTCGCTCTATCTTAAAGACACTCTTTTTCTGTGGCTTGGAGTCCGCTCGTGTCGGTTCTATTTCTCGTCCCTCAGTGTCGAATTCCATCGTGTCTATCTCACCCTCACTTTCGTCACTAAAAGAACGATAGTCTTCGTACTCGTCATTGGAGTCATCTTTGTCCGACTACTCATCATCTCCTAGGTTTTGGTATATCTCTTGTCTTTGATCGGAGACTAGGGCCCAATTGTACATGAGGTTTAAGTCATGCACCCTGGTCCATTGCCACCTTGGTTCGTATAACACATCTTGGAGTGGCTTGAAGTTTGTTGTTGGATTGCCAGCTAGCTTGCCAGTCAAATATTCTAGAATCTCTTGGAGTTCCCTCTTGTTACTTGGCACTTGGAATGTGATAGGTTAAGGTCGCCCACAAAGGGTTCTTGCCATCATGCAGACTGGTACAAAGGGTGTGTCTTTTGACTTTCCAACTATCTTGATGGCTTGCTTGTATGCCTCATGATCAGAGAACGGCAAGTCGATCATAGCAAGGACGTGCATCTAGTCTCGCTCATCCTCCAGGCATGGGATATACTTGGTCAAGGGCCCATAGGACTTCTTGATTTGACTGTTACCTTTAAGCATCGCAGAGATGGCATCCAAGTCGACTGGTGAGGTCTTCCAACCGTCCATCTCTACCCTCACAGCTTCTGTTCTATTGCCAATGAAGATTAAGCCGTCACCACAATCTTTGATGACTCTGGCATTGCGCATCCAGGGTCGTCCTAATAGAATATCTTTGTCCACTCCCTTCATGACTATAAAGTCAACCGAGAACTAGACGCCTGTGATTTTCATCGGCCAGTTTTTAAGTACCCCCCGAATGGTTTCACTCTCATACCGTTTGCTAGTGTGACATTGAACCTGGTGGTCTCGACAGGCGGATTTCCCCAAGTTTGAAGCACTGTGTGGCTCAATACACTAACCCCCGCTCCTATGTCTATAATCCCCTTTCTCATTGTGTTGCCTAGGGCTAAGACAAGTAAGACCACATGCATCTCGGTGCCTTCCCAGAAAGCATTAACATGCAAGGACTTAGGCACAGAGTGCAGCGTCAGTCTCTGTAGTTGTGTCTTTGCATCATGGTCGTGCAGGTCTGCAGCAGCTTGCTCTCGTGATCCTTCACCCCTGCTGCTTTAGGTCTTGCCATAGGGAAGATGTTGGGGGTAAAGGCACCTCCACCTAGCTACCCATGTATTACTACACTGACAGTACCCGCCACTGCACACTGTAGGTGGTGAGTGCCCGTCACAGTCACTTATTCTTTATTCTTTTAGTGACATCTTGAATAAAGGAAGGCCCGGCCACACATTGTGGTTGTTGGAGTTCCCACTTTTGAGTTTCTCTCTCTCTTGGCTCTTGCTCTCCATCTGCCATAGCTCTCACCACCAAGCTTCTTCCTCCTGGGTTCCACTTCCCTTTCAACTGGTATCAAAGCAAAGGCATTGGAGCTTTCCTGGCATTCTCTTCAGCCCGGATTTGAAGAGCTTCAACCTGAGCTTCAATGGCAGCCATGGCACCTTCATTTGCAGGTACGTTTTGATCTCCCACCTCCTCCCCGAGCTTCCAAACCTTCATCGACTTCTTCTTGGGCTGCATTGGATCCCCCTTAACATTGTCAAGTGCCCCCGAGGGTTGAAGAAGATCCCCCAGCCTCCCCAGGAATAGCAAATTTCGGTGCATTTTTAGGGGGTTGTGGGCTGATCTGCTCCCCGGCATTTCCCTGCTCCTCCTTGGCTTCCCCACTCTTGGCAACCTTCCTAAGCATTGCTTGACTCCCCGACATTGGTGTTGATTCTCGGTGATCGATTCGAGTGCTTTCCCCTTCAGCCCTTTGCTGTATACACAGTCCCAGGACTGTCAAAACACGGTAGCACTTGTCATTTATTGTTTAATGCTTCTTGGCATTGCTCGTTTGATGCCTATTGATGCCCGGTAATGCTTGGATGTTATGGGATGCTATGTCTATGCTTTGGGATTGATTTGGAGCAAATTTGAGCACCATTTGAGCTTCATATAATAGTAAATTGTTTGCTATAATAGAGTGGGCTGAAGCTCATTTACTTGGTGTATGCATTGGTTCATGAATACGGGGTGCTTTCTAGAGATTTGAATGATCATACCGATGTAATTGGAGGTTGTCAAATGCTTCTTCTTGGTTCTGGAATGCTTTTGAGCTTGGATTCAGCTATGAATTGGTCGTTCTTTACTGGCATTTGGCTTCAGTTTGGCATATTTTGGACCAATTTATGCCTATTGTCACTGCTTGACATTTAGGCTTCTTGCATCTATGCTTTGGTCAGATATGGATGCCTACTGATGCAGTTAACATGATTGCTCGAAGAGAGCGGATGCGACTAAGATTGGGCTCTACTTCAACTTCAACGAGCTTGTTCCACCTTCAAAATCTCATATTCCTTTGACTAATCAACCAACTCTTTCTTCTTCTATTCCTTCTAAAAATGATGTAATGGATGAACTCATTAAAAGCATGCGTGACCATCATCTAAATCTTACAGAAATTAGTTCCAAGGTGGAGAAGCTGGATGTCAAAGTTGAAGAACGAGGATGATCATCAACTCAAAGACCCATGAGAGAAGGCTTTAAGAGGCGTCATATTTGGTGCGACATCCAACAACCTGACAAGAGGGAGTGTTCTACCTTCCGTGAGGCTAAAGCACAGAAGCTCATCTTTTGGAAAGACGAAAAAATTCATGTAGCTGAAACTGATCTTCCACTGGAGCAAAATTTTGGCAATGGTGGAATGAAAAAAAGATTAGAAGATTTAGCTATAATGAATGCCTACACAGCAATTGATGCAACTACCTATGGGTTGCAAATTGAGCCAACTAAATCAAGTTTGAAAGCATGTAAAGCTAATGTGCAATCTAAAGTATGGATGCATACACTAGATTAGATGGAACGTGGTAAAGCAGCCAAAGAAGATTTGGCTAATGCTAGTCAGTGCATTTGAGAAATAACTGGTTAGAAAGAACTGATAAATTCTTTTCCACCTTTGCACATTTGGCTAATGTCAATCATAAAGAAGTCTTGATTGAAGAAAAGAGAAGAAGAGAAGATGAACCAAGGCCTTCCTCTTTTGGCCCTCCAAAATGGGTAACTAGAAGAACGCTTGAACAACCAAATCTTGCTAAAAATATAACCCCAGATCAAGAGATGAAAGATGCGCCACAAACAAAGAAGACCGAAGGAAAGAAGAAAGGCAAGCAGCCAGGCTACAAATTGCAGTCTGACATAGAATCTGCAACCAATCTCAAACGAGTCCTAGAAGAATGAATTCTAGGAAACAAAATTGAATTCACCTTAGGCAAAATTCTTGGAATTGCCAAACGTGAGTTCCATGATGTAATTATTAATGTAATCAAAAGGAAAAGACACTATGTTGGTGATGAAGCTAAAGTAACAGTGCATGCTTTTTTGCAAGTTCTTTGAGTTTTCGTGCAGGATGAAGAGAAGCTAACTTCACAAGGAATTCATCTTGAAGCAGTTAAAGAATTAATTGCAGCAAATTGAAGCTTAAGATAAAAAAAGCATGAATGCAAAAATTAAAGAAGTGAAAGTTGAAAATGTAATGGTCGACTGGTCCAAACCAATTGGGCAGGCCACCTCTCAAAAAGAAGGCCTTTATAGCACATGCATGAGGAGGAAGAGGCTCGATTCATTCCAAGCAGTCACTACTCCTGTACGCATTGGGCAAGAGCAACAACGGAGACAATCATCAAAATTGGAGAAAAAGAAACACCATGTATTGCACTCTTAGACCATGGCTCGGAGATAAACGTCATGGCAAGGAGTCTGTATGAAAGTGGCGGATGGCCCATAGATGTTGATCCATGATGGCGAATGAGAGCTGCAAACAACTCTTCTGGAGAGTTATATGCTGCATGTCCTAATATGCAGGTAACTATTGGAGACATAAAAGACAATTTTCACTTTTTTGTTCAAGACTCTTGTAGTTACCCTATCATTCTTGGGCAACCTTACATTTCTGAAGCCCGCTTGAAAACAAAAGATCTCAATGATGGTTCTTCCTGTGCTTGAATCCGAAGGAAGGATAATGAACGAGCTGTCCAATTTCTTACTGTGTGTGCTAACCATCATCGAAACAGAGATCGACTACATGATTATCCTATGTCTTCTAATGCCCGAGAATTCAAGGGTTTTCGGGATGCACTACTATAAAAGGAGGCTATGGTACGTCATGTAAAAAGATTGAATCTCCTTATGCTACAGAAACTATGTCTCTAGCAAATCTATATGTATGTACAGCCAATAGTATGGGTTGTTATAAGTCTCTTCTAGCCATGACTAAAGCTGAAAGAAAATACTTATGTCATGTAAAAAGAGAGCTAAAAACTTATGACATGATGGCTGAAAATGAAGATATTTTGAGCTTTTTTTTTGACTGATTATTACTAACACAATGGCTGAAATATATGCAGCTGCTCATACAGAAAATCAGGTTGAAAATCAGTCCATAGAAGTATGTACATTGGATTTTTATCAAACAATTCAAGAGTTTTTTGAGCAGGAAGACATTGGTTTACTCAACAAGGTTGAAGTGCAAGTGGAGACAAAATACAAGATGATCGATAAGAAAGTCAAGCCTATGGCAGTCCCACTGCCTCCTGAAAGTGAAGGGTTAGCTGATAGGGTAGCAAATCAACCAAGTCCTCAGGATCCTTTCAATATTGGTCACAAGTTCACATCTAAAAGTATAAAAGAGCTCAAAATATGTGAAAATTCTTTCCTTTCGCTGATTGAAAAACACTCTTTTATGCAAATGCTAATGAAACATGGAAAAGCTTTTGCATTTCAGCCAAGTGAAATAGGTTGTGTGGATCCAAATATTGTGGCTCCTATGGTCATTTTTACGGTTCCACAAGTACCTTGGAAACTCAAACCTATTCCTGTTCCAAGGGCACATTTGTCCAAATTACTGGAACTTCTAAATGAAAAGATCAGAATGAAGATTTGGAACCTTCTTCAGCACCTTACTCAAACCGATGGTTTACTGTGCCTAAGAAAAATGGATCTTTAAGATTCATTCAAGATCTACAGCCTGTCAATCATGTCACAATCCGAAATGTTGGTTCGGGTCCAATTGTTGATGAGTTTGCTGAAGCTTTTGCAGGTAGAGCAATTTATTCTATGGGCAACCTATATTCAGGATATGACCAATTTCAGCTTTCATTAGAAAGCCGAGACATTACCACAATGAAGACACCTCTTGGATTGGTCCGCATGTGCACTCTACCACAAGGTGCAACAAACTTTGTAGCCCATATGATGAATGCCATGCACAAAGTCTTAAGGGACTTTATTTCACAACTTACTCTTCCATTTCTTGATGATGTACCTATCAAGGGATCTGAAGTCAGTGAAAAGAATGAGGAGCTTGATGAAGATGGTTACAAGACATTTGTAGTTAACCATATTCATGATTGTAACAGGATTTTGACAAGGCTAGAAGAGGTACATCTTACCCTTTCTGGAGCTAAGTCAATTTTTGGAGTAGAAGAAGTCTTAGTGGTCGGTCATCTATGTGGCCCCTATGGATGAAAACCTTAGCCAATCAAGATAGATGCCATCAGCAGAATGCAAGAAAAATGCACAAATGCTTAAGAAGTAAGAAGATTTCTTAGTGCATGCGTATTCTATCTCATATGGATACCACATTTTTCTCATGTAGCCGAAAATCTTTATCAATTATTAAGAAAAGGCCAAAAATTCTCTTCGGGTAATGAGCATACTCTCACTATGCGTGAGTTAAAGAAGCTGTTAATTTCAGTCCCCACTCTCAAAAGGGCTGATTATTCAAATGGTCAATCCATCATCCTTACTGTGGATACACGTCCCATTGGGATAGGATGGGCTGTTGGCCAAGAGGATCTTGAAGGTAACATGTATGCAATTCATTTTGGAGCAAAAGTTCTCAATGAACGTCAAAGAAGGCATGCACAAGTAAAAAGGGAATTGTGGGGAGTTGTAACAGCATTAAAGTGTGATTGTGAATACTTTATAGGTGCTTCCATAGTGGTAGAAACTGATTGTCTTCCACCCTTGGGCATGATTGCCAATTGCTCTACACCCGACATTGCTATGATAAGATGGATTGCATATATTAAATCTCTCAACCTCGAATTAAATCATATTGTAGGAAAGGCGAATCCAGTTGTTAACATGCTATCATGTGCAAGATATGACAATGAAAAAGAGCTGATGGAAGAAGATGAAGCCAAACAATCTATACTTGCTGAATTTCATTCCATGGCTCTGCTGAAAATACCTTTTCAATTATAGCATATACTGGTCCAAAGCTGAAAACAATAGGGTGGTCAACTAGAAGCCAGCATATTCATTGCATTGCTCAAGTTCTAGTTCATTTCCTTGAAGAAGATTATGAAGAAGATTGATTAAAGATTGACCAATATTTGAGCACAATGAAGAGGAAGGAGACTTGGACTGATGAGGAGTTCAAGCATATCAAGAGGAAAGCTTATGGTTTTTTTTCTTAAAGAAGGACATCTATGGAAGCATGCAAAGAAGAAGAAAGGAGCACCTGTCCGAGTTGTAGGTAACAAAAGGTTGCAACAACAGATAATGAAGGAATTTCATGAAAGCTTGTGGGCAAGACATAGAGGCATATGGGGAACCTTTATTAAAGTCAAATAAAAATATTGGTGGCAAAACATGTATTGGGACATAGCACATTTTGTTGAAACATGTTATGTGTGTCAGATGTATTCTATGGTCAAGCATTGAGATCGGTTACAACCAACTTATCCCTTGTCTATACATTATAGATGGGTTATTGATCTTATAACCATGCCTATAAGAATATGGAATATGCGATATTTAGTGCTTGCAAGAGAGGATCTAACCAATCAAGTTTAGGGAAAAGCCTTAACAACCAAATCCACTCAAGCTGTTTGCCGTTTTTTGCTTGAAGAAGTGTTTTGTAGATATGGTTGTGTGGGTAAAGTAACTGTAGATAGAGGGGAGTTGGTTGCTAATGAGGCACGCAACTTCTTTGCTCAATTGGGTATTAAGTTGGCTTTAACATCAATCTACAACCCTGAAGGCAATGGGAAAAGTGAGAGAGGGCACCAGCCTATTCTCAAAGCTCTAGCAAAGTCTTGTAGAGGAAAGATCAAAGAATGGCCTAAAATGCTACCTTTTGCATTATGGGCTGACCCAACTACTCACAGTACAGTGTTGGCTGTATACCAATTGAACTTATGCATGGACAACAACCAATTATGCCAATTGAAGAATCTATTCTCACATGTAGTCTTCTACCTTGGGAGGAAGGCATCAGTAGAGAAGAGTTGCTGACTTTGCGCATATGGTAGATAGAAAGAAGGCCTGAAGATAAGCAACTATTGAGAAGTTAAAGACAGCAAGACTAAAGAACAAAAGAAGGTTTGATAAGCGACATCGACTTCGGCTAAGTGCAATTCAAGAAAATGACTAGGTGTTTGTCTATGATAGTAACCTAGACAATCAATACAATGCTTCTAGGAAGATGGTAAAGCATTGGTTTGGCCCATATGTGGTAAAGGTCGTTCATGACAATGCCACATATTCATTGGCTGAATTGGATGGAACAAGCCTGAAGATATCCATAGCTAGAAAAATAATCAAGCTCTTCAAACAAAGAGAAAGTTCAACATATGAGCAAGAAGACTTGAATATAATTCAAAAGCATGAAGACACAGAGGAAGAAGAAGAGACAGAAGATCAAGACATTGACATGGCAAAATATACTTCTTCTGACACTGCAAATCTGTAAGACTTTGGCACATGCTAGAGGATGTGCAGGTTAGGAGGGGGTGGATGTCGTGCCGCTACGCGCACACCGTGTAAAAAAATCTAGAGTGTGGCTTCCTTTTAGATTTAGAGAGCCAATGCCACTTTAGGCATTAATGTTAGTGTCTATGCTTCAAAATATTAGGACAAGTTTTTAGTCAATTTTTGATATTCTAGATATTATCTCTTGTAAAAAAATCCATAAAACTATAGACAACTTCTAGATTAGGATGATATGTAAAAGAAAGAATGTAGCTTTCAGCCAATTTGAGAGGATTTTATGTAAAAAGAGAGAGTGACAAAATCACACGACGCGTGATCGCTGTTTTCAAGCAGTGAACAGCACTGCGAAGTGGGAGATGAAGAAGGAGCGATCTAGCTGAATTTTGGCCAAGTGTCCTGGTATCTAACCCCCCTTTCAGAGCTAATGGAGGCATTAGATTGGCGATCTGAGCAGGATAGAGGAAGGTATTATTTTGTACACGTTTTTGTCTATTAGAGTTATATTTTCTCATAATGCTGAAAGAAACTGACAATCTTCATCTCTGTTAGTATTCTTATATATTTTCTAATTCTTTTTGGAAGTATTCTTCTATATCTTCAATCTCTTCGAACCCCTTCTCTTCCGCCTACTCCTCTCCCTAAATCCACCTTCACCCTATTGTCTCTTATCTTCAAGAACTTGGCTTGAAGCCTTCAACCCTTCTCTTATCTCTACCATCTCTGGAGTCTAAGCTCTTGAAACCCCATACATTCTTCTCTTGCCAAATCCCTGAGGTAACCTTCAACCTTATGTACTACGACAACGCCCCCCCATCCAAAAAAAATTAGGGGCCTTAGGCTCCCAAGGGACACAACTCTTCCTCTTTTAAGTCTCATTTGCATTCCCTTTTGGTCTTGCATGCCACCCGGCCTTTGGCTATCACAGTTTTCGACATATGATTTGAAGTCTATAAATTTTTGGTTGACTGTCTCAGAGTCCCACACTACCTAGACCTTGTTCCCCTCCATTTCAACACTTGGAAATTTTATTAAAAATTTGAGACCATTGCAAGATCCATCTTCAGATGCACTTTCAAATCCCAGCTTTTGAGGCCGCTTAAAATTGTCAAATCCGCATCCACTGCTTCTAATGAGCTTTAATTTCCACTTCAAATTGATGAGATTTGGCACATTTCTAGCTCTTCTCAAGTCATAAAATCCCACCCTTAGATGGCTTTAAATGCTCCAATGTAGAGAGCACCTTGCTTACAAAAGAATAAAACAAGAATAACATTGATGTAGCTCGTACTTCTCATGCACTTACAATTAGGGGCAAGCATCATTGTAAATGGAATGATGATTGTCATGTTAGAGACCCATAGCCCAATAAGAGGGAGTCTAAGTCTCATGGGTAGACACATAGTAAGTTATCTCTTACATGTCATTATTGTGAGAGCAGGGTCACATAAAGCCATAGTGTCATAAAATATGCAATGACAAGCATGGAAAAGGAAAAGAAAAGGTGCAGGATGATACCAAGTTCTCTAATGATCACATCATTCCTTAAGTCCACTATTAAGATTGAAGAGATAAATTCCATGTGGAAGTGTACACATCCTAACCAATCCAAGTAGTGTCTTCATGGTAGTGATATCCCAGCTTTCTAATGCAAGCTGGAGTACAATTTAGATAATTACATACTTATTGCTTCTTTACTTGATGCCACTCAATAATCCTCTTACTCTTAGTGTTGGCTTCTTGATTCAAGGGCTTCCTTTCATGTGACCCTACAATGTCATTGGTTTTATACCTACCACACTATTACAGGTTCAGTTTGACTAGGTGATGATTATGTATGTGATATTGTTCACATAGGTGACATGAGACAGTAGTTTGGTATTTGCACTTCATTTTTCTACATGATATACATCATGTCTCAGCTTTAACTAAAAGCCTTGTCTCAACTAGACAGTTAAATGATGATAGGTATTATGTATCTTTTGGTGATTCTACTTGGAAGATTACACATGGCAACCTCATTTTTACTAGTGGTGCCAAGGTTGGTAGTCTATATTCCTTGCTTGTATTTGGATTTGTTGATCATGTTTTGGTTGTCATCGATCTTCCACATGTATCTCCTTGGCATCATTATCTTGGGCATATGTCCCTTAAAGGAATGAAAATATTGACTCATTTGTACTACTTACCGTCTCTTGACTACTCATGTTTTGATTGATGTGATTATTGTTTATATGGCAAGCATACTTGTAACTCACATAAAAAGTCTAGTTCTATGCATGTGCTGAGTTGTTGGCTCTAGTGCATTTAGATATTTTTAATCACATGCCATGTTAGTCATTAGGAGGTGCAAAGTATTTCATTACATTCATTGACAATTATTTGTATAAGGTATGGGCATGTCCCATAAACCAAAAGTTAGAAGTTTTGCCTACATTTTAGTACTTTATTACTATGGTTGAAAAGTTGTCTATGCATAGGTGAAAATGCCTATGATCTAACAATGGGGATAAATATATCTCTAAAGCAGTTAAGAAATTTTGTGATGAGAGGGGTATTAAGCATTAGTTAACTGCCCCTTACACCCCACCCCAAAGTGGTATTGCACAGTGTATGAATTCGACTATTCCAGAAAGAGTTCATAGTGTGCTTAGTCAAGTAGGCTTACCGCAACACTTTTAAGTAGTTACTGCTACAATTTATTTCATTAATAGATTCCCATGCATTGCTTTTAGTGGTAGAGTTGTAAAGAAGGTATGGTTTGGTAAAACTCCCTTGTATACACACTTGCACATCTTTGGATGTGAGGCTTTCTGCCATGTTTCCAAAGACAAATGCAACAAGTTGGATCCAAAGGTATCTTTATTTGATATGGTGATGCAAGTGAGATGGGCTATTACCTTTCAAATCCACATGCTTGGAAGGTTATTTGCAACTATGATGTTTTATTTCATGAGGATAAGATAGATACGAGACCAGAGTAGCTGGTTGAGGTATGTAGGATGATCTTTCAGGAGGAGCCTCTTATTATAGTACAACCAATCCTAATTACACAACTTGCAATCTACTAATGATCTACCTATTGTGCATGACCATGATATTTGATAAAGAGGATATGTAATACATGCCCCACAGTAGGATTTGTGATGCTCTGCTAGAGACTCACGTTCTCTTGATCATTTTGAGCCATTTATGTATTAGCTATGCACAAAAGTGATAAATACTCCTGAGAGAGGGCCATGTAGTTTGAGTTTGATTCACTATAGAAAAATCATATGTGGGACTTTGTTTCTTTGCCATATGATAAACATGCATTGCCATGCAAGTGGGTGTATAAGTTGAATATCACCCTTGGTTTCCCTAAGCCAACATACAAGGTCTATTTAGATACAAATGGTTTTAAATAGGAAAAGGGAGTTCATTTTGATGAGATATTCTCCCATATGGTCAAGATGACTACCCTACACTTGCTTTTGGCCTTGGTAGTATAGTTAGATCTAAAGCTTCATCAGATGGATGTGAAAATGGCTTTCTTACCTTGGGACCTAGATGAGGATATTTATATGCATCAACCTAGGGGATTTATGGAAAAGGGTAGGGAACACCTCGTGAGCAAGTTAAGAAAGAGTCTTTATGGACTTAATTAGGCACCTAGGGAATGGTACCACTAGTTTGATACTTTTATGCATTTGTAGGGTTATTCCCGTAGCGCTATGGATCTCATTGTGAAGGATATGATGAGATACCTTAATGGCATTGTAGATATGTGCATTTTTAATGGTGGCCACGATGTTGGAGTCATGGGCTACACAAACTTACCTTTGGCTATGCCTCCACTTTTGATGGAGGTACATTTGTACCTTTGGCTATGCCTCCACAAATGTACATAAGTACAATAGGATGAGGAAATATGTCATCTCATCCAATGCCCATCAACATCTTGAGGAAGGAAAAATGCTCCACTAATAGACTTTTTGTGAGTAGATCTACACGATTTTAGTCAGTTGAGATTTTGACAAGGTCAATAGATATGTCCTCAACAACCTCTTTGATGAAGTGGTAACACACCTAAATGTGTTTTGTCTTTGCATAAAAGATGATATTCTTGGTCAATTGAATAGTGCTCATAGAATCCAAATTAAGTGTCGGGACCACATCAATAATACCAAGGTCTCGACCTAACCAGAGAGCTCCTTACAAGCCTTAATAGCTGCAACATACTCACCCTCATTAATAGAGAGGAACATGTATTTCTACACCCTAGATATCCAAGAAATGGCACCTCTAGCAAAGGTGAAGATATAGCCAAAGATGGACTTCCTACTGTCTGCACATCTTGGTTTCTATAAGGAGTCAAACTCCGATTGCATAGCATTGTCCCATGAGTGACTATCATCTATGTGCATGGCCTCATCATAAGGGAGAGGCTCACTTGCATCTATCACCATAACATAATCCATGGACGGTGTAAAGCACTGAAGATCTAGTAGAGCATCTCAAAATAGGCTAATCTTGCACACTAGGAAAATCCTAGGTCATGGGAGCATCAATTTCTATAGGCTGTCAAGTTGGTTGTACGGGAGCAGGAGGCTCCTCCTCAAAGATTACCCTATGTACCTCAATGACCTACTATAGGTTGTCAAGTTGGTTGTACGGGAGCAGGAGGCTCCTCCTCAAAGATTACCCTATGTACCTCAATGACCTACTCATGCTACCTATGCATCTTTTCCTCACGGAAAATGACATAATGGCTATGGATAACTCTGTGAGCCTTGGATCCCATAGGTGATAGCCATCTCACTTGCATCCCCATAAATTAAGAAACATGAATTTCATAGACTTAGAATCCAACTTATTGCGCTTGTCCTTGGGAACATGGCAGAATGCCTCACAACTAAAGATGTGCAAATGAGCATATGATGGAGATTATCCAGTCCATACCTCCTCTACAACCTAGCAATCAAGAGCAATGCAAGGGAACTTATTCAAGTGTATGATAGCAGTTAGCTGCCTCAGCCCAAAAGTGCTATGGTAAACCTACCTAGCTAACTATACTGCAGACTCTCTCCTAAATCATTCTATTCATCCATTTAGTAATACCATTCTAGGAGGGGTATAAGGGGTGGTCAATTGACACTTCATACCCTCTCATCACAAAACTACCCAAAAGCTTTCGAGAGACATACTCATCCCCATTATCAAATCGTAGGTATTTCAGCCTATATCCAGATTGGTTCTCAACAAGAGCAAGACAATGCTGAAAGGTAGACAAGCCATTTGATTTTTGCTTAATAGGATAAGCCCAGACCTTATGTGAATAATCATCAATGAAAGTGAAAAAGTACTTCACACCACCTAGTAGCTGAGAGAGCATGGGATCACATATATCCGAATGAACAAGAGCTAAGGGCTCGCCCATGTGCTTCATACCAAACTTCTTATGCATACTACATGTCTGGCTACCATATAAACAATGATCACAATACTCAAAACACTTATAGTCTAGGGGCGAAAGATACTACAAACTGCTAAGCATTTTCGTTCCCTTCAAAGACATGTGCCCAAGACGATGATCCCAAAGAGATACATGTGGAACTCCATACACAAGCAAAACATGGTCAATTGACCCAGATAAGGGATAGAGGGTATTAGACTTACACCATGTGCAATAACAAGATTCCCATAAGGAATCACCAAAAGATAACATAATCTACATCATCCAAAGTGCCAATAGAGATAAAGCTCTTCATGAGAGCTGGTACATGATGTACATCATGAAGAGTGAACATGCTACTAGAACCAAAATGTAGTTGGACATCACCAATACCAACTATCTCCAATGCCAAGTCATTACAAATAGATAGATCCAGTCATACTACAATAAAAGTAAAACCCCTCTCTATGAGGGGTCACATGAAAGGAAACCCATGAATCTATCAACCAACACTGATTATAGCCTAAGAAAGCATAATCAGCTTGAAGCATCCAAGCAACAGGCTATCAATATAAGATCATCAAATACATCAAGCTGCACCACATTTATCTCCTCAATCTTGACACTAGACTTGCTAACCACAATGTTGCAACCATCATTATTTTCCTACGATTTACCCTTGCCATTTTCCTTATGCTTGTCTTCATGCATTTTATGGCAATGTGGTTGAATATGACTTGCTTTCCCACAAGAATGGCAAATAAGACTAGACTTACAGGCACATGTTTTACTATCAAACTATCCATGTGTCCTAGAATGAGACCTTTGAGAGTCTCTACCATGGCCATTTCTATCCTGCCAGCGGGGTAAAGGCCAATGCGGTTGGCTGTCCATCTTACGTACTAATCCTAACTATATATACATTCTTTATTCTTTGAGTGATAAGACAATAAGGTGCTACTCACAAGAGAGCTATTGGAGGCACCACAAATATATCATCCTCTCTCTCTCTCTCTCTCTCTCTCTATGAAATATCCATCAGTCTTATAGCTTCAATAAAATAAATACAAGGCAACTAAAAAGGAGTAACACACCACATACAAGAAACACACTTTAAATAGGAATTGGAACTTTGAAACTCAACTTGGGGACAACAAATTAATTAACTAACCTTGTGAGTTTGAAACACACTATGATATATTGTTTTTGAAAGCCCATTTGCACACAATGCACCCAAAAAGTTATAAAATTCAAACAAAAAGTTGTTTTCTAGTGATTCAAACCAAATGAATAGGATAAGTAAACAATGCAAACATTGAAGTTGGACCAAAGAAGAAAGCCTGGGGCTTATAACCACAATATGAATGCATGCACTTGTGCAATGAATGTGATCAATTTGAGAGGATCTGAGATCTTGCTTAGACAATTCTTTGAAGTGGACTTTTGAGTGCAAGAATGACTTTGATACATAGAGAATGCACCTTAGCTTCCATGATGTCATAATTATTATAGCTTTTACGAAGGGAACATTGGCTTATATTAGAAGGAAAGTAGACAAACTACGTTAGGATTGAATATAACCTCTAGAGAGGGGGTAAAAAAGTGTTTGAGGAGCTTCATAAGGTAGAAAATGAGAAGAAAAAGCTATTGAGTCAAATTCTTCCCTACAAAAAGAATGTGAGAACTAAAGCTACCAACAAAATCATGGCTACTTCTAAACCAAGCACTAAGAAGAATATAATGAATTCGCATTAAAATTTTAAAAGTAGAAATACAAAGGGAGAGTTAACTTGATGCCATGATGGTGTCCCAAAGCCCTATTGCATAGTCAAGGCTATTATTCTTGCAACAAATGGATCTTGTTACTTAGACCATCTAAGCTAGCTTGTTTAATGTAGAGCTTATTAGATATCCAACCCCAATGAAAGCTTGCTTGTGTAGTGTAGAGCCTATTAGTTATCCAACCCGACAAAATATTACCTAAGAGTAGAAATGATAAATCCAAACACAAGCCTATGCTATGAGAAAATCCTATATGAAACCCAAACTAGTGAATCCAAATAACTAAAAACCCCATGATTGTCTACATGAGAAAGACATTTGCACCCAAGTAATGCAGACATGCAACTTCCCGACTAGATAATAGAGGTTTTATAAAGAAATGAACTGATCCAAAAATAGGAAACATGATAACAACCCCATGCCACTACCACTGGTAACTTAGTAAGTTGGATCCCAGAGAGAGTCAAAAGCAACCTCAAGCAACTTATGACTCTACTAAAAAAGATTAGCTACACCATACAATTAATGTTTTTAATTAAATATTTTTAAAAATATATTTTAATATTGAATATGGATACATCAAAGGCAGCACACAACATAAATGAAAGTAGCACTCCACGCTAGTACCCGCGCACGTGCAGGTGTTTATTATCCTAATGCTTTGCACCAGGACCTATGCAAGTGTGGGTCTTAAGGGTGTTTGTAACACGATAAACTTATTAACACCCCCACCACCACCTCTCTCTCTCTCTCTCTCTCTCTCTCCACCCTATCCATTAACTGTACACAATCCTCTCTCATTATTTCTCACATCATTGAGTAGCCTTGCAAAACATTGAAATTTCATGCCAAACTATTTAGACATAAAACCAACAAATTACAAATGATGAAAGTACCATTCAATCTTCAAATAGATTTATTTTGTAAGCATCTATCACGAATGATGATAAGCGCTCCACTCCTAGGACTTGTGCAAGTGCATGCCTTATGGGCACCCCTCTCTACACACATTTTTTGTTAGCTATACCACAAACCCTAAACTTATTGTAGCATGCCATGAACACACACACACACACACACACACACACACACACTCTCTCTCTCTCTCTCTCTCTCTCTCTCTCTCTCATTCTCTCTCATTATTTTTCTCTACTTGTTACTTCTTTCTCTTTCTTATTCTCATTAGTTGTGACAACTTTTTGTTTGAGCAATTTTCTCGATATTTGTCTTAGTTATTGAGTAAAGATTAATATGAGTGAAACTTAGTAGATTGATCTAAGGTCTAGTTTTTGTGAATTTATGAAACCTTTTTCTTAAAGTACTCTCACTCACACACTCTCTCTCAAACACATGCACATATACAAACATGGATGCACACACATTCTATACGTGCCACCTTGGTGTTACAGAAGTTGATGAATCACATGTAGAGTGCAATTCATGTTAAACAAATGTAGTGGATTCCTAAGATTATTAATTATATAGATGTAAGTGTAAAATCAATGTAAATATTGACCAATGTTCTTAACTTGTGTTGCTAGGCTTGAAAGGACCCATGAACATCTAATCTAATTTAGGATATATTGACCCAACTTGCATGGCTATATATATATATATATATATATATATATATCTCTCTCTCTCTCTCTCTCTCTCTCTCTTGCATGTGTAGCTATATAAAGTTGAATGTACACGTGGGTCATACAAATAGAGCATGGAGAGCTAGATAAATAATTGTGTCAAAGTGTATCATTTTGTGCATGAGTGGTTGTGTCTTCTATATGCTTGTTAGATCAAATATTGATGTATATAACACACTTGGTCATCACAATATGTATAAGTCACACTCTTGTATTTTTGTGACTCATATGATATTAATGTTATGCTTCCTAGTAGATGTATTTACTTTAATCCATACCATATGATTGTGTGCAGAAGACTTGATAGTGTACCTTTCAAAACACTTGAAGCATGTTTATGAGTTGAAATTGTACCATGAAGCATAGTAAGATGCTCCACTCCACATGAATTTGCTTTTGCCAAAAATTTCTCCAACACTTTGTATGTAAAAACACTCAACGTGAGCTATTTTGAGGAGTTGCAAGTACCATAGAAGCACCAATACCAACAGCACATGGTCTCATATTTGGAACTTATCTTTGATCTACTAATATCTCTATCTCCTAAGTCATTGCACTTTATTGTGGAGTATACTGCATTGCACATTGATGTTGCTCAATGCCCTTTTACCCATAAATGTAGAAGTCTTTAGATATATGCCTAAACACAACCTATCCAATACATGCATGGTAAGGACAAAGATGGCTTGGGAGCTTTCATCATTTAGCTAGAAGCTTCCTATTTATTTACGAATGGTTCTCTGTTTTAATTTGATTTGCAAAGTTTAGGGATAATATTTCTTGCCAATTCATGCACAAGAGTGCTTAGCTGAGAATATGCATTTGACTTGTCATTTGATCAATTGAATATTATGTGATTTAGATTGTAGTTTCCTATCTCTTTCAAGACCTATAGTTAAATCATAGGCAATTTGCAATATCTAGTACCATGAATCGATTGATTCTCATCCAGTAAAACATGTTTAGATCAAGTGATCAATTTGACAAATTACTTCTTTGTTTTGGAAAAATATAGGCAACAATTCCAATGATTATACTACACTATTGTCATCCTCTCAAAGGATTTTGTTTCTATAGATGCTCCAATGTCTTGACCTAAGTTGCTTCACAATACATTGCAATTACTAGATAGAAAGAATTGGATCATCTCATGTAGCTCCTATGTGATGGTTGTACTATTTCAATTAATCTTACACAATGTCAAATGCATGGAGATGTCATATCCAGAGCCACCTTGCTTCCTCCCATTCTTAGTTGTTCTCAGTTTTCTTTATGCATAGAGCTCATTTGCAGCTCCTCCTTAAAGAGAGAGAAAGAGAAATAGGAAAAAGAAATGGCAAGGTGGGTCTCATTGGGATGGTAATTTTCTGGTTGCAGGTTTTTGAGCATTGGGCTATGGTAGGCATGGAGCGCCCTTGCCATCTCTTCTCTCTCTCATGTTGGATCTTCTTCTCGATCTCTTCTTTGCAAGGGACACCCTTTGCATGCCGTGAGCTCACCCTCATTGCTGCATGGCTGCCTTGCACACCTTCTTCTCGATCTCTTCTTTGCAAGGGACGCCCTTTGCATGCCGTGAGCTCACCCTCATTGCTGCACGGCTACCTTGCACACCTTTAGCAGCCTCATCAACTCCCACAAGCATGCTAGTCTCAACTCTATACTGGCTTTGGGAGCCCCCTTGAGCATAGTGCTAGTGCATTCAATTTCTTCATATTTCCCATCACATCACTCTACAACTATGTCAACAACAGTCTCATCTCAACCAACATTACCCAGCTTTCTTATACTCTTCTTAGAACTAGGCTTCAGGTTGGAAGTGGAGACTACAGTGATATTCTAAAACACATGAGAGGAAGATCTAGTTAGGTTGACTTGAGGACCGTGTGTGCCTCTACGAGTTAAGGTTAGGGCTATTGGTCTTAATGAATGCAACAACAGGTTAGGGGGAGGGCTAGGTTCTTGTGGTGGCACATAGGGCACATCAATGCTGTTGAGGGGATACGGGTGGTGTGATGGATCGATGGAGGCAATTCGGGTGGGTTAATGGAGGGAAAGCTAGGGATCATGGGAATAGGGAGAGGTGTAGGGTCACAAGACCAAGGCTTCAGTTTGAAGACATGGCTTCAGGGGGGCATTTTGGTTGTATGGAAAATATTATGTATGGTAGATTGGGAGCTTGAGGAAGAGGCCTTGCAAAAGGGATAGGGCTTGGGAGAGTAGGCATGGAGGGCTTTCAAGAATTTGCTTAGGTAGGGGCTCCATTAGATGCAAGCTTGAGGATGGATCTCCCCTGGATGTTAGAAGACATTGCTAATCTTCTTTGGCTATTGTTGTTCCTTCTTGTTCTTGTTCTTCTTCTATTTCTTATGTATGCAAAATATCATACATCCAAAAGCCACACTTGCACTCATAATTTCATCAATTATTATTTCTTGTAATATCGATTTTAAAAGCAAGGATATCAAATAAGGATATAGATATTCCTCCTACTCGTAATGCAAATTATAAAAGCACAGATATCAAATAAGGATACATATATTCCTCTTAAGCAGCTATGACACAATTGGTTGAATAGAGTGATTGAGAAACTTTGAATATGTACGTTCTTGAGAGAGGATGTGAGAAAGCCCTAGCCACATGTTGATTTTAGAGCTCTCCATATTCGCATTCTAAGTGAATACCATGCAAATCTTCCCCTTGTGCCTCACTAAAGGGAGTGAGCTTGGAGTGGAAGCAAGAGCTATGGTGGAAGGAGAGAGAGAGAGAGAGAGAGAGAGAGAGAGAGAGAGAGAGAGAGAGAGAGAGAGAGAGAGAGAGAGAGAGAGAAGAGATGTGGGAGCTTCAATAGTCATAATATGTGACGGGCCTTTCCTTTATTCAAATATTACTAAAAGAATAAAGAATGAAGTGATAGTCATGGACACCTGTCGCTTGCATTATAGAGGTGTGCAGATACTTTAATGTAGTAATAGATAGGTAGCTAGGCACATGCGCCTTTACCCCCAATAATCTCCCACTTAAAGGTGAATGCCCCTAGTGAGAAGAGAACAAGAAAAAAGTGATAAAGTACAAATGTACATAAGTACAACAGGATGAGGAAGACATCATCTCATACAATGCCCATCAACCTCTTAAGGAAGGAAAAATGCTCCATTGAGAGACTTTTCATGAGAGAATCTACAAGATTTGGTCAGTGGAGATCTTGGCAAGGTCAACATACTTGTTCTCAACAATGTCTTTGATGAAGTAGTAATGCACCTCAATGTGTTTTGTCTTCGCATAGAAGATTGAATTCTTGCTAACTAGATAGCTCTCATAGAATTCAAATCTAGCGTAGGGACCACATTAGTAATACCAAGGTCTGCCACCAAATGACCTAACCAAAGAGCCTCCTTGCAAGCCTTAGTGGTTGCAACATACTCAGCCTCGGTAGTAGAGAGGGATGTGTATTTCTACACCTTGGACATCCAAGAAACAACACCTAAAATAAAGGTGAAGACATAGCTAGAGGTGGTTTGCATGTCCTATATAATCAAAGTCACTGTACCCCATGACTCATGTATATTGGCCACCATAACATATGCAAATACCTATTGTGCCCTTCTAGTATTGTTAACCCCAATGCAAAGAAAATTAAAAAGATGTAGCGCAAAGCAGAAAAAGGTAGCTCGTGCGACTGAAGAAATAGGAGGAAAAAAGACCAAAAGAGCAAGAGCAATCTTAAAAGTTCAATGCAAGTGTAAAAGAGAAAATGTGCATTTTAAATGCAAAGGCGCACATCCTAAATTTTTGTAAGCGAAGCGCCAAGCTCCCTCCTGTGTGATTTGCAAATGTAGATGGGCATGGATGAGCACAGTGTAAATAGGAAGGGAATAAGAAAAGAGGATCTAGGCTAAAATGGTCAGGTATGTAAAAAAAGGATGGGTGCCCCAAGGGGATTAGGGTTTTGTATAAAAGGTAAAAAGTGAATGAAGAAGCTCATTCTTGTGTATGGCTAAAACTAGCTCTCCTATTATTATTATTATTATTATTATTCTTCTTCTTCTTCTTCTTTTTGCTTTTTTGAGCTTGTGCTTGAGAGAGGGAGTGAGTGTGTGAAGTTGAGGGACCATGGAGGCGAAGCTCTCCATCTTCTCCTCTCTTATTATTATTACTATTATTATTATTATTATTATTATTAGTATTATTATTATTCTTATTCTTATCTTGTCTTGCACACGTCAATGGAGCTTGGAACTTGAGGATCGAGCTTGCTTGGGATTGCACCTTGGATCGTGGAGCTATCGAAGTGTTTGAGGGAGAAGGCAACTCAATTAAGCATGGAGGTAAGCTCACTACACTTGAAGGTGTGAGAGCATGCACAACTATATGAGAGATAGCCATTGCACTTGACTTGAAATGCTTGAAGCAATAAGTAGTTTGTGGGTCTTGGCGATTGAGTGAGAGCTCCCACATTTTGGTTCCATTGCCAAGACCAATGGATTCAAGCGTTGAGTGCTTGCACGCTCCAAATCAAGCATTGAAGTAGGGTTGACCTGAAACTAGTGCTTCAGATAGGTAGGAAGCGAGGGAGTTAAAGAGGTATTTAATTTCCTTTGCAATTAAGTTTTTTGATTTTTTTGGATTTAGACAAGTAGGTTGGATTAGTATGAGTGCTTGCTTGTGATTTAGATGCATTTACGTAAGGGAAAAACAAGGAAAACAGAGAAACACACAGTAGGCTTTTTACTGTAATGGCAGCCTAAAATAGGAAAAGAACATGAAAAAGTGAGCTTCAAGGCATTAAGATAGCAAAGTGAAAGAAGGGGGAGGTAACAAGGCAAGAAAGAAGGGGTTTAAGAGGCCCAAGAAGAGATAGAGAGAGCTCATTTGTGTGCATTTAGTTGAGAGAGAGAGAGAGAGAGAGAGAGAGAGAGAGAGAGAGAGAGAGAGAGAGAGAGAGAGAGAGAGAGAGAGAGAGAGAGAGAGAGAGAGAGAGAGAGAGAGAGAGAGAGAGAGAGGGTAGAAGCATAGATTTGTTCATTGATTTGCATTCTTGCATCCCTGAGCCCTATGGGTATGTTTTGAGTGTCAATTGATGCTTGTTGATCCTAGTTAGGACCCTAGTTGCAATGCTAGAATAGACACGAGGAGTATTTAAGTGATTTTTTGTCATTCTAGACCCCCATCATCGCACTCGGACATCATGTGTGAGCCTCAAATAGGGCCTCAAACAGCCTTGACCAGCTCTACTGGGCAGTCTGAGTCACAAGTCCACTCAGACAACCGCAAAACTATCCACGTCTGAGACTTGGACTTGGACCTTGGACCTAATTTGATAGCCATCCACATGGACTTGAACGATAGACCACTTGGACTTAGACAAGTCACAATCAGATGAGTATCCGACTCGAATGATTGAGTTTGGCACTTGAACACTGCAACTCGGATGCTACCACTTAGATGAGTTTACAGGATGACAATTTTGGCACATAAAACCCATTCGAGGGCTGGAAGAGCTTAAATCCAAGCTAGGTGACAACTATGCAGACCTCTAGATGCGTAGAATGACTCATAGAGCCAACAGTTGAGATATTTGCAATCACACCTACTTCAGTCCCCTTGTAAGGAGCAGTGAGGGCTCAGGACCAGAATCCCATATGCACAATAGGAGAAGTGCTACCATTCAATTCCTACAAAGCATTGTACTTGCACTCTTTTCTAATGCAAGGATAGTACTCTTTTCTTTCTAGTAAAGTGTTCTTGTCAATGTCAACACACGAGATTGTGCTTATGAGTCCAAGTCTCAATCTTGGAACCTAATTCACTTGTGTGACAATTTGACTTATCAGTGTCAATGTGTTCATGAGTTCATTCTTCATATTTCATCCTCCATAACTTTTGTCATAGCCATGTCCTAGATCCGATTTCACATGGTATCAAAACCAAGTCAAGCATGGCCTAGTTTTCTCTCTGTTCTTCCAGCTTCTCTTTATCTTTTCCCAGCTCAGCTTGAGTTCATGACCTCTTCCCCAGCTCTAATTCCACTTTCATCTTGCTTTGACCTTCATGGCAACCATAGCTTGCAGGACCTTGCCTCCTTGGAGCTTCCATATATCTCTTTACAGGACGTATCATTAGGAGCTCTCTTCTAGGAGTTTGTTCATCTGTTGAAGATGCTTCTCTGTATCACCTCAGAACTTGACATTGCCCTATCTACTACTCAGCATTCTCATTTTTCTCAGGATTTGTCCTATAGCCTCCATAGCCAAGTAGTACCTAGTCATTTTGGAGCCCTTGGATCTCACACTACAAGCCATTATTCATCATGATTTCTTCTATGGGAATCTTCCTTAACTTTAGATGCATCGTCGTGGCACATCATGTCCCAACATTGGTGTTGATTCAGCTCAGCATTGCATAAAAATGAGATTGTTGTCAGAAAAATGATGCAGTCTGATTATGCACTTCTTGCTCTCTCCACATGATGCGATGCTGGCTGCCATGATAGGGTTTTGGTAGTCTATCACCTAAGCTTCCTTGCCATATAAAAAGCTCTTGAAATAATTCAGTCTACAGTGCACATAGAAGAGAAAACTAGGCCTGGGTCAGAATACCTAATCCAGACTCCATAGCCAAAGCTCCAAATTTTATCCTTTACACTTTCTCAAGCTCACTGGAGCTCCTGCCACTCAAGTCTACTACCTAACCAGACCAACAAATCAGTAAGGAGGGGAGATCTTGTAGACTTAAAGCAAGCAACAAGACATTTAAGCTTAACATCAAGTTCAAACATAGTACTTACATAGTGTGTTTTCACACTATCATTGTTTGTGTCTTTTAACACATTAAATTTCAACTCTATTGCTAAAATGTTTTAGAGTTTCAAGATTGATTCTCAATGGAAATTATGAAGACTTAGGTTTGAAAGATCTTGAAGGATTTTGAAGGTTTAAAGATTCAAGGAAGAAGCTACAGACATAGTGTCCATTGACACCCACCTAGTGCTTCTTGGCACTTGTGCTCAACTCTTCTGCTGCTAAAATCCTAGAATTTTAGTGCTGATTTGCTGTTGCTCTAGCCATCTAACATGGGCAAAGACTCTCCAACTGCTCGCTTCAAAGGAGTTGAGTTTCACACCTGGCAGACCCGCATCAAACTCATCTTGATGAAGAAGGGTCTCTGGGCCATCACCAATGGACAAGAGAAAAAGCCCCAGGATGCTTCCTTAGTAGCTACAAGGTAGAAAGTTGATGGCAAAGCACATGCCATTATCAAACTGGAGCTAAACAATAGCTATATCCACCATGTGGATAACTGTGATACTTCACAGGATACATGGAAGAGACTTGACACCTTGTTTGGTGCACAGTCTAAGTCATCAAAGTATGGTCTCTTGATTGAAAATTTCAGGCTTGAAATGAAGCCCAACAAATCATTTACCACACATCTAAATTACATGGAAGGACTTCTAACCCGATTTGCAGGAATCAACATTAAAATGGAAGAAGATGTTTGCATTGGTGTTCTACTTAAAAGTTTGCCCCCTAAATATAATAATGTATCAACAACTCTAATCAATATGCCAAATCCTGAACTTGTTGATACCTAGGAATCACTGTTAGAGGAGGAAAAGAAGCTAAAAACTAAGGAAGAACCAAGCATCTCTAGAGATGAACAAGCATTATATGTTGGCAATAGGTACAAAGGCAAGAAGGACCAACTTTTCTGTGACTTTTGCAAAAGGACCGGATACACCGAGAAGTTCTGCCACGCTAGAAAGAGGTCCCAAAAGGCCTATCTAGTTGCAGTCAAAGAAAAAGAAGAAAATGGAGCAAAAGAAGAAGAAGACTACCAAGAGAAGGACAAACCTCATTAGTCCTTCTATTTTGATAGACTTTTTTAGCCTTGTATTTCCTAGCCCTAATGCTTCAAACATAAACTTGTAAACTCCTCAGTTAGCCTTGTACTACAAGTATTGTGCACTTTGTGAGGCCCTTGCTACAGCCTCTGGATATCCATCATGTTTGTGGTACCCACACTTAGCCTTTTTGCGATAGCCTCTAGAGTTTTGCCATGTTTATGGTGTGCCCACACTTTGCAGGAGTTGCTCTCACTAAAGCCTCTACACACTTTGTACTTCTGGTTGTGATTGGGGAGGGGTGTTGAGATATTTGCAATCACACCTACTTCAGTCCCTTTGTAAGGAGCAGTGAGGGCTTAGGACCAGAATCCCATATGCACAATAGGAGAAGTGCTACCGTTCAATTCCTATAAAGCATTGTACTTGCACTCTTTTCTAATGCAATGATAGTACTCTTTTCTTTCCAGTAAAGTGTTCTTGTCACTGTCAACACACAAGATTGTGTTTATGAGTCCAAGTCTCAATCTTGGAACCTAATTCACTTGTGTGATAATTTGACTTGTCAGTGTCAATGTCTTCACGAGTTCATTCTTCATATTTCATCCTCCATAACTTTTGTCATAGCCATGTACTAGATCTGAGTTTTCACACCAACAAACTCAAGAATCATGACATGACACTCTAGGAATGACTGCGGTCATCAACCATGAGTTGCTTATCCCAATAGAGACCTAAATTAACTAACCAAACCTACTACCCCTTAGACCACACGTCTGAATGCCATAGAGACTAGAATGAACCAACGAGAGTGGTCGTCACCTGCACAAGAGAATCAAGAAAAGTGTGTATTACACTATATTGTTTTCATTGAATTTGCACACTACATCAATTAAACATTTGACATGCATAAAAAAAGCTGAAAGCCTAATTTTGCACAGCACACTTTGAGGAGCACCCCACTAGCATCTGAGTGTCCCATAACATTGAGGATTTTTTTCAATAAGAAGGAATTCACACAAGATAAGATAAGTTGAACAGACCCACTAGTAGGAGGAGACCCCCAAACATCAAATAATGGCCAAGGACACAATCACTGAATATTGAGAGACTTGAATCATTGAGCTGCTTAGGGAGCAACAACGAGTGACATGCACGATTAGGGATGTAGCTCTACCCAACTTGATCAATCTGATTGACACCTTAGTTGCTCAAGAAACTGGCAACCTATCAGGAGCAACACCAACCCTGAAAATGGCACTTGGGATAATTCCTTGTTGACATCCAACAAATGATAACCTGGTATGACCTGCAACCCAAAATGGAGCATTACGGGATAGATCAGTTGAGGACATCATAACCGATCTCGAGGAAGAGATAAGGTTAGTAAGAAAAGCACTGCAAAGCATTGCTGCCTACAACCAACAGCAGTGAGCTCAAAAATTGAGACAAGATATAGAAATGGACAAGGTCTAGCACATCTTAGTGCTCGCCAATCAAAATAGGATAGGACCAAACACTGAGAGGGAGAGAGCACTAGAGACTAATCTTACACTGAGCGAGCTACTCATGAAGTGGCTCTTGGGACAACACAGCTACATAGCAAAGCGGAGTAGCCTTGGCAACTTCATTGCTAGCAGGACTACGAATCACCTTGAATTCTAAGAACCAAACCAAAATGGAGCGTCATGGTCGATCAATCGAGGACATCATAGCCGATCTTGAGGAAGGGAGAAGGTTAGCAAGAAAATCATTGCAAAGCATAGCTGCCTACATCCAAGAGCAGCGAGCTCAAAGATTGAGACAAGATATAGAAATGCATGAGGTCTAGTGCATCATCTTAGTGCTCACCAAGTGAAATAGGACAAGACTAAACACTAAGAGGGAGAGAGCACTAGAGACTAATCTTATGCTGAGCAAGCTGCTCACAAAGCGACACTAGGACTACATAGCTATAGAGTAGAATAGAGCAGCCCTGGCAACTTCATTGCTAGTAGAACTAGGAATCACCCCGAATTCTAAGAACCAAACCGATATACCTATGGTTGTTAAGCAACTCAACAACTATCAACCCGTATCAACCCGATAATGATCCCTATAGCTTTGTAGAGTAGTTTGAGCAAGTATGTGAGGCGAACAGTCTCACAAACCTTGCTCAATGCGCACAAGCTTTCAGACTTTGCCTAGGAGATAAAGATGTGGTACACTAAACTAGACAATGCCGAACTCAATGACATCAAAAGGACAAGGAGGATATCCGAGACTATGTCACCCATGAGTGACCTAACGAACAAGCGAACTCCACCGTGTTCATAGGTGGAATTTGAAGCGAAGAGCTTTACAAGGCCTTGGTGAGCAACTCAAACCTACAAAGGGACATGCTAGCTAGGGTCTTTGAAGAAGCTATACGAGTGGATAACTTGCTCAAGCTGAGAATCTCAAGACCCACAAACCAAGACAACACTATCTCTAAAACCTCAAAAAGAGCTATGATTGATAGTGAAAGATCTAGCCAAAGCACCCAAGACAAGGGAAAGAGTGTTAGCTAGGAATTGGCAGATGTGAAGCCAGAGTTGGCTAGGCTTCAAGAGATGATGAGAAGGCTTGCACGAGCTTATATGCAATGCGTAAATTATGGAGGAAACCACCTTTTGACTGAGTGCATGGATCCTAGATCCAAACTCTGGGCCAATTGTGATAGGTTTGGCCATGATGCAATGCATTGCCAATTACCGAGGCGATCTCCATACTCAAAGCCATACAATTAGTCTTACTGCCTAGGGAATAGACCACCACATTTCAAAAGGGGAGCTCCACTAGCTCTCCCAACACCCAATGATTCAAATCCAGTTGTCCCTAGGATAGATATCAAACCCATAGGGATACCTAGACCCATCGTGACCCATCCATCGAGTGACGTTCTGATACATTACATAAAGGAGTCAAACAAGGACGAAGCATACGTAAACCCTTATGTCTCGTACAATGAAGAGGGTAGTCCCATCTTGATGGATTTTAGACTAGTGCCAATGATGGCATTGGGCACAAGAGAAGAGGCAGAGGTCCAGGAGGACAAAATCAGGAACCCATCCCATACTGGACTTGTAGTCACCCAGGGCACATCGCATCTTGATGCCCCAAAAGGGAGCAAGCCAATCAAGATAAGGCTAGCCTGAGATGCCTTGAGTGTGGGGTCACACACTTGTATGCCAAGTGCCCTAGGTGAAAACCTTCCACTAGTTTAGCTATTGTGCCATCTGTACCGTTGGGGATGTTTGGAGTTGAGACACTTGATGGCAAAGCCATGCCAATTACACTGAATGTCATGACCCAAGCACAGGCAAAGCAGGCTGATATTTCATTACTCGGACCTAGCAACCTCGATGCAACTTTGATAGGGAAGACAAGTTGTAGAAGAAGGAGAAAGAGGGCTGAGATGATGATTGTGATTAAGATGGATAGTGCCACCACATTACAAAAGGGAAAGCAAGTCACGGATGCAAAAGCAAAGACATCTTCTTCTAAGACAATAGAAAAGGGAAGTGCCAAAGATTGGAGAATATCCTGATATGAGGCACCAATTAAAAGTAATTGATAAGTTCAAGGAGTGGGTGAGAGAAGCCTAAGCACACCTAAAGGATGTGGAATCCATTATCAAAGATGAGATCGATGAGCTCTCTAGCATGAGCACACCAGTCTCGTCTACACAGTTAAGATAAAGAGACACATCTGCACCCCACATAGCATCACATAGACTGAGCCTAGATGCCATAGGTAGGTAGACTGCCCAAGAGCATTGGCAAAAGAGTGTAGAGCCTCATGAAAAACAGGCAGTTGGCAACTTGCGCATGACATTAATATCAGCCCATGTGACTCTACCTTTGGGAGAACTGCTTAGGCAGAATCCAACCTTATGGGCAAGTGTTGAAGCAGTTGGTAGAAAGACAAAATGAGCTTGGAGCGATCGACCTGCCCGGACCACGATGCAGCCACGCAGATACCTAGCTTGACCTAAACTCAGTGCCTTAGTCCTTACATATGAATGTCTTTTGGGAAGGCACGAAAATCCATGCAATCCTACTTGTCATAGCATTAGGGGATGCCACAAGAAAGGGGATTGTAAACATAGGAGAATGAGAGAGTTAGTGTACTCAGCCATGCAATCCTACAAGCTTGGGGTAACCCACCCATGGAGATGGCAAGGTTTAATGTCATGTTGGCCAATGAAATGAAAGTCACGCCATTTGGGGTACTAAAAGATTGGCCCTTGAAGATAGCGAGAGTCCAGTTCTTAGTGAATTTCATAGTCATGAAGGGAGTGGACTATGACATCCTATTAGGCGGACCCTGGATGTGAAACACACGAGTGATAGAAGATTGGGGCAATGGTCTTATATTCCTAGGCAACAGATCAAAGGTTGTAAGAGTTGAGATGGATACCATGAAGACCACGTCGGTCAACCTAGATGCCATCTTTGCTATCTTGAAAGGAGACTCAAAGGTTAGGAATTCTTATTGGCCACTACAAAGTATATTCCTTTCCTTCAACGAGCGAGATTGGATGCATGTCCTAGCCACCATTGACCTGCCATTCTTAGATGACAAAGAGGATTATAAGCAAGCTACAAGAACAACCAATGAGTCCCATAAAGCCACAATATCTTAGCTATCGAAGGGTAAGACCCCGCCACCATCAATACTACTTCGCATGATATCCAAGAGCTCTAGTAGAAACCCAACACGTGACCCTTTCTACATTCCATCTCTAACAAAGTCAAGCTCCAAGGGACCCTTGAACAGTTGACAAGAGAGCTAGAATGTAACCCAACTGCCTTTCTTAAACCCCTCAAGGATCTCATGGACAAGCCAAAGTGGTGGTGGACCAAAGTGCATGACTTGAACATAATGTACAATTGGGCACTAATCATGGATGAGGGCTGAGAATAGAAACCTAGGAGATAATGTGCAGTCAAAAGGTAACGATTCAGACGACGAGTATGAAGACTGCTACTCTACAAATGAGGAAAGTGAGGAAGAGGCCGAGACAATAGAGTATGACACGGAGGACCAAGTGATTGAACAAATATGAGTAGGCTCCAAGCCACAAAAAGCTAATGTTTTTAGGATTAAAAGAGGAGTCTTTAGAATGACATGAGACCATTGGTTGGACCACCTAAGAGTGATGGACTAGGAACAAGATGGATTAGTTCAACCAAGTACTGCACCACTCCTTAGAACAGAATTGGCCTCAGAGTTGCAACCACTAGGGGAAAAATCCTTCTAGCGAAGGTTGTGAGTTTAATTTGGAGTCGAAAGTGAGCTCTAAGAGCAACCCAAAAATACATTGACCACCTAAGACCAAATGCACCAAAGGGGACCTGCCAATCCACCTAAGGCACATGCAGTTGAAGAAGAAAAAGAGAAAGCAGCCAAAGGGGTTGGACGCTGAAGATCAATGAAAGCCCCAAGATCTACCTAAGCATTTCATGAAGTTCAAAAAGGGCGACAAGGTAGTGATCTTGTCAGGAGCTAAGAGGCTAGGACAAGTAAATGAACCAATAGAAGGACCTACTAAGGTCAAGGAAGCCATCTTGATAGGGGAAGGGAAAAATCCTTGATCCCTCCTCATAACTGATGATGTGACTGATCAAGAGGAGACTGATCTTATCACTCTCTTGCGAGAGTACATAAATGTATTCACTTGGTCCTTAGATGAACTCAAAGGAGTCGATCCGAGGGTTGACCCATAACATCTTGATGACTCCTGATGCAACACCAATTAAACAATGGCCATACCTGATGAATCCAAAGCATGCACATGACATCAAGGAGGAGATGAATAAGTTATTGCAGGTCGAATTCATCTATGAAACCAAGAACACGGACTAGGTATCACCGTAGTGATTGTCTTGAAGAAGAACAAAAAAATTTGAGTGTATGTAAATTATAAAAAATTCAATGCTATGACAAAGAGAGATAACTATCCACTACCCTACATTGAGCACATGCTTGAGAGAGTAGCAGAAAAATAGACCTACAGTTTCCTGGATAGCTTCTTAGGTTATAATGAGGTGCAGGTACACCCCGACAATAGGCATAAGATAATGTTTGCCACGGAATGGGGAGTGTTTGCCTGCATAATCATGCCATTTGGATTGACAAATGCACCAACTATCTTTTAGTGCCTTGTGTGTGCCATCTTCAAAGACATACTTAGGCAATAATTGGAGGTGTTTGTTGACAATCTATGCATTCACTCTAGTTGGAGAAAACACCTAGATAAACTTTGCATAGTCTTTGAGTGGTGTAGCCTGTATAATCTCTCCTTGAACCCCTTGAAGTGCTAGTTTTGGGTGAAACATGGATGTATCCTAGGGCACGTAGTATCACAAAATGGCATTGCTACCTACTTCTTGAAATTCAGAGTCATTGTCGATTTATCACCACCCACAAACTATAAGGGAGTTCAATGCTTCCTGAGCCATACAGGGTACTATCGGCAATTCGTTTTGAATTATGCATTGATCGCTAGACCCCTTTACAAATTGCTGATTGTATTCAAGTGGACCAAGGAATGCCAACATGCCTACGAGGAAGTAAAAAAGGCTCTCACGACTACATCGATCCTACAAGCCCTAGATTGGAACATAACATTCCACATGCACATTGATGCCTTGAAGTTCGCTGTGGGAGCTGCTTTGTGCCAACCTAGTGAACATAATCTTGATTTTCATGTGAGCTTTGCTAGCAGACAACTCATAGATATGGAGATGAATTGCTCCACAATGGAGAGGGAAGACCTAGTTATGGTATTCATTGTAAAGAAGTTTTGTCATGATCTTTTGGCCTGTGGGAGCTCTTGCTCAACCGCCAAGACCCACGGACTACTTATTGTTTCAAGTGTTCCAAGCCAAGCACTAATGGCTACCTCTAAAATAGCCGATGCGCCCTCCATATCTATGGGTGTAGTGAGCTTACCTCCATGCCGATCGAGTTACCTCCTCTCCCACGCATTCCGGTAGCTCCACGATCCAAGTGCAAGCTTCAAGCAAGCTCCATCCTCAAGCTCCACACTCCAAGCTCCATTGCCACGAGCAAGACAAGAGAAGAGAAGAGAAAAGAAGAAAAAAGGAGAAGATGGAGAGCTTCTCCTCCCTGGTCCCTCACCCTCACACACTCACTCCCTCACACTCTCACACTCCCTCTCTCAAGCACAAGCTCGAGCAAGCAAGAAGAAGAAAAAGAAGAAGAAGAAGAAGAGAGCTCCTTTTGGCCACACACAAGAATGAGCTTCTCATTCACTTTTCAACTTTATATACAATACCCTAAATCCCTTTTGGGCGGTCATCCCCTTATCCCCTTTTTTACATGGTCGGCCGTGGCCTAGGCCCTTTTTCCCATTGTCCTCCTATCTTCCTAGCTTCCTTTCTACCGCCCATCTACCTTTACAAATTGCACGGGTGAAAGCCCGGTGCTCTTTAAATTAAATCATGATGCGCCTGTGCTCTTTTACAAAAGTATTGACTTGCACTTTTTCTTGTGCGCCTTTTTCCTTTATTTGGGACTTTTCTGCACTTCTTGTGTTTCCATATTTTTCTTGGCGCGCCTTCACCTTCATTTTTGCTTTTGCCTTAGCCTTGCCTTCTGCTTCAAAATTTTCAAATTTTCCACCTTTGTTCGTTTGAGGGTTAACATTGCTCCCCTCCTAGATGAGTGCCAGTCCCATGGCACTCACCGTCGTAGGTAGCAGGCTTTGGCATGCATCGAAGACATGAGTAGAAGGGACTGCTATGGTTGGCCTTGGAGAAGTTTTGGTGGTGGTGCGGAGGAAGGTCGTTGGGGGCACGTTGTTGGCCTAGGTGGCTGGTGATAGGGTTGTTGAAGTGGGGGATAGGGCTGGCTTTTGTTGGGAGTTGCACTCATGGGTTGGCATAGGTGTTGATGTTCGGGGGATTCTGAGAGACGGGCGACGATTTGTTGGTGGGATTGCACGATGATGAAGGATAAGAATTCATAGTTGAGTGTTGATGAAGAGATGATGGTACTTTTGTTGGAGTTTGCAATACCTGCAATTGAAAACCTCTCATATGTGGTCTCTCCCTCCGAGTAGTGCTAGTATTCTTTATCATGCACAAGACGTAGTTCAATTAGTTTGGGAGACAGGTCAAACTCTAAGAAAGCTGAGAGTATTGTCCTGCACTTGAGGACCCAAACTGTGTCTATATTTCGGTGCAGATATTATGTGAGTGCTCGTGCATACTTAGATATTACGTAGTTAGAAGACCATGGGTTGGTTCCTCGTAAAAACGTGTGGATAAAGCAAAGTTGTCCGTGTTGAGGAGAAGTACACATGAAGGTGTATGAGACATCCTTTACATTGTGACAATACGATATAGCATAATCGAACACATTGACACTAAACTTTTGGTTTAGCTGGTAGCTCTACTGGGCTTGCTCGACGAGTACGGTGTACTTTTCATGGTCATTTGTGCGGTGCTTACCATAGGTGAGACAAGCTCCCTAGGTATGTCCTACCCTTGATGTGCCCTGAACCATTGTGGGGGATGTGTAGAGGGCTAGGGGACTAGGGACGGAGCCATCCGACCAAGGTCACTAGGCGTACCTAATTTGAGGACCCCTAGGTGTTGTGATGTGATTGTGAGTGCTTTTTTCTTGTCTTCTCTTTTCTTTTTTCTATTTCTTCTTTCTTTTTGTTTCCCACACTCTTCTCCTTTTTTTCTTTAAAAAAAAAATAGTAACATGAATACAACCATTGCAATACGTTGAGGCCATAGCCTTTCCATGGGTTGGAAAATGTCGAGATTTTAAGGATCTAGAAATGGATATTATAACAATGATTGTTCCCTAGCCTTGTTGCTAGAGAAACCGTCTTGAGATGGGAAGATACATTGGAGAATGTGTAAAACCTCTTTGTAACGTGCGATGTTGGTACAATTGAGGTAACACCTGCTGTGAGTGTCAGCAGGTGTAGAGTTTGACCTAGAAGGAGAGAGTTGCCACTGAACATGCTGTGGGCCATGTGATGTGGATGATCGCAAGGGTGATTTTCGCTTTCGACAGTGAGGCTTCCGTTATGGCTCTTGCGAGGTTGGTGGTCTTGCAGTGACTTGGGCATTGAACACTTTCATACAAAGACCTGTGTCGTCCTGCATCCACTTGACGCTTCGTGAGGGTATATGTAAATCACATGCGTCAATTATGATGAACAACTGCAATGCAAAAATATATTACTTCATCTAAATCCTATGGTGTTGATTGCAATGCATCTCATCTGAGCTTGTTAAAGACGTGTCATGCATTAGTAGTAAGGAAGGTTTGTACAGTTGGGGGAGGCTTACCCCTTTCACCACTTAAAAACAAAAAGTTGTAGCAGGATGGCATTTGGCAAGCAGCTCATACAACATAGGGCCTACTCGATTTGTATGAGGCGGGGTGAATTTGGGTGACCAGGTGATCGGGGCTGTGCTGGTGGTGGGCTCCTAGCAGGCTGGACCTCAGATAAACTTGAAGTACACCAAGTGGCCACTAGATATCTTATCATATTTGACTAAAAGGAGTGGAAATGCTACCTCCCTCTTGAGCATCAGGCAATGCTCCAAATCTATGCTTTGTTGACCTTGTTGACGATACAACCAATGTTGGCTCCAATTGAAATTCCTCAAGGTAAAGTTGCAACAACTTAGGTGAATCTAGAGACTGCTAGGTCTAACATCACACTGGAAAATGGATCAAGGGTGAAACCATTCAAAGTGTTGAAAAATTGGCCAGTGAAGATTGCAAGAATCCAATTCTCGGTTGACTTCATAGTCATGAAGGGAGTGGACTACGACATTCTTCTAGGCCGACCCTAGATGCACAATGCAAGAGTCATGTAGAGGACTGTGGTAATGGTCTCATCTTCTTAGGCAATCGAATAGAGGCTGTAAGAGTAGAGATGGACACTTGGAAGACTATGCCAGTTGACCTAGATACTATCTCCACCATGCTCAAGGCCGATGGATAGCAGACTAAGGGATCATATGGGGCCCGTACTAAGTATATCCTATGCCTTGAGGATGAGCAAGACTGGATGCATGTTCTTGCTACCATCGATCTGCCGTTCTCAAACACTGAGGAGTATAAACATGCCATCAAGGCAACTGGTAAGCTCAAGGACACACCTTCAGTGCCAATCTGCATGATGATCGCGAGTCTACGTGAGAGACCCAATCGTGTTGCATTGCGAGTCCCAACCAATAGATGTGAGCTCCTGGAGATTCTAGGGTACTTGACTGACACGTCGGCTAGCAATCCAACAACGAATCTTAATGCGCTCTAAGATCTCTTAGACGAGCCTGAATGGTGATGGTCCAAAATACACGAGTTAAACTTGAGATACAATTGGGCTGTAATCCTCCACCAACAAGAGGAGAATTGTTAGAACTAGGAGAATGATGAGCAACCAGACAAGGATGACTATGACAATGAATATGAGGATTGCTATTCCTTCAGTGATGAGAGCGAAAGGGAAATTCGATACCTTAGAGTATGACACTGGGGGGCGTATAATCTAACAAATATGAGTAGATCCCAGACCACGCAAGTGGAGTCCACTTAGAGTGGAGAAAGGAGTGAGACACAAGGACTGCGATCAAACTTGGTTGGAACACACGGGTGCAATCGACTACAAGCAGGCAGGCCTAGCCCAACCAAGTGATGCACCACTGCTACGAACGGACTCACCTTCTAAGCTACAACCACTAGGAGAGAGTCCCTCTTCTAGTAAAGATAGAGAGTTCAATTTCAAATCAGAAGTCAGCTTAGGTAGTTGACGAAGGAAATTCGGTATGGCAGCCTCTATACTATGCCAAACTCCCTTCTGCCACAAAGTGAATGAGGTAAGGGTACCACCTAGTCATGGAAGAGTGGACTAGGACGCTATGCAAGAGGGAGAGGAGATTGTGAGGGAGAAGAGATGAAAACTAAGAGAGGGAGAGAGAGTGTGTGAGAGAGAGAGAGAACTACAGAAAAATAGATGAATCAATAAACTTAAGAGATGGAGAACACTCGGGACATAACCCATATACACAATATGGACACCAATATCATGGGCTTATTACATTGTAGAGCATACATAAGCTATAGTAAGGGAAAGAATTTCATAAGCTCATGAGGGAGAATGGGAAAGGCTCAATAGGGCTGAAGGAGGCCTCCTTGCTCTCTCTCTTCTTGCAAATTACAAAGGAGAAGGCCTCTTTATATAGGCCTTGAGGGTGTTTAGGGAGGAGGTTAAGATATAATAGGAATTAACACTACCAAAGCTGCATTAAGGCGGTTCCACCAATGTGGAAGCTCCATCTAGATGTTTTGTTGACCAATTTGTACTTAATCAAGCTCCATCATAGGTGAGTTGTCTCCATTCTCCCCCCCCATAGCTTGAGTCCAAGAGCTCTCCTATAAAAAAATATAGAGAATCTTCATAAAATAAGATCATATCTAGCAATAATAGAGAGAGAGAGTAATGAGAGTTCATACATTACTACTACAATTAAGGATGATTTGAGGGTGATTTAGGAGGGAAATTCTAATGGTTTATTAGCTTGAGAGAGAGGAGAAGAGAGGGAAAAGTGTCGGGGGTCTAATGAATGATGTTTTATGGAAGTATTAAGTGTGGGGAAGAAAGTAGGGATGTGTATAAAATTGGGAGGTGGTCTCCACTACAGTTGGAAAAAGTTGGCATCCACCATTTTGGCCATATCTCCCGACTCGTAGCTTCCAAAAAATTATAAAAAAATACCAGCCAAAACTTCAGCTCACGCGCTACAACTTTCATGTTGAAAAGTTTTTTTGGATCGGAGTGAAAGTATTTTTAAAAAATCTTACAAAATCATGTGCCTGATTTTTCTTCCACTAATGCTTCCAAAAAGGGTCCCATTTGGTTGAATTATCATAAGGCTCCAAAGTCATGACATTATGAGCCTCACATGCCCTTTGGATGGCTCCAAATCTATTTCATAGCTTTTCTTTTCACATGATACATTTTTCCTTCACCTTCCTCCATTGATCTTTACTCTTCACCCCCCCTTGGTAAACCGGTCCATGAAATATTTTCATCCAGTGATTTCTTGGATTTCCCAAGAGGCTGTTCCCACCCTCTTCTTTATTTCAAAGCTCCAAATGTACAAAAAACAACAAAGTATTAGACAAATATTTTTTTGTGATTTTCTCGGATCAGTAGTGACCCAGAAATAGCTTGCCAGAAATAGCTTGGCCTCCAAAGACTAGACACACTTAGGGGGACCTATCCATCCACCTACGATGCCAACGATTAAAGGGGGAACGACAGGCACAGAGCAAAGAAACACGGACAGTCGAACAATGAAAACTGCAAGACCTGCCAAAATGATTCACAAAGTTCAAAAAGGGAGATAGGGTGGTGATCTTACTGGGAGCCAAACAAGCAAGTGAACCAATCGAGGGACCCGCCAAGGTGAAAGAGGTCAATTTAGCTAAGGAAGGGGAGACCCCACGACTTGTCTTTTTAGCAGATGACTTGATTGAGCAAGATGAAGCAAGTCTCATTACTCTCCTGCAGGAGTACGTAGATGTCTTTGCTTGGTCCTTAAAGGAACTCAAACGGGTAGACCAGCATGTGGTGACACACAACATACCCATGACACCTAACACAATGCTTGCCAAGCAGCGACCGTATCCCATGAATCCAAAGCACGCTCACGTGGTTAAGGAAGAAATTGACAAACTGATGAGAGTGGGATTCATCTACGAAATTGAACACACAGATTGGGTCTCTCCATAGTCATCATTCTAAAGAAGAATGGAAAGATTAGAGTGTGTGTCAATTACAATAAGGTAAATGCAGCTATGAAGAGAGATAACTACCCACTGCCATACACTGAGCACATGCTCGAGAGAGTAGCTAGCAAAGAGGCCTATAGTTTTCTGGATGGTTTCTCTGGATACAATCAGGTGCAAGTGCATCCTAACGATAGGCATAAGACTACATTCACCATTGAATGGGGAGTCTTTGCCTACATAGTCATGCCTTTTGGATTGGCTAACATGCCATCCACTTTCCAATGATTGATGTGTACAATATTCAAGGACATGCTGAGGAAGGAGTTAGAGGTCTTCGTGGACGACTTGTGTGTTCACTCTACTTGGCGAGAACACTTAGACATGCTCTGAGCGGTCTTTGAATGATGTCGGCTATACCGCCTCTCATTGAACCCCTTGAAATGCCAGTTCTGGGTGAAGCATGGATGCATCCTAGGACACATAGTGTCAAAGAATGGCATTGCCACAGATTCCTCAAAGATCAAGGTCATTGTCAACCTTCCACCCCCAACTGATTACAAGGGTGTTCAATGCTTTTTGGGACATACACGGTATTATCGACGGTTTGTGTTAAACTATACATTGATTGCTAGACCTCTATACAAGCTATTGATTATATTTGAATGGACCGAGGAATGTCAACGTGTATATGAGATACTAAAAAAGGCTCTAACCACAACACCAATACTACGAGCCCCAGATTGGACACTCATGTTTCACGTGCACATCGATGCTTCAAAATTCACCGTAGGAGTTGTGGTGTGCCAACCAGGTGAACACAATCTGGACTACCTAGTGAGTTTTGCTAACAGACAACTCACTGAGACCGAAATGAATTACTCGACAACGGAGCGAGAGGGCTTGGCCATGATGTTTGCCGTAAAGAAATTTCGACATTATCTTCTAGCTACGCCTTTTACTTTCATTGTTAACCATCAAGCCTTGTTGTACTTGGTTAATAAACCATGCGCTATAGGACACATTGCTAGATGACTTCTTCTGCTTTTGGAGTTTGATTTCTCCATGATGGTGCATAAGGGGAAACAACATTACATGGTTGACCATCTATCTCGTATCCCCACGGGAGAAGCGGCTGGACAAGGCATTATGGATGAACTGCCAGAAGCGCATCTATTCTGCCTATCCACCGAAAAAGATTTGTTTAGAGCTGACATGATGCCATATTAGCTAGATGACGTAGTTCAAGTGCTTGAATACGGACTACCGGATTGACCGATAGAAAAGGCTCGACATAGGCGACTTATCTTGAAAATCCAACCCTATCAACTGATAGCTTGCCAACTTTACAGCCTGGTTACTACGTAGATGCGTGTGTGAGCATGAGATGCATGATGTACTAACAGAGGCACACGACGGAATTGCAGGAGGACATTTCAGGGGAGATGCAACAGCTCACAAAGTGCTGCAGTCCCAACTGTGGTGGCCTACCCTTTTCCGAGATGCGGCACAATTCATGAAGCATTGTGATGACTTCCAACAAACTAAAGTTCCTATCCATAAAGATTGCATGGAGCTAACCCCAATTATCACACGACAGCCTTTCAAGAAATGGGGGATTGACTTCATCGGACCCATTATTCTCGCGGCACAATATTCACAAGCTAAATACAACATTGTGGCCACCAACTATCTAACCAAATGGGCAAAAGCATGAGCTACGAGAAAGAATGACGCTAGGACCACTGCTAAGTTCCTATGAGAGCAAGTGATCTCACGATTTGGTTGCCCATCGAACTAGTTAGTGACCAGGGCACACACTTCATCAACAAGGTAATAGCTTACCTCTTGTCCTCCTTCCTAATCATCCATTGGAAATCCTCACCTTATTACCCACAAGCAAACAGTCAAGTTGAAACGACAAATAAAATCGTAGTAAACGTCTTGACCAAGGTCGTTTCTACTTCACGCAGTGATTGGGATAACAAATTGATGGTAGCCTTGGTCTACCTCACGACTGTAGGACAGACCCCCTTTCAATTGACATATGGTACAGAGGCAATCCTTCCCTTGGAATTCTTCGTACCAAGCCTCAGGATCACCCTTCAAGAAAGATGGGATGGGAAGGGGGCATGGACGGAACACTTGATTGAACTCGAACGCTTAACGGAAATCTAGCTTCTAGCCACCCATGCACTCATATGCGAGAAAGCAAGACGCAAAAACTGGCCAAACAAGCATGTCAAGCAATGCATCTTTGAACAGGGTGGCTTAGTTTGCTATACTCAGTCAAATGACATAAGCAAAAGCTGAAGTTTCATGGGCTAGGACCTTTTAAGGTTCGAATTATCAGCCGAACTAGCAACATCAAACTAGAAACCCTAGAGGGTGAGGGCATAGGCTTCTTTAAAGAAGTATTTTCCTCCCACGCACCCATTGCATGAGCACCCAATGCTAGCGCCCCCTTTCCACTTACGAGTAGCCACTATCATTGGGGTGGACAATGAGGATGAGGAAGTAGCACCACCAACTTACCTATGCAATGACGGCCATTGCTAAATACACGTGCACCATCAATGCATTGATCGATGAGGGAGCTGATTTTAATATCCTGACTCATGACCATTGGACCCAAATTGGCGAATCGTAGTTGCAGTCCACTAATGCTAATCTCACCCCTTATGGAGGCCAACCCTACATGCTATTAGGAAAGTGCAAGGTTGCAGTTTCTATTGAGTCTGAAAGTGTGCCGATAATCTTCTATGTGTTGCCCAACACTAAGAATGCAGGCATAGAATTGCTATTAGGATGAACTTTCAAGAAGCAAACTCATTTCAATGTCAACTATCAGTCGCAGCGTATACACCTAGCCATGGGCAACATTTGCATTGTTACCGCTTTCAGTAAGGGTGGCATGACTCTGTCCAAGGCCACGAAACCATTGGTAGAGGAACCCATTGTCAAGACTAAGGAGGGAGGTCGTGACTTGTCACTACCTACCAAGCCTTGATGCCATCAACCTATTGGAACTAATGCTGACGCCCATGAACCCCAATTCAAATGGGTATCTAAACAGAGAGCTTAACCTAGGAATAGAAACCCATGGCCTCACCGGGCTAATGATCCGCACTTCAAACCTAGGAAGCCAAGACGAAACTATAAATATCAACCTATCATCAAGCCACGATGGGTTCCCAAGGTCTTATTACACGCACAAGGCTACTATGCGGGTAACACCTGGATTTGGCTGCCTAAAGCCAAAACAACCAAAGGACCTACTCAAATGCCACCCTCAAGCCTGACCACATGAAACATCATGCTAGAGACACTCACAACATAAGAGAATCATGCCGCTAAGTCCATAGAACTTCTAAAGTTTAACTCAACAGGGCCTGGACCAATCTATCGTCCAAAATCACAGCCTGCTACTAGCAAAATGCCTAGCTCTAGTGCTGATGATACCCTTAGATCTCAAATGCATCTAGTAGCATGACAACTGCAACTACCACCAAACCCATCGAATGTGAGGCCAAGCTCCAACATAAAGAGCAACCCAAACTGTGACTATTAGCTGCTGCTGAACTTTCTAGTGCTATTAAGCCTCAACCACCCATCGGCCTTCGACCCTCTTATGAGCAGCGATCAATTCTAACCTTGGCTGTGGACTTAGTTGAAAATACAGGGGAGGACTTGCTTGCTTGGATCCGATGCTTGGATGCTACTTTCATGACCTTGGCCAAAAGCTACGATCGGCTAGACTTAGGCCTCTTGGAAGAACCTATAGCAACGAAAGTACAAACACTCCCTTGCTCTTGGGAGGAGTCAAAATTTGTATTCGTTAAGGCTTCCGAATCAGCTCAAGTGTTAAATGCAACTGAGATATCCCAGGAGCAGGAAATCAAGCAGCATCTCATTTCTTCATATAGCAAGAATACAATCATGGCTACAAACCAAGAAATCGAGAAGTTGAAATAGCTTACCGACCACGACTCCTCGCGAAAATGGTACGCTTTACGCTTGTAATGGGATCTTGAGGGAGGCCAAATAATGGCCAACTCTGAATAGTGATGCGCAATCAAGGCATCTGAATATGACCCAACCTATGTCGCTCCAACTTCCTATAGGGTGTTGACTTCCATCCATAACCGACCCCTAGAAGAACACATTGAGGGACATCCTTATTTAGATCGCATCCTTATTGAGGAAGGAGTTGCATGTCCCTAGTCGAGTGGACTCTGAGACTTCTTGCTTGATGTCCTCACTTACATTACGCACGTAGGCATCTACCCTTTCGATATGGATAGCTATGCTAATTTCGAGTATAATCTGAATTTCTATGCCTGGCTCATGCGAAGGTAAAGCACTAAGAGTATGTGTTGAATGCCCTTCATCCTCTAATCCTTTAATCTTAGGAAGGATCCTTCTCAATTCAAATAGGGGAAGGTAAGGTGAAACAAATCAAACACATAAGAAAAAACTATAAAGGAGGTGAAACAAATCGAACATATAAGGAAAAATCATAAAGGAAAATCACACATGAGGGACCTCAATGGTAGGACGAAGCAACTTGTGACTGGGGAATTTACAATAAAATTTGAAAGCAATAGACTTAGACTGCTTGGAGGAAAAATTCTAATTTTTTACAAAAAATTAGTCAATCTGCCAAGCATGAAGTCTTTTCTTTTAGTGACTAACTATTTGGAAAAGTACTAATGGCAAACCATGGCTTATGACAGGAGTTGAAGATGTCACAGCAAGACCGAGCCCATCGCCTACCCTTCATAGAAGAGGAAAGAGCGAAGTACGACCTATCCCTTAAAAATCGGGCATACAAGTAGCTCTGGTTTAGGAGCATCCATAACATTGAAGGGGTGATGACTAGCGAGGAAGACATTAGGAGGATCGTGGATTAGTGCAACCTCGCCACGTACATCGAAAAGTTTGGCTACACTAGGTGTGTGGAATTCATGAGGATGTATGACTCCAATAAGGAGAGTGGAACAGTGTCCTTGGCAAGGAGGGAAGAAATCAAGCAGGTTCACATCCCACTCAGCAAGGCTTTAGTGGAGAAGGCGTTGGGGTTGGAACTGAAGGTGGAGACGAGGCATAAAAGAGATGTCTATGCCATGCTGGGGATGAAGAAGAAACTTATCTTAGGGTCAAACTCACCGCGAAAAGAGAGCATACTATTGATGCTCTAATTGATGAAGGAGCAGATTTTAATAACTTGACCTATGAATCATGGACCCTACTAGGACAACCAGAGCTCACACCGACTGATGCAACTCTTAATCCTTACGGGGAACACCCACAAGCACTTCTAGGGAAGTGCAGAATCCTTGTAACTATTGAAACAGAAAGCTTGTCACTCCTATTCTATGTTCCTCCCAATAGCGAGAATGGTGGAAAGGAAATCCTCCTAGGAAGGCCCTTCAAAAAGGCTACCAAGTGTGAGGCTGACTACGTAGCTTAGAGGATACACTTGACACTACCGGGTGTGAGGATAGTCATGACCTTTAGCAAGGGTGACCTCAGCAAACATCGAGGAAAAGGCAAGGAAGGTGCTGACGTAACAGTCAAGCCCATTAACGAGAGCAAGGACTTGTTGGAAGAGTTAATACAAGCACAGGTCAAACAACAAGAGCCAGTGAGTGAGGCCATGCTTCAACCAAGAAGGTCAAGAGACAATGCCAAGGACAAGCTTTGGACTTACAAATATCGTAGAAGACCCCAAAAGAAGCCCAAGCCTTATAGATGCAGGCATCGATGGAGAGCTAGCACAACTCCACGATGGATATCCAAGGCGTTGCTTCGTGCTCAAGGGTATTATACAGGCAACCGATGGATTTGGATACCAAAACCGCCTACTAAACCACCTCTGTCAGACGCCCAAATTATGTCAAAAGCAAAGAGGCGTAGGAGGAAACCTAAACAAAAATCCAAGTCTCGAACCAAAAATATGGGAGTGATTGAGCCCCACACGATTGAAGTCAAGAAACCAAACATGACCTATCAAAAAGTAGATCCTCAGTCTAGCATGCTTAGCAAGCAGATATCAGAGGTAACTGTCGAGCGTACACTAAGTCCACTAGTGCCCAAGGAGCCTTTGACTTTCCAAGAGGATAATAAGCACCACATGCACAACATTGCGCATGATAAGGCTGATTTCTCAACAAAGCTAATGATAGAATCATCTAACAATCACGAGCAAATTCTCCAGCCAGTGCCAAGTCCACGTGGGAGTCCCAAATCTCCCACATCCTCTTCACCTAAATGGACACGGGAAGCACGGCAGCAGCAGCCTCGTGCTGCTGCTCAATCTGCACAAGTGAATGCGCAAAGGGCAACAAAAGACAGGACCACTTCCGATCGCCCTAGGGACTTGACACCACAGTCTACCAATGGTAGCCCATCCACTGTACTGGCCACCACTACTTCCAATCAGGGACCCCTACAGTCACAGCCTTTGGCCGTGACAACGCCCCTTGCGGAATGTGTCCTTAGTAGCTTACCTGTGGAGGAGGTGTCGCAACCAACTTCATTGACAACTCCAGCACTTTCAAAGTGCCTAGAGCCTAGGCTGGAGAAGTTACACACAAGGGAGTTGGCTGAAGAGCTAAACTCTCTGAAAAGGGAGGCAGTTGTGCTCTCACAACCTAGCGAGTTTGTTTTGCAGGCCACAACTAGGTCCCATGAGGACACACTAGAGAAGGGAAATGCTAAGGCCCAACCAAGCACATCAGCGGTCAACCTAGCCCAAGGTCCTGAGCCATTAGATGCACCTGCACTACCTAAGAAAAAGAGGAGAAAACAGCGAAAACAACAATAGTTGCAGGAGGTTGTGGACCCCAAGAACATTGGGACGAAGAGTGCTGGAAAGCTGATGAATAAAGCATTAATTCCACCCACCAGTGAATCCATTGATGTCTCTCCTAATAGCGGTGAAACCTCAGACACATCCTTGTGCTCTGAAAAATCAAAGCAGCCGTTGCCATCAACAGTTGCTTTCAACACTCAATCCACAGACAATAGAACTCACATCAACCAATCAAGAGTGGATACAACGCTGTCACAACAGGGTGACAAATCTATACCAGTCACATCCGAGAAGAACCATGAAAAAATAGCAGCAAAACCTCAGGAAAAATGCACAATCCCCGAGGCATGAGCAATCCTAGCGTTGACCGATCTTGCTCGTCTAGGCCTGAACCCCCAGCTGTGTTAAAACCTAGGCAAACTCCTAGAACCTTGCATGAGATAGTAACCGAGCAAGCCCTCGTTGAACATAGAAGTGTCGCAGAATGCTTAGCTGAGTTGGATGCTAAGCTCAAGGTGTTCGCACAAGTTTACGTCCTTGCGGATGTGGGCACAATCCCCAAGGAGCAGCTTGGAGATTACTTGCCCTTTCCTCTATCTTGGGAAGAGCAAGAACATCTTAACGAGCACTACGACAGGCTCCTGCATGAATTCATGCGACTCATCTCTGACGATGAAGCCGACGAACTGCGCTTAATTGTCACATTCAATGATGTGCTCTGCCAACCAAATCTCTTAGAGATAGAGCAACTAAAGCGACTAACAAAGGGCCGAAGTCAATTTGAACAGCGTTGGTGTGAGAATCGCGTTGCAATGGCTGAACTAGGGACTCAGATCATGACAATCTCTGAGGAGCGATTGGCCAAATGGCAGTCTCAAAGAGACCCAACCTATGTGGCACCAACTTCCCTTCGAGTGCTAACTGGAATTCGGGGTACGGACTTAGCTGCAACTAGCCTAGAGAGCCCTTTGATTGATAAGGTTCTCACTGAGGAGGAGTTACACATTGCCAGTAGACTCGGACAAGGTTCCATGTTGCTCGATGTGGCAAAATATCTATCAGTACTAAGTAAGCTGCCACGAGTGCTAGATGCGTGTGCCACGCTCCAGTACAACCCTGAGTTCTACAATTGGTTCTTATCCTCGTGAAGTGACATGGATTCATAAGTATGTATATAAATAAACACTGATTTTTGTGTCACCATGTATAAACAAAATCAACACACACAAGTTGATAGTCAAGCGCAGGGAGAAGAGTTGGGTCTGACAGGCTAAGCTCCTCAAGTCCTCCTCTCATCACGCATTTAAAAGCCGTGTGACCACCCCCACCTCCAAGTGAAGGGCATGCAACCCACATTACCGCCATAGGAAGCCTTGACCAACAACTCTGATGGTGTAGACAGGGTGCAGCTCCCTTTCTATACACCTTCTTCCCTTTCCGATCTATCCTTCCGAGGAGGAGCCCTGCCTAAATCCATGACCGCTAGCTGAGGTAACTTGGCGTGAACCAAGATCTGCTAATGGAAGGAGGCTAAATATGCATCACGGGGGCCATCCCTCTACAACAAGCATTGCATGCCCTTCTCGTCCTATGCGCTTGATAACCCGCACTATAATCCATTACATATGAATGGTCTTATCATGTAGCAAATCCTAATCCTTGATTCGCTTCTTACAGGTCCCCTTGCGAGGAAAGCATGGAGAACCAAGGGCAGCTAGCTTGCAAGGATGCTCTTTGTAGCCGACGGGAACATGCAGCACATGCCCCTCCGCCAGTGCGCTACGTGCCCACTCTTAAAAGGTACGCCAAGAAATGTGGCCCCAAGTGACACCGCCTTGGACGAAGGCCGAAGAATCCGCGGGCCAGGGGAGCGGACGCTCAGGGAGGCACACAAAATGTGGCAACGCCAGTTGCACAGACCCCCAACGCACGCTCGGGCACCAGGTGCTCACGAAGTGACAAGGTGGCTAGGGATAGGGCAGAATTTAATGAATTGTTTAAAGACATTCTGGAAACGGTAGCGGCCCGAGATTACACCATTCATGTCCCGGCCGACATGTTCCTTGCCCAGCCTCACGGGAGCCCCACACTAGCACCGCCCCGGTCGCCTAGCCAACCGGACTCACCCTGCCTCGTACCTATCGACTAAATCCCTATGATGTACAAGTAGCTCGACAAGTCAGCATGCCAGAACATTTTGTTTTTTGATGAGTAAAGGGGCAAGATCCCCACTTGTACACATTTCCGTTACTTCTCGTTAATGTATGCGACCTTAACAAGCAATGAAATAGGCATCCCAATAGACATCATAGAATTTTGAAAAATTATGTCTTATCATGATTGCATTTGTTCAATGCACTTAACACAAGCGAGCATATATTCTCACGAAGTGACAAGTGGATGCAGGATAATACAGGTCCTTGTGCGAAAGTGTTCAATGCCCGATCACCGCAAGACCATTGACCCCACAAAGAGCCGCGACAAAGCCACATTGCCGAAAGCAAAAATCACTCTTGCTGACCACCCACATCGCATGGCCCAACACACATTCATGAGCCACGCTCCCTTTTTGGGTCAAGCTCTATAGTTGGCTCACGGCAGTCGTTACCTCAATTGTACCAACATCACGTGTGTCGCAAGGAGGTTTGCAATATCTCAAGTGTATCTCCCCATCTCAACAACTGCTTCTCTAACAATGAGGCTAGGGCACAATCATCATTGTAATATCCATTTCCTGAGCCTTCGAAGCTTGACATTTTCCAACCCATTGAAAGGCTGATAGCCTCAACATATTGTAATGGTTGTACTCAGGCAAGTCCAAAAAAAAAAAGGGAGAAAAGAGACGAGAAAGAAAGAAAGAAATAAAGAAAGAAAAAAGCACAAGAAAAAGAAAAAGAAAAAAAAAGAAATGAATGAAAAGATAAGAAGCACCCACGATCACAGCACAACACCTAGGGGTCCTCAAATTAGGTACATCCAGTGACCTTGGTCGACTGGCTCCATCCCTAGTCCCCTAGCCCTTTAGCATTACCCACAATTGTTCAGGGCACATCTAGGGCAGGACATACCTAGGGAGCCTGTCTCACCTATGGTTAGACCTGTCACCCTGACCCACTTGCACAATTCTCTCTTGCATTCTGCCTTAGAACCATTGCAATCAGTGGTGGTAAGCACCCCACGATTGGCCATGAAAAGTACATCGTCCTCATCAAGCAAGTCCAATAGCTTCTAGCTACCGAAAGTGCGGTGTCCGTGTATTCACTTATGCTACGTCGTGCAGTCACAATGCAAAGAATTTCTCATATACCTTCACGTGTACTTCTTCTCAACATGGACAACCTTGCTTCATCCACACATTGTTACGAGAAACTAGCCCACGGTCTTCTAACTACGTAATATCTAAGTATGCACGAGCACTTACATCATATCTGCACCGAAGTATATCCACAGTTTGGGTCCTCAAGTGGAGGACAATACTCTCAGCTTGCTTAGAGTTTGACCTGTCTCCCAAACTAATCAAATATGTCTTGTGCACGATAAGAAGACTAGCACTACCCCTTAGGGAGAGACCACATGATAGGTTTTCAAATTGCAAATATTGAAGCCTCCAACGAAATTTCAATTGCTCTTTAGTGACACCCAACTCTGAATGCTTATCCCTTACCATCCACCAAGCCCGCCAAGAATTGTTACCTTGTATGAGTTCCTTATTATTCCAAATAGTCCTCTAATTAAAGCAGTTGCCTTGTGAACAGTGCTCTTGACTGTGCACTGTGCGAAATAAGGGGTTCAACTTTTCATGTGCATTTCAAGTGATTAAATATTGTGATGTGTGAATGTATCAAATTCAATGCAAGTTTCGCTCCCCCCTTCGTTCGGTTTTGACCCAATGTGGCTCTAAGGTACGGATTGTGGCCACACTCTTAGTTTGCTCATCAGGGTCTTTATTGGACGTAATTAGCAGTTGCAGTCGCTCCTAGATTGCCAAGTGCGAAGTCTTTGGGAGAATTTGCTCTTTGACCTATCCACTTTCTTGGGAGCGCACTGGGGTGTCCTATGGCTAGGGTTTGGCCCCTATCTAGGTTTAGTCAGGTTAGTATGTCAAAATTTATGTTCTATTCATCTATCCAATTTTGACAGTTTTTGTCTGATTCCCAGAATCAGGCGTGTCTAATTTTAGATTTTCAATTTTGGATTTTTGACTTTGATTCCACTTTTTGATTTTGAAGCGTCCGATCCGATTCTGACTTCCTGGTCGGAGCAAACCATCTGATTTTGGGAATCAAACCGTCCGATCCCACCTATGCAAAAACATAGCATGGCACTAAATCAATGTGTTTGGTTTCGATTCTCAAGCCCATGGTCTTGTAAACTCTAGACACAATATATGACATATAAATAAGTGAGGTAGCTCAATTGTAAGCATCATATGCACTCAGATCATGCGAATCAATGTGATCTCCACTCTTTTGGTCTCCTGTATCAACCTGTTAGCTCTCTCCTTCTCTCACACACACAAACCTTGCAAGTGAAAATGAGCTCTCTCTCCCTTCCTCGGGGTCTTAAACCCCCTTTCTAACACTCCTTTGATGCCCCTTCCTCTTTCCTCTTGAATTCTAACCACGTTTTCCTCTTTTGCGCCCTGATTTAGGCCTGCTATTACAGCAAAACTCTAATATGTTTTTCTTTTCTTTCCTTATTTTTTCTACCTAAATGCCTACAAATCACAAGCAAATATCGATGCTAATCAAGCTGACCTATCTAAGCTTTAATAATCCAAAACACTTACTTGCAATGAAGATCAAACCCCTTTCTTCCTACTATCTATTCAAGCACTCGTTTGGGGAAAACCCTACTCCAATGCTCAATTCAAGCACACAAGCACTCAAGGCTCAAATCCATTGGTCTCAGCAAACTAAACCAAAATGTGGGAGCTTTTCCTTGATTGCCAAGACCCATGAATCACTTATTACTCAAGTATTTCGAGTTGAATGCTAATAGTTACCTCTCACATAGCAATGTACACTCTCTATCCTATGAGCATAGTGAGATTACCTCCATGTCCAATTGAGTACCCTTCTCTCTCAAACCTTTCAGTAGCTCCACGAGATCCGAGATGCGAGCTCCAACAACCTTAATCCTCCACCTTCAAGCTGTATGCTCCATAGCTGGATGAGACAAGAGATGAGAAGAAGAAGGGAAGAAGAATAAGAAGAAGAAGAGAGAAGAAGATGGAGAGCTTCTCCACCACAGTCCCTCACCCTCACACACTCACTCCCTCACTCTCTCACACTCCCTCACTCACTCTCTTAAGCACAACCAAGAACAAGAAGAAGAGAACAAGAGAAGAAGAAGAGGAGAACCATTTTTGCTACACACCAAGAATGAGCTTCTCTATTCACTTTTTGGCTTTTATACATGCCCTAATCGCTTTTGGGCACCCATCCCCTTTTTTACATGACCGGCCATCTTGCCTAGGTCATCTTTTCCTATTCCCTTCTATTTACACCATCCCTTCACCTATGGCCATCACATGCTACAAATTGCATAGGAGGGAGCCTGGTGCTCTTTTAGAAAAATTTAGGGGCACTTTTGCATTTTAAAATGCACATTTTTCCTTTTACATTTGTCTTGAACTTTTAAGATTGCCCTTATGCTTTTGGCCTTTTCTTCGCTTATTCCTTCCATCGGGCCACCTTTTTTCGTATTTTTGAATTTTCTTGAATTTTCTTTTGCTTCCCTTTTCTCTATGTCTTGCACTGGGATTAACATATAAAATGGCCAAGGTTTTATATTCGTTACATGTGAAAAATCTCATGTATACTATGTTTTTCTACCTTTTTGGATATTACTTTGGTAGTGGGAGTAGTGTGAACAAGTCCTTGTCAAGTCTTAGCAAGAAGCATTAATAGGAAGCAATGAAAGGTGTCTTGAGGTATTTGAGTGGTTCAAGAAGTATGTGCACAATAAAAAGTCAGAAAAAGGCAAGAAGCAAGCTTTTTGAGCAAGCTTTTAAGTGGAGGGTTTTTTTCTCCCAACCTCCCTATTTTCCTATTCCACATAGTTCACTTATTCCACCCTTAGATGTATCCACATGCAATTCCACTTTTATTACCACCACCATTGCTAGCTCCACCACCACCCTTCTATCAACACCACCACCACCACCATCTTCACACACACACATATACACACACTCTCTCTTGCGTAAACACACTTCCACACTCTCTCTCATTTCTCATTCCTCTCTCTCTCTCTCTCTCTCTCTCTCTCTCTCTCTCTCATTTTTAATATGGAAACATTTATGTGAGCACTCTGGATTGATAGAACTTGTATTGCATTGGATTATGATATTATGACATCTGTTGTAATAAATAGTGCTCTCTTTTCTTGTAAATAGCTCTCTCTCTCTCTCTCTCTCTCTCTCTCTCTCTCTCTCTCTCTCTCTCTCTCTCTCTCTCTCTCTCTCTCTCTCTCATGTTTGCAATATGAAAATATTTGTGTGAGTACTCTAAGTTTGACAAAGCTTCTATAACATAAGATTATGACATGTGTTACAATAAATAGTTCTCTATTTATTCATATAAATAGTTCACACACACACACACACATTTACAATATATAATAATTCGTACAAGCATCTAGACTTATATTACACTGTTCTCTAACAAATGTACTACTACTATTCCATAAAATAAGGGAGACAAGGATAGTAAAAGATTATAAAGAATTTGATCATAGCTAATAAAGTGAGCAAGGCCTGTATTTTCTCAACAAAATAAAATTTACACTAAGAACTAGCATAGTTTTTGCTTTGTTGGTCACACTATGAGCAATGCTAGGAAAGTTCTTTTGCTTTCAAATATAAGGTACAAGTTCTCTTCGATAAGCATGGGTTGGTGTATAAACATGTTAACATTTGCATCCATTTCAAACTCTTAAAGGTACACATATTACAAGTGCTTGTATGCCAAATATGCTTTCCTTTCCACAACACAATCCATGAAATCCCAATAATTACATGTTGGGTTCTTTGCAATGAGCATATCATAACACTCCTACAAGACATGTGAGTTAGGTGTCTCTAGTTTGAAAAGCTTGTATTCTAAGGCCTTCGCCATTGTGTGACCCTTTACAGTTGCATTGAGCAAGGGTTGAATCTATCCATTTCCTTGTAGCTTGTGAGACACCACTCCTATATCTATTTGAGCCCTCATTAGCATCCATTTGTTGCACTATCTTTCTGACAAACCCACCACTCTCCTCAGCATGTAGATTTTTTTTGTGATCAAATTTGTGTCTCATGCCATTGGCCATACTTGTGGAACTCTAGGTGGAAACTTTCTTATGTTTTCTTCTTCTCCCCCTTCTCTCCGCTTTACTTTCTCATTCTCCAATTTGGCACATTCTCTCCCTCCCCCCTCCCCCTCTCATGTATACAATTTTCTCCACATAATTCTCTCTCTCTCTCTCTCTCTCTCTCTCTCTCTCTCTCTCTCTCTCTCTCTCTCTCTCTCTCTCTCTCTCTCTCTCTCTCTCTCTCTCTCTCTCAAAACCCCTTCTTTCTCCCATTTAACTCATTGGGGTAACACCTTCTATTTATCACTCTATACGGATGTTGATTCTTCAAACAAGGATTGCATGATAGACCATTTTCTATTTCAAAAGGAGAATTCATCGTCATATTATGTGTGTGTGTATATACACACCAATACATATTAATATGTGTTAACTAGATATTCATATATATTTATAATAATATGTGCAAATCTAATATTAAATAAAAGAATATTAATATCAATATCTATATTAATATATTTTTATTAGTATAATAATCCTTAAAAAACAAATATTATCCTTTTGTTGGCATAATATCTATATATTATATTATAATAGCTATAATATTATTAACTATCCACACACACACACAACACTATTATGTATATATAATATATATGGATAATATTAACTATATAATTTTTAGTTAATATAAAGTAAAAATGACAAAGAAAAGAGAGAGAGAGAGAGAGAGAGAGAGAGAGAGAGAGAGAGAGAGAGAGAGAGAGAGAGAGAGAGAGAGAGAGTGCGTGTGTGTGTGTGTGTAAATATTGGGCCAAGAGGACGGCGATTTCTTTTAATTTTAGTTTTGTGCATTGTAGTCCTTGATATGGTATCAACGTGCTTGGAATATACATGAGGGACAACTATTTTGTGTGTTTGTGTGTCTGTGATATCAAGGGTTGGTGGAGACAAATTGCAATGTGGTTTTAGGGGAGGGGGGATCCCTTTGTAGGCAAAAGAGAGAAAAAAGGAAAAAAGAATATGAGAGCAGATGTCTAGTAGAGGGTAGGAAGGGAGCACTTGAAAGTCAAAAAGTGAATGAAGAAGCTCATTCTTGGTGTGTGGCCAAACTTACTCTCTTCTTGCTTCTTGTTATTGCTTCATTCTTGTGTGTATGAGAGAGGGAGAGAGGGAGTGTGAGGGAAGAAGAGAGAGAGAGTGCGTGTGTGAGTGAGGAACCTTGGAGAAGCCCTTCTTCTCCTCTCTCCATCCTCTTCTTCTTAAGACTCGTCTCCTTTCTCACACGCATGGCTATGGAGGTTGAAGCTTGGAGCACTTGGAGATGGAGCTTGCTTTGAAGCACATCTTGGATCATGGAGCTATTGATGGATTTGTAAGAGAAGGCAACTCAATCGGATTCAAAGGTAAGCTCACTACATTTGTGTATGGGAGAGTGCACACAACTAAGTGAGATGTAACCATAGTTCTCAGCTTGAAATGCTTGAAGCAATAAGCAGTCCATGGGTCTTGGCGGTTTGCTTGTGATAGTGACGATATTTTGGTTCCATTATAGGGACCAATGAATTCAAGCTTGAGTGCTTGTATGCTCCAATTTGAGTGACGAAGTAGGAGTTCATCTCTGAAACATCACTTGGTTTTAGGTAGGAAGTGAGGGAGTCAAAGGCCATCCGATCTCTCTTGTGGATTAGTTCAAGTTTAGGAAGCTTTGTGTGAATTGATTAGAGTAGGAGAAGTGTATTTTGATCAGGTTTGAGACATTAAGATTTGGAAATTAAGGAGAAAAGAAGGAAAAGATAAGTCTCTATATAACCAAGAAAAAGGGGAACAAAGAAAGAAAGGAAAAAGGTTTTTAATGCTTGGGTAGGAAAATAGAGAGTAAGGGAAGAAAGAGAAAAATAAAAGGTGGGATGGGGGAAGAGAGAGCTCATTTGCACACTAGGAGATTGAGATAGAGAGCTACAAGTCAAGATGTAGTAGTAGTAGATTTGTGGTATCCTTGCATTTGGGTGTTCCAGGTATACCCCGAGTCTTCAATGATGTTTGTTGCATTAAGCCAGAACCCTGGGTGTAGTAGCAAGTAGTGCATTGAATCATTTGAATCAATTTTGTGCCATTGGGTATTTTTTCTATGCCGCTCGAATGGCAACCATAGGATTCAGACGGTCGACCCTCAAGCCTAGGACGGTCGAGTAGGACACATGAATGGGCACTCCTCATTCGAGTCTGAGTCCAACCACTCAAATCGTCATTTATTTTAAGAGCCCACTTGGACAATTGAATCTGGGACTTGGATAGGATTTCCAAAACACTATTTTTACCCATTTTGACTACTCCAGGACTGATAAGGTCAACTTCTTGCTACCCAACAATCCAAGTTGGAACTCAAACCTATAAATGAGACCATATATGTATTTGTACCCATAACTTTGACCTAACAATCCATGAGAGAATGAAATTACCAACCATCGACCGCTCATCCTAGATGGAGACTCAATTTGACTGCCTGAGCCAATCACGCATCATACCACCTATCACAACCTGTGAGGGACCCAAAATCAACTATTAGGAGTATTTGTGATTCATGGAAAGAGCTGAAATTGCATGGAATTGATTGGATATGATTGACTTTATCAAAGGTTACACTCTACATTGTAGACACTTAAGCCCATGTGAAAATTGGAAAGCGTGATTTCGCACAGCTAACATTGAGTCACACCACTCGACCATGTAAGTGTGTGTGCATTTGCAAATTGATTGGATTAAAAAGGAACACATTAAGGGGGATTAAGCTAAGAAAGGAACCCCACCAATAGAGTGTAACCCTTGAAACCAGATGAGTGACTCAAGACACCATAAACAAAGATCTAGGGAAGACAAAACCTAAGGGAAGGAAGGACTAGCCAAGATTGGAGACATATCTTTAGTTGGCCTAGTCAATGACCTCATAGAAATACTAGTGGGTCAGGAAACAACCACCATGGCAGGTACCGGCTTGAACAAGAATGACCTCAACCTTGACCTTATCCTCAATGTGGTAGGATACACCGATGACATCCGATGACTTATCACACAATACTTTCCTGCACTTCTAGTGCCATGTGTTTCAACATGCGGAATGCCATACTCATCATCTATAGATTCATCTTCTGAACTTTCAGTCATTGGTCTCTTACCTTTTGCAACTTCTGCACTCCTTTGTGCATTTCTCAATCTACCACTCCATGGACTGTAGCTGCCACTGCTTTCCACATTCTCTTGAGGTCCTGAAGCATCTTCCACATGCTGATTTTCAGCCTTGCTATTTGCTGAAATTTTCCTTCCATAGCCATTATCATCATTGCTTTCATAGAAATCAACATCCACTGCAATTTTGGGCTTGTACCATGATTCATATTCACTGAATTTGACATCCCTGCTTATGTATACTTCCTTACTCACTGGATCATAGCATTTGTATCCCTTCTTCTCATCAGGATATCCAAGGAAAATGCATTTTATAGCCTTAGGTTCCATCTTCTTTTTCAAATCATCCAGAACATGAACATAACAGACACATCCAAAGACACTAAGGTATACAACAATGGGTTTCATGCCATACATTCTCTCATATGGTGACATATTATGAATCAAGGCTGTAGGTGTTCTATTCATAATGTGAACTGCAGTATGCACTGCTTCTGCCCAATATGACAATGGCATGTTCATTTGGTTCATCATTGCCCTTGCAACCTCTGCAATAATCCGATTCTTCCTTTCAGCCACAACATTTTGCTGAGGTGTATACCTACATGTCAATTGCCTTTTGATACCATGATCTCTCAAGAAGTCATAAAACTCATATGACATGTACTCTCCACCATTATCTGACCTCAAACATTTTATGTAGCATCCAAACTGCTTTTCAGCCATAGATTTAAATTCCAAGAACTTTTCAAATGCTTCACTTTTATGATGCATAAAGTACACCCAAGTCATCCTGCTAAAATCATCAATGAAGGTGATATAGAATCTACATTTTCCGCTCATGGAAACATTCTGACATGGGCCCCAAATATCTGAGTGTATTATTTCCAAAGGATAGCTGCTTATTCTCCCCCTCTTTGGAAATGGCAATCCGGACTGCTTGCCAAATTGGCAAGCCTCACATACATGATCAAAATTCACATATCCTAAATGCAGTAGACCACTGACTATCTGTTTTGACTGCATTTGCTTCAATCTTTGCAAATTAACATGACCAATCCATCTATGCCATAATTCCACATCCTTATCTTGCCCATGTCCTCTCTCAACATACATAGAGTTTTGAATCACTGGAGTACCTGCATCCAAAGCAAACAATCTCCCTTTCTTTCTACCATGAGCAATCACCCTGCCAGTTCTCCCATTATGGAACTCTTCAATAAAACATCCCAACTTATTGAATCTCACCTGCAATCCTTGATCTGTCATTTGACCAACCGATGCTAGGTTCTTAGTTATTGTGGGCACATAAAGTACATCACCAAGCTTGTTCTCAATCTCGTCTTTAGTAACAAGTGGCACACTACCAATATGAGTAATTTTGTGTAAAGTATCATCACAAGTGGTAAAATATTCATCATTCTGCATTTTCTCCTTGCTATCAAACCACTCAGCATGATGAGTCATGTGATTTGTAGCTCCTGAATCCAAAAACCAGTCATTCTCACGAAGAGCATGAGTCATGCTCCCAAGCACATGCTCCATAGCAAATAGGTGACCTCTAGGCGATCCACCTCTAGGTCCATACCCTGTACCACCATAAGTGCCTGCATAGTGGCCATATTGGGTCCTTCCACGACCCCTAGACATAGCATTCTATTTTTGATAACAGTCCCTCTCAAAGTGACCAAAATGCCCACAATAATGACAAGTGCCATCTCTTTGTGAAGAAGGACTAGACCGTCCTCTACCTCTAGGGAAAGATCTCCCCCTGCCTCTATGCATGAAGTCACCACGACCAAAGTTACCTCTTCCACGAGCAAAACCATAATTACTACGACCAAGTGAAGAGCCTCTAGCTCTAGATGAGCTGCCACAACCTCTCTGGTGATAGAAAACACTATCTCCACCTGCATTTTTGCCACTGCTAGATGCATTCAATCCAACTTGATTTCTTCTGTAATAAGTAGCAATCCAATAAGCTCCTCAAAGTCAGGCATAGAGCCTCCCCTAACGGAAATAGAGGTATCCAAAGATTTGAAAGCTAGTCCAAGCCCATTTAGTGTCACTCACACTAAATCATCATCATCAACAGGTGCATTAATGGATGCAAGGTCTTCTGAAATTTGCTTGATTTCTGCCACATAGTCACTGATACTGCGATTGCCTCTCCATGCACCATGTAATCTCTGCTTAAGTTGTATCTTACGAGCCTCTGTACATGTTCCATACATTTTTTCTATGATTTCCCATGCCTCCTTACAAGTACTTGCCTTTTTGATATGAGGAATCAATGTTTCTAAAATACATATGGAGATCCAATGCAAAACCTTCCTGTTCTTCCCAATCCAATCCTTCTACGCTTTCTTTTGCTCTTCAGTTGGATGTTCGGGAACTTTTGGACATTCATCATCACCTGTTATGAGGTCCCATAGACCTCTACCCAATCAAAAAATTCTCCATCTTGTAAGATCACACACTATAGTTGTCTTTGGTCAATTTGTCCCCCACGATCTGAGTGATCTGTGCCATGTCAGACATTATGACTACTGCAAATTCAGAAGAAAACAACAATATATTCTGTCTAGAAAATGGTATTCAGCAATATGATTGTCATATATGTGTCCAAAAACTATCATATACATCCATCCATGATGCCAACATGTCATACATTCAGTTCCCAGCAAGAAACATCCAAATCAGATCCCACACAATGTCTGTCTGACCCAAAATGCATCAAAACATGGGTCTAAAATTGACCATTTTCATGTAAATTTTTTGCATTTTTTTAATGCCAAGCTTGAAGTACATATCAAGCTGAAGCTACAGAAATTTTCCCAGAAGCATTATCATTGATCGTACTGAGGTTTGGGCGCAAATTAGTCACGAATATCAACTTCTGCTATTCGTCCTCGAAACCAGTGGTACCACTCAGATGGTGTTGGAGCAGAGGTCCCCTGCCATGATAGCAGCCCTTTATGGAAGCTTGGATATGCTAAAATACATTTTGGATATTTATACTATTTGTGGAGGAGATATTAACCAAAGCAGCGAGACTGATGGCATCACTACTCTGCAATGTGCTACTGCTGGAGCTTTTGTGTGCGCTCTTGACACTGCAAAGTTAATTCTAGATTTTGGAGCTGATTTGAATGTTTGTGACCTTCAAGGAAGATGGCATGTCGATGTCATTGCCAAATTTACTAGGCTTACACATGTCAAGACAGCTTTGGAGAAGATTTTGACATCATAAAATGGTATGCTGATGTCTTCTGATGATGGAAAAGAGGGACAAAAGGCGCTCAGTACAGGTCGTGTTGTTGATGGAGATTTTTACAGATGAACCTGTTATTCTTCTTTTTATATCCTTGTCATTGAGGGGATCTGGGCATTCCCCCTTTTCCTCCCCTTCTCCTTCTACGGCCTCTCTCTTCTTGTCTGCTTGCAGCTGCCTTTTTTTTTTGGAGATGAACCGAGTTTCACAAGCTCACTCCTGAGTCCTGAGATAGAGGATCTCTGTGCCAATTTGGCAGTGCCTCGAGAGTCGATCCTGCATTTGGCTCTTGACCTTCTCAACGGCACCCCGTTGCCCCGGATTTCTTAGCTCTACGGTTACTCGTTTTGTTGTGTTCAACTGCCGCTGCATCAGTTTCTTTCTTTGTCTATCTTGAGATATGCTGCTGAAGCTCTTAGGCTTCCAATGTCCACTCTCAACCTTCCATTTCTACTGTCGCTTCCAGAGCAGTACAATCTCAAAGTGAAAATTGCAAGAGAAAGTAAGCTGTGGCCCCCAAATCAACTTGATGCAGAATACACTACTGTTTCTTCACGATCTTCAGCTTCTTCAGTTGGCATGCTTGATACCTGCCCTGGAAATTATTACTCAGAACATAGAAATGCCTATGCTACACCTTAGAGTTCAAGCTGCGACCTGACACTGGTTTAGTGGCTAGAATAACTCTTGTGGCACGGTCACTGAAGTATGGTCCTGGAAGCAATGCACAAACTGGATCTTGTACTGTTCATGCTGCAATTCCTAATTCTTGCGCCCAGTCGCATTTTGAGATTGAGGAGGATCCAACATTTTGGAAAGACCAAATGTCCAGGTTGTCATACGACTTCGTCCTCTCAACTGCTCTTCAGAATACCTTGATCACACAACTCACCATCTGAGCTCCATTGCATGTCATTAACCCCTTCACATGCTGCCTTAACAAGACTTGTACAGCATTTGCATTTGACCAATGTCACAGAGCATGTCAGGCTCTGATACCATGATAAACTTCAAGTAGAGGGAGACTAAGATGAAACAAGCACAGATTAGAAGCTATATGTTGTCCTGCTCTTCATTATTCTTCAACCATTCCTCCAACAGTCTACCCACACTAAAATGGTATCCTCAAATATAGATACCCCAAACTTAAGGACACTTTACATACAACCATAGGATATGACATATTTATTAACATGGACAGCCAATAGGCTTTACGTCCTGCATGCGGAAGTGCTCAAGGACTTTATGAATGTACTCCCGCTGTGACAAGTAGAGGAGTCCCTGATGCCTGTCGTGTCTAATGCGCATACCAAGTATGTGAGCGGCCTGTCCCAGATCTTTCATCTCAAAGCTCTTCTTGAGCTCAGCCTTAAGAGCATCTAGCTCATCATGAGCTTTCCCTGCTATCAGCATATCATCCACATAGAGTACCAAAATCAATAAAGAACCATCATGGGCTTTCTTCGTGTAAAGACACGGATCCATAGCACTCCTGCTATAGCCCTGTGACTGCATAAAGGCATCAAACTTATGATACCACTCCCTAGGTGCCTGTTTCAAGCCATAAAGACTTTTCTTCAATTTGCACACTAGGTGCTCCCTACCAGGTTCTGCAAAGCCCTTAGGCTACTCCATATAAATCTCATCATGCAAGTCCCTATGTAAGAAAGCCGTCTTGACATCCATCTGGTATAATCCAAGTCAAGCTGAGCAACCAAAGCCAAGACTAAGCATAGGGTGGTCATCTTAACCACAGGAGAAAAGATCTCATCAAAGTCCACACCATGCTCTTGCTTAAAACCCTTTCTTACCAATCTAGCCTTGTATGCCGGCTTGGGGTGTCCAGGGGTACTTTTCAGCTTGTACACCCACTTGCATAGCAAAGCCTTCTTGCCCGTAGGCAAGGAAACCAAATCCCAAGTGTCATTCTTATGCAGGGAGTCTATCTCAAACTGCATAGCCCTCTCCCAGGAGTGACTATCACCCCTGCACATAGCCTCATCATAAGTGAAAGGCTCTCCTGCATCTATAACCAAGACATAATGCATCGAGGGCTAAAATCTATCAGGTGGACGTCTGTCTCTAGTAGACCATCTCACAGCAGGCTCTGCTGCCTGCCAGCTGCCTGTCCAATGCCCTGACCATGAGCATCTACTGCAGTTGTAGGCTGTCCAACTAGCTGTGCCGGAGCTCTCGGCTCCTTCTGAAATATGACCCTGCGGATCTCAACAACTCTCTCAGGCTGCCTATGCATCTTGTCTTCATGAAAGACTACATCATGACAGCGGATGACTTTCTGCGCCTGCGAATCCCAGAGATGGTAACCCATCTCGCCTACATCCCCATAACCAAGGAAAATGCATTTGACACTCTTGGGATCCAACTTACTTCTCTTGTCCCTGGGCACAGGCAAAATGCCTCACATCCAAAGACACGAAGATGCGCATAAGTGGGGGGTTTTCCAATCCATACCTCCTCTGCAACCTAGAAATCCAAACCAGGCCGCAAAAGAAAACTCCTCTCGTCCGGCCTCTAGAAGGTGATCTGTTTATGACATGCATAGTTGTACTAACTACCTCAGCCCAAAAGCTCTGTGGTAGGCCTGCATGACTAAGCATACTGCGTACACGCTCCTGGATGGTTCTATTCATCTACTCAACCAAACCATTCTGGGGGGGTGAAGGGGGCGGTCAACTGACGCTTAATACCCCTCTCATCACATAACTGCTCAAAAGCACATGAGACATACTCACCCCATTATCTGTCCTTAGGCATTTGAACCTATACCCAGACTGGTTCTCAACCAATGCAAGCCATCTCTGAAACACAGCCAAGACATTGGATTTCAGCTTAATGGGATAAGCCCAAACTTTTCGTGAAAAATCATCTATGAACGTAACAAAGTACTTTGCACCACCCATAGACTGACAAGGCATAGGCCCACAGACATCCGAATGTACCAATGCCAAGGGCTCACTCATGCATGGCCTACCAGAATTCTTATGCGTAGACCTAGTCTGCCTGCCATAAAGACAATGCTCACATGAATCAAAATATGCATAATCAAGGGCGGTAAGTACTGCAAACCAGAAAGCATTTGCATTCCCTTCAAAGACATATGGCCCAAACGGGCATGCCAAAGAGATACATGTGGGATAGAACCCGCAGACAAAACATGATCAAGGGAAAAAGCTGATACAATTAAGGGATAGAGACTGCCAGCCTTGGCACCTCTCGCAATCATAAGTCTACCACAAGTGATCTTCCATGCAGAGTCTCCAAAAGATACATGATAACCTGCATCATCAAGCTGTCCAGCTGACATGAGACTGCGTGTCAAAGCAGGTACATGACGTACATCCTGCATAACAAAACTGCTGCCAGAAGGAAACTGCAGCCTAACATCACCAATGTCCACAATATCAAGAGAGCTGTCATCACCCAAGCGCACAGTACCCGAAACAGTACGGTATGAATGAAACCACTCTCTGCAAGGTGTCACATGAAAGGATGCACCTGAGTCCAAGAGCCAACACTGTGCATACATAGAGTGTATCTCTGTCATCTGCGAAGCACTAGAAGAAGCTGCAAGGATATAATCATCATCATCAACATCCTCAGGTTGCATAACATTGATCTCTTCAATTTTAACACTGGACTTTGCAGGCACTATGCTGCGATCAGAAGACTTATCATGCACTTTGTCTTTCCCCTTATCTTTGTGCCTTTCATTGCGCAATTCATGGCATTGTGGCCTAATATGGCCCTTTTTCCCACAATGGTGACAAGTAACATCTGCATTCTTGCCACGGGATTTGCTACGTGACTTCCCACGAGACTTGGACTGAGATTTCTAAGAATCCCGTCCATGGCCACTACCACTGCCATGCTTTCCATATCCATCATTCCTGCCTCTAACTGTCATAGCATGAGACACACGAGAGGCATCCAAATTCTTACGGTTAACCTCTTCCTGCAGAAGAGCACTCTCAACATCAAATAATTTCAAGGTAGCAGTAGAGGCACATAATGCAGTGCGGAATACATCCCATGACTCATTGAGAGTACCAAGCAAGAAAAGAGGAGTGACATCCTCTGCAAAAGTGATGTCCTGCGAAGTCAAGTTCTTGAGTATAGCATGGAGCTGGCTCAAGTGAGCAGACATAGTCACATTCTCCTTCATGCGTAGATCCATAACCTGCTTCAGCCAATACATTTGACTCGCTAGACTTTTCTTGTCATAGAGACTCTTGATTTTATCCCACAACTGCCATGCACTCTGTTCTTCCTCAAATACATTGTAGTGAACCTGTTCTGTGAGAGATAATACAATAGTGGACTTGCATAACTCATCAAGCTCAAGCCATTCCTCATCTGGCATAGTTGTAGGCAGATGCCCGCTCAACCTCAATGGTTTGATATGCGATTTTTACACCAACACCTACCAAATCTGGCTCTTCCAATAAGATTAATTCGTACCATCAAGCTTAGTGATGTTGAAAATAGCATGATCAGTGGACGAACTCACCATAATGCAGGTTGGAAGACTATAGACAGTTCAAAACTGCTTGCTATTTACTGCAGAAAATGACCAAAAAATCACCACAATCGAGAGAAAATCGCGAGAAAAGTGGAACCAAAGCTGCTGTCCACCAAGTACTAGTGAAAGTACATCATTTCAGAATGTTTCAGCATGAAAAATCCATGTCAGTCCATACATATATGCTTGCTGTAATAAATTTCAGATTTCAGTAAAAGAGAGCTAACAGTGCCAAAATCGGAACCCAAGGCAATCAGATACTGCCAATACCAAAGCCGGCATCATGCAAGCATATCATAAGCATATGATGGTCAATAAGCATGAATCCAACACCCAAGTATGTCATACAAACATTTGTCAGTGAGTAGGCACACCCCCTAGGCAACGAGGCAAAGTGTTCCTGCCACTACCAAAACTTACACAAGTAGGTGTCAGTTCACAAAGATATAGATCAAAAATTGAGACTTAGCTCATAAGCATACAATGAACCAAGATATATCATGTATCATCCCAAAAGGTAAGAAGTCCCAAAGTCTCAAGTGTTTGTACTGCTCAATGGCATGTAACGGCTCAATGCATAAAAGTACCGCCTGCTCAATGTCTGATAAGCATTCAAGAATGCTCCCACTGGCACAAAAGTCGTATGTACGAGCTTAAGAGCTCAAGCCAAGGCAAGACACAGTGCCAATGACATAAGTCCAAGACAATACATCAATAGTACATCCCGAACATGTAGGCGGTAGAGCATCCGTAAGCATGTAAGACATCAAATACATCCCAATCCAAACTTTGACAAGCCAAGTAACATCCAAGACTACTCCAGATAATCCAAAATGCATCCAAGGTGGAGCTTCAATGAGCACTCAAGCTCAACGTATGCATAGAGTAATCAACCGTGACATGAGCATCAAGCCGTAGGCAACGAGTATGCATAAACCCAAGAAGCATCATTGTAGCAAGTAAGAGAGAGACAAGATATGGGAACTCCAACAGTGACAATGTGTGACCAGGCCTTCCTTTATTCAAACTGTCACTAAAAGAATAAAGAATAAAGTGATGGTGACGGGCACCCGCCACCTGCAGTGTGCAGTGGCGATGACTGTCAGTGTAGTAATACATGGGCGGCTAGGCAAAGACGCCTTTACCCCCAACACAAGGATACTTTGCATCCTTTATTTCTACTTGGTAGTCTACCTGGTTATTGGACACTTTCCATATGGATCTTTGTGCTAAGGATGGCCTAAAATTACAAGATGTTGAGAGCACCCTCTTGCCATGTTTTCTAAGTTCTGGATACTTCTGAACTTAAGTTGATTAAAGGCCCTTGTTTTTGTTGTTAGGCTATATTTGGCCCGCTCTTCTTTTGTGAATGAAAGCTTGCTACCTTTGTTGTGTTATGCCATCTCGGGTTCGTATCACAATGCAACAACTCACTATTAGTTTACTTGAAAGAAATTTTTGCAAAAAGATAAGGGGATCATGAATATATGCTATGGAAAGATGAAAGCTCAAGTATAGAATTAAAAAATTCCTTAGGTACAAATTGAATTTTATATGTCCTTTCCTCTTTTAAATTTTGGTTTAAGGTTCAAGTGGTGTCTTCTTTTCCACCTTGCCCGCTCCCCCTTGGGAGTGATCAAAATCCTTCTTAGGATTGGCGAATGAAGGGTTAAGGGCATTAAGCGCATGCTTTCTGTGCTTTACTTTGTCATGAGCCAATTGTAGAAGTTTGAGCTATACTCCACCAAGTGGGTGTGATGGTCCATGTCATGAGGTCTAATGCCTATGTATGTAATATAGGTCAGGACATTAGTTAGGAAGTCACCAGAGTTCATATTGCTAGTGATGTGTAGTTTTTCCTCGATTAGGATTCAATCGAAATAGAGGTGGGCCATATCATATTCCTCTAATTTTCAATTACGACTGATGGCCAATACTTTATATGAGGTAGGAGCCACATAGGTTGGATCATACTCAGAGGTTTTTATTGCCCGCTCCAGTATCGATCATAACTTGATAGCCCTCTTGTTCCCATTGGAGATGAAGAGCGTATCATTTACGCATAAAAGAGAGTCAGAGTCGGCTAGCTTTTTGAGCTCTTCTAGCTCCTAATTTGTTGCAGTGACATTACTCCTACTATAGGATGCGATCAACCATTGTTTGCGAGCTTGCTCTCGAGAGATCTCATTGGCGATCAATTCCTCAACTACCATGTGAATATTGACAAACATGAATTTGGATTCTTCCCATATGCATGGCAAGGAGCATAGATTTACTGCCAATGGCTCATTTAGGAGGCCTAAGTCCCAACCATTCATAGCTCCTAGCTAGTGTGGTGAAGGTGGCGTCCAATCATCTAATGCAAGTGACTACTAAGTCATCCCACGTATTCGTGGCTAGGTTCGAGGCCAAGGTAAGGATAGAACTATGCTCATAGGAGGGTTTGAGGCCTACGAGAGGTTGGGGTTTGACTGGAATGGATAATTAAGAAATTAATGCCTACTTCGTGGATTGGTCAATAGGGTGTTTAGCGGCCACTCTTGTGATGTGTTGGTCTTGGGGCTCAAGTGATGCATTGCTTTCTACTTGTAGAGCAGTTAAGACATTAGGAGCGCCAATTTGAGTTGATCTAGGGGTAGCTAGTTTTGGTTTTGGTCAATAGACTCATTGAGGTTCTATGGGTTTGGTGCTTTTTGAGTCAATATATGTCTCATTCTTGGCTAGTTCACCATTTTGTGGAGATGTGCTGAAGGGCCTAGGTTGAGAGGCATGTGTGTCACTCGAAGTCTTAGGAAACCAAATCCAATTATTGCTTTTGTAGTAGCCTTGAGCCTGCAATAGGTCTTTGAGTACCCATCACAGCTTGATCATTCGTCTGCTTTTGTAACACTAACTTTATCTCCTAGGCCTAGGGCGTGAGGTTCTGTAGTTGCAAGTTCCTGTGATTTGGCTTCTAGATAGCAATGGTTGTCATTTGGACACCCATTTGAGCTATTGTTGAGTGGTCTTGGGTGTGTCTCCCTTAGGCTGCGGGTGGTTTGCCTTGTAGGGTGGGACAAGTCGCGACCCCCCTCCTTAGACATTGCACTAGGTTCCTCTATCGGTGGCCTTGCAGGCTTCGTTGGAGTTTCACTGCCCTTACTAAAGGCCATCATTGTTTGAACATTGCTAATGGCAAGGTGAATGCACTGGGAGTCATAGTTAACATTGCAGTGTACTTCTTTCTTGAATACGTGTCCCAATAGCAATTCCTTACTGGCAGCCTTAGTGTTAGGCAATACATAGAATATCATAGATAGACTTTTAGTCTTAACAGAGACCGCTATTTTTTCCTTTCCTAGTAGTGAGTAGGAGTGTCTCCCAAATGTGTTGAGTTTAATGTTAGTAGGCTGTAGTTGGGGCTAACTAATGAGGGTCCAATGATCATGTGTAAGGATATTGTCAATAAGTGTGTCAAAGGTGTGTGTCTTCTATGGGAAGTCACTGATATGCTTAGATAGGTAGGTTCTATTGCTTCATCATCCTCATCGTCTATCTTGGTGATGGTCGCTACTCTTGCATTCACATGGGGTTCTAGCATTGGAGGCTCGTGCAATGGATGTGTTGGGAGGGAGTACTTCTTGAGGCGACTACCATTGAAGAAGTCTATGCCCTCTCCCTCAAGGGTCTTGAGCTCTACGTTGACAGTTTGACTAATTTTGTGGACTTTAAAAGGCCCTAATCCTTTAAACTTCATCTTCTACTTATGACTCTTTATAGATTACATTAGTACTAGGTTGCCTTGCTCAAAGTCACATTGTTTGACAAGTTTGTCAAACTAGCTCTTGCATATTGCCTTTTAGTAGATTAGCACATGGGTAGCTAGGAGTCGAGTCTCAGAAAGGTATTCTAGCTCTGCCAGGCATTCCGTCCTTACCTCCTTTCCATTCCATCTCTCTTGCATTGGCACTATCAAGCTTAGAATGAAAAACTTCGTTGGCAGGATCGCTTTGATCCCATAGGTTAGCTTGAATGGTGTTTACCCTACGGCCGCCTTGTAGGCTGTCATGTAGGCCCATATCATTGCCATGAGTTTATTGTCCCAGTCATTGTGTGAGGCAAAGACTACTTTAGTCAGGATGCTCAGGATGATCTTATTCGTGGATTCTGCCTAACCGTTAGCTTGAGGGTAGTATGTGATGATTTTGTATGGACAATCAAGAATGTGGATAGTAAATGAGCAATCATTTCATTAATGAAGTGTGTGCCTTGATCAAGCTCGATGCAACAGTTAAATTGTGAGATCTCCTACTCCCAAAGGAACATAGCCATGGTCCTAGCATCATTCTTACTAGTGGCTCGAGCTTCAACCCATTTCGTGAGATAATCCATTGCTACAATAATGTACTTAGCCTATGAGTACTGCACTATGGGACTGATTGGCCCAATAAAGTTGATCCCCCACTTTTCGAAGGCCTACCCTAGAGTGATTTATTATTGCGCCAGCCCAAATCGCACCGCATTCGGCCTGTCCAAGTGTCAGTGATTCTGGGTCGAGTCCCAAAATTGACCCTCAGTTCTTCGACCAATTCAACCATTCAGCCTATCTTGCTCAGACGCCCTCCACTTGACCCATCCGAATCAAGCACTCGGACCAACTTGACATTCGGCCCTCGGCCCTATCGACTTGGGCCAACCCCACTCGAACAAGTTGCCATTCGGCCCGGTCGAATTCACCATTCGGCCTTCGGCCCACCTTGCTCGGCCCTCGGACCACTCGGCCAACTCGACCCTCTGACTGGCTGAATTTGACATTCAAACTAGTTACATTCGGCCCTCGGCCATTCAGATGGGCCGAATCGGGCATTCGGCCCCTGCAATTTGGACCTGTTGGGCCGAATTTGGATTTTTTCAAGATTCTAACCTGTAGATTTTGAAGCCAGCCAAAGACCACATAGAGCTAAAAGCACATCATAAATCTATTACTAGGCTGAAATCTAGAGCAAGTAGTTCAAAACTTAGCTACGAACGGTCCTTCCAATCGCGCATGGTGTTTAGTGTAACGGCCATGCAGGCCGGGGGGACTGCCCCCCTGAACTCCCGCAGAGGGGGCTCCCTCCGCACCTCCCCCAAGTAGGTCAGAGAGAAAACACACACCACGATAGGTCCTCCAAATTCGATCCTAGTGTAGTAAGGGCTATGCACAAGCATAGATTCTCACTTGCAAAACAACAACCAAAAGCCCATACCTGAACAAAGACAAACAGAGACCCTAGAACCTCAATGGGCCAATCTAGCTAACAAGGGCAAAAAGGCCACACCACAAACACATGTCTAGGTTACACTCAAACCGCAACTAGTCAGAGCGGAACGGAATAACATCAAGCTACAACTGCAAGGATGACTAGACATGACACTCCTGAAAATAGATGCACCTTGAGTAGCACTACACTGACGATCCAAGACATCAGTGGAGAATCCACATCTAGTCATGCAGTTGGGGACTCAAGGGCATTTGTTAGAAGGCTTAAATTTATAAGCCATGACCTAGAAGATGAAGACATAGTACCGCCTGCTTATCTTAGGGTCAAACTCACCACAAAAATAGAGCATAGTGTCGATGCTCTCATCGATGAAGGGGCAGATTTTAATATCCTGACCTATGAAGCATGGACTCTGCTAGGCCAACCAGAGCTCACACTGACTAATGCAACTATTAGTCCATACGGGGGACACCCACAAGCACTCATAGGAAAGTGCAAAATCCTTGTAACTATTGAAATTGAAAGCTTGCCTATCCTATTCCATGTCCCTCCAAATAGTGCTAGTTGTGGAAAGGAAACCCTCCTTGGATGACCCTTCAAAAGGGCGACCAAGTGTGAGGCCGATTATGTAGCACACATAGAATACACTTGACACTACTAGGTGTGAGGATAGTCATAACCTTTAGCAAGGGACCTCATTGAACCTTGAGGGAAAGGCAAGGAAGGTGCTGACATAATGGGCCAGCCTAGTAATGAGAGCAAGGACCTGTTGAAGGAGTTGATACAAGCATAGGTTGAACAATGAGAACCAGTGAGTGAGGCCCTGCTTGAAACAAGAAGGTCAGGAGACAATGCCAAGGATGGGCTTTGGACTTACAAATATCGTAGAAGACCCCAAAAGAAGCCCAAGCCTTATAGATGAAGGCATCGATGGAGAGCCAGCACAACGCCAAGATGGATATCCAAAGCGCTGCTACGTGCTCAAGGGTATTACGCATGTAATCGATGCATTTGGATACCAAAAACCCTTGCTAAACCTCCTCTCTCAGCTGAAGGCCAGACCGCATCAAGAGTAAAGAAGCATAGGAGGAAATCTAAACGAAAAACCAAGTCTCGGGTCAAAAACATTAGAGTGACTGAGCCCCTGTCACGATCAAAATCAAGAAACCAAACGAGAGTATTCGAAGGGTAGATCCTCAGCCTAGCATACTTGACGAGTAGATATTAGATATAATCGTTGAGGGTAAGAAAAAGCCACTAGTGCCGAAGGAGCCTTGGATTTCCCAAGAGGATAGCAGGCATCATAGCCACAACATTGCTCACGGCAAGGTTAAATGCTCAACAAAACAAATGGCAAAATCATCTAATAGCCATGAGCAAATCTTCCAGCGAGTGTCAAAGCCACTTAGGAGTCCCAAGTCTCCTACACCCTCTTTCCTAAAATGGACATAGGAAGCACAACAGCAGTCATCAAGTGCAGCTGCTCAATCCCAATCTCTATCTCCATCTAAGCTTCCAAATGTCCAAGAGGTGGGACATGACACCACCCGTAGCTCTCAGCCCAAGGATATGCCTGTGCAATCTATTGTGACTAGATCAACTAAGGCTAGATCTGCACAAGTGAATGCTCAAAGGGCAACAAAAGACACAACCACTTCCGATTTGCCGGAGGACCTGATATTGCAATCTACTAGCAGTAGCCAGTCCACTGAACTAGCTACTACTACTTCCAATCAGGGATCACAGCAGCCACAACCTTTGGCTGTGAGACGACACCCCTTGTGGAATACGTCCTTAGCAATTCACCTATGGAAGAGGTGTCGCAACCAAGATCCTTGACACCTCCAGCACTTCCAAAGCACCTAAAGCCTAGGCTTGAGGAAAAATCTCTCAAAGAGGTGGCCAAGGAGAGGGCCGCAACCATGCCCCATGAGGACACACTAGAGAAAGAGAATGATGAGGCCCAACCAAACACATCAACGATTGACCTAGTTCCTTAAAGGAGACACCGCAACTGCCCAAGAAAAAGAGGACAAAACAATGGAAACAATAGTAGTTTCAAGTGGTGGTAGACGCCAATAAGATCGAGACCAAGAGCATTGAAGAGCTGAGGAATAAAACATCAAGCCCATCCACATATGAACCCATCGCCATCTCTCCTAACAGCAGTGAAACCTCAGACGCATCCATGTGTTCTGATAAGTCAGAGCAACCATTACCATTAACCGTTGCTTCAAGACTCAATCCACCGACAGCAGAACTCGCATTGACCAATCAAGAGTGGATACAACACTGTCACAACAGGGTCGTCACATCCAAGGAGAACCATGACACAAGAGCAGAAAGGCCTCAGGAGAAACATGGAAACCCCGAGAGCATAAGCGATCCTAGCGTTGACCAATCTTGCTCATCTAGGCCTGAGTCCCCCAGCTGTGCTAAAGCCTAGGGAAACTCCTAGAACCTTGCATGAGCTAGCAGTGGACAAGCCCTCATTGAACATAGAAGTGTCACAGAATGCTTAACTGAGTTGGATGCTAAGCTTAAAGTGTTTGCACGTGTCTATGTCCTTGCTGACATGGGTGCATTCCCTAAGGAGAAGCTTGAAGAATACTTTCCATTTCCCTTATCCTGGGAAGAGCACGAACATCTTGACAAGCACTATGGCAGGCTCCTGCATGAATGCATGCGACTCACCTCTGACGAGGAAGCCAACAAACTGTGCTTAATTGTAACATTCAGTGATGTGCTCTACCAACCAAATCTCTTAGAAATAGAGCAACTAAAGCGACAATTAGAGGGTCGAAGTCAATTTGAAAAATGTTGGTTTGAAAACTGCATTGCAATGGCCGGAACTAGGAGCCCAAATTATGACGGTCTTAGAGGAGCGATTGGCCAAATGCTGATCTCAAAGAGACCCAATCTATGTGGCACCGACTTTCTTTCGAGTACTAACTACCACTCGGGGTATAGACTTAGTCGGAACTAGCCAAGAGAACTCTCTGGCTGATAAGGTTCTCACTGAGGAGGAGTTACATGTTGCAAGTAGACTCGGACAAGGTACCATGATACTCGATGTTGCAAAATACCTAATGTTATTAAGAAGGCTACCATGTGTACTGGATGCGTGTGCCACACTCCGATACAATCCTGAGTTCTACAATTGGTTTTTATCCTCACAATGTGACATGGGTTCATAAATGTGTACATAAATAAACAATGAGTTTTGTGACCCTGTATAGATAGTATCAACACACACAAGCAATGATAGTCAAGCGCAGGGAGAAGAGTTGGGTTTGATAGGTTGAGCTCCTCAGGTCCTCCTCTCACCACACATCTAGAAGTTGTGTGACCATTCCCGTCTCTAGGTGGAGCACATGCAACCGTCATTACCACCATAGGAAGCCCTACCAGCACCTCTGAGGGCGTAGAAGGGGCGATATCCCCTTCTATACACCTTTCCCCTTTTCAATCTGTCCTTCTAGGGACAAGCCCTACTCCACTCCATCATGACCAGTCCCCGCAACTTAGTATAAGCCAATATTTGCTAATGGCGGGAATACGCCCCACAGTCGAAGCAAAGAAAATATCATCACGAGGGCCATCCCCCTACAACAAACACTGCATGACTCACTACACCGCACTCCTCCTCATATGCACTTGATAATCCACTATTTAATCCCTTCCATGCAAATAATTTTACCCTGCCTCAAAGCCTAACCTTGGTTCACATTTTGCAGGTTCCTCTACAGTAGCCATCATGGAGCACCCAATGCAGCTGGCTTGCAAGGACGCTATCCACCGTCGAAGGGAGCATACGACACAAGCTCCTCCGTCAAAACGCTATGTGCCTACCCTTAAGAGGTATGCAAAGAAACGAGGCCCCAAGCGACACCACCCCAGATGCAGGCCAAAAACTTCCAATGCCAGGAAAACATAAGCTCAGGGGAATGCCCGAGGAGTGGCAACCCCGACCGTGCGAGCCCTCCCCAGAAGCTTGGGCACTAGGTGCTCAAAGGAGGAGAAGGAAGCTCGATTCAAGAAGGAATTTGACGAATTGTTTCAAGGTATTCTTGAGATCGAGGCGGCCAGGGACTATACCTTTTGGGTCCCAGTCGACATCTTCTGATAGTGTACCTCAATCTGTACCTCAATGTGCTTAGTCCTAGCATGATAGATAGGATTAATAGCTAGGAGCACACTAGTCATGTTGTCACAATAGAGTGTGACAGGCCTGACTTCTTGCATGCCCAAATAATCGAGAAGCCTCATGAGCCATGCTACCTCACATGGAGCTAATGCAACACCTCTATACTCTGCCTCAGTACTAGAGAGTACAATTGTAGGTTGCTCTTACTGCTCAAACTGACCATACTACTACCAAGGGAAAATGCATAGTAGATCTCCTGTCATTGGTACTTCCTACCTAGTCAACATTTGTATATCCTGTAAGCTCCAAAGGCTTACCATGCTCATAGACTAAACCATAATCTAATGTAGCCTTCACATATCTCAAGATCCTCCTCACTGCATCCAAGTGCGGCTTCATAGACTTCTACATGAACTGGCTAATCAGTCCAACTGAATAGCTAAGATCCGGTCTAGTAATGGTAAGGTAAATCAGGCTACCCACCATTTGTCTATACATAGTGACATTCTCAATCTCATGTCTCCAATGGAGTGCTCAAAGCCTTGCAATCCAACATACCATACTTGGTTAACATGTGTTGTGCATATTGCTTCTGCAACAATCAAGTACCATGAGGTGTAGAGACAACCTCGATCCCAAGGAAATATTTCAATTCACCCAGATATTTGACCTGAAATTCAGCATGTAACATTTCCTTGATCTCTCCAATTCCTGTGACATCATCACTTGTAATGATCAAGTCATCCACATAGATGACTAATATCACATAACCTACCCTTGTCTTCTTTGTGAATAGGCTATGATCATCCTTGTCCATAGTGGAACAAAGTTTCTATAAGCATGCACTTATCTTAGCATTCCAAGCTCTAAGTGGTTGCTTCAGCCCATATAATACTTTCTTCAATCTACACACATATGTAGGGAAATCTGGATGTAGCCCTCAGGCTGATCCATGTATACTTCCTCAACCAAATCACCATTGAGAAAAGCATACTTCACATCCATCTGATACATACTCCATCCTCTAGATGTTGCCAAAGCAATCATTGTCCTCACGGTTGCCATTTAGCAACAAGGCTAAATGTCTCCTCATAATCAAGACCATATTGTTGTGCATACCCTTTTGCCACAAGTCTTGCCTTTTATCTTTCCAATGTGCCATCTAATGTGCACTTCACTTTGTATACCCATTTGCAACCAATAGACATTTTGCCTTCATGCAAATCAACCAAATCCCAAGTGTCATTCTTAGCCAATGCTGAATATTCCTCATCCATTGCCTTGCACCAATGATCATCCAAAATAGCTTCAGAAAACTTTGTGGGTTCCTTGAAGCTAGTGACTTTTGCCATATATGCATAATGCCTCACTGTGTAGCCACTGTATTTAAGCCTATCCATAGCTTCCTGAATCTTTATGATCTCCTCAAATGAGGTGCAATATGAGACTCTCCTCTCTCATGAGGTGGTATGTATCTATGTCTCACACCAGGAGTCACAACTGATGGAATACCAAACTCACTATCCAAGCTGTCAGTGCCAAGTGAATCATAACCACAAGTGAGTGACCCTCTAACATCATCAAGTTTGCATTTGCCTTCATCCACATTTCTCCCCCTCACTGACATGCCCGTGTCAGTGGACAAAGATGTCAAAGTCCTCAATCTACCTATCCAAGGACCAACTGATGAAGTAGCATCTTTAAAAGGCCCATAAATTTATGCACTTTCATTTGTACCTACATGTACATAAGTCTCCTGACAAACATCATCATCATTCATCAAGGTGATCTTCTTCTCATGCCATGATTTCAGCTTATCAAATACCACATCTCTTGAGACCAATGTCTCATGAGTAGAAGGATTGTAGCATTTGTACGCTTTCCTATCTCATGCATACCCAATAAATATGGCCTTTTCTGCCTTTGGATCAAGCTTCTTCCTCTTTTCATCTGGAATATGTACATATGCCAAGCATCCAAAAACCTTAAGATGGCTAATGTCCGGCTTTATCCCATAAAGCCTCTCATGAGGAGTCACCTCATGTATACTTGTTGTTGGTGTATGATTTATGACATACATTGTAGTCATTATAACCTTTGCCCAATATGCATTTGGTAGCCTCTTCTCATTCAACATGGCTCTACCGATTCCATGATCACCCTGTTTTTTCTTTTTGCCACACCATTTTTTTGTGGTGTGTACCTGCATGTCAATTGCCTTTTAATCCCATGAGCTGCCAAGAAGTGATCAAAGTCTTTAGAGACATATTCTCCACCACTATCAGATCTCAAGCATGAAATGTAGCAAGCCAATTCTTTCTCCACATGTCTCTTGAAGTCTTGAAAAGCATCCATGACATCACTCTTGTGCTTCAGCACATACAATTGTGTGTACCTACTATAGTCATCTATGGATGACACATAGTAAGGTGATCCCCCAAGAGATGCATTTTCCGAAGGTCCCCATACATCAGAATGTACAAGTTGTAATGGTCGAGTAGTAGTGCTTAAATGCCTCATAAATGGAAGCCTTGATTGCTTCCCAAATTGACAAGGCTGACATAGATGTCCCAATTCCACATGCTTGAACTTAGGGAGTCCATTTATGCTGCATATTCTTCAGCTTTTGAACATTTACATGACCGATCCTTTTATGCCATATCTCAATGTCCCTTATTGCAGCATTGTCATGTAAGTACATAGCAACATTCAATGCTAAAATTTTTGTATCCAATGTAAACATCCTGCCATTTCTTTTGCCTTTAGCAATGATTTTGCATCCTTGACCATACTCTTCAATGTAGCATCCATCTCTATTAAATCTAACTTGTAGATTCTGTTCAGCCATTTGTCCCACGGAAAGCAAGTTTTTAGTTATGGAGGGTACATGTAACACATCATAGAGACTCTTTTTTCTGTCACCATGCATAATCAAGGGAATAGTGCCTGTATGCATAATGTCATGCTGTGTCTCATCCCCTGTGCAAACATATCCATGAGCACCTTCTACCAATGTGTCAAACCACTCTCCATGAGGAGTCATGTGGTTAGATGCCCCTGAGTCTATATACCATACATCATCTGCTTTGCCTTGTGTAGGAAACCCTTTTGTCACATGTTGCATTGCAAACAACCTATCATCCTTCTGCATACCACTAGAAGAAGCATAATTACCATGTTGATTCCCTCTTACTCTCTGATCATTCTGCTTCTTGTAGAAATTCTTAGCTACATGCCCATATTTGTCACAATAATGGAAATCCTTATTTGCATTTGATTGCTATTCATGACTCATTTGAGGCTACTACCAAGTGCCTCTTCCTTTAGGTGAATAACCCCCTCTTCCATGAAAATTTGAGGCACCTCTATTTGCTTGAGGCTGCCTATTTTTCCATCCAATAGCTTGCTGTCCACGGGCTGCATATGCATTTCCAGCACCTCTTCCTCTAAAATTTGATCTTTCTCTTCCACCTCTACCCCTTTGATTGGAGTAGAAGACACTTTCCTTGCTATTTTTAGACCCAATGGAACTTGTATTGAGTCCAAGTTTCACTTCTTCATGCAATAGAAGTGCCACAAGTTCATCAAAGTCAGGTTGCTCCTGACACACTGAAATGGAAGTATCAAACTACTTATACTCCTATCCAAGTCCATGGAGGCTAGTAGTAGCCACCAAATCATCATCATCATCAACTTTAGCTCCAATTGAGCCTAGTTGTTCTGCAATGGATCTAATCTCACTGACATAGTCTTCAATAGACCTTCCATTCGTGGATATGTGACTGAATTTTTGCTTCAGTTTTGTCTTTCTTGCATGAGTGACATGCCTATAATTCTTCATCAATAAGTCCCAAGCAACTTCTGGGGAAGTACAGTTTGCAATTTGCATAGCCTTTGTGTGTCTGACACACATGATAACAACCAATGCAAGACCTTACTGGCCTTCTCCAACCAAGTCATGTGTGCCTTTAACTGATCTTGTGTTGGAGGTCTATCCCCTGGTAGCTTGGGCTCATCTTCAAGACCTGTAACTAGGTCCCAATAGCCTCTTCTAATTAAAAAATTAGACATCTTGAATTTCCATAGAACGAAATTGTTGTAGTCTAGCTTCTAAGTGATAATATCCTTCTCTCCTATGTTTTCCATTTCAAGGTCTTAAGCTTTGCAAAACCAGTCAATTTCTCAAAATGTCAGCAGGTAATATACTTCAGTGACCTGTAGTGTAACCAGTTTTTTTTTTAAACTGTAATCAGCAATCTGTCAAAATAGCCTCATAGAAGTCAAGATTGAGCATACAATGCTCTTGAATATGCATATGTCTATCACTGACCATTTAGTGCCATACTACTGACATCTGTGATTAGCACCCCTGAACTCCATAAAGACATTCAATTCTGAAATTGCACAGGTTTCAGTTTATATGACTACATAAGATCCAATACATGGAGGAAGTAGATCCTCAAAAAGTCCTTCCAATACATGAAGTAGATCCTCAAAAAGTCCTTCAACTGCTCACTGAGATACTGTGATATTCTGTCACAAAGTTATCAACATGACCATGAGTACTTTACTCCAAATTACTAATTTCACCATGCATATCCTGCTAATCAAAAACTGTTGCAGAGACATTTTTCACAAGCAACAAGCACCAGACTCAAATTCAGAGTGTAGGTGCCACCCAGAGCTGCCAAGTAAACCTGCAATTATACTTCAACCTGCCTTTAGAGTCATGAATGCCAAAGGTCTCAAGACTCGAACATAGAGGCACCACTAGTCGACCATCTAGCGATTCAACCTGATAGCAACATCGAGTGGAGTCTTAGAGCACTGTCAAATCATGATTGAGTGGAGAGAATAGCAGAGAACCCTATAAACCAGCAGGGATGGCCAAAAACCAAGCATATAAGCTTATCAGGCTAAATCCACAACGAGAGTGATAGAGTCGTCTAGGCACTTGTCTTCTCACTCACTTTGAATTCCAGTCCTCAAAGCACAATTGAGAAAAGCTAAAAGCTTGATTTCACACAGTGCACTGAAAGGAGCGCGCGCACGCGCGCACACACACACACACACACACACACACACACACACACACACACACACACACAGAGTGAGGGTAAGTTGAGGACTAGTTGTAATTAACAAGGAGCACACCCGGACTCAAGAACTTGAAGGAACCCACTAGTAAGAGAAGATCCAAAGATATAGAAGGGAGATAGAATCCCCAAAAGTAGGACCAAGCGGAGAACATGGCCAAAAATCTGAACGCAACAAGGACGAACAATACCGCATAAGTGGATTTACCTGGCCTTATCGACTTGATCGACAACTTGGCAAAATAAGAAGTCCTAGACATGGAAGAGGGCAGCTCAAGCCATAGAAGCAACAAGGAGCTTAACCTAGGAGACTTTCCTGAGGTTGTCCAACAGTTAGTAAACAAATACGATGCTCAAACCTCGGCTAGAGTATCGCGGTAGACTTGTAGAGGACATCATATCAAATCTCCAGGAGGAGAGGAAGTTGGCACGTAGGGCTCTACAAGGCCTAGCCACATACAACCAGGATCAGCAAACTAGGAACTTACGGCATAGCTCAGAAATGCAAGAGATCCAAAGAGTGCTACCATTAGTGGGTAGAAATTGGTCATAGAGCAAGAGAGCACTAGAAGGAGATCTCACATTGAGCGAGCTCCTGACAAAGCGGCTGCTAGATAACACAACCGTAGAACAAAGTGAACATCGTTGCTGATAGGGTTGGGAGTTAACCAAGGCTTTAGGAGCCAATCAAAAATCCCAGTGGTAGCAAAGCAACTAGACAAATATCAAGCAATGCACGATGCGTACAACTTTGTGGAGCAGTTTGAGCAAGTCTGCGAGGCCAACGGCCTCACATACCCTACTCAACGTTCCCAATCCTTCGGACTATGCTTCGACGACAAGGGTCGGGAACCTGGTACACAAGTCTAAATGCTGTGGAGCGTGTTGATTTCAATGGCTTGAAAAATCTCTTCCTTAAGAGATTTTCCAAACTCGAGTACTCTGACAACCTACTAGTGTGATTCATGAATGTCAAGCAGAGAGAGGAGGACATCCGAGATTATGTGACCCATGTGAGGAACCTCCTCAAAAGAATCCCAATGGGTGAGAGACCAACCGAAAGAGCGATAACCACGGTGTTCATCAACGGAATAAGAAGTGAAGAGCTCTACAAAGCCTTGGCCAGCAACTCGAGCTTACAACAAAATGCACTGGCGAGGGTCTTTAAAGAAGCTATTAGAGTGGACAACCAGCTCAAGGAAAGAGGCTCCAGAGGCTCAGATTGAGAGGAGTTTAGCACCAGGAGTTCCGAGAGGGACTCAACATCGTGTTGAGATTCAAGCTCGTAGCCTTTGGTTAGTTGTTTATCCTAGTTGAATAAGGAGGTTAAGTCATACTAACTTAACCATGATTAGATCTAGGTCTGTTGATCTTTTGCGTGAAGTACACAGTTGACTTCTGACTGTGTGTTGATGGAATGGAATGACAAGCAGCATGATTGCTACCCTTTGAGCCTATGCCTTATGTTCATCTCTCTCTCTGGACTCTAATATGGTATCAGAGCTTCTGATTTTGGGTAAGACCTTGCCGGCTTCATTATAGTGGCCACGTTGTATCAAGCTGATGGGGCTTTCAACAAGCAACATGCTAGAAATAGTCAACAAAATGGTTGGAATTCCTGCAATGCCAAGCGACAGGTGCCATCCCCATGGAGATATTTGATTTGCTAGACAGTTGACAATAGTGACAGAAAGTCCACCAAACATGGCATTGATTGCAAACACGTAATGCAAAGCTCCTTTGAGACACAATGGTGCAATCTCTGATAGTAGAGAGGCATAGCCTAGTTTGAAAAACTGAGTCCACAACCTAGCAGACTTCTTCTAGCCAAGAGCATGGTAAGTTTCTTAGCAGCAGTACCAATCATTGTGCCTAAAACAAAGAGCAAGGCAGCTACTTGCATGCTCCATATGCGGCCATAGCATCTTGTTACAGTGGAAGCTATGAAGGTTGCCAAAAGTGTAGAAATGTACAGACAAGAAGCAAAAAAAAACTAGAACGTCACATTATTGTACTTGCAATGGTTATCATGTTTTGCAAATGGTTGATTTTGCAAATCTAGTACGATAAAGAAGCTCAATTTATCTTCCTCTCCACTATTCTATAGGAGTGCATGCTCCTTGGCCTTTAACATGGACTATGAAAGGTTCTGTAGAATGCATTCATTGAAAGGCTCAGTATCAAGCTCACTTTGCTTTAACTTGTCGTTCAAAGTTCATGCTGCCAATGCGACCATAGAAGGTGCACCTGGCGCGCTGTAGAATATCAAAGGAGTAGTTCATCTACAGTGGTCGAAAAGACCTTGGTGGAGTATGCAACGACTGCATTTGCTAGATGAGACAGCTACTTCAAGCATCGAGAATCATTTGGATTTGCTACAAGCTTGGAAATTGAGTAATAATCTTCTATAGACAATCAGACACTGAGATTGTTTCTGAAAGGCCAACTTTCATCTCAAGAACAGGTTCATACATACCATTTGTGAGCTCAATTGGATTGGCTGTAAGAGGGGACAAGACACAGCTAAAGCCACCCATGTTGTTCAGGCTACCTGTTGGCACTAGGCTTATTCAATTGCATTTACAATTGTTGCTTCTTATGGCAGGGCTATAGAATGGTTGCCTTAGTGATCAATAAGAGGATCCTCATCTATGGATTAGTTTTGTCGATGGTGATCTTACTTCTTGTGCAGATGTTCCTTGTGCCAAAAAGGATTCTCGAGCGTCTGTATGGTCTTTGGGTATTTGGGTAGCCGATGTCTAGGTGGTCTGGTCCAATTTTCAAAAATTTTGGGAAAAGCAGACTCGACCCAACATGTTCGAATTGCAGGGGCCGAATGACTGATTTGAATTGGCCGAGTATAGGTTGGGACCGAATGAATGATTCGGATGGGGGCCGAGTGGTGGGCATCTGAGTCAAGTGGGCTGAGGGCCAATGTTCGAGTCGATTGGGCCGAATGGTTGAATGGCCGAATGGGAGTGGGATGAGTATTGATTCTGGGACTCTGTCCAGAATCGCCATCACTCGGATGACCGAAGGCGAAGCGTTTTTTTTTTTAATCTATGCAAAATTCATTGCATCGAGTGATTGTGGCCTTCACACTAGTCGAGCACCTCCAGATCCTACCTACGCATGAAGGAGAAGGTGTGGGTATACCTATAGTGGGTAATGAACTTGTCGATCATGCGATTGAAGCAGGTCCACGCAAGGAATCTCTCTCTCTTTCTCTCTCTCTCTCTCTCTCTCTCTCTCTCTCTCTCTCTCTCTCTCTCTCTCTCTCTCTCTCTCTCTCTCTCTCTCTCTCTCTCAAGTAACTAGGGTTTCAAATGAGCTCCCCCTGGTCTCCTGGCTATTAAAACCCTCCTTCATAATGTTATTGCCACTCCTGCCCTCTTTCTTTTCGGCCTCAACCCCCTTCAGCTCTCCTTCCTCTCATTTTTCCCAGATCTGTGTTCTGTTTGGCATGTTTTACAACAGTAAACCCTATACTTTTCCAATCGATTTTCTAACCCTAACCTATCCTAAATGCAACAAGAATCAAAAGCAAAGTACTGAACTAATTTCTCGTACTAAACTAACCATCAAAGACCAAAAATACTTACTTGTAGCACGGATTAAAGACCCAAAACCTCCTATCTATCTCAAGCTCTGGGGTTCAGGGATGAAACCCTTACTTCGATGCTCGATTTGAAGCCCGCAAGTGCTCAAGCTTGAATCTATTGGTCTTGGCAACGGAACCAAAATGTAGAGGCGAGCACAACATAACCGACATACTATCCTTCTCTACGAGTGTAGTGAGCTTAACTTGATGCCCGATCGAGTTACTTCCTCTCTTAAGCACTCCGATAGCTCCACAATTCTTGATGCAAGCTCAAGCATCCTCAAGCCTCCACCTCCAAGCTCCATCCTCCATAGCTGCATACGAGACAAGAGAACAGAAGGGAAGATGAGAGAAGAAGAGAGGAGATAATGGAGAGCTTCACCTCCTTGATCCCTCACCCTCACACATTCACTCTCTCACACTGTCACACTTCCTCCCTCAAGCACACACAAACAAGCAAAGAGAAGAAAAGAAGAGAAGAAGGTGAGTCTCTTGTTACCACACACCAAAAGAATGAGCTCTCATTCATCTTTTGAACTTTATACACAAATCCCTAAATCCCTTTTGGGCGATCATCCCTTTTTTACATGGTCGGCCATAGCCTAGGCCATTTTTTCCATTGTTCTCCTATCTTCCTAGCTTTCTTCCTACTGCCCATCTACATTTACAATTTGCACAAGTCAGAGCCCAACACTCTTAATATAAAGCATGGTGCACCTTGCGCTCTTTTACAAAAGTATTGACTTACACTTTTTCTTGTGTTCCTCTCCTTGATTTAGGACTTTCTCACACTCCTTGTGTTTCCCGATTTTTCTTGGCGTGCCTTCGTTCTCCATCCCGCTTTTGCCTTGGCCCTGTTTTCTACTTTAGATTTTCTAGATTTTCCACCTTGTTCATCTGAGGGTTATTACCAGCTATAAGCAAAAATAGTGCATGCACTCTTCTCTAATCATAGGTATAATGCACTTAGGACAAGAATCCAAGTGCCTATGCTTAAAAGTGTCATGGTAGGAGCCCTAGATGAAGTCAATTTGAATGGTTATGTTTGGAGAACTATTGAATCTTAAACCGAGGCACTAGCATCCAACAAAAAGCCTGCAGGGGGTGAGTCACCGACTTCCATCTCCAAATCCGATCGCAGAATGCTTGCATCCAAAGGCAGGGTGCTAATCGCTATTATCCAAGAGGCAATGGGAGAGGTGGAAGGTGAAGAGGAAGTGGGGGAGACCCCTAAGAGATCACCAATCCATGAACAAGGCCAGTCAAATGAAAGAAGAGTGAGCGAGGCGGAGAACAAGGGATGCCATCTAGCCAAGAAGGGTCAAAAAAGCTATAGATTGATATTCATCTGAAGAAGCAAGAGTAAACCAAGGAGAGGATGACTAAAAAAGAAAAGGCTGAGCTGCAAAAGGTGCAAGAAGAGTCAACAAAGTCTGAAAGAAGAGAGAGTGAGAAAATTGGAAGACGAAGCAAAAAGACTATGCAAGGAAGAGGAAAAAGACATTGCTAAAGCTATTTACATGTCAATAGAGCAACACACCAGGGAGGAGAAGTTAGCTGCCATGAGCCTGCTAATACATGAAGGTCTAAGCACCATTGCTAAGGCAGTAGAGATTAAGTAAGAAAAGGCAAGGGCTTGCTACATTTAATCCCACCAGTTCTCATGGCCCCAATTGCAACTACAACAACCACCCAAGGCACCACAAACAAGGTGAATGAAAGTAATCTAATGGCATGGGTGCAATATCTGGTGGGTAAAGTGCAAGAAATAGCCCTAGACTCAAGTGGAGGAGCTTCAACAGTGGGAATGAAGAGACCGGCAGCTACTACGAATGTCGAATCACAGCAAGATCCTAAGAAGTAGAAAGTAGACACATCAACAATGTCGATACCTATAGCAGTGCTATCGTCAATGGGGTGTGATGGGTATGCTAAGGAGCTCCTTTGTGCAGCTAGAAAAAGCAAAGGAAGAAAAGAATATAGTTGTGGGGCTGAGCTGGAGGCAGCATTCCAGTTGGAGAGGACACACCAACTAGTAGGGTATCAAAAGGAGATACATGAGCTAAAGGAAGAACTCAAGGCCAAGGAAGAGGAAGATAATTGACAAGAAAGGCTTAACGAAGAAAGACAAGAGCTGACAGGGTTATAAAGAGAGTATAAGCTCCTTATTGTGCAACATGAGGAATTAAAAGGGCAATTGGAAGGATAGATGAGGCAATAGATAGACTTGCAGTAGAAGACATCACAAAAGCTCATGAAGAGAAAAAGCACCGTAAAGATTTGGAGAAAATGGAGAATAATTGTTGTCAGAGCCGAAAGAGCAAGAAAGGTTGAAAGGTGAGATGAAGCTCTTGGAAGAGGAGAAAGAAAAAGAAACCCAAATGTGGAAAGAGTAGGAGTCAAGAATGGTGGCTTTAGCCCAAAGACAAAACAAAATTCTAGAATAAATGAAGCAAAGAGCTGAAGAATGGGTAGCTAAGAGCGAGGAAAGAGTGAAGGACTTGGCAAGCCATTTAGCCCAAGCAGAAAGCAAGAGAGTGCTAGTACAGAGTCGGGCAGAGGCCGTGGAGACAAGAATGGTGGGCCAGCAATGTGCTTTCCTTAACACCATTCTAGATATCACACAACCAAAAGAGAAGGAGTGTTGAGATATTGAGCTCCACTCGTGATATGCCAGGGTGACCGTTGTGCATTTATGTCACTGACTTGTCAGTTGCAGATGCGGTTGGTACACCGCCCATGAATAATAGCTAGATGACAGCTATCCTTATCTACTCTAGTTCGTAGCTCAGTTAGTATGCCACCTTAGTTAGTTGAGTTTGGTTTGAGACCCATATATAGGATTCTTCTATTTCTATGTACTTGAGTTCTTTTGGCCTACACAACTAAGAAGAGAAAAATTGTTTTCAGCTTCCACCTTTGTGTATATTCCCCCATTGTGCAAGCAAGAAAGCTACAAGTGAGACTCCTTCCTTCTCTCCCACAATCTTGACATGGTATCATAGCCTTGTTCATGGTAAGGAGCTCAAGAAAGCAAACCAAGTTCGCGGTGTTCTGGTAATAGGACCAGTGTTACTTTCATTTTTCTGTTGTGGGAGCAAGTCTCTGCAGGTAGCACAGCCGGAAAGTGCAAGAGTGCATTGTCTCAGATTGAGACGCCCTTCGCGGTGTAGCAAGAGGGTAGTATATGCTGCGGGTCAGGGCTTTAGCCCTAAGTTGCTCTGTTTTTTTGATTCGAGGCCATTTCGGGGCCTGTTTTGGAGGCGGAAGTTTTCTGCACGCACTCAGGAAAAGGCCTTGTTTTATGCTGTGCGACCACTGTTCTACAGGTCGGTGAAAAGTTACTGTAGAAATTGCATCATATGCCTGTGCGCAGAGACATTGGGAGTTACAGAATCATCCTTGTTTCCTGTTGATGCAAAATCGTCACTAGGAAGTGACTATGTGGTCAAATACCACTTTCGTCAGTTTTGCAGATTTGCCCTTGTGAGGCTGAAGCTGTGTTCTTTGCAGTGACAGAATTTTTTGCAGTGTTCTGTAATGGCGTCTAATTCTCTTTCACAGATTGTCATTGAAAAGCTTGACAAGAACAACTTTCAAGCATGGAAGTTTAGAATGACGAATTTCCTTATGGAAAAATGATATTGGAAATTCGTTGCAGGAAATGAAGAAGAATCAGTTCTTCCTGATGTTCCCAATCAACAGCAAATGCAAGCATTTAAAGCATGGCATGAGAGAGCCAGAAAAGTTATGTACTGGCTGTCTATCAGCATTTCAGACTCTATGATTGTGCATATTCAAGATGCAAGTACGCCAAAGGAGGCATGGGATACTTTGTCAAAAATGTATAGCACAAATACGCAAACCAGGAAAATGCAGCTCAAGCAAGAGTTGGACAATGTGCAAAGAGAAAATATGAGCATAAATGACTACCACATGAAGGTGAAGAAGATTGCAGATGCACTTGCTTCCATTGGGTCGCCAGTGGAAGATGATGATTTAGTTTCTGTGACCTTGAATGGTCTAGGAAAGGATTATGCACAGTTCCGAACATCCATTTCCATCCGTGAAAGATTTCCTGATTTTGAGGAGTTGATTGCTCTTCTAATTTCTGAGGAGCAGAGAAATGGTGGTGCATCTTCTTCAGGAGGAACTTCAAAAGAAGTTGTCTTCTACTCAAATGCTGGAAGAGGTAGAGGCAGAGGTAGAGGAGGCCGATCTGGAGGCCGTGGTAGAAATCAGAATATGCAGCAAACTCAAGAAAACTAGTCCTATGGAGGAGGACGTGGTAACTCTAGAGGCAGGGGGAGCCAAAGAGGTCGTGGTGGATGGCAAAGAGGCCAAAATGCAAGCAGTAATGTTGAATGCTACTACTGTGGTAAAATGGGTCATATGGCTAAAGACTGTTATAAAAAGCTGAATGACAACATGAATGGAAAATTGCAACAAGGGAATTATGCATCTTCTAGTAGACAGGGTGATGACAGAAATGAGCATTTGTTTATGGTGCAGCACATGAACAATTCTGTGACAAGTGCAGAAGAAAGCAATGATGTCTGGTATGTTGACTCAGGTGCATCAAACCACATGACAGGTCATGCAGAATTGATGGAGGATGCAAGGAAAATGGAAAAACCAGGATTTGTGGAGACTGGTGATGATACTGCACATCCTATTGTGCAAATTGGAAAAATTCATTTGTCTATGCAGGATGGGAAAAAGAAATACCTGTCCGATGTATTTCATGTCCCAAATATCACCAAGAATCTGGTTTCTGTTGGTTAAATGGTTGAGCAGGGCTTGCAGATCAGATTTAATCCTCATGGATGCTTTGTTGAGGATATGAAAAATGAAGGTCGCTTGATAGCAAAAGGAAAGAAGAAGGGCAGAATGTTTACGTTGGATGCAGACATGCATGAATTGAGTGCAACAATGTTTGCACATGGGACCAGTGTAGTTGCAGATATTGATATCTGGCATAAACACATTGGTCATGTTAATGTACAGCGACTTAAATCAATGCAGGCCCAAAATATTGTTGCAGGATTGCCTAAATTCAAGGTTGCGGAAATGCATAAGGTATGTGAAGCTTGTCAATTTGGAAAACAGGCAAGGAAACCATTTCCTAGACATGTTCAAGAGAGTAAGAAGCCATTGGAATTAATCCACTCTGATGTATGGACTACTAAAGCTGCATCTCTTGGAGGCTGTCATTATTTTGTCACTTTTATTGATGACTATAGCAAAAAAGTTTGAGTCTATTTTATGAAAAAGAAAAGAAGTTTTTGGGCATTTCAAAACTCTTAAAGCTATGGTTGAAAAAGAAACAGGCCTGCAAATAAAATGCCTAAGGTCAGATGGAGGGGGAGAGTACCTCTCAAATGAGTTTGCAAGGTTCCTGCAGGAGCATGGCATAAAGCAGCAATATTCATGCAGTCATACCCCACAACAAAATGGAATTGCAGAAAGGAAAAACAGGCATATTGGAGAGGTATCTCATGCCATGCTCAACAAAAAAGACTTGCCAGATTTTTACTGGGCTGAAGCAGTTGCTACAGCAGTCTACATAATGAACAGGACTCCCATTGCAGCAATACATGGGATGACTCCAGAGGAGAGGTATACTGGTAGGAAACCAGATATTTCTCATTTGAAGATTTTTGGTTGCATTGCCTATGTTCATGTGCCAGATGAGTTGAGATCCAAGTTGGATCCAAAAGCTGAGAAGTGCATCTTTATTGGTTACTCTCTGCAAAAGCAGAAAGGGTATAGATGCTATAACCCTTCTACTCGTAAGTTTACAGCGAGCAGAGATGTTTTTGATGAGATGAGTAGCTGGTATAAACCAGTAAATGTGATTGATGATGTAGATGCACAAAATGGTAATGCTGCACAGAATTCACAGCAGCGGTCACAAAATATTAGTGGACCTGGAGCGTCCTCTAGCAGTGGTTCACATTCTTCGCCATGGACAGGCAGATTGAGATCAGGAGAATCTTCTCAAAGCAATGCAAATAGTGGCATTCAGGTATCACGAAAAGGAAAAGAGAAGGTAGATCAGCCCATGTTTGATGTGAATGCAGGTCACTCTTATGTGGATGGTAAATCCAGTGGCTCAGAACATAGCATTAATGATGAGTTGGGTATTCCTTCTATTGTTACACCTGGAGTAAGGAAGACCAAGGATGTTTTGAGAGCACCTGGGAGTGAACCTACTTTGCGCAGGTCTACCAGAGCTAGGTATCCTGTGGATAGGCTAAAATATGATGGATTTACAGCCATTCACTATGCCTATATGGTCAAAGTGATACAGGAACTAGAACCCACTTCTTTTGAGCAAGCCATGGGAAAAGAAAAATGGGAGAAAGCCATGGATGAAGAAATGGATGCCTTGGAAGCAAATGCTACATGGGAATTGGTACCTTTGCCTAAGGTAAGAATGCAATTGGCTGTAAGTGGGTTTATAAGGTGAAGCACAATGTAGATGGTTCTATGAACATATATAAGGCAAGATTAGTAGTCAAGGGGTATGCACAAACATATGGCATTGATTATAAAGAAACATTCAGTCCGGTTGCAAGGATGGCAACCGTAAGAGCAGTCATTGCTATGGCTACATCAAAGGAATGGTCTTTACATCAGATGGATGTAAAGAATGCCTTCTTGCATGGTGATTTGCAAGAAGAGGCATATATGGAGCAGCCACCGGGTTATGTGCATGTTGTTCATCCTGAGTTTGTTTGCAGGTTGAAGAAAGCATTGTATGGCTTGAAGCAAGCACCTAGAGCATGGTCTGACAAGATAGGATAGTATCTTGTCACAATTGGCTTTCAGATTTCCAAGGCAGAATTCTCACTTTATGTGAGAAAAACAGAGAAAGGTATTATGCTACTTGTCATTTATGTTGATGATTTGATTATGACAGGTGACAGTGATGAAGATATCCTGCATGTGAAAATGCTATTGAAGCAGAAGTTTGAGATGAAGGATTTGGGAGAGCTACGTTATTTCTTGGGCATTGAGGTGATTAGATCACCAAGTGGGATATGGCTCTTGCAGAGGCAGTATGGATTGGACATGCTGTCCAAATATGGGATGACAGGCTGTAAGCCTATTTCAGTTCCTTTGGAGCAAAATGTGAAGTTGAGCGCAGATGCAGGTGAGCTTCTCGAAGACCCTACTATGTACAGACGCATAGTAGGAAGTTTGATTTATATGACTATTACCAGGCCAAATTTGAGCTATGCTGTTGGATTGGTCATTCAGTTTATGCAGGCTCCAAGGAAACCGCATTTGGATGCGGCTAGACGCATACTCAGGTATGTGAAGTCCACATTGCAGTATGGACTACTTTATGAGACTGGGGTTCAGATACAGTTGCATGGATACACTGATGCTGATTAGGCTGGTAGTATTTCTGATAGGCGATCTACCAGTGGATATGTGTTCTCTTTTGGGAGTGCTGCAGTCACTTGGAGCAACAAGAAACAACCTACAGTTGCCTTGTCGAGCACAGAGGCTGAGTACAGGGGCGCAGCAATGGCTGATGTGAGGTAGCTTGGTTGCATAAGCTACTTTATGATATGCATCAGCCTACAGATGGGCCAGTTGTCATTTATTGTGACAACATGAGTAGTATACACTTGGCAAATAACCCAGTCTATCATGCTAGAACAAAGCACATTGAGGTGCATTATCACTATGTGCGGGAGAGGGTTTTACTAGGTCTTATTGATCTAGTTTATGTCAGCACAGAGGATCAGGTAGCTGACATATTTACGAAGGCATTGGGTGCAGAGAAGCTGCGCAAGTTCAGAGACCTACTTGGTGTGCAGGAATTGGGATTGAGCTTGAGGGGGAGTGTTGAGATATCGAGCTCCACTCGTGATATGCCAGGGTGACCGTTGTGCATTTATGTCACAGACTTGTCAGTTTTACAGATGCGGTTGGTACACCGCCCATGAATAATAGCTAGATGACAGCTATCCTTATCTATTCTAGTTCGTGGCTCAGTTAGTATGCCATCTTAGTTAGTTGAGTTTGGTTTGAGACCTATATATAGGATTCTTCTATTTCTATGTACTTGAGTTCTTTTGGCCTACACAACTAAGAAGAGAAAAACTGTTTTCAGCCTCCACCTTTGTATGTATTCCCCCATTGTGCAAGCAAGAAAGCTACAAGTGAGACTCCTTCCTTCTCTCCCACAATCTTGACAAGGAGGCTACAAAAGTTTTGAATAAGAAGTTAAAGATTACTTGCAGAGCTATAAGGCATGGCTTGTGTGCCCAAACGCAAGAAGTAGAAACCAGTCTAAGCCAACAAGAGCAAAGAGAATACTTGTTAAGGGCAGGGTTGAAAGCTCAAGAAGTAGAATTGCTAGGGTGTAAGGAGGAACAAAGACCACTAGAGTCCGTGAGAGGGGAGAAGAGCAATAAGTGTTGCCTATTAAAGGAGGGCCAGATTTTCAAGTGGGCCAACAAGAAGAAGAACAAGTTCCACAACCAAGCCCTCCACAATTAGAAGCACAATAAGAAGCTCCACAAGAAGATCCAACTCTAGATTGGAAAGCCAAAAGTTAGAAGGAAGAGAAAGAAGATGTTGGAGTAGGCACAAAGAAGGCTAAGGGTGCAACCTTTAGTAGTTCCAGAAGTCCCTATCCCACAAAGAGAAGAGTGCTTTCCTATAAATTGGAATATAGAACTCATGGTGTGGAAATAGAGGGAAAATAAATATCAACCCTTTGAGTTTACCTTTTGATTCCCACCACAAGTGCTATTCCCTAGAGTGGTGGAAGAGGTGACAAACATGGGCAAAAGATTTGGGCATTGATGGAATGAAGAAAGAGAAAATAATCCAACACTGTGGAGGACAGAATCACCAAATTATTGGGAAGATAAGGTCATGAAAATGCCCAAGACTATGAAGGGATATGAAGCACAACCCAAGTGGAGGAGAAGAATTTGGGATGCAAACATGGATGCATAGATGTCTTTTTGCAACACCCTACCCTATGAGAGAGATGACCCAACCTACATGCCATATCCAAGAAGGGTAGGAGTGGATTTTAATTCTGACATTCATGGCCGCTATGACTTCCCTAAGATATATAATATAAATGCCACTAAATCAGAAGAAGCCCTTACATTCCCCATAGATAACCTTAGGCCCTCCATCTCCCACTTCCTTAGTGTGTTCTCCTTTTGCCTTGATCCAGCCTTCATTACAACTTGCAATTACCTTAGGTTACTTAGGGGGTGTTGCTCAAACAAGATCCTATTGCTCAGAAATATCACCTACCACCCCTCTTTTTTGACTTAAACACTAGTATAGATAGCTGTGCAATGGCTAGACTCATGATGCGAGCCATACTTCTCCCGTCTTTTTGCATGGCTCTACTAGAAGATATGCATGATAGCCAATTCACTAGATGTAATCATCAATTCTTGTCCACAACCCCTCTAAATGTATGCATAAATCTAAAGGGCTAGATGTAGGGTGAGACCTTTCTTAGCAAGTCCCTCAAGCCCCCAACCTCTTCCTCCTACAATCGTGAACATGAGGACTAGTTCTTCGTGTATCTTCAAAAAAAAGAGAGAAAGAAAATAGAAAAAGAGTAGAGAAAAGGAAAAGAAAATCTAAAGAAAAAACAAGTGATACATCTTGCTTTTGACGAGCATCACAATCACTGCACCTAGGGGTCCTCAAGTTAGGTGTGTTCGATGGCCTCAGTCGGCCGCTAACCCCCTAGTCTCTTTTGTTCCCCCACTTCACACACTTAGGGCGTATCAAGGGTAGGACATACCTAGGTAGATTACACACTCATCTATGGTTAGACATGTCTCCCTAAGCTACACCCACTGCACCTCCCCTATACACAAATTGGGTCCTCAAGTGTGGGACAACACCCTTGACCCAACTCCCAGTTCCATTAGCATAGACACAATGCATTGTACGGTAAGGTAGTCATGCCCCCTATACAATGCACTTTCTTTTCCTTTTCAGGTGAATTTGACACCCTGCAACCAACCATCAACTTCGGAGGCCCCGTTACCCACTCGATCCACTCTCAGCCTCCACAACCTCCACCATTTTGAAATGCTTATTCTCCACATCCAATCCCCGCATGGCCCCATCATTGACCCTCATGGCAATCCTTCAACTATATGAGCCCTCATCAGTAGCTGTCCACAAGTGCCATGGGGCTAGCACTCGACTAGGAGGGGGTAATGTTAACCCAAGTGTAAGGCAGAGAAAAAGGAAGCAAAAGAAAATGCGAGAAAATTCAAAAAAACAAAAAAAGGCAGCTTGATGGAAGGAATAAGAGGAGAAAAGGCCAAAAGCACAGGGCTGTTAGCAGAGTATTTGTCAGCTCATGTGTGAGTTTGAGCTTGATCTGGGCTGGGCATTTTTATTAGGTATTTTAGGTATTTTTATGGTGTGGCATTTTATGCCATTGGGGCATTTTATGCACCAGTCGGCCAGCATTAATGCTGTCCGACCAGCATTATTGCTCCCCACTTTTTCAGCCTATTTATACTCAGTGGCTCCTCCTCAGTCAGTCACTTCATCTTGACCATCTACAGACTCTGTGGAGAGAGGAGCCAGTGCCAGTGCCCACGCAGCCAGTGACTCACTGTTGTATGCGACTGTCTCGTGTTCAGATATATGGATTCCATTTCCCGTGCATACATCTGAGTTCTCATCTGTATCGTGTTCTTTTCTTTTCTCTTTTTTGTCTTGTGTTTCAGCAGTTTATTTCATCACATGTTTATGCTTTCACTGCTGCTCCACTTCTGACATGGTATCAGTTTTCAGGATTTGTGTTTCTGCTGTGTTTTCTTGCTGATTTCAGGACTGTTTTGTACCCCTGTTGATCAGACGACTGCTGTCGCAGCCAGGCGACCTGTTTTGGGGCTGTTTTCAGCCTGCGTTTTTTGCAGTTTTGCCATCGCCTGCTGCCTCCGCACCCTCTGCTGCCTACGCACCCTCTGCTGCCTACGCACCCTCTGCTGCCTGCGTTTTTCATCTGCAGCTGCTGGCGACAGTTTTCTACCTGTTTTTCTCCAGTTTTCAGCCTGCGTTTTGCTGATTCAGCATCTCTCGTGGCTGGGTGACTGTTCCTTCAGGCTGTTTTTGCTGTTTTTGGCAGTTTTTGGCTGATTTTTTGACTTTCTACAGCAGATTTTGTCTTCTATTGATCAGATTTTGGGTTCTATTGCATGTGAACTCTCATTTTCTGTAGTCTGTGCTTGTGTTTTGGCTGTGTTTCCTCTCTAAATTCCATCTCTTCTCTACTTCTCTTCTTATCCTCTCCATATGGCTCCTCCGTGCACTTCCACTGATGATAAGTTACGTGGACCTGATTATCTCACATGGAGTGCTATCATGAAAGCTTGGTTTGTGTAGAAGCGGTTATGGTACATCGTCTGTGGAGCTATTGCTCGACCTCTCCGTCCTTTTCCTCTTCCTGAAGACTTTGATGAGGACAACCATGAGGAAGCGGTGCTCACATGGGACTCGGACGATGCCCGTGCTTACTCGGCGTTGCTTCGGTGTATTTCTAAAGCGGTCTTACCGGCGGTTACCTCCTGTAGGACATCTCCTGAAGTATGGCAGAAGTTGCAGCAGATGTACGAGGCACCTTCCACCATGCGGGCCGTCACACTTTATGGCCAGCTCCAGCAGATGAAGTTTGAGCCGAAAGATACTATTAAGTCTTTTCTTCTTCGTGTTACGCAGGTACAGGACCAGCTTCGGCACATGCAATCTGCTCTTCCCGAGGTGCATCTTGTCGGGACGGTCCTCTACAAGCTCCCCCCAGAGTTTGATGGAGTGGCCAATGCTTTGCGGGCGCAGACATCATCGACTCCTGTCAGTTTTACACATATGACCTCGATGCTTCTTGAGCATGAGGCATCCTTGAGATTACAGGGGCGGCTTCCGGCACATTATGGAGGTGAGGCTTATGTAGCTTCAGAGAGGGGTGACGGGAAGAAGAAGTCGAAGGCCCAGTGTTACCACTGTGGCAGGAAGGGACATTTGCGGAAGGACTGCAAGAACTTAGCGGCTTCCAGGAAGAAGGAGCAGAAGAAGAAGCGGGATGTTGACTCTACCGATGAGTCCTCTCCTTCATCAGACTCCGACTCAGATCCTCCGACCAAGGTGAAGTCCAAGGCGTGGAAGGGATCCTCTTCTTCGGATCGCGGGAAGGGCTTGGTGGCCCCTTCCTCGGCTGCTTTCTAGGGGTGGTGATGAGGTCATCCCTCACGACTCTCTTGTGCCAGAGAGGGAGTGTGAGCGGGTGTTCAGATGGGGCAGCCGCGCCTCATCTATACTTTTATACAGGTGCACAGGTTCCAGAGAGGGACGCCCCTGACGCATCGACTTCAGTCTGGCGGAATCAAATCCTGGAGCTGGGATTGACATCCAGGTTCATGCTGAGCTAGTTATCTGACAGAGAGCGGGAGGCTTTCGTCTGGAGCTCACATGAGGGGACACTTTGGCGGTCTAGCCAAAGGCAGGGACTCCATGGTCACCTATGTTCAGGGGCATTTTTGACAGGATGGTCTTGTATGCTACTGCGAGACATTGATGATGGACACAGAGACATGCTATGATCTTCTCTATTTTTCAGGTATTTGGTACGATCGACATCGACATCAGGTTCTCTCCGAGGCACCTTGGTGGTGGCTTGATCACCCACTACTTGGGTATCCATGGTTCTACTTGGTGGTTCTATGTTGTATAGTTTCTGATCCCTTTTCATTGTACTATTCTATTGTATCAGATCACTCATGATCTGAGAGAGGGTGTTAGCAGAGTATTTGTCAGCTCATGTGTGAGTCTGAGCTTGATCTGGGCTGGGCATTTTTATTAGGTATTTTAGGTATTTTTCTGGTGTGGCATTTTATGCCATTGGGGCATTTTATGCACCAGTCGGCCAGCATTAATGCTGTCCGACCAGCATTATTGCTCCCCACTTTTTCAGCCTATTTATACTCAGTGGCTCCTCCTCAGTCAGTCACTTCATCTTCACCATCTGCAGACTCTGTGGAGAGAGGAGCCAGTGCCAGTGCCCACGCAGCCAGTGACTCACTGTTGTATGCGACTGTCTCGTGTTCAGATATATGGATTCCATTTCCCGTGCATACATCTGAGTTCTCATCTGTATCGTGTTCTTTTCTTTTCTCTTTTTTGTCTTGTGTTTCAGCAGTTTATTTCAGCACATGTTTATGCTTTCACCGCTGCTCCACTTCTGACAAGGGCAACCTTAAAAGTTCAAGGCAAATGCAAAAGGGGAAATGCGCATTTTAAAATGCAAAAGCACCCCTAAATTTTTGTAAAAGAGCACTAGGCTCCCTCCTGTGCAATTTGTAACGTGTGACGAGCATAGGTGAAGGGATTGTATAAATAGAAGGGAATAAGAAAAGAGGACCTAGACAAGATGGCCGATCATGTAAAAAAGGGGATGGGTGTCCAAAAGGGATTAGGGCATGTATAAGAGCCAAAAAGTGAATAGAGAAGCTTATTCTTGGTACGTAGCAAAAAATGGCTCTCCTCTTCTTCTCCTCTTCTTCTCTTCTTCTTGTTCTTGCTTGTGTTTGAGAGAGAGTGTGTGAGGGAGTGAGTGTATGAGGGTGAGGGACCATGGTGGAGAAGCTCTTCTTCTTCTTCTTCTTATTCTCATCTCTTGTCTTGCACGACTACGGAGCATGGAGCTTGAAGGTGGAGGATTGAGGTTGCTTAAGCTTGCATCTCAGATCGTGGAGCTATCGAAAGGTTTGAGAGAGAAGGGTACTCAATTGGGCATGGTGGTAAGCTCACTACACTCGTAAGGTAGAGGGTGCATACAGTTATGTGAGAGGTAGCCATTAGCATTCGACTCAAACACTTGAGCAATAAGTGGTCAGTGGGTCTTAGCGATTGAATGAAAGCTTCCACATTATCCCTCTCCTTATCTAATCTGGGATAATCATTAGTGATAAGTTTTATACACGGAGGGAATGGAGTACTAATTGCCTTCCCTCCCTCCATATTGAAATGTTGTAACACTTTGTTGACATAATGTTGTTGGGGCGGTAGGTAGAGCAATCTCTTTGTTTTATCCTTGATTATGCACATAGCAAAAATATGATTTTCATGTTTTCTTTATTCCAAAAGTTTCCGTTAACCTTTTCTTGAGGATTGTTTTTTTCAAATTTCAATATATTATCCATGCAAAGGATCATTACTATCATTTTACCAACTTTAACATTTCTAGTGTACAAGCAACAGTCTATCTCACTTTTTTTATGGTACTGCATGAATGTATTAAAGTTATTGTACCATTCCCATGGGGCTTGCTTTATTACTACAAACAATTTTTCTACCTTCTAGATCCCAAATATGATACTCTATCCATAGCTCAAAAGATGCATTTAGCGGATTTTGGCTCTAACTCTATACACTTTTACTTTGGTACATGCACATAAGATTCATTAGCCAAACACTATTCAATAATCATGAGATGGCATTTTGCTTGACCATGCCTATTTAGGAATGTCACCATCCAAAGTAGTATTAGGTGACTTGTTTATCAAATGTACAATAGTCACCATAGTCTTAGTCTAAAATCCTTGAGGAAGACCAAAATTAGATAGCATACTTAGTATCCTTTTATTTTTCGTTCTATTCATACACTGTGCAATACCATTTTGCGCAGGATTACCACAAGTGTAGTGAGTTTCCCTTTTATACCCATAGTGAAAGCCTATTGTTTCTTAGATGTACCGTCAATGAATGAGAAAAAATAGGATAACCCCTCTATAAACTTTGTATAGGCATAGGCCTCACATATATAATTGTACACTAAGCCAAGTAGCTCAATCATTTTTCTGTTTAAGTTTTTCTTATGGCCTAAACATGCATGCCTTTCATATATACAATGCTCATAAACAGAAAGATAAAAAAATCAAGAGAAGATAAGTAACCCAAATGAGATAACGTTTTCATTCTTTTCTGGACATATGTCATGACTCATGATGCCATAAAAATACATTTGGGTGCTTAGTAACTATAGTTACATGTTCTTTTATAAATTAACAATTAAAAAAAAAGAAATATAGGTTTGTGAAGAGTGTATGCTTGCCATGTAGGATTGGTATGAGGCTTGGGAGATCTTTCTATTGTATTATAACATATAGTTAGTACATACTATAGCATATTTAGTGTTTTTTTTTTTTGGTGAAGGGAAAACTTCAATATATATAGCAACCTCAAGCTTGATCAAGTGGTCACAGAAAACTTTTTTGGTAATTCTGATAAAAAAACCTTCAATTCAATATTTTGGAGGGATTTTTCACCCCGAAAAGGTTACCGTAATGAATCTCCTATCCATTCAATCCTCCCCCATCTCTCTATCTTCCATATGCATGAAATTCAATGAGAAGAATAAAAATCACAAATCTTTGTGGGAATTAGTTAGGGTTTCCTCTCCTAGACTTTGCTTGAATTACAAAGCATAGTTAGAAATATTTTCAATATACAACATTCATATCGAAAAGAGTTTCGTTCATATCAAAATTACATGCATGTGCCATGTTATGACTAAAGTCTTTGTCAAATTCGAAGTGTTAGACATTCTTCTTTAAAATTTCGAAGGTTGGAAATTTTCAATTTTACAATTCATTATACATTAAACCTTCATTTTTCATGAACACGGGGGAGGATTTGAAGTTACAAATGTCCTTCCGTGGAAACACGCTCTAAAGCGTCACGCGAGTGGGGCAGTCTGTTGATGCGGGGTTTAAATTTCAGTTTGGAATGCTTCTTGGCTTGCTAAACACAACACACAAAATAGCTTCTCCCTCAACACCCCCATCGACGCTTCGTCCATTTCAATGGCGCACCAGCAACTTGACCAGCTCTGTTGCGTTGGTTCGAAAGTGCCTCTCACGCCTGCGTCACAGTCCGAAGAGCTCTTTCCAGAAGCAGCTTGGATCAATCTCCAGAAGGTAGGCCTTGCATGATCTGTCCAGACTGATATATTTGGTCAATACTTCTTAGGGTTTTGATCGAGAGCCTGCTCATCGTCATCGATGTTCAGGTAGGTCTTGACTGCCGAGAGAGAACCGTATCTCTCTCTAGAGCTTTGACTTATGTGGCCTTGAACAATCAATCCTCGGCATTTGATCACGAACAAGAGTCCCATGGCAGCTTGTTGTCTTCCATTTTTTGCACCCTTCCACGGATGATACACGAGAAGTTTTAGACAAGCTCCTACTATCATTCTGTGAATAGCGACAACATTGTGAGCTTTTGCAAGGGAGAGACCATACGCCTAGCTAGGTGCAGTTGGGGGCACGGAGCTGATGGCCTGGAGGCTGGCAGACCCCTGCCCCCCCAACCGCAACTAGCTAGGTATGTGGCGTCTCCCAAGCAGAAGCATATGATGCTGAACACTAGGGAGAAGCAAAGGAAAAACACCCCTTTTCCCATGTGGGAAAGTGTCCAAAACTTTTTGCGCATAGCCCTATGGGTTTTTTTCATTCATAGAAGGACATCCTTATTAAAACCAATCATTCATTCTTGAATTTGTTGATTGGAGCTCTCATCTCGACAATTTTGTTGACTCTCTGTGAACTTGCAGGCAGCTGGAGAAGCCACCTCCACACTAAAGGAGGTCATAAAAGGTCTTCAAGACAGTGCGAACCTACCAGAGAGTAGGCAGGTCAACAATAATCTGAAATTCTGGAAAGCTTCACTCGTCCTTAAATATATTATGTGGCATTACTGTATACATATTTGAAACATCTTGCTTTATCACTTGAATTCTTCTGTGAATGATGCTATTTTGCTGGTTATGCATTCTGATAATAAAACAAATGTATACATTGTTATTCGCTACTTCTTCTAGAGGTTGGTAGACCGATTCCAATAGAGGGAGGTTTCTTTGTTTAGCCAATATAAAATTTTCTTCCATTGCATCATGTTGTGCACACTAAGACTCTTTGGCATCTGCTGAAACATGCTTTGCATATAAACCTTTGAAAGTTAATTCTCAATGCACAGGCAGATACATTTGTCTTTACTACCTGCAGATTCCAGGTGGTTCAAGGAAGGTTGTAATGAAGAAGCTAGTAGGCAGGTTGATTAAAGTCTCAGCTCAGCTACTGTCCTTTCAGACTCAGGTGAGGAGCCGTGTAATACTTGCTTCAATAACATGTTGTTGCAGTTGACACGAACATTCTCTGCAGCTTGGCGCTCTACATCCTGACTAGAAGATCTCAAGTTCTAAAATTGTGATGGGGTTAATGGTTGCTGCTTTTTGTTTTACTTTTCAAGTTCTTATCTACATGAGTCTATGTCAATTGGCAACCTTTTCTTGAACTTGTTCTGGATAATCCCTGGCAGGATTGGAGACTTATGGAGTGACTGCATTTGGAGTGTGCTTCAGTTAATCAGATTTATCATCTGCTTATTAGGGATTGTCATTGGTTGGCAGCTAAGGGTAATTTTATCTGGGGTCTTCATAAAAGCAGCACATAGTGGATATGGCTGTCTTGGTTTTGAGGAACAGTGGCTCAGGTGAGGATACACAGCAGCTGCTGTGACTGACATCCAATGATGAAATTCCACTGGGAGACTGGGTTGCTTGTGGTGCTGCGACAGGAAAGAGGGAGAGGGAAAATTGGTGTCGCTGAAGGTGCTGCTGCTGTATGGCTGCAAATGCAGCTATTACCTGCCCTTTTGTGTTCAGAGTGTCTGTGAAGCAGCTCCAGCTGCAATGCCAGTGCAGTCAATAAGCTATCAAGCTCTTACAATGATACCTTATTCTGTCTGCAGTGGTCAAAAAACCAGGCCTGAGTTTCTGTGGCTATGGCAGCCACATAATAATATTGAGTTTGAGGCCTCCAATGTCTGACTAGATGGAGCAGCTCGCTACACCTCCCAAGGTCCTATATGTCGGCTCTCAGCTGAGCATAGTAGCTAGCAAAATGGAATCCTATGGGGTAAGGTACGGCTGACTGAAGCTGGATATGTCCTTGCCTAGAATGCTTCTAGCGATGGCTATGATGAAGGTATGGAGTCGTCTTGATGCTTGAGAGATAGAGAGAATGCTAGGCTCTGATACCATGAAGATGATGTGAGTGCATATCAAGATCTTAGCAAATGAGGGTGCCATGAGAGAATGGATTCATTTTTGGAGAGAGAGAGAGAGAGAGAGAGAGAGAGAGAGAGAGAGAGAACTTTAAGTTGAACAGGGTGGTGACCAAAAGGTTCAACTCCTACATTCCGCACAGTCATTTAGTACAGGTGTTACAAAAAGGGAAAATTGCACCTGGGTGAGTGGGTAACGAAAGACAAGTGGCTTACTGCTAGGGTAGCCACTTGATTACGAAATAAAGTGAGAGAGAGCTTTTTTGTGTGGATGCTCCCATCCTCTTCTTCTCAATCATGGTTGCTTATTCTTGTCCATGTCTATGGATTGAGTGGAAGAGCATTCTCTACGAAAACACAGCTGCTTGGATCTCGCACATTTGTGGATTGATTTTTTGAGCAAGAGCTTTTGGTTTGTGGCCTCAATGTTTTTCTTTTTGGTAGGCGAGGTAAGGGATGTGCTATAGAAGGATGTAGCACGGTGCTTGTGCTATGGTGAGTTGGCCTCCCTCGATAGCTATGACAATGCAATGGAGCCATTCTTCATACTTATTTGGAGATGGCCAGCCAAGTGGACGATGATCCATTGCAAGAGCCGTGGCCTCTTCATGCCTACTTCGTGATGATTACCATCAGTATCTTCTTCATCATCAATAGCACTGCCATCATGGTCATCGTAGATTGAGGGCCATGTGCACTCGCCCTTCAAGTTCTGCCTTGAGTGTGTCTCCAAGCAAGAGCTTTGAAAAATTGATAAAACCCTAGTACTTGGTAACCATGAGATGTATAAAATCTGTCATTCGAGGAAATGTTGTGTGGTGTTAAGGTTTGGTTGTTTCAATATGTTAAGTTCTAATGACATTTTGTTTCTTTGTTTAGTATAGAGAGAGAGAGAGAGAGAGAGAGAGAGAGAGAGAGAGAGTTTACGAAAAAAAAGAGAGAGAGAGAGAGAGAGAGAGAGAGAGTTTACGAAAAAAGAGAGAGAGAGAGAGAGAGAGAGAGAGAGAGAGAGTTTACGAAAAAAAGAGAGAGAGAGAGAGAGAGAGAGAGAGAGAGAGAGAGAGCTCTTTCTAACCAAACGGCTGTAGCTTAGTGGGTTAAGTTGAATGTGACCAAAAGTCTTTGGTTCAACTCCTACATTTAGTACAAGTGTTACAAATAGGGAAAATTGAACCAGGTTGATTGGGTTACTAAAAACAAGTGGCTTATCGCTAGGGTAGCCACTTGATTACGAAAAAAAAGAGAGAGCTTTCTTTTGTGGATGCACCCATCCTCTTCTCAAGCATGGTTGCTTATTCTTGTGTATATCTATGGATTGAGTGGAAGAGCGTTCTCTATGAAAAGATAGTTGCTTGGATCTCTTATGTGTATGGATTGATTTTTTGAGCAAGAGGTTTTGGTTTGTGGGGCGAGGGACATGTTGTAGAAGGATGTAGCATGGTATTTGTGCTCCGGCGAGCCGGCCTCCCTAGTCTGCTATGACAATGCGCTAGAGCTGTTCTTCGTGCCTGTTTGGAGATGGCCAGCCAAGGGGATAGCGATCCATTGCGAGAGTTGTGCTTCTTCATGCCTACTCCATCATTATCATCAGGATCTTCTTCATCATCAACAAAATTGCTATCATGGTCATTGTAGACTAAGGACCATGTGGATTGGTCTTGTTCTTGCTCCCTTGATCCGCCCTTCAAGTTTTGCCCCGAGTGTGGCTCTAAGCAAGAGCTTTGAAAAACAGAAAAAATACGAGTACATGGTAACCATGAGATGTATAAAATTTGTCATTCGAGGAAATGTTGTGCGGTGTTAAGGTTTAGTTGTTATCAAGTACTAATAACATTTTGTTTCTTTGTTTAGCATGCATGTGTGTGCGTGCGTGCGCGCATGTGTGTGAGAGAGACAAGAGAGTTTAACGTCTATTGAGGCCAAAATCGTCCTATGAGACATAACCATGTACCATGATGATTGTCATTGAGTATCAAAGTGTGACATATTGAGATGATGGCAATATGTGATTTGTGATGATGGTCACACACACACACACACAAAAGAAGAAAAGAAAGAGAGATATGTTAATGTCTATGCAAGGCCAATGTCTACTGAGGCCAAAATGGGCCTATGAGACATAACTGTGTATAATGGTGATCGTCACTGAGTATCAAAGTGTGTCATATTGAGATGTCATTTGTGATGGCAAGATGTGATTTGTGATGATGGTTTTACATACACACACAGATTAATTGATGCCAAAATTGGCCTGTGAGACATAACCATGTACAATGATGATTGTCATTGAGTATCAAAGTGTGATGTATTGAGATGATGGCAAGATGTGATTTGTGATGATGGTGATACACGCGCTCTCGCACACACACACACACACACACACACACACACACACACACACACACAAGAAGAAAAGAAAGAAAGAAATATTAACGTCTACATGAGGCCAATGTCTATTGAGGCAAAAATCAGCCTATGAGATAATTGTGTATAATGATGATCATCATTGAGTATCAAAGTGTGACATACCGAGATGATGGCAATATGTGATTTGTGATGATGGTCACACACACATACACACATACCGAGATGATGGCAATATGTGATTTGTGATGATGGTCACACACACATACACACACACAAAAGAAGAAAACAAAGATATATTAATGTCTACATAAGGCCGGTGTGGCCTATGAGACAAAATCTAGAGTACATCCATGTCTAATGTCATCTCATTAGTAAGGTGAAGTTAACATTAAGATAAGGAAGTGGCCTATGACACAATGTTGACAATAATTGATTGACCATGCTAGAGTAGAACAATGTCTAGTGTTGTCTCATTGGTAGAAAGAAAAGGAAAACCTAATCTGATAGAACTATTTATTGAAACTATGATGGAGATTATAAGATGTAGAGTTGATCTCAAGGTATGCACATGATCTTAGCTATGATGCAGTCCCTAACCGCTCCATTGATATGCTTGGTGGTGAGTCTTTGGTGTCTTGTGATAATGGCTTTGATCCTATTGTGTGTTAGGGGATATGTCAATTCATGTGTGGGTCTATGCATGCCATTTAGGGCTTGACACATTGTAGTTATTGCATTTTTTTCTAGTGGACATTTCATGTCAATTTGGCATTTTTGATGCCAGTTGACCAGCATCAATGTTGGCTGACTAGCCTTTATTTGAGGCATATTTTATGCCTATATTTTGGGCCTCCTCGTCCTCAGTCATAGTCATTCACCTTGTTCAGGTTTTGGTGGAGAGAGGGAGCTGGTGCTAGTGCCTTGATAGCCAGTGACTCAGTGACTCACGTTGGATCTGTATTGTCTCATATTTTGGTATATGGTTTCCATTTCCCGAGCATCTCTTTGCTTCTACGTCCTTTGTGTAGCATACTTTTCTTTTGCAGTGTTTCTCTTCCTTTGTCTCTTGTGTTCAGCAGTCTATTACAAGAGTTTTCCATGCTTCCATCATTGCATTCACTTTGACATGGTATCAAATCTTAGGATCACGGTTCCTGTTGCTGTTTTCTGCTGGTGCAGGTCTGTGTTTTGACTTTTCTTCTGCTGCTTGGATGTGTTCTTGCTGCTGCAACTGCTCTTGAGCCTAGGCAACCATCCTCTGCTCATTTTTGGCTTGTTTTTATTAGTGTTTTGCTGTGTGCCATCTGTATTTATAGTTTATTGGGCTGGGTTTTAGGGCTGGGGACTTGTTTCTGACCCTTTCTCTTCTACATTTTGGGGATAGTAGGCTAACGCGGCTTGTTTTCTTGGAGGTCCATTGCATTTATGGAGTTCTTGATTGTGCTTTACTGATTAGCCTTTGCTTGGGCGATTGTATTTTAGATTGGTACTAGCTCTGTTTGGTCCGTCTTTTTACTTCATGATGCATTGCTTAGCTTTAGAGACAATTCATGTCCATCTAGTTGTCGTGTTCTTATTACTACACTCTTGTTATTGTTGATCTTTTCTCTATGTGCTTTCTTTTGTGCTTTGAACTTGTGCAATCCTTGTGAGTTTGTATTTTTGGCCTCCTTTTCTCTCTCAACTCATGGCACCTTCGGTATCTCCTCCCGATGATCAGCACGGAGACATTCTTTACTCATCTACAAGTGTTATGTTGGAGACTTGTTGTGTTTAGCTTTAGGTTTCTACGAGGATGCTATCTCTTGGTGCTTCAGATGTTCTAGTTTCAGAGAGGGGTGCTATACGGCAAAAGAAGAAGTCTTAGTGCTATTATTGTGGCAAGAAGGGACACCTTCAAAAGGACTGTAGGATATGCAACTTTATGATAGGAGTAGGAGCAGACTGTGACGAAGAATGACAACTCTGTTGTAGTGTGTTCCTCATCTCCAGGTTTAGGTATAGTCTTCCACTTTGTGGCCTCGGCGATGGTTGTAGGGGCCTTCCTTCCCGGTTGCTAGTGCAGGTGATGCGGTCATCCCTCACGACTCTCTAGCGCCAGAGAGGGAGTGTGAGAGGGCGGTATGGTGGGGTTGGTAAGCCTCATCTATATAGGTATACAGGTGCATAGGTTCTAGAGTGTTATTAGTCTAGTCAGCTCATGTGTGAGTTTGGGCTATGCTTATCATTATTAGGTATTTTAGGCATTTTATGGTGGTCATCTTAGTGATTATTTAGGCATTTATTGCTGGCTGACCAGCTGCCATATTTGGCATATTTTGGGCTTATTTATTCAGTGGCTCCTCCTCCTCTCATTCAATCATCATCATTCTTCAGGTGGTCTTTCTATTGGAGAGAGGAGCCAGTGCTGGTGCCCACGCAGCCAATGACTTATTGTTGTACACATTATTCTCGTGTTTGGTATATGGATTCCATTTCCCGAGCACATCTTTGAGTTCTCTTCCTTTTGTAGTGTTCTTTGTTCTTTTCTTTTCTTTCTCTTGTGTCTTGTGTTCAATAGCTTATTTCAGCACTTATCTATGCTTCCATTGCTGCCCCACTTCTAACATGGTATCAGATTGCAGGGTCTTGGTTTCTGTTGCTATTTTTTTGCTGATTACATGTCTTTCTTCCCCCCATTGATCAAGCTTGGGTTTTTTAGACCAACAACTTTGGTTTCTAGTTTGTAATTGCCAGTTTGCTATATTCAATGCTCCTCTAGCTTGCGTTGTTGGTTTTCTACCTCTAACTGTGGTTGGGATGATTGTTTGTATAGGTGTTTTTTGCTGTTTTTGGCAGTCTTTGACCGGTTTTTTCTCATTTTGCAGTAGTTGGCCTTCGTTTTTGATCAAATTTTTGGTTACATTACATGTGAACTCTCATTTTGTGAAGTCTTTGCCGTTGGTTTAGTTGTATTTCCTCTCCGCATACCCTCTATGCTCTATCTTCTCTTCTTCTCTCCAGATGGCTCCTTCGTGCACTTCTATAGATGATTAGTTACATGGACTTGAATATCTTACATGGAGTGCTGTGATGAAAGCTTGGTTTGTGCAGAAGCCGATTTGGTATATTGTATATGGAGCTATTCCTCGGTCTCAGAGTCCTTTTTCTCTTTTCGAAGATTTTGATGAGAACAACCATGAGGAAGTTGTGCTTACATGGGATTCGGATGATGCCCGTATGTATTCTGCACTACTTCGATGTATTTCTAAAGAAGTTTTACCGGCGGTTATCTCCTGTAGGATACCACCAAAAATATAATTAAAGCTTTAGTTGTTGTACGAGGCACCTTCCTCCGTGCGTGTTGTGACCATTTATAGACAGCTTCAGCTTATGAAGTTTGAGTCCAAGGACACCATTCAATCATTTTTGCTCCATGTTACATAGGTACATGATCAACTTCGACACATGCAATCTGCCCTTCCAGAGACACATTTAGTGGGCACGGTACTCTACAAGCTTCCTCGGGAGTTTGATGGAGTGGTGAATGCTTTGTGGATGCAGACATACTCTACACTTGTGAACTTTACACATGTGCCCTCGATACTGCTTGAGCATGAGATATCTTTGCGTTTACAGGGGAGACTCTCATCTCATTATGGAGGTTCCAGTGAGGCCTTTACAGCTTTAGAGAGGGGTGATAGAAAGAAGAAGTTGAAGGCCTAGTGTTATCATTGTGGTAAGAAGGGCCACTTGTTTGCGGAAGGATTGCAAGGAATCAGTAGTACATGAAAGAAGAAGAAGAAGAAGAAGAAGAAGAAGAAGAAGAAGAAGACATGGAATGCAGAGTCCTTTGACGTGTCATCCTCTTCCTTGGACTCTGACTCCGATTCTCTGACTGCCAAGGAGAAGTTCGCGGCGCAGAAGGGATCCACTTCTTTAGATCATGGGTAGGACTTGTTTCCCCTTCCTTAGCTGCTTTCTAGTCTAGACGATACATTCATGCCTTAACTTTTTGGTGTCAGAGAGGGAGTGTGAGAGGGTGGTGAGATGGGGCAGCGGAGCCTCATTTATAAAGGTATATAGATTCCAGAGAGGGATGTTCTTAACGCATTGTTGGTAGATGAAAATCTTGGAGCTAAGGTTGACATCTAGGTTTATGTTGGTCGGGTTGTTCTTTGACGGCGAGCGAGATTGGCTCTTAGTCTTGAGCTCAGATAAGGGGACACTTTGGCGGTCTTGGCCAAAGGTGGAGAATCCATGGTTACATATATTCAGAGGCATTTTTTACAGGATGGTCTTATATGCTATTGTGAGACATTGTTGACAGACACGGAGATCTATTATGACTCTTGTCTATTTTTAGGAGTTGGTATAATCGACATTGATCTCAGGTTCTTTTTGAGGCATCTTGGTGGTGGCTTGATCACCCATTACTTGGGTATCCATGGTTCTACTCTGGTGGTTCCTTGTTGTATATGATTATCATTGTATCATTATATTGTATTAGATCACCCATGAAAGGGTGTTATCAATCTAGTCAGCTCATGTGTGAGTCTGGGCTATACTTGTCATTACTGGGTATTTTAGGCATTTTATGGTGGTTATCTCAGTGATTATTTAGGCATTTATTACTGGCCAACCAACTGGCATATTTGGCATATTTTGGGCCTATTTATTCAGTGGCTCCTCCTCCTCTCACTTAGTCATCATCATTCTTTAGGTGGTCTTCCTGTTGGAGAGAGGAGCTAGTGCCACTGCCCATGTAGCCAGTCACTCATTGTTGTATGTGTCATTCTCGTGTTTGATATATGGATTCCATTTCCCGAGCACATCTCTAAGTTCTCTTTCTTTGTAGTGTTTATTCGTTCTTTTATTTTCTTTCTCTTTTGTCTTGTGTTCAACAGTTTATTTCAGCACTTGTCTATGCTTTCATTGTTGCACCACTTCTAACATAGAGAGGGATATCCTTGACGCATCGCTAGTAGGTTCAAATCTTGGAGCTAGGATGAACATCCAAGTTCGTGATGATCTGTTTGACAGAGAGCAAACTTGGCTCCTGGTCTGAGTTCACATGAGGGGACACTTTGGTTGGCCAAAGGTGGGAAATGCATGGTCACATATGTTTAGAGGCATTTTTATGATAGGATAGTCTTGTATGCTATTGTGAGACATTGTTGATAGATATTGAGAATTGCTATGATTCTTCTTTGTTTTCAAGAGTCGGTATGATTGACATTGACATAAGATTCTTTCTCAGGCATCTTGGTGGTGGGTTGGCCACTCCCTACCTACATATCCATGGTTCTCTTTTGGTGGTTATTGTTGTATGGACTATGATGGGTTCTTATCATTGTATCATTATACTGTACTAGATCACCCATGATCTGAAAGAGGGTGTTAGTGGATATGTTGGTTCATGTGTGAGTTTGTGCATGCCATTTAGGGCTGGGCACATTGTAGTTATTTAAGGCATTTTTCCTAGTGGACATTTCATGTTAGTTTGGCATTTTTGATGACAATTTGCTAGCATTAATGCTGGCTGACCAGCCTTTATTTGAGGCATATTTTATGCCTATATATTGTGGCTCTTCCTCCTCAGTCATAGTCATTCACCTCCTTTAGGTTTTGGAGGAGAGAGGGAGTTGGTGCTGGTGCTCGATAGCCACCGACTCTCGTTGGATCTGTATTGTCTCATATCTTGGTATATGGATTCCATTTCCCAAGCATTTGTTTGCTTCTGAGTTCTTTCTGCAGTGTTTCTCTTTCATTGTCTCTTGTGTTTAGAAGTCTGTTACAACAGTTTTCCATGCTTCCATCATTGCATCCACTTTTGACATGGTATCACATTTCAGGATTAGAGTTCTTGCTGTTGTTTTCTGCTGGTGCAGGTTTGTGTTTTGACTTTTCATGTGCTGCTTGGACGCGTTCTTGCTGCTGCGACTGCTCTTGAGCCCAGGCGACCATCCTCTGCTCATTTTCATCCTATTCTCATGAGTGTTTGCTGTCTGCGAACTGCGTTTACAGTTTATTGGGCTGTTTTAGGGCTGGGCACCTGTTTTTGACCCTTTCTCTTCTGCGTTTTGGGGACAGCAGGCTGAGGTGACCCGTTTTCTTGCAGGTAGACTGCATTTATTGCAGTTCTTGACTATGTTTTAGTAATCAACCTTTGCGTTTTGCTTTTTTGCTTCTATGTAGGGTTGGGCGACAATAGTTTGGGCTGGTATTGGCTGTGTTTGGTCCGTCTTCTCACTTTGTGATATATTGCTCAGCTTTAGAGAGGGTTCATGTGCATCTGGGTTGTGGTGTTCTTATCACTACCCTTTTGGTTATTGTTGATCTTTTCTCTTTGTGCTTTCTTTCATGCTTTGAACTCATGGTATGCTTGTAAGTTTGTATTTTCGGCCTCCTTTTATCTCCCAAGATCCCTTGCCTCCCCTCATCTTTGTATCTCCCTCATTGTTCGGCATCTCCTCCTGTTCTTATCACTACACTGTGGTTATTGTTGATCTTTTCTCTATGTGCTTTCTTTCCTGATTTGAACTTGTGCAATCCTTGTGAGTTTGTATTTTTGGCCTCCTTTTATCTCTCAAGATCCCTTGCCTCTTCTCATATTCTCTGTATCGCCCTCATCATGGGACCCTTGGCATCTCCTCTTGATGATTAGCATGTAGACATTCTTTACTCATCTACAAGTGCTATGTTGGAGATTTGTTGTGTTCAGCTTTAGGTTTTTGTGAAGATGCTATCTCTTGGTGCTTTAGATGTTTCAGTTTTAGAGAGGGGTGCTATACGGCAAGAGAAAAAGAAGTGCTATTATTGTGGAAAGAAGGGACACTTTTTGAAGGATTGCAAGATATCAGCATCTTTACGACAGGAGTAGGAGTGAATTGTGACGAAGAAGGATGACTCTTTGGTCGAGTCTTCCTCGTCTCTAGGTTGAGGTTTAGGCTCTAGCTCTGTGACCCCAATGATGGCTGTAGGGGCCTCCCTTCCCAATTGCTAGTGTAGGTGCTGTGGTCATCCCTTATGACTCTCTAGTGCCAGAGAGGGAGTGTGAGAGGGTGGTACGGTGGGATAGTGAGCCTTATTTACGTAGGTATAGAGGTGCACATGTTCCAAAGAGGGACGTCCTTGACGCATCGATCGAAGTCAGGTAGGTTCAAATTTTGGGGCTAGGATTGACATCCAAGTTTATGATGAGGTGTTTGACAGAGAGTAGGCTTGGCTCCTAGTCTGAGTTCACATGAGGGGACACTTTGGCGGTCTAGCCAAATGCAGGGAATCTATGGTCACATATGCGTAGAGGCATTTTTTTGGTAGGATGGACTTGTATGCTAGTGCGAGACATTGTTGATAGATATTGAGACTTGCTATGATTCTTCTTTGTTTTCAGGAGTTGGTACGATTGACATTGACATCAAATTCTCTCCAAGGCATCTTGGTGGTGGGTTGGCGACTCCCTACCTAGATATTCGCGGTTCTCTTTTTGTGGTTACTGTTGTATGGACTATGATGGATTCTTATCGTTATATCTTTCTATTGTACCAGATCACCCATGATTTGAGAGAGGGTGTTAGCGGATATGTCAGTTCATGTGTGAGTTTGTGCATGCCATTTAGGGTTGGGCACATTGGAGCTATTTTAGGCATTTTTTTCTGATGGACATTTTGTGAGTTTGGCATTTTTGATGCCGGTTGGTCAGCATTAATGCTGGCCGAGAAAGCTTTATTTGAGGCATATTTAATGGCTATATATTGGGGTTCCTCCTCCTTAGTCATAGTCATTCACATTCTTCAGGTTTTGGTGGAGAGAGAGAGAGTTGGTGTTGGTGCTTGACATCTAGTGACTCACATTGGATTTGTACTATCTCATATTTTGGTATATGGATTTCATTTCCCGAGCATCTATTTTCTTTTGAGTTCTTTGTGTAGTGTTCTTTTCATTTGCAGTGTCTCTCTTCCTTTGTCCCTTGTGCTTAGCAGTCTATTACAATAGTTTTCCATGCTTCGATCACTGCATCCACTTTTGACATTGTGGTGCAGCCTCCTCGGACGTGGTCTTGATAGATGAGATCATCGTGCTCATGGTAGTGAAATGGCTCTATCCAATGTGACTCCATGGCGTGGGTCGCGTGGCAATGAAGGTGTTTGGCGGGGTGGCTTTGTCTCTTCTAAGCTAGAAGTGTCAGTAGGGTCTAACTTGTAAAAAAAGTTTGTCTTTGCTTTGTGTGTGGGTCCCTCTGGATGAGCCGGCCTCCCATCTTGTAGTAGTGCTGTGTGGTGCCTCTAGAGCTTCAGGAGGAAAAGACATAGGCATCTCTGTCTTGATATTCTATTACACGATCAAGGGGTCCAAAGCCATGGTTTGCCAAGCCTTCTTAGCAAGGGAATACTTGGACTTGTTTGAACTTGAGCACAAAGAAGTTCCAAACTAAGCTGTGTAATTGAGTAATGCAAGTTTGCAAGAAACTCTAGCATCAAGCTTTAAACTAGGAGGCTATTGCGAATAGACTTTGATTGACCACTATAATATGGCCTACCAAGAAGAGGTGAGCAATGCTCTAGTAGGTTAAGGTGTATTCAACCAAGATTATCCTTCATTCAACTTTCAAGTGGAAGGCCCAATATCTATCTTGGGCATGGACATGCTTTATGCAGCCCAACAAGTGTTGATTTTTATGTAGCGGTGCAACAACATTCACTTCTTACGTAATGGTGTCCTTACAGTACTCACTTCTTAAATAATGGTGTCCTTACACATATGCTTGAGATTAGTGCTAAACAAATGGAAAACTTTTGGAAGAATTAAGAGTCCAAGTTGAGTTGCTCCACATGCCACAACTTAACCATGTTCAAGTTTCTTCTATGCACTTCTATCTACAAAAATGAAGCAATTTAAGGTCTTAAATAGCTTCATTGGAAGGATGGCAACCATCAGAATATCTTTTGACATGTCGTGGAGTGTTCTTCTTCACTAATGAAGATGTAATGAAAGTAAAAGATGACAATGAAAACATAGATTAATAGGGGTGAATAGAAAGTTCTATTATAAGGAATGGAGGTACGATTGATGGTTGATGAATGTCCACTCTTTGCGCTCTTACGAGCTTCCATGGAGATTTGATATATGTTGCATGGAAGAATATGAGTGCAAAAGATGTGATTGCTTCCTAGTAAAGCCAACAACCCACAAAATGACATGGAAGCCAATGCTATGAAGGGAGTCCCTTCTGCATTAGCTTGTGGCTCACATATGTGTGCTATGGTTGCTACTCGTCTAGACATTGCTCATATAGTGGGAGTTGTTAGTAGGTTTATGTCAAATCTTGACAAACCACATTGGGATGCTGTCAAATGTATTCTTTGATATCTAAAGGATACACAAAGAAAGTGTATTTGCTATGGGCAGGGTGCACTTAGTTTGCAGGGTTATTGTGATGCATACATGACAGGTGATTCGGACACTTGCAGGTCCACTAACGAGTATGTCTTTACAGTTGTTGGTGGGGCCATTTCTTGGTGCTCTAGGTTACAGAACATCATAGCATTGAGTACTATTGAAGCTGAATACATATCAGCTACTGAAGCTCCTAAGGAAGCTATATGGTTGAGCAGACTTGGTAGATGATCTCGGCATGTCTATGAGTACTCCAGTGCTGGGATGTGATAGCTAGAGTGTTGTATATCTGGCTAAGAATGCCATGTATCACTCACGTACGAAGCATATAGATGTGTGATATTACTTTATCAGACAAATTTTGGAAGATGGTCTAATCACATTGACCAAGATCAAAACACAGGACAACCCTACAGATGTTCTCACTAAAAGTCTAAGCAAGGCTCAGCATGAGCACTGCATACGACTAGTGGGAGTTGGTTAAAGGTTCACTTCGGACCGTTAAGCGGGAGGTTGTTGGGATATAAAGGTCCTTTATTCACCTATGTGTATTGTACACATGTATTATTATAGTGTCCATGTGAATGTACCCTTACGTGCCCTAAGTATAAATACATTTTATTCTTTGTATACCAACACATTGTTGGTACATCCAAATCACATCGTACTCTCTCTCTGTCACTCTCACTCACTTGTACTCTTCTGCTCTTGAAGATCTTCACGCCTCTCGGCGGCCACTCACAATAGATTAAAAAGCTTCGTCTTAAAAAACAGGAACTATAGAGAGAAGATGACATCAAATACTTTCATATCTACTCGGTCCCCAAAGGAGGAGTCTATGTTGAGAATTGACCAGAGTCACTTCCCTAGTTAACTTTGCAAGGTTTTGATATGGCCAGAGATCCTTTTAACTATATTGGAGAGACACGTTCTTATCCTATTACAAACGAGAAGCTCTTGTTGATCACGGCTCACAAAGCCTAGAAGAGTGAAGAGCTTGACAAAAGAATAGCCTTTCAACAAAAGCTACTTGAAGAAGGTATAATTGATTCTTTCTCGTCAGATGTTGCATATAAATTTAGTGATGTTGCAAGGTGATCGAGACTTTCATGAAAGGATAGGTCTCTCTTCTAGAGAAAGAGATCCAAAGTATGTCTCTTACTTTTAGAGGATTTCGTCTACTCCAATGCAACTTGTATAGTATCTTAAAATGGCGTTTTGGTAGTCTTGAAAGAGAATAGCCGTTTCAGACCGCAACAGAGACTGGAAAACGTTGTTTCAGCACCTTGTTGGTGGAGGGATGGATTGGTTATCTAGAGTAAAAATGCTTCATTTTTTACATTTTTTCCTTTGTCTTCTGCGTGACTCGTCTTCTACTCTCAAGCACTCTACCTCTTGTAGCTCTTGACGACTCCTCCTTTCTTCCTTCCTTTTTTTCTTCTTCTTTTTCTTCTCTCCTTTCAAGTTCCTTATTTTTTTTTTCTTTCATCCTTCTTTTTCTTTATTCTCTCTCCATCCTCCTCCTCCTCCTTGTTTTTCTTATTCTTCTTTAATCTTTTTCTAAATGCTTAACTGTTAATTGTGTTAGTTGTGTTCATACATTCTCTATGTTTTCTCTACAAACCCTAGGGTATCCTCACTATACGATCACATATAGAAACACAATATATGTTATATATGGATGCCGCGGATGAGTTGGGATAGGGCTGAAATGCTCTTAACATGGCCTGAAATAAAGATGACTAGTGTTATGGTTTGACTTGCAAGTATGAGTTCCAAGAATGGGCAGGATTGGCTGGAGTGGAAGAAGTGTTGCACTATTGAAATGAGAAGCAATGTTGCAGGCTGCTAGTTGCTTGGACAAGGTTGGAGAGGTGACACATAATAAACAAGGCGGGTAATAAACAATGAAAAGCAGGCTAAAAATAGGCAATAATGGGCCAAAGACAGCCAAAACTGGCCCAAACATTGCTATCACCCATTTGTTACTATGTGTCCCATCCTAGGGATGAAGAAATGGAGGATTGGCTGTTGGAATGGGTTAGGGGGCTGTTAGCAGTCTAGTTAGCTTATGTGTGAGTCAGGGTCATGCCGACTAGCATTAAATGCTGACCGACCTGCTCACTATTGTACGTGTCATTCTTGTGTTTGGTATACGGATTCCATTTCCCAAGCATTCTTCTGAGTTCTCTTCTTTGTAGCGTTCTTTTGTGTTTTTCTCTTCTATCCTCGTGTTCAACAGTTTATTACAGCATCTGTTTATTCTTCCATTGGTGGATCCACTTTAGACATGGTATTAGATTTTAGGATATCCATTTTGAGTGCTGATTACAGATCTGTGAATTCCATCTGCTGATCAGGCAATTGTTTGTTGCTGTTGGGTGACCAGTTTTCGGGCAATTTCAGCCATTAGAAATCTCCGTTTTGCTGCTGCGCTCCTCCTACAGGCTGTGTTGATTGCATTTACTGTCCGTGCTGCCTGCGTTTTTGATTTCTTGATCATCTTTTAGCTGGTGATTGCAATTAATGCCTCTTCTACCTGTGTTTTGATTTGCAGCCCTTGCGTTTACCTGGGCTCCCGAAGGTTGGGCAACATCATTTTCAGCTTTTGTCTGACTTCTTCCGGCTGATTCTTCTCGGTTTTTGTAGATTTTGAGATCTGACACTACATGTGAACTTTGTTTTGTGCAGGTGCTGGAAGGCTGCACTCTCTCTCTCTCCTCCTCTTATTTCCTTTATTTTCTCTTCCTATCCTCTCTAGACGGCTCCCCCTTGTTGTTCTACTGATGACAAATTACATGGCCTTGATTACCTAACCTAGAATGTTGTTATGAAAGATTGGTTTGTGTAGAAGCGGTTATGGTACATTGTATTTGGAGCTTGTGAGCGTCCTAATTCTCTTCCAATTGATTTTGACGAGGACAACTATGAAGCAGCTGTGCTCACATGGGATGTTGATGATGTGTGTGTGTAATTTTCCCTTCATTGTTGCATCTTCTAAGAAGTTTTTATGGCAATCACGGCTTGCAAGACTTCTCTTGTGATTTGTAGCGAAGCTTCAGATGTTCTAGAGGCTCCTTTGCCGATGCCCATTGTCACTCTTTATGGACAGCTCCAGCGCGGGATGAAGTTTGAGCCAAAGGATACTATTCAGTCTTTCTTACTTCATGTCACATAGGTACAAGACCAACTTTGTCACATGTAGTCTACCCTCCCAAAGGCTCATCTTGTGGGGACTGTGCTATACAAGCTCCCTTGGGAGTCACACCTTTTAGTTTTCTCCAAATGCTCTCAATCCTGCTTGAGCATGAGATGTCTTTGTGCTTACAGAGGAGCCTTCCATCACAGTTTGGTGGTTCCAGTGAGGCCTTTACAACTTCAAAGAGGGGTGATAGAACAAAAAAGTCGAACGCCCAATATTATCATTATGGTAAGAAGAGACATTTGCACGAGGATTGCAAAGAGTTAGTGGGTTCATGAAAGAAGAAGGAGAAGAAGAAGAATCTGCATATGGACTCCTTCGCTAAGGTCATCCTCTTCCTTCGGCTTTGACTCAAATCCTTTGGCCAAGACCAAGGCCAAGGCGTAGAAAGGATCTTCTTCTTTAGACCGAGGGAAGGGCTTCGCAGCCCCTCCTGCTTTCTAGTACAGGTGATGCGGTTATCCCTCATGACTCTCCAGTGTTAAGAGAGGGAGTGTGAGAGGGTGGTGAGATAGGGTAGGTGAGCCTCATCGATATAGGTATACATGTGCATAGGTTCTAGAGAGGGACGTCCATGACATATTAACTGAAGGGCAAGTTCAAATCTTGGAGTTGGGATTGACATCTAGGTTCATGATGGGCTATTATTTGATAGAGAGCGGGATTGGCTCCTAGTTCGAGCTCACATGAGGGGACACTTTGACGGTCTTGGTTGAAGGCAGAGAATCTGTGGTCACGTATGTTTAAAGGCATTTTTGATAGGATAGACTTGTATGCTATTGCGAGATATTGTTGACAGACATAGAGATGTGTTATGACTCCTCTCTATTTTTCAAGAGTTGGTATAATCGACATCGATATTAAGTTCTCTCCGAGGCACCTTGTTGGTGGCTTGATCACCCACTGCTTGGGTATCCATTGTTCTAGTTTGGTGATTCTTTGTTGTATGGACTATGATTAGACTTTATCATTGTATCATTGTATTGAATCAAATCACCCATGATCTGAGAGAGGGTGTTAGTGGTCTAGTCAGCTCATGTGCGAGTATGGGTCATGCTGGATATTACTAGGTTATTTAGGCATTTTATTGTGGCCTTTATAATACTTATTTGGGCATTTATTGCTGGCTGACCAGCATTCAATGCCGGCCGACCTGCTCCTATGTTGGCATTTTTTTCTCCTATTTATACTAGGCTCCCTCCTTATTCAGTCACATCATCACCTATAGGTTCTGTGGAGAGAGGGAGCCGGTGCCAGTGCCTACAAGCCAAGAACTCACTATTGTATGCGTCATTCTCGTGTTTGGTACATGGATTTCAGTCTTGAGCATTCTTCTAAGGTCTCTTCTTTGCAGTTTTCTTTGCGTTTTCCTCTTCTATTCTTGTGTTCAACAGTTTATTACAGCATGCGTTTATGCTTCCACTGTTGCATCCACTTTTGATAGGGACATCCCACTTGGTTTGAGATGGGTCCACCAACCCAAAATGGTCCAAGACGGAATTCCCTTGTCCCAAGGCCCCATCTTGGGCATCTTGTACAATGTAGTGCCATCCCTACATTTATCACACAAAATTCTTGATAAAGCTTCTGCAAAGCTTATCAAATGAAGTAGGTCTGCTGCTGCATCCATCATAATTAGTCTTGCACTAGGCCTACCCCAGCACCTGCATGTTGAAAACATGGAGAGCCATGGGCTGGTCCTTAAGTAATAGATTCAGCTCTCATCTTCTAATGCAGAAAAGTGTACTGTCTGCATCTTACAAGTTTAATTTCATGGATGCAAACTTTCTCAAAGGTCAATCTGTTTGGTGATTTTTCTCTCCATTTTTCACAGATAACCGATCTGAAGGACAGAACTTCCTTGCTGCACAAACGATTGAAGATGCAGCAGGATTTTGTAAGCTTGATACTTGACTAATTTAGTCTCTTGGAACAAAGCATATTTGGCATTTTTGCCGTGTAAATTAGTAAAACACATAGTGTGCATTTTCCCTCCTCTGATGTGTAGTTCTGGAGCAAAGCATCTGTGACAAATCTGTGACAATGGCTCTATTTTGTCAACAGACTCAAGGAGACATTGTCCAAAAAGTGGATGATATCGCATCAACCATGCAGGTATTTTGGACTGTGACCATTCTGGTTCCAACTTAATCACTAGACATTGCTGAAATTGTGTGGTTTTAGGAAACACTTAAAAGACTGCAAGGAGAGGATGAAAACAAAGCTAAATTGCCTTCAAGTCTGAAGGATGGGAAAAGGGTGTCATTCAGCTTATCCAAGGTTTTCTTCTTTTCTTCTCAATATTAGAGCATAATTGATGTTTACTTCAGAGTTAATATCTTTATTATCTGTTCTCGTGTTTATCTCAGAGTTAGTATCTTTACTATCTGTCAAGCTAAGGTCTATTCTTCTCTCTCCTTCTCCAATAGGTTCTCTCTCATCATCAAGGTTGCGGCATGGAATAATACCAACTGGGACTCCTCTGTGAGGAGCTCAATTATCAGTGTAGAACCTTTCATTCCTAGATAAGATCCTAGCTCTTGCTGCCCTATCTCTGTTAGAGAACTGAAGGGAACATGTGGATCTGGCAAACTCTGCTGCGAACCAAGTATCTTGTTCTTTAATTTGGAAAGTGACTTCCGTCCATGTTTTCTGCTTTCTTCTGTAATGATATTAGTGGTCTGCCCCTTCCATCCTCCAGTTTCAACTGAGCCTAAAACTGTCTCCTCTTCTGTCGAACTTTTGGGGCATAAATATTTAGCAGTACAATATGTATGCCATTCACTTACATGGAAATCCAGATGGCCCTCCCTAGGACCAAGATGGCCTTATCCTACACTGTCCATGTTTGTCACTCTCCTGTACAGATGTAATATCTATCTGAATCTGTCACGTGTACAGCAGCCCAGTGCATGAAAGTTTGTCTTGGCAAAAGCTGCCTGGAATGGGGAAGTCCCCTCCATTGAGAGATGATGCTTTTGAAGCATAAGAAATTGATGCTCTTGAAGCATAATATAATCTACTAATCCTCCTATCAACACCATAAGAAGATATTGTCTTGTGAGGCTTCAGCTCTGTTGAAACAAGCACTTGCCAAAGGCTTGCATATTCCCATGATAGGATCCTCATGGTAACCATCCAAGTGTCTTAGATTGGTGTGGTTTCTTCACCCATGCCTGCCTCTATTGTCTTCACTACAGAGTTTCTCTAGCCTCTTCTCCTCTAGCTTTTCAACCTCTTGAAAGAGAGAGAATCCTCCATATCAAGATAGTTGTCTGCCTCTAGTTTTTGAAGATTGTCTCTTGCCTAAGCATAAAAGTCTCAAGTTTCCATCCATTGTTGCTGCAAAGTGGTAGAAACCTCCAAATTTGGAACCTAGTAGAAGGTTGTGTCCTCTGGTTCCCTGTATATCATAGAGGATGTTAAAGCTAGTGCCTGGGCCCTTGAGGGCTAGCAACCGGGGATGGCTACTATTGCCACCAAGCAGCTGTTGCTACCTCCTTCATGGAAGTTTGAAGATTCCCCATCACTTTCCTCCTGCCTCCCTAACTACCTTCTCTACTGCCATGGATTTTGCCTCCTCTGTCTCTTTCACAACTCCTTGGAGGGTGAGCCTTGCCTCTTGATCATCTAGGAGGGAGTCATGCTAATGCCTTTTTGTCATCTCCCATGGTCGTAATTTGTACAGTCCTTGCACATCTTGTTGCAAGATGGTCCATAACCCTGCAAGAAAAGCACTTGCCCAGAAGGCCTAAGTAGTGCATTGTGATCGAGCAGATTCCCTCTTTGCATCGTGGGGATCTTAATGGGATGAGGAAGTGAGTCTGCTGGCAATGGCTTGGTGAGAATGAGTCTAATGATGGATAACAAAGGGGTTCTTCAGAAACCATGTCACAAACAATCCTATCCTTTGGATGACATATCCAAGAGTACTCCCAATCTCAAAAAAAAGGAAAAATAACTCATCACACTTGGAAAAAGGATGTTGATAAAGTGCCATCCTGCATTGAGTAGCCCTTCGCCTAAACTCACCATCAAAGAATGCCCCTAATGTTCAGAGGTTGAGAAAATTAGTGGTCAATGCCTCCTCCAACTGCTAGGAACAGTCCAACTGTATGTTGGAACACCCCTTCCCTAGTGGCAGTAGTGAAGCAAATCTAGCTCTAGTATGTGTGAAAGTTTCCTAGAGTTTGTCTTTCATCATGTGAAGAGGTGCATGATCTGTGATCACCCACCACGATGTAGAGGAGACTACACCTTGTAGGCTGCCACTTTGTTTTTGATAGCAAGCTTTGTACAAGGAGAGCAACAAACACTTGACATGGCATTGGCCAAAGAAGTTGGGGGAAGAGGAGGGCTGGAGTCTCCCGCAAGGGAAGGGGTGGGGGACGAGGATGAGGACTCAATATTATCTTGGGAAACATGTTGTAAATAAATACTTGAACGCTGGACAAAAACACAAGCGTACGAAAAAGCACACAATGTTGATAAAAGAACTCAAAGGATTAGGGCAACTCAGAGACAATGAACATGGAATATGAATGAAGAATGGATAGATACAATGCTTGCTGTAGAGCTCTTGAGGAGTAAGATGTTGGTTAAGATAAAATGTGGCATGATCCTGGGCCATTTTAATCCTTTCCCTTTCAATCGTCAACATCTCTTGCATATCGTGCATAAAGTCTCCCACCTAGGATCCAACCTGCACACGAGACGACACAAGATATAGCCACAAATATAAAGGGATTGGACATCAGACTCACCTCCCAGCCATAGAGTCAGTTTGTGATGCATTTTTTAGCTCAACATGTGTGCTCTACATTGCTGTCCGAATGGAAATCCAAAGAAGAAGGAAAAACTGAAGCAGGGTGGGGTGCCATTGAGCAGGGGAGGGGTGGTAAGAGGGCTGGGGGGGGTGCGGCTATGGGGTTGGAGCTGAAGGCTTAGGGTAGAGAAAGGACACAAAGAAAATGGGGGCCTGAGGGCTGAGGGATTGGGAGTGAGAGAAAGAAGAAAGGTGATGAGAACTTGGGCTGAGGAGGGAAGGGTGGCTGGTTGGCTAAGAATCAAGATATGGCTGAAGTTGAAGGAGAAAGGGCTGAGTGTGAGGGAGAGGGCAGGGTTGAAGGGGAAGGGGTGGGTGGAGGGGGAAGACGGCAGGGTAGAGCTGGAGGAAGAAGATGAGAGGGCTGGGGAGAAAGTGGGGCTGGGGTGAGCAAGGAAGCTGAGGCTGGAGCAGGCAGGGTGGCTGTAGGCTGTAGGTGCTAGCAGCAGGCAAGAAGGCCAGGCAGGGCAGTTGGAAGGGTGAGGAGGGAGGTGTGGACAAGAGCTGTGGGTAAGCAGGTGGCAGGCTTGCAGGCTTGCAGGCCAGGGGAAGGTGAGGAAGAAGGAGATAAGAGGTGAGTTTGGAAAAGGCTAACCGGGTGGGGGACTGCTGCTGGTCGTGCAGGTAGCAAAACTTAAAAGGCAAAGGGAACTATCAGAGCTGAGGGGAAGGGTGGGGCAAGGAGTGAGGCAGAGTATGCAGCCATAGCAGCAGATTTTGAGCAGCCATGGAGTCTGTTGCAGTCTACTGTGACTCTTCTGGGGCCTAAGGATTGGCGATTACTTGAGATTCAATACCATATTTATCTGTTACGCTAGGGTTTTTTCTGTGTCTGACACTTAAGACCTGATGTCATTGCAGCCTACAAAATATAAAGAATTTGAGAGTGCTGAACAAGAGTCAGACATTCTGAGACTCACAGCCAATGAAGAAAAATTGAGGTAAGTAATTCAGAGTTTTGAAAAACTACATGCTTGTGGAACTTGCTAAATCTCTGAAGAATCAAGGGAATGCTGAGGGTGAGTCCTGTTTCTGCATCAGAGCAGAAAACGAGATGCTGAAGAAAGAACTGGAGCTAGCACTCACAAGAAAGGAAGTTGAGAGGTCAACTGCGGAACAAGTTGAACGTTACAAGGAGGTGGTTTCTTTTTTAAAGCATAAAAACATATGATGTAGTTGATGCATGTTAGATATGCTTGCTGAGCATATAATGTCTTCTTGTGCACTGATTCCAAACTTTTCATTTCAGGTCATCGCACAAGTCACTGCTGACAACATGGTTTTTCTCATGAAGGTGTTATGAATTGTATGCAGAAGCACCTTTCACAAGTATCATTTCCTGCATAATATATCCCCACCAAGTGTCTGTTTGGAGCTGTGTTGAGTGTACTTTATATTAGGTCATAAGACATTAGATGACATTTTTGAAATGACCATACATAGGGTGCTTGTGTACAGGCAGGTGTGCCTGAGTGATAATTGTTGATAACTGTTCTCTGTTTAAACTAACTCTGTTTCCCTGGTTAGCTGAGACAAAGTGAGCAAGCTTTACGTATTGCACTGGAACAACAGTGCAATTTAACAAAACAGGTACATATTCTTTCATGTATTTAATGGTATGAAAACCTCGCTTTATGGCTACATTCTGTTTGCTTACCTATACTATATCTTTGATGGTTTTCAGTACAGCTGGATATTGATAGGTTAAAATTTTTTGAGGAAATTTCTGCTGAGATTGAAGATACAGTATTGGCAAGTTTAAGTAAGGTAAGCGCTAGTGGTGATGCCCTAACAGAAAGGGAAGAATAAAGCCCGTTTACTGCTTAGATGGTGACAATCTCCTTGTTAAAAAGCATACTAGTCTATGAGGTAGCCCTTTACTCTTCTATTCCTCATTGGTTTGAGCTGAACAAGAGACCAAATTCTTGTACAAATCAGGCTGAAGCTTGTGAAAAGGAGCTCCAGACTTTGCAGAAAGATCATGAGAAGAAAGCAAGAGACTGGCAAGAGAAGCTGCAAGAAGCACAAGAGAGCGTACATCAAGCTAACATAATACAAAAGAGGCCCGTTTCTTGGATTAGTTGTGAACTTGTTAATGAAAGCTCTCACACTAGACAAATGAGCTACTACACCAATATCATACCATAGTGTAGTACTCACAATGATAGAAACTATATAATCCAAAAGATCCCAAATAAAGTTGTCAATTGAGACAGTACAATATGCAAAGTTTCTGAATTTGGTGTAATCAAGCTCACAAAAGAGTAGCCTTCAAGATAACTAGTAAAAGATGGGAGCCTCAGAGGGCTGGACATAATGGAAGCATGCATTGAGTGACACTGAATCAAAAACTTAACTTGATTTTCTTCCACTTACAGGGTTTCAGAACTTGAAGAAGAAAGGGTACAAATTTTGGCCAGATTGAGTGCTGAAACCAAGAAAAAGGAGGACGCTCAAGCAGAAGTTTTTTCGCTTTCAAATGATGTCAAATCATTAAATGATCAGGTTTGTAATTTAGGTTCATAGATTTAATCATTGCAATTAAATACATGACTGTCCCCATTCACTTTAGTTCTTATTAGAAGGAGCAAAACGAACACCTTTTCCTTCCTTTGTCAAAGAGAGTATGGAAAATAAGTGGACTTTACGGACACCACTTCTATTTATATCTTCCCACTGAGAATATCAGTTTTCTCATGCAAGATCACCTAGAGACTGCCTAGCTTCTTTGCAGAGTTCTTATTCCAGGTATTGAAAGTCTTAGTATGCTCCTTCAATGTTCTGCTTGCTGCTCATGGCACTGTTACTGCTGCTGACTTTCTGTTCTATTGACTTAGGCTTGAATCACATGCAAAAGGTGACCTAGGCTGCTGTACTTCTCATGTCACCTTACCTAATGGTAAAAATGCATATGCTGCTCGACCTAAAGCTTCATGCTAATGTTATAATCCAGGATTGTGTTGCTCACAGTCATCATCTCCTAGTGAGTCAAAGTGAACTTTGGTGTTCCTTATATAGCTCCGATTCTGCTTGAGTTGCCTCTCTTAGATCTAGCCTGTTAATATTTCAATGCCTAGGAATTTTTGATGTGCTAATAAGTTTATTTCTCCAGACTTTCAAAAAGTTTTCTTGGCCATGTTGACTGTGTATACAGGCTTTCAAAAAATTTCTTGCTCAGGTGGACTCTGTCTCCACACTAATGGAAAGTTCTTCAGATTTGAGTTCATTGCAGTGGACCTCTCCTAAGAGATACATTGCTCTACCTTAGACTCCTGGACTACAATTGCAATCAATCTGTTTACAGTGATGTGATCATTTCTGTTATTTGTACAATGCTGAGGGAAGTCCTACACGTGTCATTCATCTATCTCTAAACTGGAATTATGTACACAGTGAATGTATGCATGACTCCTGCTGAATGTGCCACCTTGTGACTGTTGTACAGCTGGCACCATCCTGGTGGACAGCTGAATTCCAATATACATTTGTGTCAACTGCGATTGTAACTCCAATCAGAACCAACTGCGGCTGTTTCTCCCATCAAAAAACCAAGTTTTACTGTTTCTGATCAAATCAAAGTACAGAATCTTGGCATTAGGCCAGTTTTACCACTTGCATTTCTGAAAATCCAAACTTAGATCCTGACGAGGCATGCCAGGCATGCCCAAAAGGTGCTATCCTCCTACCCTAACTATCCCCTAAGACATTGAGATGCCAAGGGCTTGTATGAATGACAGGATTGCTGAACATTCCTGTGGCTAATGGCCAAAAGGTAACAGAAATGCTGATACTCACATGGCTATTTGCTACACAAATTTAGGTGCACACAACATAGTCTCCTACTATCAATTTCTCATTCTCAAAAGCATGTGGGTACATTAAAAGAAAGTCAACATTTATGATGCTTTTTAAGTAAGTGCAGCTTTTTTGTGTGAGGTGAACTGATTTATTGTTCTTGTAATTTTCCAGTTATCCAAACTTAGAACAGAACATGCTTCAGAACTTCAAGAGATGCAGGTAAATCCTCCAAAATTTACATTTGCTTCATCTTTCTAATTTTTATAGAGTTAGTGAAATGAAAATGTTAATGAATAATATTATCGGCATAATGTTTCCACAGAATAAGTTAAGAAATCTGGAGGCCAAGGAGCAAGAGATGGATCAAATACTTGTAACATTGAATAGGACCTCAGCTGAATTAGAAACACAACATGCGATTAATATTGTTCTGATGAAGAAGAAAGAAGAGGTAACACATTGTTTGATATGACATAATACATTACATTTGAGAGAGAGAGAGAGAGATTTTACGAAAAAAAAAAGATAGAGATTTTACGAAAAAAAGAGAGAGAGAGAGAGATGAAATGATATATTAATGTCTACAAAAGGCCAAAATGACCTATGAGACCATGAGTTACAATCATGTGTATGATGGTACAACTGTTTGGGCAAAATATGTATGTAGCACAAAGCAAAATAAGAAAGGAAACTAACTATAGCTATGTGTAAAACATAGAGCTCTATCTAGTAACAATGAGCTCCAAATGGTACAATCTCATGTGGGTATGGAGGACCTAGCTCTAGCCCGAGCAATAATCCCTTGTATCCGCCTATGAAGGTGTCGTCAGTGTCTGTGCCAAGGCCTAAGATGTTTGGATCGGAGAGAGAGAGAGAGAGAGAGAGAGAGAGAGAGAGAGAGAGAGAGAGAGAGAGAGAGAGAGAGAGAGAGAGAGAGAGAGAGAGAGAGAGAGAGAGAGAGAGAGAGAGAGAGAGAGAGAGAGAGAGAGAGAGAGAGAGAGAGAGAAGGTTGAGAGGATCGCGATGGAGGACCGTCGTGCCCTGTCCGTGACCTACCTGTGGACGCCCGGTTCCTGAGCCGCCGACGTTGCTGCTTCCTGCCGCGGACGTTGACCTGAGCCGCTGCGTTATCGTCTCCTGCTGCTGGACGTTGACCTCAGCCGCCGCGTTCTCGACTCCTGCTGCCGGACGTCGACCTGAGCCGCCGCGTTCTCGCCTCCTGCTGCCGGACGTCGACCTGCTCATGGGCGCCTACCTGTGGCTGGTTGCAAGTCGCTGCGGACGCCCGTACCTGCACGTTCTGCCTCGTTTCTGCTTCGTTTCCTGCCTTCCCGCCTTCTGCCTTGGCCATTCGCCGTCTGCCCAGATCGGAACCCTACTGTGCGAGCGTGCCTCACTGCTCTGCGTCTTGTCTGACGTCTCCCCTTAGCCTCGTGCACAGGTCGTTCTACCCTGCCGTTGTCTGTCCTCTCGACCCGTGCTGCCTCCCTGCGTGCGACCTTCCGTCCGTTCCACGCGCGAGAGAGAGAAGAGAGAGAGAGAGAGAGAGAGAGAGAGAGAGAGAGAGAGAGAGAGAGAGAGAGAGAGAGAGAGAGAGAGAGAGAGAGAGAGAGAGAGAGAGAGAGAGAGAGAGAGAGCGAGAGAGCGGGCAACGCCACAAGACAGTAGTATGGCTGGCCTGGATATGGATTTTCTCGACCGGACGGTGGCAGCCCTTGGCCCTGATTCCGATACCGAGGAGCCGGAGGATATGGTGCCCTGCACGGAGGAGATGCCTCCGGGCTCTGAACTGCCGCCTGCGGGCAAACGTTCCAAGCATACTCCTGACGAGCCAATGGGTCCTCAGGACCGTTCCTATGCGCAGGTTGCCTCTGATCCTGTGGATTCGCAGGAGATAGATTGGGAGCATTTGCTGGACTTCGCCAATACTCTGCTTGGCGACTATGTCGAGCACAACAATGAAACTTTCTCGGATGCGGGAACTGATGATGTGCTGGAAGCCACGGTGGACCCGAAATCAGTCTTGCGGTCCGAAATCAGTCTTTTATGACCGTGCAGTCATACTTTTCTTCACTGGCAGAATCCCCGTGCTTTCACATATTCGCCAGTGGATGCATCATCTATTGCAAGGGGAATGTGTTGAGGAGATCTTCCTTGGACCTCGCGGCTTTTATGAGGTACTGTTGAAATCAGAAACCCATCGCGCTGAACTCCTGTCCAAGCTGCCATTATTCTTTGATCGCCGCTTGGTCCATGTTGTACCATGGCGCCCGATGGCCGATTTCCAGCGTCTGCTTCAACGCGAATGCCCGGTATGGGTGGAAGTGGAAAATTGCCCGGCACTTTATTGGCCATTGTTGAAGGATGCGATGGCCGTTGTGGGCACAGTGCTGGTGCCCCCAAGCCTCAGGGCTATGAATCGCAACCGTCTATGCATGTTATGGGACACAGCCAGGAAGAGGCCTGCGTGGCTTCGCCTCAATTGTTCTGGCATGCATCCCTTGCATTTTCGCTTGAAGTGGGGCAATTTTGCAGGCCACTGCTTTTCATGTGGTAAATTGGGGCATTTCATGGCCGAATGCCCTGAACGGCAATCGTCTTCCGAGGATGCACAGGCTGTGCTGCCGAAGGATGACATGGTCCTTGATGCCCCGACACAGGAGGCCCTTCAGCCGCCAAATGCTGTGGATAAAGGCAAGCAACAGGTCCTGGGTTTGGACTCTCGCAGCACTGATTGGATTGAGGCCCGTCCAAAAAAAGGTAAAAAGTTGGATGCAGGCATGGCCGATCCTGGGCCTACTGCTTCACAGGACTCCATGCGCACATATATGCGCAGGAGAGAAATGTTCACCTCACGGCCGGCTGCGCGTACTATCGCCCCGTCTGCCCCCCGTAATCAGTCTACAAGGAAAGCCTATACAGACGGCCCCAAGGGCCCACCTGCTAAGCTGGCGTTTGATACAAAAGGTAATGTGATTACACCCTGGGATCGGCGCTATCCCCGCCCTGCTTCCAAGGCAGTGGATTTTCCTTCTACCTCTAAAGCAGGTCGCCAGAATTCGTATGCAGTATTGGCTGATTTTCTGGATGAGGGTGTCCTAGATGATCTCGCGGAAAAGGTGAAATCGAGGCAACAGCCGCCTCGTTCCTGATTCCCTTTTTTGAAAGATATATGAAGATAGCCACCTGGAATGTGCGAGGCATTTGCTCTCGCCATAAGCAACATGCCATGTGGACTGTCTTGCATGAGAATAAGTGGGATGTATTGTGTGCAGTTGAGCACAAAAGTCACGCTGAAGCAGGCAAAATTGTGGATTGTCATGGATTCCGTCTGTTTTATGCAGGGACACATGCTACGCACTATTCGAGCGTGCTGATGATTGTCCATGAAAAATACCAGCCTGTTCTTGTCAAAAATGATGTGCAGGGCCGCTTTCTGGTAATCGAAGTTTTATTTGAAGGAGAAATTTTATGGTTGCTGGGCCTCTATGCTCCAAACGATCCTGCCTCCCGACGGGATCTTTGGTTGACTTTGCAGGACTCCATGTCACTTGGCCGAAGGGGATTTTTGATGGGAGATTTCAATATGTGTGTTGACTCTTCTCAGTCCACTTTGGGGCATTCGGTAATGGATACGCCGGAAAGCCAGGTGTGGAATTCCTTTGCTTTGCGCGTGCTTAAACAAGATCTTTGGTCGTGGCTTCACCCTTCTTTTTCAGGCTTTACTTTTCATTCCGCACAATATGCCACTACTTGGTCGCGGCTGGACCGAATGTATATCATGCAGGGGGATGATTTTCTTCCCGAAATGCTGGAAATGAAGGTCTTGCAGCAATATGCGTTGTCGGACCATTTCCCCCTCCAGTTTGAGATGCGGGCACACTCCATTGCACCTTTTACGCTGTTGCTGGATAGGCTCCCTTTACGTTTCAACTCCTCTTATTTGACGCATCCAATTTTTCAGGGCTATATGCAGCAGTTGATTGAGAGATTCTTATTGGACTTCGCCTCTGCCGGCCTGGCAGCATTTGCGCGCCTGCTTTCTAATGTGCAGCGGGTTGCTCGGCAGTATGGGATTCATCATGCCTCAATTTGTCGGCGACGTCGACAGGCAGCACAGGACTTACTGGCTTTGGTCCGTTCCTTGCTCGTGGATTCCCCAGATGATGATTTTCTGCTGTCACTGGAAAGGCGTTTGGCCCATCTTATTTAAGTTTTTCAGTTGAAATCTTATCAGCAGGCCAAGCTGCATAATTTGACTGACACATTGCAAGATAGTGCCTGCCAGTCTCATAAGTTCTTTCGCGCCTTGCATGCTTCTCCGGCTCGCGAAAATATGACCAGGCTCCAGGATTCGGACGGTCGCATGGTCACTGATCCGCAGACCATTGTCACCATGTGCAGGAATTATTTTATGGAACTTCTTGGCTCTTCTCCCTCGCCTTCTAGCCAGGTTACGCATGCCCGCTCGGCCTTCTATCATCTGGTCCGTCAGCAGGTTCCACTTGACATGCAAGCCACTTTGGAGGCGGATATTTGCGAGGAGGAGGTTATGGATGTTTTGTTGCATCTGCCTAAGGATAAAAGTCCTGGTTGGGATGGTATCACTAATGAATTCTTTGAGCACTCGGCCGCGCAGTTGGTGAAGCCATTGGCGGTCATGTGTCAGCAGGTTTGGGAAACAGGGGTCATGCCTTCCTCATGGAAAGAAGGCGTTATCAAACTGATTCCCAAGGTCCCTTCGCCGTCAAAACTGCAACACTGGAGACCAATTTCTTTGATGGGCTCGATGTACAAAATCTTCTCCAAAGTGCTGGCAAATCGGCTTCACAAGCATCTTCCAGCTATTGTGCATCCCCTCCAATATGGTTTCATCAAGGGTCGCAACATTCTCCATAATATCTTGAATGTGCAAATGGCTATTGACTATGCGCGGCATTCCAGTCAGGAAGTGGTCTTGATTCAACTGGACTTGGAAAATGCCTTTGACTATGTGGACTGGTCTTTCATTGCAGATCTCATGTCTGCTATGGGCTTTGGTACACGGATGTCCCAATTGATCTACACCATTAGTGTTGCGGCTTCTTCAAGAGTTATGCTCAATGGTGGGGTTACAGAGCCATTTGTCCTTGCTCGCTCGGTCCGACAGGGTTGCCCTTTGAGTCCTCTCTTCTTTGCCCTGGCAACTCACCCGGTCCTTTCAATGTTATCCTCAATGGCGGCTTCGGCTCAGCTGGCCGGATTGTCTCTTCCTTTGGGGCAGCACTTCATTAGCCAATCTCTGGCTGATGATACTTTTATGATTTTGCGGGCAGACAAGGACAACATTCGAAAGGCATTAGATGTTTGGACGCTCTTTGGTCAGGCCTCGGGTCTTCGCATCAATGCCTTTAAGTCGGCCATTCTCAGTTGCACGGAGCTTGATTTACAGTCATTAGGCTGGCAGGGTCAGGTGGTTTCCCGTGGATCCATTGTCAGGCATCTTGGCTACCCGTTGGGAGTGGATGTAAGGCCAAAGGACCTACTGGAGTGGATTTCACAAAAACTGGCAACGAAGTTTATGTATTGGAAGTCGCAAGCGTGGCCATTCCATGTGCGCCTCAAAGTGGCTTAGACCATTATGCTACCCATGCTAACGTATTTCTTGCCATTGCTGCCATGAACGCCTACTACTTTGAAGGCTCTTACTCATCCTGTTCGTTTCATGCTATGGAAGGACTCCCTGCAGTCAGGCATTTCATGGATTTCATGGCCGCATACATGTACCCCTAAACGCATGGGTGGTGGCGCTATTCTGGATGCAGAAACTCATATGGTGGCTCTTCGTTGGTCTCTTTTTCGTGCCATGTGTGTGGATCATCACCCGTGGACCATCATAGCCCGTTATTTTCTTGAGGACAGCGGGCTACGACATGGTAACACACGGCTTCGGGCCTCCTGGTGGCATGTCCTTAATTCTGACTCTCGCTTTTCCAGTCCCTCTTCCTCTTTGTTATTGCACTTGGTCGGCTCTTGGAAAGTGGTGCTCCAAAAGGCCCGTTGGCATCCAGTAGGGGACCGTGTGCAGTCTAACTCCTTTCAGTTGGAATTGCTGGCAGTTTCCAGATTACTCTCGTGGGAAGACAAACATCAGCTCAGACCGAGATTTAACCGCATGGCCCGTTTAGGTCTGACGTCGATTGCGGATGCTACCCTTGCCACTCGCAACGTCCTCGCATCGTTTCGGACTGCTCGGAGACTCTTCAGGATCCCGCGCGGATACCGTGGTCTATGGGACAAGCTTTTATTGGAGCTTCACGGTCGGCAACCCTTTCCTGCCCTGGCTGTGGATCGTCCTTGGCAGGACTGGGACCTTGCAGGCAGGTTGAGTCTGGAAAAGGCCTCTATCAATCAGGTGTATCATCTTCTCATTCGAGATCATCACTGGCTGGGTGTGAAAGCTAATACTGTTTGGGGACTGCGGAAATCGCGGACATGGTGGCAGGCAACCTTGATGGAAGGCTGGCTGAATAAGGCACCTTTCAAATGCAAGGTCTTCCTTTGGCGGGTAATGATTGGTGGTCTTCCTCTTGCCTCGGCCCTTTCCAAGCGTCGAATCTCGAATGGCAACTGTTTCTTCTGTACCACTACCGTGGAATCGGCCAGACATCGTTTTCTTTCTTGCCCGCTCGCCAAGAATATCTGGTTTCTCTTGTCGCAAATCTGGCAAGCGGTGGTGGGGTCCTCACTGACTCCTTTCGATTGGGTTTTTGTGCGCCCAAAATACCCCACGCCGCCACAATTACATATGAAGATTTTATTTCCCTTTTTCAGATACTGGGGATGCTGGCACATTTGGACCATGCGCAATGCTTTTCTTTTTGATTCGGCCTCTAATGTACCGAGACATATTGCCAGGCTTAAAGGGCTTTTGCATTGGCAGCTAGATCTCATTCGACATTCCGACTTGCTCCCTCGGGAGGATTTGCATCCCTGGCATATGGCAATAGCCTCTGGGTCGTTGCCATGATTGGTGTAACCTTTGTAGTACATTAGTACGCGGATTTCCCACACGTTCGGCTAGGGCCCTCGTGTCTCTTGTAATCATGTCATCATGTAATCTTGTATTTTTTTCGTAATTAATACAATTACCTTTTACGAAAAAAAAAAGAGAGAGAGAGAGAGAGAGGAGAGAGACGAAGCGATGGCGGAGAGCTTGTGCGATTGCGGACCTGGGACCCCCGTGACCTAACGACTTGATTTTGGCCCCTGCGCAACCGTTGGACCCTGCCATCAACCCCTGCCGTTGCTGGGCCGCCGCCCCGTTGACTTCCTTATCGTGGGCCTGCTGCGCGCTGTCGACGGCTCCTGCGCCCGTCGTTTGTCCGTTGCCTGCACCTGCGATTATCGCCTGCTTCTGCACCCGTCGCCTGCACCTGCACTCGTCGCCTGCTCCTGTGACCCTCGCCTGTTTGCTGCACCCCGCCTTCTCATCATTGGTCTGCTGCGCCCGTCGCCAGCAGACTGACTTCGCCTGCGTCTGCACCGCCCGTGTGCCCCCTCTGACCCATCGTGTGACCTGCCATCCGTCCTGTCTGCCATCAGGGACGACCCCGTCTGCAGCCGCCCTGTCTCCCTGCCGTCGCCTGTCACTGCCCTCGTGTCGTCACTCACAGGCTCCTCGCCTGCATCTGGTAGCCCGTCAGTTGCGCCTCCAGCCCTGCTGTCGCTCGCGTGCACTGCGGGCTCTGCGCCTGGTTCACGCCCGTCCGCCTTGTGCGTCCGGCCTTTTGCCCACGCTTGATTTCCCCCCTTGCCTGTGCGTCAGTCCTCCTTCGAGATCAGCTCGTCATCCAAGATGGCTGGATTGGATCTGGATTTCATAGACCAAACGGTGGCAGCACTTGGCCCGGATTCTGATGCTGAGGAACCGGAGGATATGGTTCCGTGCACTGAAGAGATGCCCCCGGGTCCTGACATCCAGCCTGCGGGTAAACGTACCAAGCATACCTCGGCAGAGATAGGTGTTTTTCCGGATCGTTCCTATGCGCAGGTTGCTTCGGATTCTGTGGACTCTCAGGATGTGGACTGGGAACATCTGCTGGAATTTGCCAACACTCTGCTTGGCGAATATGTTCAACATAACCAGGAAGCCTTTTCTGACTCTGCACCTGACGATGTTCTGGAAGCTACCGTTGACCCAAAAACTGTCCTACGATCTTTTTCCGTGTTTTATGAACGCGCGGTGATACTCTTCTTCACTGGTCGAATCCCGTTGCTTTCCCGTATTCGCCAATGGCTGCAGAGTCTGCTACAAGGAGAATGTGTTGAAGAGATTTTTGTTGGGTCCAGGGGTTTTTTTGAGGTCCTCTTGAAAACTGAGACGCACCGTGCTGCTCTCCTGTCTAAACTGCCTTTGTTTTTTGATCGTCGGTTGGTTCATGTGGTTCCATGGCGCCCGATGGCAGATTTTCAGCGCCTGCTGCAACGTGAATGCCCTGTGTGGGTAGAAGTGGAAAATTGTCCGGCTGTTTATTGGCCGCTATTGAAGGATGCCATGGCCGCTGTGGGCACGGTTCTGGTCCCTCCCAGTCTCAGGGCTGTGAATCGCAACCGCTTGTGCATGTTATGGGATACTGCAAGGAAAAGGCCAACTTGGTTACGCCTCAATTGCTCTGGCATGCATCCGTTACACTTTTGTTTGAAATGGGGCAATTTTGCAGGCCATTGCTTTTCCTGTGGACAGTTGGGGCATTTTATGGCAGAATGCCCAGAGCAGCAACACATTTCAGATGCGGGCCATGTTGCTCCGCCCATGGAAGATATGGTGTGTGATGCTCCGTCGCTGGATACTATCCATCCGCCCCAAGTTCTGGCTAAAGGTAAACAACAGGTTCCGGGTCTGGATTCCCGTGCCACCGATTGGGTTGAAGTTCGTGCAAAAAAAGGCAACAGGATTGTTGTCGGCATGGAGAATACTGTGCCTACTAACTCACAAGATTCCATGCGTACATATATGCGCAGGAAGGAAATGTTGTCTTCCGAGCGCTCTGCTCCTGCTATGGTTTCCTCGGCCCCCCGTCCTCAGCCCGCTAGGAAAATGTATTCGGATCGTCTAAAGGGTCCGCTTGCAAAGCTGGCTTTTGATACCAGAGGCAACGTCATTACTCCATGGGACCGTCGGTATCCACGTTCCAACCCCAAACAAGCAGATATGCCGTCTACTTCCAAATCTGGTCCTCAGAACTCTTTTGCGGTGTTGGCGGATTTCTTGGATGAGGGAGTCCTGGACATTCTCGCCGACAAAGTCAAATCGAGGCAAGCTGTGCCTCGTACCTGATTTTATTTTGCATACACATGAAAATAGCCATGTGGAATGTGCGATGAATTTGTTCTCGACACAAGCAACATGCCATGTGGACTGCCTTGTATGAGAATCAGTGGGATGTCCTATGCGCTGTTGAGCACAAGAGTCACGGTGACGCCGGAAAAGTTGTGGATTGCCATGGCTTTCGTTTGTTCTATGCAGGAACACAGGCCATGCATTATTCGGGTGTGCTCATGATTGTACATGCCAAATATCAGCCTGTTCTTATTAAAAATGATGTTCATGGTCGCTTTTTGGTGGTTGAAATTTTATTCGAAGGGGAAATCTTATGGTTACTTGGCCTCTATGCTCCGAATGATTCCTTATCTCGCCGGGAGCTTTGGCAGACTTTGCAGACTTCCTTGTCACTTGGCAGACGGGGCTTCTTCATGGGGGATTTCAATATGTGTGTTGATTCTTCCCAGTCCACATCGGAGCATTCGGTCATGGATGCGCCGGAAAGTCGTATGTGGCATGAGTTGGCTCTTGCTGTTCTTAAGCAAGATCTCTGGTCCTGGCTACACCCGTCTTCTACCGGGTTTACTTTCCATTCGGCCCAGTATGCAACAACATGGTCGCGGTTGGACCGTATATATATCATGCAGAATGATGATTTTCTTCCTGAGATGCTCGAAATAAAAGTGTTGCAGCAATATGCCTTGTCGGATCATTTCCCTCTGCAATTCGAGTTGCTTGCGCAACCCATTGCACCTTTCAAGCAATTTCTGGAGAGACTCCCTTTGCGTTTCAACTCGTCCTACTTGAAGCATGCAATTTTTCAGGGCTATATACAGCAATTGCTTGACAGATTCTTCTTGGACTTCTCTTCTCAGGGCACTGCGTCATTTGACAGATTGCTCTCTAATGTGCAGCGGGTTGCTCGGCAGTATGGGATCTATCATGCCTCTCTTTGTCGGCGCCGTCAACAGGCAGCGGAGGACCTGCTGGTTTTGGTTCGCTCTCTGCTGGTGGACACTCCGGATGATGCATTTCTGCTTGCACTGGCCATGCGGGTGGCCGATCTTATTAAAGAATTCCAGTTAAAATCGTATTAGTAGGCCAAATTGCAACATCTGACAGAGACTTTGCAAGATAGTGCATGTCAGACCCATAAGTTCTTTCGAGCTCTCCATGCCTCTCCTGCTCGCGAGAATATGACCAGACTCGAGGATGCAGAAGGCCACCTTATCCTGGATCCACAGTCTATTGTGCATATGTGCAGGAATTATTTCCGTGACCTTCTCGGTTCCGCTTCTCCACCTTCAGCCCAAATTACTCAGGCCCGTTCGGTTTTTTATGACCTGGTCCGCAATCAGCTTCCGCAGGACATCCAAGCTACAATGGAGTCAGATATTGGTGAGGCAGAGGTTATGGACGTCTTGTTACACTTGCCCAAAGATAAAAGTCCGAGTTGGGATGGTCTCACCAATGAGTTCTTTGAAGCTTTCGCTACTCAACTGGCCAAACCATTGCAGGCTTTATTCCAGCAGGTGTGGGAAACGGGGATCATGCCTCCCTCATGGAAACAAGGACTTATTAAACTACTTCCTAAAGTTCCTTCGCCATCTAAGTTGACACAGTGGCGCCCAATTTCTTTGATGGGTTCAATGTACAAAATCTTTTCCAAAGTAATGGCAAATCGGCTCCATAAGCATCTCCCTGCCCTTGTGCACCCTCTCCAGTATGGCTTCATTAAGGGCCGAAATATTCTGCACAATGTTTTGAATGCCCAATTGGCCATTGATTATGCCAGGCATTCTAATCAGGAGGTGGTACTGGTTCAACTGGACCTGGAAAAGGCTTTTGACTATCTGGACTGGTCTTTCGTTGCTGAACTTATGTCTGCTATGGGCTTTGGTGCTCGGATGTCTCGTCTAATCTACACCATTAGTGCTGCGGCGTCTTCGCGAGTCATGCTGAACGGCGGTGTTACTGAGCCATTTGTCCTTGCCCGTTCCATCAGACAGGGGTGCCCTTTGAGCCCTCTATTCTTTGCCCTGGCGACACATCCAGTTCTTTCCATGTTATCTCATATGGCCGCCTCCTCTCAGTTGGCTGGACTGACGCTTCCTACAGGACAGCACTTCATTAGCCAATCTCTGGCGGATGACACCTTTATGATTTTGCGTGCGGACAAGGATAACCTTCGAAAAGCATTGGATGTTTGGGGTCTCTTTGGTCAGGCGTCAGGCCTTCGTATCAATGCGCTCAAATCAGCCATTCTAAGCTGCACGGAGTCGAATTTGCAGTCCTTGGACTGGCAGGGTCTGGTTGTTCCTCGTGGCTCCATTGTCAGACATCTTGGATACCCTTTGGGTGTTGATGTTCCCCCAAAGCAGCTTCTGCAGTGGATCTCTCAGAAAATGGTGACTAAGTTTATGTATTGGAAGTCTCAGGCCTGGCCCTTCCATGTTCGCCTCAAAGTAGCCCAGATCATTATGTTGCCAATGCTCACCTATTTCTTGCCATTGTTGCCCTGGACTACTACGACTCTGAATGCTCTTACTCAGTCTATTTGCTTCATGCTATGGAAGAAGGACTCATTGCATGCAGGTATTTCCTGGATCTCGTGGTCGCATGCGTGCACCCCCAAACGCATGGGTGGCGGAGCTATCTTAGATGCCCAAACTCACATGCAGGCACTCCGTTGGTCTCTTTTCCGCGCCATGTGTTCGGTTCATCATCCATGGGTCGATATAGCCCGTTATTTCCTTGAGGCACATGGGCTTCTGCATGGCAATACCCAAATCCGGAGTTCTTGGTGGCATGTTCTTAATGCTGATTCGCGGTTCTCCACTTCTTCTTCATCGCTGCTTACTCATTTGGTATGTTCCTGGAAACAAGTCCTTCAAAAGGCTCAGTGGCATCCAACGGAGGATCGCTTGGCTACTAACTCTTTTCAATTGGAATTACTGGCAGTCTCGCGTTTACTTTCGTGGGAAGGTAAACATGAGCTTAGACCACAATTCAACAGGATGGCACGTTTGGGCTTGTCTTCGGTTGCGGATGCCACCCTTGCCAGTCGCAATGTGCTTATATCGTTTCGTACAGCTAGGAGGCTTTACAGGATCCCTCGTGGATATAGGCCTTTATGGGAACAGCTTTTGACGGCGCTCCAGAGCAGACAACCCTTTCCTGCCCCTGCTTCGGATCGTCCCTGGCAGGATTGGGACCTACAAGGCCGGCTGAATTTGAGCAAAGCTTCTGCTAACCAAGTGTATCATCTTCTGATTACAGATCATCAATGGCTAGTTTCTAAAGCGAATGCTTTATGGGGATTGCGTAAATCCCGGTCATGGTGGAGGGCAACTGTGATGGAGGGCTGGCTGAACAAGACACCCTTTAAATATAAAGTCTTTCTTTGGCGAGTGATGATTGGGGGTCTTCCGCTTGCTTCGGCTCTTTCCAAGCGACGAATGTCCAATGGCACCTGTTTCTTTTGCACCACTACTATGGAATCCGCCCGCCACCGATTTATTTCTTGCCCCGTCGCTAAGAAAGTCTGGTTATTTTTGTCGGCTGTTTGGCGAGGGGTGTTGGTATCACCCTACGTCCCTTTCATTGGGTTTTTGGCCAGCCCAAATACCCTACTCCCGCACAGCCCCATATGAAGCTCATGTATCACTTTCTTCGATACTGGGGCTGTTGGCATAACTGGACCATTCGGAATGCTTTTCTGTTTGACTCCGCCTATAATGTTCAGCGGCATATTGTGAGGCTCAAGGGCCTCTTGTATTGGCAGTTAGCTCTTCTCCATCGTTCTGATTTGCTCTCTACGGAGGACCTCCGTTCCTGGCATATGGCAATTTCCTCCGCATCCTTGCCATGACATTGTAACTTGTAGAACTTAGAACCTCTTCACATGATGGCTTGGATTGTCGCCATGTATCTTGTAATCCATAGAGAGAGAGAGAGATTCCTTTCCCCTCAGAGCCTTCGGTGTGCTCTTATGCCTAGGTCACTGATTGGGATCACCTGTTGGAATTCGCCAATACTCTATTGAGTGACTATGTTCAGCATAATCATAATGCTTTTCTTGACACTAACAAGGATGATGTTCTGGATGCTAGTGTGGACACCAAAGCAGTGCTATGTTCTTTTTCGGGTTTCCATGTGAGAGATGTTAATCTCTTTTTCACGGGCAAGTTCCCTGTGCTTTCTTGGATCTGTCAATGGTTGCATTCATTGTTGCAGGAAGAATGTGTGGAGGAAATTTTTGTGGAACCACGGGATCTCTATGAGGTATCACTTAACTCATCTAAGAATCGTGATGCCCTTCTGACAAGGTTGCCTTTGTTTATTGATTGCCAGTTAGTGCATGTTCTGCAATGGAGACTTGTGGCGGAGTTTCAACATTGGCTTCAATAGGAATGCTTGATTTGGGTGGAAGTTGAAGGCTGTCCTGCAGTGTATTGGCCTTTAGTAAAAGATGCCTTGGCGGCTGTTGGCACTGTTCTGGTTCCCCCACTGTGAGGATGGCAAATCAAAATCGCCTGTGCATGGTGCTTGACTATGTGAGAGTGCACAACAGAAGAGAACCACGAACACGGAGCGAGAGAGAGAGAGAGAGAGAGAGAGAGAGAGAGAGAGAGAGAGAGAGAGAGAGAGAGAGAGAGAGAGAGAGAGAGAGAACCTGCGCCGTCGCCGCCTGAAGCCCTACCTGTCGGCACCCCCCGTTCGCCTCAGCCTCGTCGTCGTTTCTGTTCGCCGGGCGTTTGCGTGTCGTCACCACAATCGAGGGCTGCATCTCTGCCTCCTTCTGCCAGTCGCGTCTGCGCCCTGCGCTGCCAGCGGCATCTCTGGTGTCGTCTTTCGGACGTCCTGCTCCTGGAGCCGTCGGGAGCAGTCGCCCTGCTCCTGGAGCAGCTAGCGTGTTCTGTTCCGCCCTATCCACGCCCACACGCCCTGTCGCTGACGCCCTATCCATGGTAGCATACCCCTGACGCCCTGTTCCCGGACACTGCTGACGGACCCCTGCCCGGCACCCCAGCCTGTCCCGTCCTGCTGTGGAGACCTGTGTTTCGCCTGTCTGCCCCTGCACGGTGACAGGTAAACCTCAGATTTCATTAGCTCTCCTTGCAGAGTACACCCCTGGACAGCGCCTCTGTACAGAAAAAAGGGAAAGCGAGCGAGCCGGCAAAAGAGAGGGTCAGTCCTCCTTCGAGATCAAATCATCATATACGATGGCTGGTTTGGATCTGGATTTCATAGATCAAACAGTGGCAGCACTGGGCCCGGATTCTGATGCGGAGGAACCTGAGGATATGGTTCCGTGCAACGACGAGATGCCCCTTGGTCCCGACATCCAGCCTGCGGGTAAACGTACCAAGCATGCTTCGGAAGAGATAGGCGTTTCTCAGGATCGGTCCTATGCTCAGGTTGCTTCGGATTCGGTGGACTCTCAGGAAGTGGACTGGGAACATTTGCTGGAATTTGCAAACACTTTGCTTGGCGATTATGTTCAACATAATCAGGAAGTCTTTTCTGACTCTGCACCTGACGATGTGCTGGACGCCACCGTGGACCCAAAAACTGTCCTACGCTCCTTTTCGGTATTTTATGATCGCGCTGTGATACTTTTCTTCACTGGTTGAATCCCGTTGCTTTCCCGTATTCGCCAGTGGTTGCAACATCTGCTAAGGGGAATGTGTTGAAGAGATTTTTGTTGGCTCCCGGGGTTTTTTTGAGGTCCTGTTGAAATCAGAGACGCACCGTGCTGCTCTCCTGTCTAAACTGCCTTTGTTTTTTGAACGCCGGTTGCTTCATGTGGTTCCATGGCGTCCAATGGCAGATTTTCAGCGTCTGCTGCAACGTGAATGCCCGGTCTGGGTCGAGGTGGAAAACTGTCCGGCTGTTTATTGGCCACTATTGAAGGATGCTATGGCCGCTGTGGGCACTGTTCTGGTCCCTCCCAGTCTCCGGGCTGTGAATCGCAACCGCTTGTGTATGCTATGGGACACTGCAAGAAAAAGGCCTGCCTGGTTACGCCTCAATTGCTCTGGCATGCACCCATTACACTTTCGTTTGAAATGGGGCAATTTTGCAGGGCATTGCTTTTCCTGTGGACAGTTGGGGCATTTTATGGCCGAATGCCCGGAACAGCAACACACTTCCCATGATGGCCATGCTGTGCCGCCCATGGAAGGAAGATATGGTGTGTGATGCCCCGTCGCTGGATGCTACCCATCAGCCCCAAGCTTTGGCCAAAGGTAAACAACAGGTTGCAGGTCTGGATTCCAGCGCCGCTAATTGGGTGGAAGTACGTGCAAAAAAAGGCAACAGGGTTGTTGCGGCCATGGAGAACAATGTGCCTACTACCTCACAAGATTCCATGCGTACATATATGCGCAGGAAGGAAATGCAGTCTTCTGAGCGCTCGGCTCCTGCTATGGTTTTCTCTGCCCCCCTTCATCAGCCCGCCAGGAAAATGTCTTCGGATCGTTCAAAGGGTCCCTCTGCTAAGCTGGCATTTGATACCAGAGGTAATGTCATTACCCCGTGGGACCGTCGTTATCCCCGTTCCATCCCAAAGCCAGCAAATATACCGTCTACTTCCAAATCTGGTCCGCAGAACTCTTTTGCAGTGTTGGCGGATTTCTTGGACGAGGGAGTCCTGGACATTCTCGCTGACAAAGTCAAATCGAGGCAAGCAGTGCCTCGTACCTGATTTTGTTTTGAATATACATGAAAATCGCCACGTGGAATGTGCGCGGAATTTGTTCTCGGCACAAGCAACATGCTATGTGGTCTGTGTTGCATGAAAATCAGTGGGATGTCCTGTGCGCTGTTGAGCACAAGAGTCACGATGAAGCCGGAAAAGTGGTAGATTGCCATGGCTTTAGATTGTTTTATGCAGGGTCACAGGCCATGCATTATTCGGGTGTGCTCATGATTGTCCATGACAAATATCAGCCTGTTCTAATTAAAAATGATGTTCGTGGCCGTTTTTTGGTGATTGAAATTTTATTCGAAGGGGAAATCTTATGGCTACTTGGCCTCTATGCTCCAAATGATTCCTTATCTCGTCGGGCGCTTTGGCAGACTTTGCAGACCTCCTTGTCACTTGGCAGACGGGGCTTCTTCATGGGGGATTTCAATATGTGTGTGGATTCCTCCCAGTCCACATCGGAGCATTCGGTGATGGATACGCCGGAAAGTCGTATGTGGCAGGCGTTGGCTCTTGCCGTTCTTAAGCAAGACCTCTGGTGCTGGCTACACCCGTCTTCTACAGGGTTTACTTTCCATTCTGCCCAGTATGCAACAACATGGTCGAGATTGGATCGTATATATATCATGCAGAATGATGATTTTCTTCCTGAGCTGCTCGACATAAAAGTGTTGCAGCAATATGCCTTGTCGGATCATTTCCCTCTGCAGCTTGAGCTGCTTGCACAACCCATTGCCCCGTTCAAGCAATTTCTGGAGAGACACCCTTTGCGTTTCAATTCGTCTTACCTGAAGCATGCAATCTTTCAGGGCTATATGCAGCAATTGATTGACAGATTTCTCTTGGACTTCTCTTCTCAAGGCACTGCGTCATTTGAGCGATTGCTCTCTAATGTGCAGCGGGTTGCTCGGCAGTATGGGATCTACCATGCCTCTCTTTGTCGGCAGAGTCGCAAGGCAGCCGAGGACATGCTGGCTTTGGTTCGTTCTCTGCTGGTGGACACTCCGGATGATGCATTTCTGCTCGCACTGGCCATGCGAGTGGCGGATCTTATTAAAGAATTCCAATTGAAATCATATCAGCAGGCCAAACTGCAACATCTGACAGAGACGTTGCAAGATAATGCATGTCAAACCCATAAGTTCTTTCGAGCTCTCCACGCCTCTCCTGCTAGGGAGAATATGACCAGACTCGAGGATGCAGAAGGTCACCTTATCATGGATCCGCAGACTATTGTGCATATGTGCAGGAATTATTTCCGTGACCTTCTCGGCACCACTTCTCCACCTTCAGATCAAATCACTCAGGCCCGTTCGGGTTTTTATGACCTGGTCCGCAATCAGCTACCGCAGGACATGCAAACTACTATGGAGTCCGATATTTGTGAGGCAGAGGTTATGGACGTCTTGTTACATTTGCCCAAGGATAAAAGCCCGGGATGGGATGGTCTCACCAATGAGTTCTTTGAAGCTTTTGCTACCCAACTGGCGAAACCATTGCAGGCTTTGTTTCAGCAGGTGTGGCAAACCGGGATCATGCCTTCCTCATGGAAAGAAGGCCTTATTAAACTGCTTCCAAAAGTTCCTTCGCCATCTAGGTTGACACAGTGGCGCCCCATTTCCTTGATGGGTTCAATGTACAAAATCTTTTCCAAAATAATGGCGAATCGGCTTCATAAGCATCTCCCGGCCATTGTGCATCCTCTACAGTATGGTTTCATTAAGGGCCGAAATATTCTGCACAATGTATTGAATGCTCAACTAGCTATTGATTATGCAAGGCATTCTAACCAGAAGGTAGTACTGATTCAACTGGACCTGGAAAAGGCTTTTGACTATCTGGATTGGTCTTTCGTTGCTGAACTTATGTCGGCTATGGGCTTTGGTCCCCGGATGTCTCGTCTAATCTACACCATTAGCGCGGCAGCGTCTTCGCGAGTCATGCTGAACGGAGGTGTTACAGAGCCATTTGTACTTGCCCAATCTGTCAGACAAGGATGCCCTTTGAGCCTGCTATTCTTTGCCCTCGCGACACATCCAGTTCTTTCCATGTTATCCCATATGGTAGTCTCTTCTCAGTTGGCCGGTCTGTCGCTTCCTTCAGGACAGCACTTCATTAGCCAATCCCTGGCGGATGATACTTTTATGATTTTGCGTGCGGACAAGGACAACCTCAAGCGCGCATTGGATGTTTGGGGCATCTTTGGTCAAGCCTCCGGCCTTCGCATCAATGCGCTCAAATCAGCCATTCTCAGCTGCACGGAGTCGGATTTGCAGTCCTTGGACTGGCAGGGTCTGGTTGTTCCTCGTGGCTCCATTGTCAGGCACCTTGGGTACCCTTTGGGTGTCGACGTTCCACCAAAGCAGCTTCTGCAGTGGATTTCTCAGAAAATGGTGGCTAAGTTTATGTATTGGAAATCTCAAGCCTGGCCCTTCCATATTCGTCTCAAAGTGGCCCAGACAATTATGTTGCCAATGCTCACATATTTTTTGCCATTGTTGCCCTGGACTACTACGACTCTCAATGCTCTTACTCAGTCTATTCGCTTCATGCTATGGAAGAAGGACTCATTGCATGCAGGTATTTCCTGGATTTCTTGGTCGCATGCCTGCACCCCCAAACGCATGGGTGGCGGCGCTATTTTAGATGCCCAAACTCACATGCAGGCACTCTGTTGGTCTCTCTTCCGCGCCATGTGCTCGGATCATCATCCATGGGTCGATATAGCCCGTTATTTCCTTGAGAGCCATGGGCTTCTACATGGCAATACCCAAACCCGGACTTCTTGGTGGCATGTTCTTAATGTTGATTCGAGGTTCTCCAGTTCTTCTTCGTCGCTGCTTAATCATTTGGTATGTTCCTGGCAACGGGTCCTCCTAAAGGCTCAGTGGCATCCAGCGGAGGATCGCTTGGCTACTAATTCTTTTCAATTGGAATTATTGGCAGTCTCGCGTTTACTTGCATGGGAAGGCAAACATGAGCTTAGACCACAATTCAACCGGATGGCTCGTTTGGGCTTGTCTTCGGTCGCGGATGCCACCCTTGCTAGTCGCAATGTGCTTATATCTTTTCGTACAGCCAAGAGGCTTTACAGGATCCCGCGGGGATATAGGCCTTTATGGGAACAGCTTTTGCGGATGCTCCAGAGCAGACAACCCTTTCCTGCCCTCGCTTCAGATCATCCCTGGCAGGATTGGGACCTACAAGGCCGGCTGACTTTAAGCAAAGCTTCTGCTAATCAAGTTTATCATATTCTAATCAAAGATCAACAATGGTTAGTTACCAAAGCCAATGCTTTATGGGGCTTACGTAAATCCCAGTCATGGTGGAGGGCAACTGTGATGGAGGGCTGGTTGAACAAGACCCCCTTCAAATGTAAAGTCTTTCTTTGGAGAGTGATGATTGGTGGTCTTCCGCTTGTGTCGGCTCTTTCCAAGCGACGAATCTCCAATGGCAACTGTTTCTTTTGCACCACTGCTGTGGAATCAGCCCGCCACAGATTTATTTCTTGCCCCGTCGCAAAAAAAGTCTGGTTCTTTTTGTCGGCTATTTGGCAAGGAGTGGTTGGATTCACCCTGCGCCCCTTTGATTGGGTTTTCGGGCAGCCCAAATACCCCACTCCTGCACAGCCACATATGAAACTCATGTATCATTTTCTTCGATATTGGGGCTGTTGGCATAACTGGACCATTAGGAATGCTTTTCTTTTTGACTCCGCCTATAATGTTCAGCGACATATTGCGAGGCTTAAGGGCCTTTTGTATTGGCAGTTGGATCTTCTCCGGCATTCTGATTTGCTCTCTAGGGAGGACTTACGTCCCTGGCTTATGGCAATTTCATCTCCCCCCTTGCCATAACTTTGTAACTTGTAGCACTTAGCCCCTTTTCACATGATGGCCTGGATTGGCGTCATGTATCTTGTAATCAAGTCATCTTGTACTTTTTTTCGTAATTAATACAATTACCTTTTACGAAAAAAGAGAGAGAGAGAGAGAGAGAGAGAGAGAGAGAGAGAGAGAGAGAGATCTGTCCATGCACACAGCACTGACTCTTGCACGCAACCTGAGGCATCAGTGGGGACACTGGATCAGGCTGAAATGATGACAGCAGCAATGACAATGACAGATGGTGACAGTGATGGTGACAGAGTGCAGCCAGCTGCTTTTGCTGGAGACAGAGAAGAATGCAGCAATCTGAATGTGTATGTACCTGCTGAAAGAAAGAAATAATCTCCCCAGCCCACCCGTTAGCTATAAATAGCTGAAAACCAGGTAAACTGGCCGACCTGCCAATTTGGGGCCAAAAATGCCTGACTGCAATAAATGCAGTCAGCAGCAGTGAAAATGCTGACATGGCCATCGTGGGACAGATCACACATTTGCAGGGGCTGGAAACTGACTGGCAAAGTCGAGAAATTCAGTGTGAACACACCTAAACCGATTGAGAAAGAAATGCATGCTTTGGAATGAGCTACCTCCTCCGTCAAAGCACATGACAAACGTGTCAATGCTCCTAATGTCCCCGTCTGCTCACAGGCAGGAGATGACAGTGTATCACAAACATGACTGCTAACAAACTAGAGTAATGATGTGCGGAGCCTGTGAATTTGAAGGAGGAATTGGCTCAAGTGTCGCTGATCTAGGGACTCCATGAGTAGTCTAAGGGATGTATCCCGTCTGGATAGTGTAGGGTATCTTGATATGTTGTAGGCTTTACATCTGGACATCTAGCACTTGTTTGGGTTGTGGGTCGTGGCAGCAGTGGGGTCCAAGTGTCATTGATCTAGGGGCTCCATGAGTAGTCTAGGGGAGATATCCCCTCTCAATAGTGTGGGATATCTTGATATACTGTAGGCCTTGCATTTGCATCTGTAGCACCTGTTTGGGCTTTTGTGGGCCATGGCTACAGTGGGGTAGCAACATGATGATTGCTGGGAGCACCTCTTGGATAGGTTGCAGGATGCTGATAGGAGTTGTGGTGGCAGTAGGAATGGTGATGCAAGCTAGGAGAGGGGATGAGATTGAGTGATGGTGATGGAAGGCTAGGTCATAATTGCCATGAAAGTTGGTAAATGTGGGAATGAAAGGTAGTATTCCCTTGGTCCCCTTTTATAGAACTTTTTGACACATTTGTCCCACCAAGGAGTCTCAGTTTTTGGTTTTACTTTGATTTTTATTAATATTTCTTTTTAGGGTTATATTAGAGCCATGTAGATTGGCTAATAATTTGAGGATTACTTTGCACTTGATTTTTTCATGGCTTAACATGTATATATGAAATTTTACTAGCTAAAGGCTGAAGAAAACAGGGCACAATGGAAGGTAACAATGAACACAAATATAAGAGCGAACAAGATGATATAAGATGGGAGGTATGCCAGATTAAAAGAACTTGTTTGGATGTGGCAAGAAAGAAGGTAGTAGGGGGCTTGGATCAACATTGAAGCTCACCTAATCATACATATTTCACAAAAGCTTGCCGCAAAAAACAATAGACCTCTCTTGTTTTGTCAACAGTTACCTTGACTTGTCCTCAGCTCTAGTGCTCTATGGGTGTCGGTGGAGTAGTTGCTCGTTGTATGGGACTAGAAGTCTATGACCACGTGTTGGCTCTTACTACTTATTGTAGAGTAGACAATCCTCTACTATAGTGTTCTATGAGTGTTGGTAGAGTACCTGCTAAGCGGTACAACACTAAAGAAGTCCACAAGTGCTTGTAGGCTTTTGCTCTACGCATCAACAGTCCAACCAGCCAATCCATTGGGTTGACAACTTAGTGGGTTACCACTAGGGTAGCCGCTACACATTATGGAGAGAGAGAGAGAGAGAGAGAGAGAGAGAGAGAGAGAGAGAGAGAGAGAGAGAGAGAGAGATGTCTACATAAGGCCAATGTGGCCTATGATACAAAATCTAGAGTACGTCCATGTCTAATGTCATCTCATCAGTAAGGTAAAGATAACATTACAAATAAGTGGGTGGCCTATGAAACAATATTGAAAATAACTATACGATGGGACTATACTAGGGTTGAACCATGTGTAGTGTTGTTCCATCGATAGAAAAGAAAAAAGAAAGGAAAGGAGAACGAGATCTGATAGAACCATGTACAAAAGTGTGGTGGAGACTATGGGCTGTAGCTGATCTCAAGATCTGCACATGATCTCAGCTATGATGCGGTCCCTAGTTGCTTCATTGATATGCCTGGTGGTGAGTCTTCGGTGTCTTGTGATAATGGCTCTAATCCGACTGTGGTGTGGCCTCCTCGGACGTGGTCCTGGTAGACGGGGTTGTCATGCTCGAGGAAGGGAAATGGCTCTATCCAATGTGACTCCACGGTGTGGCTTGTAAGGTGTCTAGCGGGGTGACTCTGTCTCTGCTAGGCTGGTAGTGTCAATAGGGTCAGCTTTGTAGAAGAAGTCTGTCACTGCTCTGTGTGTGTGTCCCTCTAGGTGAGCTGGCCTCTTGTCTCGCAGCAGTGCAGTTTGGTGCCTCTCGAGCTCTAGGAGGAAAAAGACCTAGGCATCTCTGGTCCTCATACTCCATGACGTGATGAAGGGGTCCAAATCCATCACAGAAGAGGCAGTGGTACCGTCCTCGTATGTCATAGTATACTGTGCATTTGCATATGTAGTGCTCCTCTGTCTCAGGCTCTCGACACAAAGCTAGCAAGTCCTATCCTTTGCTAGGGTATTTGTCCATCTGCCTATCTCCATCTGAAGCCTATGTGAGGAGGTGAGAATCTGTCCGATAGCAATCCGTACGCTATGGGAGAGATGGGTGTCCATATATGCTGGCCAAATAGTGAAACCATCATCAGAGAGACACAAGAAATGACTCTTGTAGAACTCCATCCTCAATCCTAGAGGGAGTGGTGGATGGATCCATGTCCTTGCTGTCTCAATCCTCAAGATATCAGATTACGTGGTTCAACTTTGATCGGCTGAGAGAAAGTGTAGGGCAGTCAAGGCTATAATCCAAAGGTGGAAGACTATCAATATCCAAACCATGTAGGATCATCCAAATAGCCATCTGTGAAAACCAACAGTTCTTCTCGCCTCGTGCTGCTAGTTGTCTAGATGAGGTTAGTGCCAATCTAGAGTATCTATGGCGTGGAAGTTCCCATAGTCTGTGCCAAAAGGTCACTGCCCTAAAGAGTGCCTCCGTAACTATAGGTGTTGCCCCTAGCTCTGCTTTGACAATGGGATGTGGGGTGGAGGGCTTACTCCTAATCATGCGTGCTATCATCATGATCAATGGCCTTTCCATGCTATCCCAACCATCATAATAATCCCTCTCTACTCCAATCTAATCAGTGAGTGGGCTAAGACGCCTGTGGTACAAGCTGCAACTCCATATCTCTGCTCCATATAGTAATGTAGGTGTGACTAGGGTGTCAAACAACTAGAGTTTGGTGCGGGGCTCCTGGAACTGTATGTGAGCACATTGACTCTCAAGTGCCCCTAGGGCTGCATATCCACGTGCCAGACGTGCCTCTGATGCCCCTCTCAACGAAAAACGTGGGCCAGAGAAGGTGACTCCCAAATAGACATATTCCCTCACATGCTCTAGTATGTCTCTCCCAAATGTGAACTAGTACATAGATCTAGTCACCCATGCTGCTGAAGTATTAAAAACCATGGTTTTGGTCTTCCCAAGGTTCACTGTGAGGTCTTTATCTCTACAAAAGATGTGTAAAGCATCTAGATGGCACTGCAATCCCTCCGGTGAATTTGAAATAAGAGCAATATCATCTGCATACAATAATATCGGTATCAGCACCCCTGCTAGGCTGGCTCTAGCTCCTCCTCCTCGGTCTATGTAATCAAACTGCATACAGTAATATTGGTATTAACACCCCTGCCAGGCTGGCTCCAGCTCCTCTTCCTTGGTCTATGTAATTAGACACTTCATCTATGTATAGACCAAACAATGTGGGTGAAAGTGGACATCCTTGTTTCACTCCTATGGTAGTGTCAATCCTCTCTGATAGCCCCCCAGGTTCTCGTATATGACCTGTCATTGCCTCATATAATGCATAGACCTCCCATCGTATACCCTCTAGTACTCCAATGTCTTGCAATCTCTGCATGATGCGTGTACGAGGCACTATATCAAAAGCTTTGCGAAAGTCTACAAAGCAACAATAGATCCTCTCGTCTCGGGCTCAACCCTCCTCAATAATGGCTCTAAGTGTGAGAATATGGTCCAGCGTGGTATATCCTTGTCTGAAACCCGCCTGTCCTTGTGCTCTCTTGCCTTGCATTTCAGCCCACTCACTGAGTTCATGCTCCAATATAGATCCATATATCTTGGCCAAAGTATGACCGATCATGATAGTCCTCTAGTTGCTAGGAATCAGGGGATCACCACTTTTAAATAGCGGAATTATAGTATTGTTTGACCAACTCATAGGGAAACCTTCACATACTACTATATTGAACATATGTTCTAATATGGGTGGTAATATGTCACAAGCATGTAAGAAATGTTCTGCTACTAGTTCATCCTCATCCTATGCCCTCCCATTTTGTAATCTATAAATTGCATCCCTAACCATTTTCCATGTGAAGAAAGACCACTGTGTTGGCCTAAGCACTCTAGGGGCTGCATAGGTGGCTCTCCTGATAGGTCATATAACTCTCTTCCATAGTCAAGTCAAGCATCTGGTGATGTAATCTGTATGGGGGGTTGTCTTTCATGAAACATCTTCCGTGCGCTCTTGCTATCCCGCGCCAAAAATAGCTGATATATCTCTGCTTCTGGTTTTGCTAAGTAGTCTCGTTTCTTCTTCCGCACAAGGTGTTTGAAGAATGCCTTTGCTTGGCGGCGAGCAGTAGATTGTGTGGTTCTACATGGGGGTAGGGTGTGTGGGAATGCATATATGGCTCATCCATGTATGGCCTCTACTAAATCCCTTGTACATTCTTCCAACGATCTACTCAAGTCCAATGTATGTAAACTGGTCTGTAGAGAAGCACTGTAGATGTGTGAAGTGTCTTCTGTAAAGTAGTATTTGGGATGTTTAGGAAGGCATGGTGTTTCATGTTTCATATGTACACAAGAGAGCATGAATGTCAAAATAGCATGATCTGCTGCTATGCCAATTGGTCTCTTAGATATCTTAAAGTTTTGGATGTCTGGTATCAATGCTAGTGAGCCTATCAAGTAGTCCACAATACTTTCCCCTCTGTGATTCCAACATGTCAAATTGTCAGATCCTGGCCATTGTGGCAAACCATTAAAGATGGCTAGTTTATGTGCACTTCCCAAAGTCAATAGGTGTGTCCCATAGGTACTCACTTCTTTATCCTAGCCTCTCCTGCGTAGGCCTATTTCATCTATGTCGATCTCTTTGAACATGGCATTATCATGCATATAAAAGTCACTCTGTCTATCTCTAGTGCGTGCATTGAAATCTCCTACTAATAATATGTCCTCAATGCTAGCATATCTCGTGATATCCTCATAAAGTATATCAAAGGGAGATCCATCTCGTGTGGCATAGGTAGAATTTGCAAGAGGAAAGTAGCATATTGCGATGAATATATCCTGTGGTCTTCCTGCATGTATCCTAATCCATATATATCGTGCATCATCATCTCTTTTCATTACTTGCACTATCCCTTTGAGGTCTTCCCGGTATAGTATGGCCACACCTCCAAAACCCCTAGTGCTTCGTGGTTTTTTAGCTGCTGGACAAAATGCACTTTCCCATGTGTATCCCCGCACGTTTGGTAGTCAGCTACTTTTACATTGGTGTGTTTCTGTGTACATTGCACATTGGTGTGTTTCTGTGTACATTGCTATATCTATGTTTTGAAAGCTACCTTCAAAGTAATCAACATCCAAGCGTAGGGCTCCATTACAATTCCATATTGACATCCGAATTGTCTCATAAGCCTTGTACCGTCGTGAAGTCCTTTTCTCATTGATGATGACTCGTCCATCCCTATAAACAACCCACTTTCCCTCTTTGCTAGCCTCCAATACCTTGGGCATGTGTTCTCTACGATGCGCTATTTGTGCTAGGGTAAGGTCCTCACCCTTGGAGGCTCTCCTCTTGGAGAGGAAGGCCTTTTTTTTCTCTGTCTCCAAAGCGAAGAATTAGAACCTTGGACTTAAAGTCCTCTTTCCCCACTCTCCAAGCACTAACGATAGGTATGTCTGAAGCCCCAATTTTGTCAGCAAGTGTCTTAGCATCTTCTTGTGGGTTGCTCTTCTCCTCCCATCCTACTACCCGCACATGTAAAACCCTAGCCCATCTCCTAGCCTCTTCTTCCAAGGTAGCATTCATTACTTTAGTCTTGTTCACTGATGTTCCCTTATTCTTTTTTACTACCTCAATCCATGGGCTGGCTTCTTCTATTTGCTTCTGTGTTGTCTTTGCCACTTCTGCCCATGAGTGAACCTCCCTTTCACATGCCTTCAAAGCCTCTTTCTCTTTTTGTAATTCTTCTTGCACATTCATTTCGTTTTTCTTAAATGTATTCAATTCTTCCCCCAGTTCTAAGATTTCAGATTTGTAGACATCTACCACTTTCAGCATTTCAGTTTTCAGCGTGTGCATTTCAGGCATCATTTGTGCCTGTAAGTCATCTTTAATCTTTATTTGCATGTCTTGCATTTCTGCCCTCTGATTTACTATCAGTTCGGCTTTGACCTACTCTTGTATTTCTTTCTCCAATTCTTGTCTCATAATTTGTAGTTTAGAGCGAATCATGAGATGAATTTCTTTGTATTTCTTTTCATTCATGGTGCGTGAGGTCTTTCCATGCCTGTCAGATGCTGGGGAGACGGTCCAATCACGGACCTTACGGCCATACGTCTTGTATCGTGTGTTCTTAGAAGGGGTGTTGAACATTGCTTCCATGGACGGTTGTGTTAGTTCTTGATCAGATTTGTCTCCCAGATATTCATTTTCCATGGTTTGATGCTTGCATTTGTCTACATTATCCATCTCTCACACATTGTGTGCAAAGCCACTCAGCTTGTACTTTGTAGTGTCAAATAAGAGCAATTTCTGTGATTCTTGTAAATTTCCAGGGTTTCCCTAAACCCTCACTAAATTTTTGCAAGCCTAGTAATCTTTTATGAGCCTAAATGCCTTCACACTGTTTACAATCACTGCAGAAATACAAATTGCAGCCCCAGTCAGTGCATTACTGCATACTCCAGGACACGATCAAAATCAAAGTCAATGCATCGTTGCCTAGTCCACAAGCCAATGCATCAATACATTCACCGAGGTTTGCATCCATGTCATTCTGAGTACATTCGTGTCATATCAATCTGATTACGTCTGCAATCTCAGTACTTTGGCATCTAGGTCTGTGTCACATTGCTGTGTCAGTACATTACTGCATACAGTATGCCTGTGTCAATGCATTCAGTACATCTTTGCATCACCAGAGTGCTAACAACAGGTCTTCCTCACTCCAGGTACATTCTTGCTCATGACAGGTCTGTCTCACGCCAGAGAGGTGTCTCTTGGAGGATGGACCTGGCAGTCCCGTCACTCATGATAGACACGTCCGTCACGCCAAGCACACGTCACACGACATGCCAGTGTCACACAACAGCCATCACACCCGTCAACATGAGAGAGAGAGAGAGAGAGAGAGAGAGAGAGAGAGAGATGTTATGGAAGAAGAAAGGTAATTGCCTGGGTCAGGTGTGGATTTCATGGTAGCATGTGACTATTTCTAAAAGGATGGGGGGAGGAGCTATATTGGATGTTAATTTTCATATGGCTGCTTTGAGGTTAGCTCTTTTGCAGGCTCTTTGTCTACAGTCTCATTCCTGGATAGATATAGCAAAATACTTTATAGAAAAGATTGGCAATCCTCATGGCAGCATGGTTATTCATGCTTCTTGGTGGCATGTGCTTAACTTTACAAGATCTATTAAGGTCTCTCAGTCTTTTTTCCTTTCCCATACGATCGCATCTTGGCAGGCGATGTTACGTTTTTCAGTTTGGCGCCCCCCGGATTCTCACAAGGAGGAGAATTCTCTTCTAGGTCAAGTATTGGTCTCTTCCAGGTTATTGGACTGGCCTGACAAAGATCTGCAGAGAGACAAGTTTTAACCTCATGGCTTGGTTGGGGTTGCAGTCAGTCCAACATGGTGTCGTTTCAGGACAGGCCTGTCTTTATTCATTTTGGTGCATTCGCTAGCACTTTCGGGTGCCTAGAGGTTATAATGTTATTTGGTCGGCCATATAGGAAAATATTACGAGCTACTATCCTTTGCCTACATTACAGCTTTTGTCTCCCTGGAGTGATTGGATGTTTGTGATTCTTGATGATTTCGAGAAAAGGTCGGCCAATCAGATATATCATGAGATGGTAGAGGCCAAGAGATGGGTCACGGACAAGGAAAATAAAGTATGGCGCATTCGGGAAAGCAAAAAGAAGTGGCAGGACAGATTCATCTAGCTCTGGAAATCTAAGGTTCCGTATCAGGGAAAAGTGTTTATGTGGAGGCTACTTATTGGGGCTCTTTCTACTGGGAATGTGTTGCGTGCTCGTAAGATCTCTGCTGGGCGATGCATCTTCTGTACTACATGTGATGAGACAATGCTTCATCTTTTTGTCTCTTGCCCTGTTGCAAAACAGATTTCGAGTTTTGTTTTCCGTGTCTGGTCCTCGTTGACTCATCACCGGATTTCGGCTCGTTCGTGGATTTTGGGGAAGATGACCTCTATGACCTCTTTGAGTTCAGATTATTCTTGCCTTTTCCATTTCCTCAGATGGATAGCCTTGTGGCATATTTGGCGTACTCAGAATGCCTTCATTTTTGATTCTGTATCTGGGATTCATGGTCATGTGGCCCAAATCCGGAGTTTAGTGTCGTGGAAAATCACCTCTATGGTGTCTGCTGACTTGGTTCTTCTTCGGTCAAGGGAATCCAAAGGCTACATAGGTTGTTACCCTTTATCAAGAATAGGGTACACTAGGGCCTCGTTAACTTGAGGGCCATTGACCATAGGAGCATCACGGACTAGTGAAGCCAACCCCCCTCCACAGCAATGGTCTTTTTCAGACATTCAGCCATGAAATGCCCCAATTGTCCACATGAAAAACAATGCCCTGCAAAAGCTTCCCACCTCAAACGATAGCGCAATGAAGGCATTCCAAGACAACTCAAGTGCAGCCAGCTGAGCCTTTTGCATGTGGTATCCCACAGCATGCACAGATAGTTGTGATTGGCATCCTACAAGCTAGGGGAAACCAATACCATGCCAATCACTCCCAGATATTGCTACTCCCTGGCTGGACACTATTCGCTCCACACCAGTTGTACTTTCAGTGTGATATTTCTGTGTTAGAGTTAGTGTAGATTTTCCTTCGTGACTGTTATTTTTTGCTTTTTTCTAAGCCGACTTGATGGTCTGATGTAAAATATTTACTACTTAATTCAATTATCTTCACGGAGAGAGAGAGAGAGAGAGAGAGAGAGAGAGAGAGAGAGAGAGAGAGAGAGAGAGAGAGAGAGAGAGATGTTATGGAAGAAGAAAGGTAATCGCCTGGGTCAGGTGTGGATTTCATGGTAGCATGTGACTACTTCTAAAAGGATGGGGGGAGCAGCTATATTGGATGTTAATTTTCATATGGCTGCTTTGAGGTTAGCTCTTTTGCAGGCTCTTTGTCTACAGTCTCATCCCTGGATAGATATAGCAAAATACTTTATAGAAAAGATTGGCAATCCTCATGGCAGCATGGTTATTCATGCTTCTTGGTGGCATGTGCTTAACTCTACAAGATCTATTAAGGTGTGCAGTAGACAATAGTTGAATAGTGAGGCCTCGTACCATGCCGGAGCTCAAGACGGTTTTCATAGATCAAGTGGTGGATGCCTTGGGGCCTGATTTGGACGATGAAGAGTGGGAAGAAATGGTTCCTTGTACAGAGATGGAGGCCCCCTGTTCTGGTGTCCAGCCCAATGCTGATGTGCAACCCCTTGTTAAAATATCATAAACATGTCTTCGATGTAGTGATGGAATACAATGAGTGTACCCTTGATGATGTTTTGGTTGATTCTCAAGCCCCTCCACAATCCAAGCATGGTGCTTGTTCCTACGCGCAGCTGACTCGTGGTTGAGTTGTCCCAAGACTTGGATTGGGAACATCTCTTGGAATTTACCAATACGTTGTTGGATGAATATGTACAATACAACCACAAATCCTTTCTAGCCCAAGATACAAAGGATGTTTTGGATGCTATCGTGGATACCGAGATTTATTGCACTCTTTTTCAGCCTTCTATGAAAGAGGGGTCATTATCTTTTTCACTGCCAGGATTCTGGTGCTCTCTTGGATTTGCCAATGGTTAAACTCCATGTTGTAGGGCGATTGTGCAGAGGAAATTTTCATTGGCCCATTAGGCTTCTATGAGATATTGCTAAAATCCACAAGTGCTTGGAATGATTTTCTAGCTAGAGTCACATTTTTCTTTGATAAACGCATGGTGCATGCAGTGTCTTTGGAGACAGTTGGCGGGCTTCCAATGATTGTTATAGTAGGAATGATTGATATGGGTTGAAGTTGAATGCTGTCCTGCAGTCTACTGGCTGTTGCTTAAGGGTGCGGGATTGGGTTGATGTTTGTGCCAAAAGAGGAAAAAAGTCTGATGTGTGCTTGGCAACATCTATGCCAAGTACTTCACAAGACCCCTTATGCATTTATGTGTGTCGCAAAGATAAGACGTCCTCGATATCTATTGCTAATGATGCAATCTTGATGGGCCCTTGAAAATACTTTGCTTTGAAGCCCTCTGCTGACCGTTCATGGGAACCTATTGCACAACTTGCTTTTGATCCTCATGGTAAAGTGATCGCCCTTTGGGATTGTTGATACCCAAGGGCTGCTCCAAAACAAGGATACGATCCCTCCACTTCCAAAGTGGAGCATAGGGACTTAAACTCATTTGTAGTATTGTTGGACTCTCTAGATGAGGGCACTCTTGATATTTTGGCTACAAAAGTGTCGTCAAGGCAAAATGAACCTCGACATTGAAATCCTTTAGTCATGACATATGAGGCTTGCCAGTTGGAATGTACATGGCATTTGTTCACGTAGCAAGCAGCATGATATGTGGCACATTTTGCATAACAATCAATGGGATGTGTTATGTGTTGTTGAGCATAAAAATCACAGTGATGCTAGCAAAATTGTGGATTGCCAAGGGTTCCGGTTGCTCTATGTAAGGGGCTCAACTTGACGCTATTTTGGTGTGCTTATGGTTGTGAATGGGAAGTCTCACCCGCTTCTTGTCAAGAATGGCATCAGTGGCTGCTTTTTGGTTGTTGAAATTCTATTTGAAGGGGAGGTACTATGGCTTGTAGGCCTCTATGCACCAAATGACTCTTCGTCTCGACAGGATTTGTGGGATAAACTGGCTTGCTTATCTCTTGGTAGATCGGGAATATTGATAGGAGATTTCGATATGTGCGTTCATCATTCGCAATCTACCTTTTAGCACTCATTGATGGATACACCTCAAAGCCGTGCATGATATACTTTTGAGATTGTCCTTTTGAAGTAGGATATTTGGTCTTGGCTTTGCCCATTGAATTTGGGTTTTACTTTTTAATCAACATAATACTTTGCCACATGGTCCCGCTTGGACCACATGTATGTTATTCACAATGAAGCTATCCTACCAGAGATTCTGGATATCTAGGTTGTTGCAACAATATGTTTTGTCAGATCATTTCCCTTTGTAGTTCGACATGCTTGCCTACCTTGTCGCCCCTTTTGCACCATTCTCGGGAAGGGTCCCACTACGTTTTAATTCATCTTATTTGAAGCACTCAATCTTTAATGGTTATATGGGGTAGCTAGTTGACATGTTTCACTTGATTTCCCCATAGGGGATAGTGATTCTTTTGAGCAATTACTCCATAACGTACAAAAGGTTGCCAAGCATTATGGTATTCATCAAGCTTCTCTTTGTAGATAGCGTCGGTATGTTGTTGAAGCAATGCTGGCATTGGTCAACTCCTTGTTGATTGATTCCCCAGACGATCCGTTCTTGCTACCACTTGCCACAAAGTTGTTAAATCTCATTTAGCAATTCTAGTTGAGGTCTTATCAGCAAGCCAAGCTGCAAAGCTTGATTGAGAATCTACAATATGCTTCATGTGAGTCACATACGTTTTTTCAAGGCTTGCATGCATCTCCTGCTTGAGAAAATATGGTGTGCCTCTAGTATGCACATGGCTTGATGGTTACAGACCCATAGTTTGTTGTGTATATGTGTAGATAATATTTTCTTGACCTTCTTGGTACTTCATCTCCTTCCACTTAATAGGCCACCCAAGCCCATTCGGCTTTCTATGTTGTGGTCAAGGATCAAGTGTTGCGAGATATGCATGATGATTTGGGCAGAGAAAAGAGGGAGAGGTCATGGATGTTTTTTTAGATCTATCCAAAGACAAAAGTCCAAGATGGGATGGCTCGACTAATGAGTTTTGGAAGCCTATATTACCACTCTTGCCAAACCTTTGGCAACCATGTGTCAATAGATTTGGGAGGTTGGGCCTGCCTCATGGAAGGTCGGTGTCATTAAGCTTATTCCAAAAGTGTTGCTGCCCTTGATGTTAAACACTAGCGACCGATTTCTTTGATGGGATCTATGTATAAAGTTTTCACTAAAGTCATTGCTAATCGCTCCACAAGCATCTCCCTACCCTTGTGCACCCTAATTAGTATGGATTTATCAAGGGCCGGAATATCTTGCACAATGTATTGAATGTTCAATTGGTCATTGACTATGAAAAGCACTCCAAGCAAGAAATTGTGCTGATTCAATTGGATCTGGAAAAGGCTTTTGATTATTCGGATTGGTCTTTTCTATCAGAGCTCATGCATGTTACGGGTTTCGGTTTGCACATGTCCCATCTAATACACAGAGTCAACACGGATGCCTCTTGATGGGTCATGTTGAATGGTGGGGCCATTGGGCCATTTACACTAGTGTGATTAGTTAGATAGGAGTTGCCCTTTGAGCCCCTTGTTCTTTGCTATGGCAACCCATTCGATCTTTTCCATGCTTTCTCACTTGGTGACCACAAGACTGTCAAAAGACGACGTACCAGTAAGACATTAGGGTTTGCGGGGAGGAACATAGAGTGAACTCGGCAAACTCTAAAAAGAGAAGAGAAGAGCGAAGAAACTCTAATGAATGGAACGATGAAGATCTGAATCATGGAGTGAATGCGACACAAGGGAACAAGGGTGCCGTAGCACAAGGAAGATGATGAGTGAAGAGAGCCACGAACCATGAACCACAATGTCCTCTTGAAGGGGTGTGAGAGTAGTGGAGAGGTTGGAGAGAAGAGGTGATGGATTGAATGAATTAGCTGCGAAGAATGAGTGACAGAGGCAGCCTATAATTAGACAAGAGACTATCTAGGGTGGCACCCAAAGGGAGGGCGCCGGCTGTCTAGGGTGGTGCCCCACTGTGGGCGCCCCACCTCTTTTTTGGGGCTGTCCACTGTGAAACCCTAAACACAAAACGCGAAGCCCTAAATACAAAATGCAGAATGCAAAACTAGGGGTGGAGGGTTTCTCAACACCCCCTCTCAGGCCCAAAAAGAAAAACAAGAGTAGAGTGAGGTGGAGATGGAATGCTACATGCTGAAGAATGCTCATGTAGCAGGTGCCAGTTGGACAGTGGCCCTTGTGGGGAAATTGTTCACTTGCCCAAGCGCCCTAGTACAGAGATAGTGAAATCATGCAATGCATAGGAGGAATGTCGGACTTTGTGTGGTGCCGAGAACCATAAGGATATGCGCGTACTAGATCTCAGGAGTTGGCTCCATGCTGACCAAGGGACGAAGAAGATTCACCCTGTAATCTGAGAATACCACTTGAAAGGAGACCTTTGAAGATAGTCAGGAGATTGGATGAGTTGTAGAACCCAAAACTCAACCTCGGGAGAAAAGCCACTAGCTCTGTGACTCCATGTTGGAAGGAATACGAAGGCCTAGCCACCAAGTCGCTGGTATTCTAGATCCTGGGTATGAGTAGAGGAAATGATTGCTCAAAGGAGAGCCACTCCTTGTAAGTGAAAGGTGGTGGTGTGTGAAGAACTTCATGGCACATAGGGTTCCTCTCTGAATTTGGAGTAGAAGTAGGAGCCCCCTTTGAAGTTGAAGAAGAATTGGAAGCCCCCTCTAAAGGTGAAGTAAGAAAATTCCCCTCTGAATCCTAGTCTGAGAGAAAGGGAATCCAACCACTCATGGATCATGGACTGCGAAGCATTAGATGACGAAGAAAGTGCCGCCGGTCATGCCGAAGAAGGTATCTGGGGCTCAGAAGAAGATGTTGGAAAGCACCCAGAAATGGCCTCTTGAACTTGAGTGGAAGAGGGTGGGGAAGAAGGAGGCTTAGGATGAGCCAAGAGTGGGGAACAGTCGTGGGCTCTCAGGAGAGTGGATTGTGGAGGAGAGGTGGGCCATGGAAGCCATTGTATTGGAAATTGGGTGGGGGAACCTTTGCGCAGTGGGGTAGTCTCCAAGAGGGCTTATCGCCTCGTAAGCTCTTAGAGCCTCCGTGTGCTCGAAAGGACTTAGTGCACGTAGGTTGCGGCTTATTGCCTTGAGCATAAAACTCCGATAGCCAATGCAGAATGATCTCTGTGGCCCAGAAAGGAGAGGTGGCACAAGGAGTGCTTGGTAGAAGACGCATATACTCCAGAGGGGTGGGGAGCAAAGGTCGATATCGACAGTTATTGGTGGAATGACCGTTCTTGCTGCAGTAAGAATACCTAGTAGACTGGTCATTTGTTGGGGAAGAAGCCATGGGTACCGGTGTGCCTTGCTGAAGAAGGAAGAGGTCAATCAGCCACGAACTATGAATCACGATGTTTGCCTCAAGGGCTGGGAGGGCAGTGGAAGGGTTGGAAGTGAGCTACTTAACTGTAGGGAGGAGCTAATAGCTGCAAACACAGCTTGTAGTAGACAAGGAGGAGCCGCTACTAGATAGGGAGGAGTCGCCAATAGTCAAGGATGAGCTGCCTGCAATCAGGGAATAGGCGCCAATAGACTGGCTGAGCAGAGAACAACCACCAACAAACTAGCTGAGCTGCCAATAGTAGGGAGGAGCCACCAGGTCGCAGAGAACAGCTGCCAGTAGACTGGCTGAGTAGAGAACAGCTGCTAGCAGTCTGGCTGAGCCGCCAACTGCAGAGAACATCCGCCAGCAGAAGGGAGGAGTCACCGACAGTCTGACTGAGTTGCCAGCAACAGGGAGGAGCCGCTAGTAGTTTGGCTGAGTCACATGCAATAGAGAACAACAGCCAATAGCAAGGAGGAGGAGGCGGCAACAGAGCAACCCTAAATGCAGGCTAGAAAACAACAAACACAGGAGGGAGAAACCCTAGTTAGGATGTTGATGTAGTGGAAGAAGAAGAGATGTGGATGCCGAACCCACCACCGGTCTTTGCCTTCATTGGAGTGGAGGATCTTTGCCACTGTTTGAGCAGATCCAGCTCTGATACCATGTCAAAAGATGACGTACTAGCGAGACAATAGGGTTTGCGGGGAGGAACATAAAGTGAACTCAGCAAACACTGAGAAGAGAAGAGAAGAGAGAAGAAGCTTTGATGAATGGAATGATGAAGATCTGAATCATGGAGTGAATGTGATACAAGGGAACAAGGGTGCCGTAGCACAAGGAAGATAATGAAGACAGCCACGAACCACGAGCCGCAATGTCCTCTTAAAGGGGTGTGAGGGTAGTGGAGATGCTGGAGAGAAGAGGTGACGGTTTGAATAAATTAGCCGTGAAGAATGAGTGACAGAGGTAGCCTATAAATAAGCAAGAGACTATCTAGGGTGGTGCCCACTTTGGGCGCCCAACCCCTTTTTTGGGGCTGTCCACTGTGAAACTCTAAATGCAAAACGTGAAACCCTAAACGCAAAACCCGGAACGCAAAACTACGGGTGAAGGGTTTCTCAATAAGGACAACTGGCTGGTCTCTCTCTTTCCTTTGGTGAACATTTTGTGGCCAAGTGCTAGTAGATGACACGTTCATGATTATCAAAGTGAAATGAGAGAATCTCCACAATGCATTGGATGTATGGAAACTTTTTGACCAAGCCTCTGGTCTTTGTATTAATGCAGCCAAATCCTCCCTCATCAACTCTACTGAACTAGATTTGCAGTCTTTGCAATGGCAAGGGATGGTGATTCCTCGCGAGAATGTCATGCGGCATCTGGGTTACCCCTTGGGTGTTGATGTTCAGCCCAAGCAATTGTTGCGATGGATTTCTCTGAAATTGGAAGCAAAGTTTCTGTATTGGAAATCCCACGCGTGGCCTTTCCACGTTCTCCTTAAAGTAGCACAGTCCGTTATGCTTCTTATGCTCATGTATTTTCTTATTGGGCACATTTGCTTTATGCTATGGAAAAAGGACACTTTACGCGCAAGTATCTCATGGATCTCTTGGAGCCATGCTTGCACTCCTAAAGGTATGGGTGGTGGGGCTACTTTGGATATGCACACTCACATGGTTGCTCTTCGGTGGTCTCTCTTTCAAAAGGCCCAATGGCACCCTATTGTGGAGGATTGTTTGGCCGCTAACAATTTTCAGATGGAATTGCTGGCAATGTCCAAGCTGATTTTGTGGGATGGGAAGCAAGAAGCTTGCTCTAAATTTAATTGCATGGCACAACTATGCTCATCTTTGGTTTCTGATGCCACTCCAGTGATTTGCTAGGGGTTTGATATCTTTTTACATTGCAGCCTAGAGAGAGCCCTTTCTTGCCCTTGTTCTTGGTTGACTATGGCAAGATTGGGACCTTGTAGGTTGACTCCAGCTGGGAAAGGCTTCGGCTAATCAAGTATACCATCTTATGATAAGGACTTGGTCACTAAGGCCAATATTGTTTGGAGCATGCACAAATCTTGGCATTGGTGGAAAATGATTGTCATGGAGGGTTGGTTCAATAAGACACCGTACAAAAGTAAAGTCTTCCGTTGGCGTGTCATAGTTGGTGGGCTGCCTCTTGCCGCGGCACTTGCAAAATGCCCCATCTCAAATGGTGATTTTTTTATTTTTTTTTGGGCCTCACCATTATGGACATTTCTCGCCACCATTTTCTTTCATGCCTCTGGTATGGAAATTTGGTCCTTGTTATCTACAATTTGGTGGGATGTGGTTGGCACATCACTGCATCCCTTCGATTGGGTTTTTGCTTGGCCCAAATATCCTTCTCTGGCACCACATATGACGATTTCACTTCCATTCCTCTGTTTCAAGGGTTGCTGGCACAATTGGACAACTCCGAATGCTTTTGTTTTTGATTTTGCATTTGGGGTGCAAACTCACCTTGCCAAGTTGAAAGGGCTTCTACATTGGCAGCTTGACCTTATTCAGCACACTAATCTCTTTTCTAGGGAGGGTTTGGTCCCTTAGCATACAACAATCTTTGCTGCTTCTTTGCCGTGACTTTTGTACTCTTTTACTTATTTGATCTTTTGTAAAGCAAGTTTGCGCAGGATGGCCTAGAGCCATCTTGCATCTTGTAATCATGTGATCTTGTACTTTTTTCATAATTAATACAATTAACTTATGGAGAGAGAGAGAGAGAGAGAGAGAGAGAGAGAGAGAGAGAGAAGCATAACTGGACCATTCGGAATGCTTTTCTTTTTGACTCCGCCTATAATGTTCAGCGGCATATTGCGAGGCTTAAGGGCCTCTTGTATTGGCAGTTAGATCTTCTCCAGCATTCTGATTTGCTCTCTAGGGAGGACTTACGTCCCTGGCATATGGCAATTTCCTCCGCGTCTTTGCCATGACGTTGTAACTTGTAGTACTTAGCACCTCTTCACATGATGGCTTAGATTGTCGTCATGTATCTTGTAATCAAGTAATCTTGTATTTTTTTCGTAATTAATACAATTACCTTTTACGAAAAAAAAGAGAGAGAGAGAGAGAAGCTTGTAATATTGTGGCCTAGGGTTTCCGCTTGTCGCTTGTGCGTGGCCTTGTCTGCAGCTCGTTGCCTGTTCGTGCAGCCCGCCATGGGGATTCACGCTGAAGCCCAACTCCTGGCCCGTTCCAGCTTCCCGTGAGTTCTGCCCGTGCACGCCTGTAAGTCTGCTGCAACCACTCCTGTTCTGCTTTCAGCGTTTTGTCTGGTGCCCAGATCTGCTCCTCAGTCACAGTTTGCTGCGTAAGGAGAAGGGACAGCTCTGCCCTGCCTCTGCGTGGTCAGCCTTCACGCACCTAGGCAGTAACTGGCCTGCTGTCCGGGCAGTCTGCTGTGCATCCTCTGAGCGCCATTATACAGAGCCTGCGGACTAGATGTGCCATCTGCCCCTGTGCACCGACAAAGAGAGCAGACCTTCCCCTGTACAGAGAAAGAGTGAGAGAGAGAGAGAGCGAGAGAGAGAGAGAGAGAAAGAATTCTTGTGTTTGGAATCAGGTTCTGCTATGGCAAATCTGCGGGAATCTAATGGCATTGATATGGCCTTTCTCGATCAGGACATTGGGCAAGGGAATGACAAAGACTTCACCGATCCGGACGGCGGATGGTGATTCCTCGGCTGATGACTCGGGCGGTTGCAGGATAGTGAAGAGATGGGGAAACGTCAAAGGATGTCGGTCGAAGAACTGGTCTTGGGCCCAAATTTGTCTCAGCCAGAGGTTCATGTTTCCTATTCACAACCCGATGGATCTTTACGTTCATGCTGGGAACTGCCAATCATCTTATGTCAAATTATGTCCATTGTAATGAGGATAAAGCTAATGCAATACTTGATGGGGATCAAGTAGTTGTAATCATGGGGACCAATCTGGTCTTACAACAGATAGCTGCTTTCCATGAGAGGGCAGCCATATTTTATTTTATTGGAAGGACTCCTTTGATCATAGAATTCGTGCTTGGCTGCAGGCTATGCTTGTCAGTTTTGAACAGTGCCCCGAAGATGTTTCAGGGCATATGCAAATTCCCTTGGTGGAAGAGATTTATAATGGCCCGAAGGGGTTCTTCGAGGTTCTTTTTTGTTCTGTAGAAGTACGGGCTCTTATTATGCAACACATTCCTTTGTTTATGGATGGGCAACTAGTTCATGTGGTCCCTTGGAGGCCCATGGCTGAGTTTCAAGAGATACTGAGACATGCATGCCCTATTTGGGTAGAGATGGTGGATTTCCTTGCGCATCTCTGGAGACTCCTCCCTTTGGTTTTGAGAACCATCGGGGAGGTTTTGGTGGAACCTCGGCTGGCTTTCCGCAATCGGAATAGGGTATGTATGCTGTGGGATACAGGGAAGCCTTGTCCGACAAAGATTCGTTTTGAGGTTCCAGGGTTAGAAATGTTGGTGTATGAGTTGAAATGGGATACCTTTGCTGGACACTGTTTCACATGTGGCCGGTTGGGCCATTACATTTCAGAATGCAACAAAAATATGGAGGTATTTCTGAATGCAACAAAAATATGGAGGTAGGGCAATGCCCTATGGACCCAGATATGGAAATGCAAGACTGCCTCCCTCAGCAGACGATTCGAAAGCATGTGGCTGATCCTGAGCAGCTTTCCCAACATGGTTGTAATGAAGGAAAGAAGGACATTTCCCATGGCGATGGGGAGCGTGCTTCGCTTTCGGGAGGGCGGAATTTGCCTCTTTAGGAGGATTCTTGGGTCACTGTGGTTCGCCGTAATGCCAGACAGGATTCTCGCTCCACTCTTGCCCATCCTCCGCCGCCCCCATTTACTCAAATCTTTCAATGCGGAGGAAGGGGGTTTTATATGAAACCCCAATCTTCGCATGCTCTGGCAGTAGAAGGTAAAAGGCCTTCTGATTCTGCTTTGCACTTCAATGCGCATGGAAGGCTTGTGCCTCCTCGGGATGTTTTCCGCTCCCGACAACAACACTTCCCTTCCCGTGCTCCCATTGCCAGTTTGTAGAGGGCAGATCTAGTTGATGTTATTTGTGGTGAAATGTAGAGATTCCAGGCTGCCAAGGCTACTGATGTAAAAGGGAAAGGGAAAGCATCGGTTCAGTAGTTCTTCTCATTTGTGATTCAGCATGAAAATTGCTTTGTGGAATGTGAAAGGTATTTCTTCGGGCAACAAGTAGTATCGGTTGTGGAAAGTGGTGCTAGCTGGAAAATGGGATATTTTCTGTGCTGTGGAACATAAACAATACGCTTTGGCTGGATCTTCATATGTATATAAGGATTATGTAGTTTTCTTTAGTTGTTGTCCTCCGCATAGATCGAGAGTTATGTTGGCTGTCAAATCCTCCCTACAACCATCGTTGGTCTCTCAAGACCCTCATGGCCGTTTTTTGATTTTTGAAATAATTTATGAGGGCGAGGTCTTGTGGATGGTAGGCGTGTATACTCCTTCTAATGCAAGGGAACGTTGTTAGCTTTGGGACGACCTGCACTGCCTTGTCATGGCTCGTCAAGACTTTGTTTGGGTGATTTTAATGCTTGTGTTTCTACAGATCAGGTGACCTCTCCGCATTCGGTTATGGATGATCCTGAGAGAAGCTTGGGACGCTCTTGCAGCATCATCTTTGAAACAGGACATGCGGTCCTAGATGTACCCATCACAAGCTGGATACACTTATCGTTCTTTTGAGCATCCAAACACTAAGGCCAGACTGGATAGGATATACATATGTCAAAGTGACTCTTTTCTTTTTGCAGTCATTGATATGCGGGTAGAAAGACAACATGTTTTGTCAGATCGTTACCCTTTGATCTTGGAAATGAGCCACAGACCTGTTCATGCATTTAAGGCTCTCATTGCCCATTTGCCTCTTTGGTTTAATCAATCTTTTTTGCAGCAAATTCAGTTTTTGGAAGGTGTCCTATCTAGAGGGATGGAAGCATGGGCGGTTTTTAGGGATAATGCATGAACGTTATCCCGACAATATGGTATTTAGCATGCTTTCTCATTTCGAGCTGAATTGCAGCATGTTCAATCCTTATTAGCTCATTCCTTGTCTCTGTGTCAGAATGGGGATTCCAATGATGACCTACTCACATGCATTGAATGGCTGAAAGGCAGAGTCCAATCTCTTCAGGAAGAGGAATATGCAAAATACAAGTTGTTGGCCAGGGTTGAAGCTTTACATAATAACAATTGTCAAACTCATCAATTTTTTGCTCGTCTGCATCAGAAATATGCCCAGAAAAATATTGTGCGCTTAAAGGATGGGCAAGGTGATATCGTGACTGATCCTGCCTGTATTATTCGGATGACTATGGACTTTTATAGGGCCTTGTTGGGTCTGGAAGAGATCCTTTCCGATGCTATTCTCTTTGCTCGAACATATATTTCTGACCTGGCTAGTAATCAGGTCAAACCAGAATGGGTGAATCTAATGGAGGTTGATATTTTTGAAGGTGAAGTGGAAGAAGTGCTGTCTCACTTGCCTCAAAGGAAAAGTCCAGGCTGGGATGGGCTTCCTAATGAGCTGTTTTCAGCCCATGTGCAACTCCTCAAGGACCCATTAACTCGCTTGTGTCAACAGGTGTGGAATTCTGGTATGATGCCTTTAGATTGGAAGATTGCTGTCATCAGGTTATTGTCCAAGGTTCCCTCTCCGACCTCTTTAAAACAATGGAGACCCATTTCTGTTATGGGATCGTTATATAAAATCTTCTCCAAAATTATTGCCAACAGATTGCACAAAGTATTTCTGCACCCCATTCATCCACGACAATACGGTTTTATTAAAGGTCGGAATATAATGCATAACATTCTGAATGTTCAGCTAGGAATTGACTATGGCAAAGCTTTTAGCCAGCAGGTTGTTATGCTTCAGTTGGATATTGTGAAGGCATTTGATCATGGTAGGTGGTCATTTTTGCGGGAATTAATGTCTACAATGGGTTTTGGGCCCTGTACGATTTGTGTAGTTGATACCATCAGTCAGGGTGTTGTGGCCCGTATTGCTCTTAATGGAGGGATGGAGGAAATTGCCTTATCTCGGTCCCTTAGGCAAGGCTGTCCTCTCAGCCCTTTGCTATTTGCTTTGGTAACTCACCCCATGCTCTCATTATTGCACAAGTTGGTAGCTCAATGTGAGATAGTTGGCTTAATTCTTCCTAGTGGTGATTAGCTTCTGGGTCAATCTTTGGAAAATGATTCTTTTATGTTTCTTAAGGTGGATCGTATTAGTGTTAATTGAGCAATGGTGGCCTAGAATCTTTTTGCTTTGGCACCGGGTCTTCACATTAATACTCAGAAATCCACCCTTCTCTCCTGTACGGAGAATGATCTGCATGCCTTGGGATGGAATGGAATTCTGATCACAAGGGGCAATATAACTAGACACTTGGGATATCCTATTGGCGTGGAGGCTGCTCCCCGTGCCTTGCTGGATTGGATGGCCTCCCGAATTCATGACAGGTTCATGTACTGGAAATCTCAGAGTTGGCCTCTACATGTTAGACTAAAAGTGGCTCAATGCATTATGATCAGTATGATGTCGTTCTTTCTACCATTGCTTCCTTGGACTAAGAAGTCCATTTTGGATTTGGTCTAGCCTATCGGATTTATGCTGTGGAAAAAGAAAGGCAATCGTTTGGGGCACGTATGGATCTCCTGGCAACATGTGACCGCTCCGAAAAGGATAGGGGGTGCAACTTTGCTAGATGCTAATTTGCATATGGCCGCTTTGAGGCTATCCTTGTTGCAGAGTCTATGTATTCAATGTCATCCTTGGTCAGCTATTGCCAAATTCTTCATAGAAAAGACTATAATCTCTCATGGTAGCATGGTTATTCATGCTTCTTGGTGGCATGCACTTAATTCTATGAGGCCTTTAAAGGTCTTCCAGTCTTTTCTCCTTTCTCATTTGATAGCTTCTTATTGGTAGGAGATGCTTCGTTTTGTAGTTTGGTACCCCTCGAATATTGGTAAAGAGGAAAATTCGCTGCAAGGAGAAATACTGGCTTCCTCAAGGTTGTTGGATTGGCCACAAAAAGATTTGCAGCGTGATAAGTTTAATCGGATGGCTAGGTTGGGGTTGAAGTCAGTCCGTGAGGGT